>NW_006399846.1:7851565-7863384 GCF_000299155.1 Elephantulus edwardii | reverse complement strand
ATTGAGATTGTACACAGCTTTAGTTTGCTTGGCTCCATAGTCAACAGTCTTGGCACCAGCAGCCAGGAAATTAAAAGGCGCATTGCCATGGGAAGGGAATACTGCATGGTTTAAAATTAAGAAAGGAGTGCTTCAGAGCTGTCTCCTCTCTTCATACCAATTCTATCTGTATGCTGAGCAAATTATTCAAGAATCTAGACTTTATGAAAAGATTGTGGCATCAGAATCAGAGGAAGACTCATCAATAATCTTCCTTTTGCAGAAGACACAATCTTGCTTTCTGAAAATGTAGAGAACTTTAAATACTTGTTGCAGAAGATCGAATAATACAACCTTCAGGATGGATTGCATCTCAATATCAAGAAAACAAAAATCCTTACCACTGGACCAAGAGGCAACATCATGATAGAGAAAAGATTGAAACTATAAACAACTTCATCTTACTTGGATCCACACAGTAAACATCTTTGGTAGCAGCAGTCAGGAAACCAGGAGATGTAATGCACTTGGAAAGTCTACAGTCAGTGACCTTTCCAAATTATTGAGATGTCAGTTTGAGAAGTAAGGTGCACGTGATTCAGGACAGTCTTTCTGATCATTTTCTATGCATCTGAGAGCTGGACAGTGAATAAGGATGACAGAAGAAGAATTGATGCCTTTGAGCTGTAATGTTAGAGAAGAGCATGGAATATTCCATGGATGGCCAAAAGAACAAATATTATTGAAGAAAGTGTAGCTAGAGTGCTATGTGGGGGCAAAGATGATAAAGCTTCATCTCAGTAATTCAGCTATGTTGCTTGGAGAGGCTAGTCCTTGGAGAGGGACATCGTGCTTAGAAAGGTGGAGGGTCAGTGAAAGAGAGGAAAACCCTTCACCGATGGATTGACACAGCGACTGCTGCACTACAGGATCAAGTGCGTCAGAAAGTGTGAGAATGGCACTGTGTGAAAGGTTCAGAGCTGTTGTTCAAATAGACTCGACATCCCTAACAACAACAACAATAATATTCATAGAATAATCATAGAATATTCACCTTTATAACAGTTAAAATGGGTTATCTATAGCTACATACAAAGAGCCCTAATGGTAGCCCTAGTGGATTGAGCATTGGGTTTTTAAGAGGAGGTCAGTGATTTTAATTTATCAACCATTCCACAAGAGGAAGGAAGGAAGGAAGGAAGGAAGGAAGGAAAGAAGAAAATAGATGATTGATAGGTAGATAGATAGATAATAGACTATAAATAGATGATAGTAAGATAGACTGTAAATGGACTACTATAAATAGATAAATATGGGAGAGAGAGAGATAATAGATGATTGATAGATGATAGACTATAAATAGATGATAGACTATGAATAGATGATAGATAGTAAGATAGATAGACTATAAATAGATAGACTACTATAAATAGATAAATATGGGGGAGAGAGAGAGAGAGAGATAACTGTAAATATGTACAGCCTTGGAAACTCTATAGGCCAGTTCTGCTCTCTCCTTTAGGACCAAACTCCCAAATGTATTAAAATGGCTAACTCTCAAAAATGTAATGTGGATTACAGAAGGAGCAGGTTTACAGAAAAAGTATAATCTATTACCTTTGGTATAAAATTTCAAGAAAGTGCTAATGTACTAAAATATTCAAGGAGCAACAAGGACCAAAGTCAATTTAGTAAGAGAAAAGAGAAGAGTTCCGAATATGCTCCCATTGTTCTAGTCAGGTGAGATTGCTTACTTTGGTGTTCACTCTCTCACTTTCTCCCCCAGGTGTGCCACGGGGGAGGCTTGGCAGGACATCATGCTAGCCTGCATGCCAGGCAAGAAGTGTGCCCCAGAGTCTGAGCCCAGCAACAGCACAGAAGGGGAAACACCCTGTGGCAGCAGCTTCGCTGTCTTCTACTTCATCAGCTTCTACATGCTCTGTGCCTTCCTGGTGAGCCACGATGGGAGCCGTCAGCCACAGGGCGTGAGGATGCAGGTTCAGGACAGCTTCAGCCCTTTTCACTGACATTCACATTAGGGGTAAACCTGTCCAGGGAGCTGGTTTGAGCAAATTAAGGCAGTAGGATTGTCCAGCCACCTGGAGACAATGGCAGAAAACTCTGGCCAGAGCTCAGGAAGTCCACTCACCGCCTGCATTGTCCATTCTTTGGTCTTTGCCATGGTAGCACTGTCCAGCAGGCCAGAGGAATGTGTGCTGAGGCAAGGAGAGAATGCACATTCTCTATAGGAGGGGAATATGGTAGATGGAATTTGCCTCCTCTCCTCAGTAGCATTGCTCAGCAGCTTAGTGGGAGGGAAGTTACCCTGCCTCCAAGTGATGTTCATCCTAAATAACTACGAGGTCGTGCATCACATTTCTATCCAAGAGACACAGGTTCCAGGACCTAGTGTTTTAAATAGTGATGTATGGCTGGTCTTTGGAAATACTGACTTTTTCCATACATGAGTACCAGTTAGCAAAATGGATTCAAGTAACTGAGACTCAAGAGTCTGAGCGTCCTCTTAGAGAAGCTGATCATACCCTCTGCTCTCTGCAGATCATCAACCTCTTTGTAGCCGTCATCATGGACAACTTTGACTACCTGACAAGGGACTGGTCCATCCTTGGTCCCCATCATCTAGATGAATTTAAAAGGATCTGGGCAGAATATGACCCTGAAGCCAAGTAAGTTCTCAGAAGGAAATTTGGATTAAGTGATCAAGTATCTCTACCTGTAAGGAGGGTGCAAGAAGGGCCAGCACTGGGTGGATCAATTAGAAACACCGAATCAACAACAAGGTCAAGTGTCTAACAATAAACAATTGGACACCTTTGGCAAAGTCACTAACCATAATGGTTATCTTCAGTGGATAACAGACCTTAATGTCAGGAATGACTATTGAACAACTTAAGTTATGACATTTAGGACAAGATACATCTTTGTTCTATTCCTGCCTGTGTTCTAAGGATACCTTCATCAATCAACCACGTTTGATTGACAGTCAGTACCTCTTGCTCATATGTATATGGTAGTTGATTGAAACAGAAATACATGATGAGAATCATAATGCCCTACAGAAATCCTTTCTATCTTGAACGTAGCACTGATAGAAAATTATTCATCAATATTAAGTATGTTATTTTCTTGTACCATGCAGTTCTACAACTCGGCACCAAGTATGTCTTGCAGACTACAGTTTACAGAGTATCCCCTGTGGGTAGACGGGCTCCACCTCTCAGATTCATGAGTCCAGGACTGTCCTCTAACTGCTCTTTCCTCCTGACCTTGCTTTTCTAGGGGTCGCATTAAGCATCTCGATGTGGTGACCTTACTCCGGCGGATTCAGCCCCCACTAGGTTTCGGGAAGCTCTGTCCTCACCGCGTGGCTTGCAAAGTAAGAAATGACCTGAATTCCTGGGGAAAAGAGACAAGAGGGGAGGCGAGATGCTCAAGATGCCTATTTGTGTTGTGACTTTGGTCAAGCCACTAATTCTTTTAGGGAATGGAGGCGATATTCTAAGTGTCTAGAGAAAAGTGAGCTGAACCCAGGTATATTTGAAGGTTGCTGATAGATCCGAGTGTTCAGATTATGTGAAGGAACAAGTCAATGCCTCATATCCCAGCAAGCCCTGTGCCCAGTCCTGAACAGAGGATCTTGCATCTTGCTCAGAGTGGAGATTTGCTACCCCATCAGCCTGCGTCTAGAATAGAGAAGATGCCACCCAAGCGTCTTCAGAGACTTCCCAACCTAGGACATTGGGAGGACTTCTCTTCTTAGAATCAGAAGGCCATTAGAGAACCGATGCATCATCAGCTTCAGGGATTTGTGAAGCCCTAAAGTTATAGCACAATCACTGAAACATGAATTTTACCAGGAAGGGGATCCTTTCCTTTCCAGCAGATGCCTATGTGAGTCCATGAATCCCAAAAAGCTTAAGGCAAATACCTTATGTCCATTCAACTCAACTCATATGGCATTTGCATGTTCCTGGGGGTTAGAACCTCTTTAAAATGTGTGCTTTTGAGGGAGCTCTGATGGCCTAGTGGCAAGACATTGTGTGGCTATCCCAAAGGCATGTGGTTTGAATCCACCAGATGCTCCGCTAGAGAAGAAGGGGCAATGTCCTATGCCAGTCAATCTGACACTGTGGTATACAGCAAGAAAGGAAAAAAAAAACAATCAAATAAAAATGTGTGCTCTTGGGTCTGTCACTCTAATTGTGGACTTGGAGACCAGCAGTCACTAAAGGATGTCCTCTCCACTGTCTCCCCTTCCCTTCCAATCATCATTTCACCCTATTCTGGTCACTCTGTGCCCCCACTGGAACAGTAATGAGCTGAAACAGTTGGAAGGAGTTGAAGTCAGAGAGGATGAGACCCAAAGCGCAGGAAGAGTCTTCTCCTTGGATAAACCACTCATAGAAGTGGAAGGCTTGAAAGTGTAGAAAACTTTGTTTTTGCATTTGCTCCTTTTTACCCTACTTTTCCTAGTGTACATGGTCACTTTGCCTCAGCCAGCTCCCCTGCTTCCCCTGAAGAAAAGCTTGGATCTGTAAGAGTGTAGAAACTGCAGAAGAAAAGGGAGAACAAAGTTTTAAAATGCTTTGAAAACATAGCGAAAAGCTAGAGTGGGGACAAGCACAACCACGATGGGGCTAAAACACGCCCTGTGGTATCTGACAAGGGACCCAGTGGCCCCAGTGTCAGTTGCACAGTTTACACTGTCTGTGATGTGGAGTCAGCCACGCAGGAGAAGCGTAACCCTTCTGGGCACTCAGGTTAACAGGAGGATACCATGTGGTCCCATGAGGACCATCTGTGACCACATCTTAGGATAGATGCCACAATGAATGCCATGCTGCTCTTTCTTATAATGACCCCAGAGGGTGCTGATGGGACCACAGCTTTGCAGAATGAAAGCTTAGGTTGGTGATAGGAAAGGAGAAAAGGAAGCAATACAGTACTACCTAGTGTCCGCTGGTGTCTGCTCCACCATGGTGCACATGTATGTTTTAAATATAGAGGAAATGTATGCATTCGATGTGCACGCAAACCTCCCGTTATTGTTCCTCTTATCTGGCTGCTGGTGAACACGAGCTGGCAAGTGAGCTCCCAGCAAGTGCCTGGCATGCAGCTGTCCTTTGCTACCAGTAGGGAGCAGCCGCATGACCATAGCAGGCACTGGAGCAGGAGGACTGAGTGGGTTTAATAACCTTTCACGGAATCGAAGGGCTAATGAGGACAAATGCTGTTCCTCCCTCACTCTATGGAGAGCATGGGAGTATGTAAGATGATGCAAAACCAAGGTTCCTCCCAGAAAAGTTTTGGAGTACATTTAGAGAGCCCAAGCTTCCTACCTGCTCCTGACACACATCCAGCCACACAAGACACACAGGAATTGGGGGCCTCCCTCGCAGTACTCTCCTCCTCATGGTTTTGTGGGCCTGTGAGAACTGTTTTCAGTGATCACCAGCTTTGCCTCCCTCCACCTGCAGCGCCTGGTCTCCATGAACATGCCTCTGAACAGCGATGGGACGGTCATGTTCAATGCCACCCTCTTTGCCCTGGTCAGGACAGCCCTGAGGATCAAAACAGAAGGTAAGACTCACCTATTGACCGACCACTGTGGGAGCCAGAGGGAGCCCAGACAGTGTGCCACAGGCTCTAGTGCTGTCAGAGCAGTTTGAGTAAGGGAAGGTGGCTCATACCCTCCTCCCCCATTGAAGGGGCCAGGCCAGCCATGCTGTCTTTGCTTCTTGAACGGCCACCTTGGTGAGCCTTATTTGTTTTGACCTCAAATTTTCTATCAAACCTTGTAAATTTTTTCTGAATGATAATCTTGAGGTTTTAAAATAATTTTTTTAAAAATCTGGCTTTAAATACAAACCCCAAACAACAAAAAGCTCTTCCACAAAGTGATTCAAAAATACTTTCAATTTTAAGTATAGTAGTTTAGTCTGAAACAGAAAGAGTGTTACCTGAAGCCAAGCCAAGCCTCATCTAAATGGAATTTTTATTAGCTCCAGGGGAGCCTCTCAAATGCTTAATTCGCTTTTTAAATCCAAAGGCCCTGCGCTGGGGAAAGGACATAGTGGCAAATGGTGACCGAGGTCAGTCAGCGTCATGGCGTACAGACGTGCAGAGTGCTCTGGGAACAAGACTCTCAGCCAGCCTCAAAGAGGGGGCCCAAGCCCCAAAACCAAACCAATGCCATTTGGTTTGTTCCAATTCACTGTCAGGTTTCTGAGGTGAATGAGAGCAGCCTGCCTTGTCCTCCTATGGAGCAGCTGGTGGATTTGACCCACACTCCCCCTCACCCCCAGAACCTTTCTGTTACCAGTGAGACAGGCAGCCTGCTATGCATCAGAGCTTCCTGGGGAGGAGAGGGTGGTGGGACATCTCACCTGTGCCCTCCCAATCCAGCTGTGCTCTAGCTTCCTCCCCCAGAGAGGTTCCTTCCTCAAGTTTGCACAAAGGTGCCCTATACACTAGCAACATCCTCGGCTAGGATAAACTACTAGCCTTACAATTGAAAAGTATTTCTGAATCACTTTATGGAAGAGCTTTTTGTTGTTTGGGGTGTTTTTTAAAGCCAGAATTTTTTTTTTGTTATTTTTTTATGTAACTCTGATTTATCTACAAAGTTTGAATACATTGTTTTTCACAAAAGATCCTTCCCATTTCCTTCACCCCACCCATCGAATTATGCAACCCTATGATTAATACCCTCCCCCCCATCCTCACCCCTCTATTTCCACACTCCTCCCCCCACCCTTGGACCATCATACAATAATGGTCTTACACAATATTTATCCTTGTGGGACTGAGTTAGTTCACTCACCATAATGCTCTCCAGTCCCTCCCAAGTTAGGTAGTAATTTATAAAAGCATTGCTCCTGCGTGCTGCATAGTCTTGCATTGTATGAATGTACCGCAACTTCTCAATCCAATTGTTTGTGGTTGGACATCTGGGCTGTTTCCATGTTTTTGCAATGTTGAATAATTAAAGCCAGATTTTAATTTCTAAAATTGTGCCATAAATTTCTATTGAGTGCCAATGGCCACTTCCCACGTTTGCACCAAATTATCATATATAGCTGCCAAAAAGAAGTCTGGCCATCAACAGACCAGGCCAGAGAGGTGCACCATGGTGGTATGGCTTTGCAGCTGTTCCTGATAACATCTTGCTTCGCTTCATCTCCAGTGATCTTGCCCTCCATGTCCTAAATCTGGATACTGGGGCCTCTGGCAGCACAGAGCCAGTAATGTTTAGGGCTGAAGCATAGGGCACTTATGATGGCCTCACCATCTAGAGTACAGAGGTGCTTGCCTGTATTGAGATTCCAAAGCATAGCCTGGCCAGCCTTGCCTCCAGAAGCACAGAGGGATCCATCAGAGAGATGGTTACAGTGTTCAGGTAGCCTGCATGGCCATTGTAGTTGGTTTTCAGCCTGAAGTTAGCCAAGTTCCATACATTGACCAGCTTGTCCCAGCCACAGGAGACAAGGATGGGATTGGTGCTATTGGATGGGAAGCAGACACAAGACACCCACTCCAAGTGACTCTCACCCTGGACAGTGTACCTGCAGATATTCTGGGTATTCCACTGCTTGCTGGTCTTCTCTGTAGATCCTGAGACCATCTGCAGTTGTCAGAGGAGAAGGCCATGCTCAGCACATCCTTTGTGTGGCCTACAAATCAGCATGTGACGCTGCCTGTTGTGAGATCCCAGAGCCGTAGCGTTCCATCCCAGGAACCAGAAAGGGCAAACTGGCCATCAGAGGAGATGACCACATGACTAGCAAAGTGGGAATGACCACACAGAGCATGTTGAGGGATTCTATAGTTGGTTTTATCCCTGGTCCACATGATGATGGTCTTATCTCGCAAAGCCGACTGCGGGGTGGTGGCGGTCCAGGTCACGCAGCCCTTGTAACCCTTTAAGGTGCCATGAAGGGTCATTTGTTCAGTCGTATGCACGGCAAGTACAGATGTCACTGGAATGACGAGGATGGTACTGAATAACTCAGAAACACCAACACCACCTGTAGAAAAGCTTTATAAAGGTCCCTGGGTTGCACAAATGGTTAAGTACTTGACAGAGCATTAACAGAAAGGTTCAAACTATCTAGAATTGACATTGGAAGACAAGCCTGGTGACGTGCTCTCAAGTGGTCACAGCTTCAGTCATTCTATGTCTGGGCAACTAGCAACAGGGAGAAGGTGCTGTCCCTGCTTTCCCTATTCTAGTCTATTTCCCTGCTTCTAGTCTATTCCAGTGTGGTCCTAAGACCACCTGCTTTAGGATCGACTTCAACACTTAAATGCTGTGTCCTGAGCACCAGCTCAGGTCTGCTAACTCTGAATCTCTAGAAAAAGGGCTTGGAAATTTGGAGCCAGCTGTGTACATGATTCATGTGTGAGCTAAAGTTTGAAACCTACTGATAGAGTAATTAGAGAAAACACAGATGAAGCAAGCAGCCTGCTTTCTTTTCCCTTTTTCTCAATCTTCGTGTCTCAGACTTCCAGGAACATATTTTGCTCAATGGAAGGAGTACTGAGCAGAGAGAAAGAAGAATTGAATGAGTCCCAATCATCTCATGAATGTCACGTATGAAAGCTCAGTAATTCTATGTTTCTTTCCTCATATGTTAAATAGGAAAGGCATCTCGTAGTTTAGTTCAGTGACTAACCCAGAGTGGTGCTTCTCTCAGTTAAGTCTTTTATAAAAATAAATATTAGGGAAAAGAAGAAGCAATCCAAAAAGACACATGCCACATAAAGAGCTAAACTTAAAACCAAAATAATATAAAGACTCATGCTACATTAAGAGCTAATGTTAAAATACAAAAATAATATAGCACAAGGTTCTTACTGCTAAAAAGAAAGTAATGATGAAAAGCACATACCTTCTGTAGCCAATGTAATACCCCTTTTTTAAATAAGTATAAATAACCATATTTCTGACTATGGAAAAAAATGATTATAAGTTATTGATATTATGTGCCGCTGACTCCACTGTGACTCAGCGACTGTATGTATAACAGCTCTGAACTCTGCCCTGTCCTGAACCAATCTCACTGTCTCTGACACATCTATCCTTTTTACTCTACTTAACCATGTCAGTCCGCTCATCCAGGGTCTTCGCCTCCTGCACTGTCCCTCCACCCTTCCAAGCATGATGCCTTTCTCCAAGGACTGGTCCCTCATGGCAACATGCCAAAAATATGTGAGACAGCCTCATAATCCTTGCTTCCAAGGAATAGGTTGGTTTCAACCCTCTCTAAGACACATCTGTTTCTTTTCTTTGCAGTCCATGGTATGTTCAATACTCTTTTCCAGCACCACAATTCAAAGGCTTAGATTCTTCTTTTGTCATCTTTAGTCATTGTCCAGCTCTCTGATGCACAGCAGTAATTGTGAATACCATGACCTGGATTAGGTGCACCTTAATCTCTAGACTGACATCATTTCCCTTCAGCACACGGCAGAGGTCCCTGACAGCAAATTTTCCTAATGCAATTTGTGTTTTGCTTTCCTGACTGCACTTTGGTGCCAAAGGTATTGATTGTGGAACCAAGCAATCTGAAATTGTTAACAATCACAATCCTCTAACTTCTTATTACCATCTGACTTATATGACGTACATGGGAGGGGGGGGGAAAGCTTCCCCAGATTCAAACATATTCTGTAGCCACTCTTTTTTAAGACATAAACAGGGCAAGGATAAGACAAAAATAGAAATCATCGCAGAATGAGGAAAACTATCACATGATGCAGAAGGTCTTCTGCTGAATCAAGTGTATGGTTTTCAGTTATAAGATTTAGAGCCCTATTGCAGGTAGAATTTACCCAATCAGGCAAAAGACCATGACTGGAATATTTACACCATTTCATCTTGAAAAATCATGTAAGTTTGATTCTGAGGTTCCTGACATCTGGATATGTGTGGGTCAGATGATTCGTGGGAATCAATCATTAAAGAAACACCCAGGTCAATTCTCTTAATCCGTTCATAAGTCTGCAGCTATCCCCTGGCTCTTTATATAAGTTATTGTTGTTATGTACTGTCACATAGCAACTGACTGACTCATACCTGACCCTCTAGGGGGTTTTCAGAGGCAGTAAATCCCACAGGAGGAAGTTGCCCATCTTTCCCCCACAGAGCAGTTGGTGGATTTGAACCGCATGCCTTTGAGTTGACAGCACAACTCCTTACCACTAAACCACAAACAAACTGCCCCTTCCTAGCAGTATGTAATCCATCTTCAACTCAACTCACCTCTCCACATGGTGGTTGGTTAGAAGGAGCTTAAATGACACCTGAACCCATGTTAAGAAATGAAATGCAGTTAGGGCTCTACCACAAACCTCAGCCTTCCACATTCCAAGCGTTTCAGATTTTAAGCGTTAACACAATGAAACATCTCCTCTGATTATTAAAAATCCTTTGGTCATGCTTAGGTGGTGTGCTTTTTCTTTACAGGCTGATAGATGACTCCTGTATATGGCTGATTGTTCAGGACAAGTTTTAAGGCCTCAGACATTAGTCTTTTGATAGCCAAGCATCATCTAATTTCTTCTCCATGACTTACTACAGCACCTGGTCTTCAGAGATCATCTTATGAGGGTGAACTCAGAGCATGGCTACATTGAAAGAAATACTTGCCCGAGTTTAGGCTATAAATCTCAAATTAGCAGCTCAAGTCCATTTGTACAATATATCTTGTCTGCATATATCCTCTGTCAGGAACAGCATGTTAGGTCTCTAAGAAATTATATGAGAAGGAACCTTCATATAACACTTGATAGTTCTAAAAATAAACCCGCCCACCCACTGCCATCCAGTCAGTTCTGACTCGTGGTGATCCTCCAACAACCCGATGGCAAGGCCATGTAATCTGTGACTTTTAAATAAAACCTGTCTAGGACTTTTCCTTTATAAATAGGAAAAAAAAAATCTCTTGTCATTTTCAAAGGTGTAAGAAATTTCTCACAGCTAAATATGGAGCTCTGGTGGCCTAGTGGCAAAGAGCCACAGCTTCTGCAATTCAGAAGGTATGCAGTTCGAGGTCACAAGCTGCTCCACAGGAGAAGAATGGGCAGTCTCTTCCTGTGTGATTAACTGCCTCTGAAAACCTGCCAGAGGGTCAGTTATAGGTCAGTTATGACTCTCCAGTACACCACCACCACACAGCAATCAAGAAATACCTCGTGTTAGGTCACCAAAATGTAAGGGAGGCTGGTGTTTCAGGGTGAAAAAGAATTTTCAAGAACAAACTTAGCAGGGAACTAAAGAAGTTTAGTTACTCTCCAATGAGGAAAAGGGCCAAGAACCACGAGAGGACAGCATTGATGAAGCTGAGGTTTTTATTGCAAACAAAGAGATTAGGGAAATAAAGGAGAGTCTTAGTGAGATCAATTCTGGCAGATGTTTTGGTTAGTGGACTGTGAGGTGTCCAGGAAGCAGATTAGTGTCAGCCAGGTGCATGACCAGGTAGCAGCTCCTCAGAACCTTAGGGAAGTTATTACTTTACTTGAAACAGTAGTTTTACACCTGAAAGCATGTTGTTGTTGTTATGTGCCATCAAGTCACTTGCGACTTATAGCGACCCTATGTACAACAACCCTAAATAAGGCTGTAAAATATTTATGATGTTGAGAATATTGCTTCACTCTTTCACCTCACAAACTATTTATCTAAAGATATTAAAGATAAAAGCCTTGTTGTTGTTGTTACATGCCATCGAGTCACCTGCGACTCATAGCGACCCTATGTACAACAGCCCTAAACTCCACTCTGTCCTGTGCCAATCGCACTGTCTCCGACACTCCCA
>NW_006399846.1:7830683-7850795 GCF_000299155.1 Elephantulus edwardii | reverse complement strand
TCCCAATTTTGAACCATGCAGTGTTCCCTTGCTCTGTTCTGATGACTGCCTCCTGGTCCAAGTATAAGTTTCGCATTAGAACAATCAAGTGTTCTGGGATTCCCATTCTTCTCAGAGTCAACCATAGTTTGTTATGATCTACACAGTCAAATGCCTTTGCATAGTCAATGAAACACAGATAGACAAAAACCTTAGCTTTTCTTAAAACTATACTTTACTTACTCAGGAATCTTAGAATAAGACAGAATGCCAGCCTTTGAGGCAGATTGTAAAGAAAGAGTTAACATTCTAATCTAATAACCAGAGAGTCTCTTTACTTTAATGCCAAGCCAAGAAATGAAATTCTTTGTTTTAAATGTTATCCAAATTAAAGCTCCTAAAGATCTCTAATTAAATTACTGAACTTTAGGCACAGGTAAAACTTTGACCATATTAAAATACTGTCTTTTAATAAGCCTCTTAAACATTGCCTCCATTATTTATATCTTATTAAACTCAAAACTCATTATGACCCTTTAAATGGCAAAGATGAATATACTAAATGGTAGACCTGGATATGGATATTCTTTCTCTAAAAACCAAAAAGTATGTGAACTTTAAAATTACAGTGAATACCAGCAAATTAAAGATCTTGAAATTATCAATATGCCACAAACATAATTAGTGTTAAAGTTATTCTGAATTTTCATTCAAACTTTTACTGTTTCCTTTCTTTTTTCTAACTTTAAATTTAAATTTCTAGACATTATTGTTGTTACTTTCATGTGCTCTCAAATCGGCATCAGTGCATATAACCCTGTGTACAGTAGATATAAACCTTGCCAGATACTACTCCATATTTACAGTCTCAGCCATGCCCAGCCCATTGTTACAGTCAGTCTGTAAATCTGTTTATTATTATAATTGTGATTGTTAACAATAATTAACAGGATAGTTGGATTTTCATTCATTCATTATTGCTCATTTTCCATCCTACTTTGTCCCCAGTTCATTTAAAAAAAATGTTAATTTCTATCAATCTATCTTGTTGAGGATCTTTCTTCTCTGATCCTTGACCTTTGAGAAATTCCATATGGTATCTGTCTAAACTACTAAACTGATATGGATAATTTCAAGCTTTTCCATGTAATGGAGAAAACATATCCTTAGACCATTCCAGGAGAACTTGGCTGCAAAATTCTGCCCAGATAAAACCTCCAGAATTTTCTGTGTAATGAAGAGAATCTGTATGTGAACAAATCATAGCCTGGGTACTTCCAAAGATAACTAATTTCTTGGGCTTCACCCACCCCTTAAGACAAAATCTACAAACTAAACACACTCTATCTAACTTCATTTATTTGGAGAGATCTTGCTTTCAAAGTTGTCACAAGCACAAAAACCTTGTCAAAATGAATTCACTTATCATTAAACTAAATCAGTTAGTTCCCTGAAGAAATGTTATCTAATTTAACAACACCATCCAGAGATAAAGATTATCTTTTCATCATCTTAACTATGCTTGATAAGATTTTTCTAGAAAAGGCAATTTAGAATAATTTGTTTCTTTTTATAGTGCCTCACTATACCAATTAAAATAATAATTTTTTTCAGTGCACTTTCAGATATAACAGTCTGTCTTAGAGCAATTGTTAGAGCTTAATTCATAAGAATTAAGAAGAATTCACAAGAAGCAGTTTCTGTCCTGAACTGATGTTTAGAAAGAACTGACTTCCTGGCAGTTTCCATCCAGGTGAACACCATCTTGAGAGAGAACCACTTGCTCGCTCCATCTCTAAGGCTGGTATATACAATTATATAGCAAATCAACAACACTGTAACCTTCTGAAGACGTGATAAACAAAACAAAGCAACACGCATATATACATGTATGCAAAGCTACATAACCTGAAGTACTGTAGGCCAGTTTATTTGAAATTCCTGGAGATCTCCCACAAAACTAATGTTAAAACCCTCACCCCAAAGGTGCCAAGATACAAGTCTGATCTTTTCAAGTTGTTCTCAGCTTCCATTTTAGCAAGCAACAGAGCAAGGCAACACTGCATGGTTCAAAATTGGGAAGGGTATATGCCGTGGATATGTCCTATCTCCCCATTTCAATCTATATGCAGAACAGATTATCCAGGAGGCTGGGCTTTTATGAGGAGAAATGTGGCATCAGAACCTGAGGAAGACTCATCAACAATCTGCGTTATGCAGATGACACAACCCTGCTTGCTGAAACTAAGAGGACCTAAAGCGCTTGCTGGAGAAGGTCAAGGACTGCAACCTTCAATAGAGATTGAAACTCAACATCGAGAAAACAAAGATTCTCACCACTGGGCCAATTGGCAGCAGCATGATAGATGGTTTGAGATTGAGATTGTTGACAGCTTCAGTTGGTTTTACTCCACAGTCAACACTCTTAGCACCAGCAGCCAGAAAATTAAAAGACAAATTGCATTGGAAAAGTCTGCTGTCAGAGACCTTTCCAAAGTACTGAAGAGCAATGATGTCAGTCTGGAGACTAAGGTGTGCCTAATGCAGGCCATGGTCTTTGCAATTACTTGCTATGCATCAGAAGGCTGGATAATGATGAAGGATGAGCATTGAATATACCATGGACTGCTAGGAGAACTAACAAGTTCATCCGAGAGAGGATGAGACCAGACTGCTCCTTGGAGGCAAGGATTCTGAAGCTTCGTCTGACATACTCTGGACATGTTGCAAGGAGGAACCAGTCCTGGGAGAGAGATGTCATGCTTGGGAGGGTGGAGCGACAGCACAAGAGAGGAAGACACTCAATGAGATGTATTGATTCAGTGACTGGTATAATGGGGTAGGTTTGTCAGAGACAGTAAGAATGGCACAGGATAAAGCAGGGTTTAGGGCTGTTGTACATAGGGTCACTATGAGTCACAGGTGACTCAACAACACATAACAACAACAACAACAAGAGTTTTAAAGTCACTGCAAAACTGGTCAGGACCTTTTGCTTGTGACCCTTGAAAAGTTTCCTTGCATGAACTAGGTGAATCCACCCCAGAATGCACAATAAATCAGACAGCAGCATGAGCCAACAATGAAGTGTTGTATTTGATTTCTCAGAGTTTCATCCAAAGATAGATTCTTAGAAGCACACCTCACTGATGTGTGATATGCACATATATGCATGGCATCAGGGTTTAATAGATATTTTAATTCCAGAAACCCACACAAAGCTGCCTGGGAGCAGACTGTTAGGTTCCAGGAGCAGTGTAGAAGATGCCCAAGATGGAAAGCCTCACAGAGCACTAGCAAGTACTCTCTGGAGAAGGTGGCCACAGACAGGCTCTCATAAAGATGAATAGTAGCCAGTCTTATGGTGGAAGAAGAAGAAAGAAATACATATAGCTAAGCACAGCACACCATCTAAGAGTTAAAGAGGTGGGCCCCCTCTCACAAGTGAGAAGGAACATCCGTCTAGGGTAAGAGTTCCAGTATTTACGGGGTCTTTTCACTATTCATTTGCCTCTTTCAGTAGTCCTAACTGCAACAGTGCTCTAAATCTCAAATTTTTGCCTTTTTAATTGGTGGTGTTCTCTTTTTTTTAAAAAAATTATTATTAATTTTAATGAGACTTTACAGAGGCTTTGGATTTCCATTCATTCATTGTTGCATTTTTCTCCCTGCCCACCCCTCCCCCCAAGTACACTCTTCTCTTTGAAAAGTAAAGGAAAAATTCTTTCATTATTTTACAATTCCTCACCCCAAGTCCACTCCACTATGCAGCCTTCGTTCTAGATTCCTGTCATAACAAAAATACCTAATCACATATCCCTTTTAAACAGTTCTCTCCCTCATCTGTTTCAATGTAGTATACATAATTGAACCCATCTTTCTCAGTCTCCCCCCAACCCCAATGTCAGTCCCGTTTTACAACAGTGATACTGTGTAGTATTTGTCTTTTGTGAATGAGATATTTCACTCAGCATAATGTCCTCCAGGGTCACCCACTTTGAATAATTTTGCATGAGTTCCTTGTTTTTCAATGCAGCGTAGTATTCCTTTGTGTGAATATACCACAGCTTCTCTATCCATTCATTTGTTGATGGGCACTTAGGTTGTTTCCAACTCCTTGATATTGTTAACAAAGCCATAATAAACGCATGGTGGCTTTTTCTGATTGATGTGAGAGGCAACTCTTTCCCAGGTGTTCTCCAAGGTCATGGAAGGTGCTACGCTTCCCCAACGGCATGGTGCCCTCAGTTCCAGGACTATGGGGACTGGGAGTAAGGAGCGAGTTCACGCATGGCCGCTGCCCTTGCAGCAGTTGCTGCTGACCCTAGTTTGTTTTCCTGCTTCTTCCTTAGACCATAGTCTCCACTTATCCTCTATTCTCTCTGGCCCTTAACACAATGTTTATAAACAGAACAGAAAGACACAGAATCCAAATTCTACCCAGAAGAAAAAAAGCCTCATGTCAGTGAAGCCAGCAGAGAACAGATGAAGCTCTCCTTATAAAAGACAGATCCAAAACTCCACATACTTTTGTCCAGTGCCGTCAAGTCAGCTCTGACTCATAGCAGCCCTGATATGCACAAGACACCGAGACCTGCCCGATTCTGTGCCAGCTCTATAACCTTTGCTCATGTCATTGCCTTCCAGTCAGAACCCTTGCATAGCTCATCTTCCACTGGGTTTCCAAGGCTGTGTATAACCTGCAAGGAGATTTCCCAACGTTCTCCCTCAGAACTGCTTGTGGATTCAAACTGCCAAAGAGGCGCAGCTTTGGGTTAGCGGCACACTCCCAAGAGGCTGGGCCCTCAGAGCAGCACTGCTAGTGCAGCCAAAGCTGAAAATCGTCAGACCCTTGCAAGAGCCCGAGATCAAGAAAGCACTGGCGTAAAGGAGGAAGCAAAATGTTACAATTTTGTTCCAAAAGACATCCCAGATTCAAACATCTTCTATAGGTACTTTTATTAAGATACAAACAAGACAGAGAAATCATTCCAGAATGAGGGAAATCATCAGAATGGTCCCCAAAATAGTCTGCTGTACCATGGCCACAGCTGAAACAAGCAAGAGGCTATACTTAGTGTTCTGCCCACGAAATGTCCCTCAAAGGATATCCAGTCACACATTTGAAAATTCAAGAGCGTTTTATTAAAGTTCACATGTGGAGACTTTCTCCCTCAGTAGGAAGGTGGCGAGGGAAAAAGCCCCGAGTCCCTCTCCACAATTGCTTTTATGGCTTTCCTGGGTGCCACTGTCAGGGCGGGGAGATTGAGATCATGATTGGTGGGTCGGGGGATCAGTCATGTGGGTCAGCTTTTGACGAGCTGGCTACTTTGCCCGCCTTTACTCTTTTTGTGTCACGTAGACACTAGTTAATTCTTTACTTTGCAAGGTCAGATAAGACTTTACCCAGGGCATTTGTGTTTGCCTTAAGCTAAGAATTCTTATGGCCCAGTTCTGCTTCTGGCATTAATGGGGGTTTATAAAAAATGGGGTTTATGCTGTCCCCTCACTTAGAATACCAACATGATTTCACATATAAAAGCTTGTAAAGTTGATGTTGGGGTTCCCACTACTGGTTAGTGGCTGTTGGAGCTTTGGTTCGTGGAAGCCATCAAAGATATGACCGGGCAAGTTCCCTGGCTCTCGTGAGGCCTAACGGTGACTTGCCCCTCCCTTGTACTTGTTCGTCTACAAGCCAAGGAGCATGTGGGAATGGCAAGAAAGGGTATTCCTCTAGAGACTTTGGAGCGCATCTGGACTCACTGACACATGGGTGTGGACTGTTAGTCCTGTTCTGAGAAGCCACACAGCTTGTGATATTTTGTTACTGCATCCCTGAGAAGCTGGCACGCACGCAGTTGTCATCACGGCATGGTTGAATCCACGGTGACTTTTACCTTCTCCTTTTGCTTTTGTTATTTTCCAGATTTTCTGCAAAGAATATTATCACATTTATGTTCAGGAAGAGGAAGGAAGTTTTTCCCTTAAGGAATGAAGTTACAATTACTGATACAATACTGTAAATACAACATCACTACAATCCCCTAAACAGACTATAATACTTAAGGTAGATAAATACTGTCTTTCACAGCATTATTAACACTACCCTCCCCCCCAAAAAAAAATGTAGTCTAAATGTCATTTAGTAGTAGATAAATGTATAAACAAAATGTGGTACATGCATGCAGTGGCATTGCATGTAGCCTAAAGAGCCTAAAGAATGAAGAGGCCAGAAAACCTAATGTGGCTAAAAAACTAAAACAAAACACCAATATGGCTAGAGCCAGAGAGTTACTACTAAGTGAAATAAGTCACTCGCATAAGGATGATAAATACTGTATGATTCCACTTTTAAAGAAAGACCGGTATAGCTATAACCTTGTAACCAGTGTTCATTGGTGGTTACTATTCTGGTGATGGGAAGAGTAGCATGGAATTTGGGCATAATGGGCAGAGCATAACCAAATGAATGATGTCATTATAAAGTACACAAGAGAAAAAGATGCCTATGCTAAAGAACATGGCATATATAATGTGGCAACAATACCAACAGTATCCTAAAAATGAGTGCCTTATCACATAAAAAATGTATAGACGTGTATGTGTCTGGTAGGTACAGGTGAGTACATGTATGTGGCAGACAGAAGTATCTATAATCTGTGTGCATGCATATATGATAATAGAGAACACAGTGACAGATATTTCTCAGACAGAACCAAACACCTTGCAAGAATAGGTTTCTGAGTTGGAAAGTTTTGTCTCCTGGAACAACTTATTAGAAGCACAAAGTTCCCATTCTGATCCTACTGAGTGAATAGTATGAAGGTTCTTAGATGCCTGTGAGTGACCATCTAAAAGACAACTGTTAGTCTCTACTTATTAGCAGCAAAGAGGAAGAAGGAACCCAAAGTCTTTAAGAAGAAATCACCTACACAAGTCACAGCCTCATGTACCCTGAGACTAGAAGAACTGGGCTGTCACTACTGACTGTTCTGATCAGGGCCACACATGATAATAGATGGACCTACATACAGTGGGAGAACAATGTGGAACATAAACTCAAATCCTTAAAAAGTTAGATGAGAACTCCCTGAGACTGTTGCCTGAAAGTACTCTTGAACCTTGAACCATTTCCTTTCAGCTAAATAAAAAAAGAGGCACATAAAACAAAGGGTCTTTCCTGTGATTGCACAGCACCATTTTAAAAATCTGTATGAATCCATAAGGTAAAAAAGTATTACAGCACAGATAAGAAAATGAGGACAGAGAAACTGGAGTACTAGAAATGTGAAAAGCATCAAACAATGAATGATATATTGACACATTGTGAAAAACATCACTCTGGGGGTGTAGTGGATAGGAAGTTGCACTGGTAATGCAAAGGCAGTGGCTCTCTGGTGCTCTGACTCTACCAGGGGCTCCTAGGAAGAACGATGGGCATTCTCCTCCTGAATAATTTACAGCCACTAAAAACATACTTGGAGAGCCAGCTATGAGTTGGTTCTGGCTCAACAGCACTGACTGAGATAATAATTTAATTCTACTGAACATCCTGTATAGAAATCTTCAAATGGAAATCTAATATACTGTATAAATTCTCACCAATAATACAATAAAGTGGGTTTTTTAAAAAAGGAAAAAGATAGCTACTAACCCTGCATAAGGATCAGATGCAAATTCGTGAAGCACTCCATATTTTTGCAATGGTGATGAAGGAGGAAGTCCAGGCTGCTCTGAAGGACTTGGCAAAAAATAAAGCCCCAAGAATTGATGGAATACCAATTGATGTAGTTCAACAAACAGATGCTGCCTTGGATGAGCTCAGCAAGTTGTGCCAAGAAATCTGGAGGACAACTACTTGGCCAACTGACTGGAAGAGATCCATATTTATTCCCATTCTTTAAAAAAAGGTGATCTGCCAGAGTGTGTAAATTATCCAGCAATATCACTAATATCACACACTATCAAAATCCTGCTGAATATTATCCAGAAATGACTGGAATGGTGCATTGACAGAGAACTACCAAAAACACAAGCTGGCTTTAGAAGAGGCTGTGGCATTAGAGACATTATTGCCAATGTCAGATGGATCTTGGCAGAAAGCAGAGAGTACCAGGAGAATATCTGTTTTCCATTGACTAAGGAAAGGCATTTGACTGTGTGGATCACAGTAAATTGTGGCTAACCTTGAGGAAAATGGGAATCCCAGGACACTTGATTGTACTTATGCAAAACCTATACTTGGATTAAGAAGCAGTCCTCAGAACAGAGCAAGGAAACACTGCATGATTCAAAATCAGGAAAGGAGTGTGTCAGGGATGCATCCTGTCCCTGTACCTTTTCAATCTGTATACAGAACAGATAATTCAGAAAGCAGACCTTTATGAGGAGGAGTGTGACATCAAGATTGAAGAAGACTCATCAACAACCTATGATATGCAGATGATACAACCTTCCTTGTTGAAACTGAAGAAGACCTGAAGTGCTTGCTCTACAAAGTCAAGAACTGTTGTCTGTAATATGAATTGAAGCTCAATATCAAGAAGACAAAGATTCTCACCACTGGACCAATTGGCAGCATCATGTTAGATGAAGAAGAGATTGAGGTTGTTAGCAATTACAGCTTGCTTGGTTCCACAATCAACACTCTTAACACCAGCAGTCAGGAAATCAAAAGACGAATTGCATTGGGAAAAATCTGCTGTCAGGGACCTCTCCAGAGTACTGAAAAGCAAAGATGTCAGTTTAGAGAGAAAGGTGCACTTACTCCAGGCCATGGTCTTTGCAATTGCTTGTTATACTTCAGAGGGTAGGACACTGACTAAAGATGACAGAAGAAGAATCAATGCCTTTAAGTTGTATAACTGGTGAAGTGTCTTGGACCTACCATGGACTGCCAAGAAAACAAATAGGTCTGTCTTGGAGAGGGTGAAACTAAGTGTCTCCTTGAAGGCTAGGATTTTGAAGCTCCATCTCTCATATTTAGGACATGTGACCAGGAGAGACTGGTCCTTGGAGAAGGAAATCATGCTTGGAAGGATGGAGGGACAATGCAGGAGAGGGAGACCCTGGATGAGATGATTTATAAAGTAACTGGGGCAATGGGGGTTGGTGTGTCGGATTAGTGAGAAGGGCTCAGGACATGGATGGGTACAGAGTTGTTTTACCTAGGGTCGCTATAGGTCGCAGGCAACTCAACAACACATAACAACAACATACTATATTGGTTGTTTTCTATTTAAAAAGAGACTATTACCTAGGGGGATGGGTCTATTGTAAGCAGAAAAACACTCCGAAAGAGTCTAGGGGTAGGGGCTTCCTTTCTCAAAGTCTGGGTTTGTTTTTTACATGAAGGTTCCAAGGGGAACACTGTTTGCCTTAGCATTAAACTTGGACACAGCACTGCCTCTCTGAAGTAGGTGTTTCTTCCTCTGTCAAGGGGTGAGGACTGATAGAACTCTTATTCTCACAGTTTGCATGAAGTCTGAGAGAAAAGAGAACTAGGAAGAACTCAGGTGTGGGCAAGTGGGACAAAGGGGTGATGTTATCAGATGTTAAGTCAGAATGATATGCACTGGAGCCAGCCTTTTTAGATGGACCTTAAAGATAGTACTTGGGCTCCGAAGTCCTGGTGGTGTAGCGGGTTAAGTGCTGGTCTGCAACCCAAAGGTCAGCTATTCAAACCCACCTACTATTCAGTGAATCAAAGATGAGCACTCTGGTTCCTAAAGAGTTACAGCCTAAGAACTCTGATGAACTCCATCCTATGTGTCTGAGTTGACTTGACAGTAGTAAGTATTATGGACCCAGGTTGAGGGTGAGCTCAAGTTAGTTGACTTAGAGGAAGGAGAGAAGTGTAACCAAAATTTAGTTACTAAGCACTTTGTTTCTGATTGGTCAGTGGGAGCAAGCTTGTTACTGATGTATAGGCCAGGAATGGGAACTGAGAGGGTCTGTGTCTGGCCAAAAGGAGCCTTGGTGGTACACTGGCTAAAGCACTCTGCTGCTAACTGAAAGTTCGGGGTTTGAATGCACTAGCTGCTCCACAAGAGAAAGATGTGGCAGTCTGCTCCCCAAAAGATTTTCAGCCTCAGAAACCTTTTGGGCAGATCTACTCTGTCCTAGTATTTTGTCTTGTCTTCTCCTAGGTAAACAAGAGGGCAACCATGAGTCTTACATAAATCATATGTGAAGAGTGATTATTGGTAATAAACTATTTTCTAAAACTTGAAGGATGGGAGGATACTTTAACTAGCTCTGTTTTCTAGTATCACAGAGTATGGGTAAAAATTCAACATTATCAGAATATAGAAGGAAATATTTTAAAATACTGAGAGGATATGGAATTATTTCAGTTAAGTTTCACAATTGCCTAGATCATTATGAAAAGTTGAGGCTTGAAAAATAGGAAAGATCCTTTTAGAAGAGAAGTGTGTTTGAATATTTTATTAAGCAGGAGTGTTTTCTAATAGGTTAGAAATGTTTTCTAGTATGATATAGAGAATACAGATATAATTCAGTGCTAGATTTTCAGTTGCTTCATATGAATGTGAAAGCCGGGCAATGAACAAGGAAGATCAAAGAAGAACCGATGCTAATTAATTGTTTTAACAAAAAGTACTGAATATGTCTTGGACTGCCAAAAGAACAAAGAAATCTGTCTTGGAAGAACTGCAGCCAGTGTGTTTTTTTAGAAGCAAGGATGATGAGGCTTCATCTCATTTACTTTGGGCATGTTATCAAGACAGCTACCTGACCAAGAAACTGGGAAAGTTTGATTTCATTCCAAATAAAAAGTGATCTAACTGAATGTGGGTATTACTAAACAATATCATTAGTATTACATACAAATAAAATCTTGCTGACAATTATTAAAAAACATACAGAGAAGTATGTCAACAGAGGGCTGCCAGAAATTCAAACTATTTTCAGAAGAGGTTTTGGAGCAAGGGACATCATTGTTGATGTTGGGTAAATCTTGGCTGAAAGTAGAGAATATCAGACAGATGTTTGTGTTTTATTGACTATGCAAAGAAATGCAACTGTGGATCATAATATATTTTGGAAAACATTGAGATAAATGGGAATTCCAGAACACTTAACTGTGCTAATGCCAAACCTGTACATAGATAAAGAAACAGTTACTTGAACAGAACAAGGCAGTACTACATGATTTAAAATCAGAAAAAGTGTGTATCTGGGTTATATAATTTTTCCATGCCTATTCAATCTGCACAGAGTGTGACGGGTTGATGGAAGACTCATCAACTGCCATCACATAGCTTACAGAAAGTAAAGACTTAGAGTATTTACTGAAGATAAAAACTACAGCCTTTGATATGATTATATCTCAACATTAGGAAAACTGATATCCTCACAAGTGGATCAATAGACATTTGGTTTCTATCATGACAGAAAAGTTTGAGGTTGCCAATGATTTCATTTCACTTGGATTCACAATTGACACCCATAATAGTCACAGTCAAGGAATCAAGCAACATATTGCACTGGGCAGATCCGTCGAGGACCTCTTTAAAGTGCTAAAGATCAAAGATTTCCATTTAAAGACTAAGGTATGTTTGACTTAAGCCATGACTTTTTTCAGTTTCTTCATATGTAAGTGAAAGTTGGACAATGAATAAGGAAGATTAAAGAAATTATGCATTTAAATTGTGGTATTGGTAAAAAGTATTAAATACACCATCAACTGCCAAAATAATAAGTAAGACTATCTTGGAAGAAAAGCAACCAGGGTGTTCCTTAGAGGCAAGGATGGTGAAACTTCATCTTACATTCTTTGGACATGTTGTCTGGATGGGATCAGTCCTTGGGAAAAAATATCATGCTTGGAGAGGTGGAGGATCAGCAAAAGAGAGGAAGACTCTCAACAAGACGGACTGACAAAGTGACTGTAACTGTGCCCTGACACACAGCACAGATGGGGCACATGGCACAGGACCAGGCAAGGTTTCAGTCTTTGTACTTCAGATCAATATGAGTTCGAATCAATTCAATGGCACTTAATAGCAACAATACAGGAGACTCAAGTTTTGGATACCCAGCCAAAGCACCTCAACTATGGTCACCACCTATCTGTCAGTGGAGGCTTATATGTAACTACAATGCTAGAAAAGTTTCAAAAGAGGTTCCAGACTAAGATGAGAAAGAAAGGCCTGGCTATCTACTTCCAAAAATTAGCCAGTAAAAACCCTACAGCTCACAATAGTCTGATCCTATTATACATACAGCAGCATAACAATACCGCCTTAACTGGTATGCCTAGGCATGTGCACTGGTTTCAGGAACTGTTAGACCTTGCTTAAACCGTGGAGTCTTAAACTCAGCAGTCTTCTACACCCTCTTCATGGCCACGTCTTTTTTCTTCTGCTTGGCTTTCCCACATGACCCCAAAGGAGCATCGGAGTTCAGGCAGCCTGGCCCCAGAACTCCCACCTGTCATTTCTATGTAACAAACCTGTGTTCGTTATCCATGACTGAAGAATGAATCATCCCAAATGTAGTACCTTAAGCAATACCATTTATCAGCTGAAGGTGTTGTTGTTCAGGAGTCTGGACGTGACGCAGGTGGTAGTATGCTCTGGGTCCTCACAGCGCCAATGCTGGGACGTTGACTGGGCTGTGCTCGCTTCTGGAGATTCTGGAAGAATCCATGTCCATGTTCATTTAGTCAGTTTTGGCTGTTCTTTTCCAAGCTCATTCAAACTGTTAGAAAATTCCTTTTCTGGTGGCTGTTGAATTCCCTATTTTCCTGCTACCTGGGAGCACCACTCCAGGAGGCATCTCGTCTCCACCATAAATACAGAATGCAAGCATTTGCTTCCTTCCAGGAAACGACTCCCTCTTCTGTCCTCACATGATTCGAACTCTCTACTTGAAAGGGCACATGTGATTAAGTCAGATCTACCTGGATAATCTGTTTTAAGGTTGAATGTGCCCTGTAACACAACTTAATCATAGAAGTTAGAGCTACTCTACGTCATTTTCACAGTCCCATGGATTATAGAGGATCTGTATGCGGGCAGGGGACTGGATACCTTAGGAGTAATTTGACCCCAGTCTAACCTTTTAAAGACTGAATTGTTTTCTTTAATTAAAAAAAAAATTACATGTTTTCCGTAATGGAAGTTATTTTTAATGAAATGGAGGGGGAGATTTAAGGTAATACATACAGATTTTTCTACAACTGGTATGCTCTGAGGGTCTTCAATGTTGGGGTTAGTGGGCTGTAGCCCCTTTCTTCAGATTCACATAATTATGCAGTTCACAACTGAGAGCGTCATGCAGTAAAATGGGATAGCCGCTTCCCACTAAAGCTCAGAGGTGAAAAATGTTGGTGGTTCTGTATGGATCATAGGTCTTGAAAGGGTTCATACCACTTCTCTCATACAGCTTCAAGTTTCCATTTTCCTTTTTCACCTTTATAAAATCTGTAACCCAAAGGCTATATGGGACAGGTAGCTCAGGAAAGAAGGACCAGAAGAGATCAAACAGGGTGTCAGCCTGAACCACAGAATTCAGTGTTTTCTGATTCCTTCTTCACAGTTAGGTATTGTCACCTCCTCCCCAAAGGAGCCACCATTCTTTGTTGTTTCTTCTGAATTTGGTGGCTTCTGTGCTGCTGTGATGCTGAATGCTATGCAGCTGGTATTTTAAATACCAGAAGGGTCACCCATGGTAAATAGTTTGCAATGGAGCTTCCAGATTAAGCAAGATCTTTATAATAGAAAGACAATCTATTTATGAGAATTGAGGTAGTTGTTATGTGCTGTCAAGACTCCTGCAACTCACAGCGATCCTATGTACAACACCTCAGAAGCCTCTCTTGTCCTAAGCCAGTTCCACTGACTCTGACACACCTACCTCCATTGCCCCAGTTACTGTATCAATCCATCTCATCCGGAGTCTTCCACTCCTGTGTTGTCCCTCCACCCTTCTGAGCATGATGTCCTTCTCCAAGGACAGGGCCCTCCTGGCCACGTGCCCAAATTATGTGATATGGAGCTTCAAAATCCTAACCTCCAAGGAGAAACTTGGTTTCACCCTCTCCAAGACAGACTTATTTGTTTTCTAGGCCATCCATGGTATGTTCAAGACTCTTCTCCAGCTCCACAACTCAAAGACATCAATTCTTCTGTCATCCTTAGTCATTGTCCAGCTCTCTGATGCATAGCAAGTCATTGTGAAGACCATGACCTGGATCAGGTGCAGCTTAGTCTCTAGACTGACATAGTTGGTTTTCAGTACTCTGGAGAGGTCTCTGACAGCAGATTTTCCCAGTGCTATTCAACTTTTGATTTCCTCACTGCTGGTGCCAAGTCTGTGGAGCCAAGCAAGCTGTAATTGTTAACAACCTCAGTCTCTCTTCCATCATGGTGCTGCCAATTGGCCCAGTGGTGAGAATCCTTGTCTTCTTGATGTTATATACTCCAGTCCTTTACCAGAACAGCAGCAAGCGCTTCAGCTCCTCCTCAGTTTCAGCAAGCAAGGCTCTGTCATCAGCATAATGTAGGTTGTTGTTGAGTTTATCTCCAATCGTATTGCTACATTCCTCCTCATAAAGGTCTGCTTCCCGAATGATCTGTTCTACATATAGATTGAAAAGGTACAGAGACAGGATGCATCCCTGACACCTTTTCCATGCAATGTTTCCTTGCTCTGTTCTGAGAACTGCTTCCTTGTCCAAGTATAGGTTTCACATGAGTACAATCGAGTATTCTAAGATTCCCATTCTTCTCAAGGTTAGCCACAAATTGTTGTGATCTATATAGTCAAATGACATTGCATAGTCAATGAAACATAGATAGACATTTCTCTGGCACTTTTTGTTTTCTGTCAAGATCCATCTGACACTGGCAATATTATCTCTAGTGCTATAACCTCTTTTAAACCCAGCTTGTATTTCTAGTAGGTCTCTGTCAATCTACTGTTCCAGTTGTTTTTAAAAAACCTTCAGCAGGATTTTACTTTTGTGTGATATGAGTGATATTGTTTGATAATTTCCACACTCTGTTGGGTCATGTTTCTTTGGAATGGGAATAAATATGGCTCTCTACCAGTCAGATGGCCAGCTGGTTGTCTTTCTGATTTCTTGGTGAAATCTGCTGAGCACATCCTGGGCAGTTTATTTAAATATGTCAATTGGTATTCCATCGTTTCCTGGGGCCTTATTTTTTTTTTTTTTGCCAAGTCCCTTCAGAGCAGCCTGATCTTCCTCCTTCATCACCATTGGCTCTTGATCATATGTCATTGCTTGAAATTCTTCTGTGTCATCCAATTCTTGTTGGTACAGTGACTGGGTATACTCCCATCTTCTTGTAGTGCTTCCTGCATCATTCAGTAGTCTGCCCACAGCATCCTTAAGCATTGCAACTCATGGTTTGTATTTGTTCTTTAGTTCCTTCAGATTTCATTATATTACTTCCCAAGTAGCCCTTTGAAATCTTCTTTTCAGCTCCTTAACTTCTTGATTTCTTCCCTTTTCTTTGGCTTCTTGGCGCTCTAACACAATATTCAGAGTCTCTTCTTATATCCATTTTGGTCTTTTCTTCTTCTGTCTTTAGAATGACATTTTGCATTCTTTGTGGATGATAATCTTGATGTCCTTCCACACCTCATCTGGTCTTTGTTTATTACTGTTCAAGGCCTCAAGTCTGTTCCTGAGTTGGTTTTTAAATTCAGGTGGGATAAACGCAGGGTCACATTTTTATTTCTGTAGATTTGATTTTACTTTCTTTAGCTTTAATTTGAACTTGTATGTGTGTAGTTGACAGTCTGTTCTGCAATCAGCACCTGGCCTACTTTTTACTGCTGATATTGAACTTCTCCAATGGTTCCTTCCCCATATGTAATCTGTCTGATTCCTGTGCATACCATCAGGTGAAATCCACTTGTATAGCCTGTGTTTATGTTTCTTATAAAAGGTATTTGCTATGAAAAAATCATTGATTGTGTGGAATTCTATCATCACAGAATATTGTCTGAGAATTAAAATTCACTTATTTTTGGTGTATCATCAGGAAGGAGCAATCACCATGTTTGATAAAGCAGAAGGTCAGTGAAAGTGAGGGAAACCTCCACTGGGATGAAAAGACATAATGGCCACAACAGTAGACTTGGACATATCATTGATTATGAAGCTGGTTCAGGACCCAGCAATGTTCCATTCTGCTGTGCGTAATATCCTCAGGAATCCAGACAACTTGAAAGCACCTAACACTAATGAACCATTGCAAAACTTAGCACAGAGATAGATAGATGAGAGAGAGAGAGAGAAGATTTTATTTGGTTTTATTTGATTTGATAGATTTGCCAGAGGAACTCATTCTTTCCAGTCAGCACTTTTCCCCTCAGAAAGCCCAAAGCAGTTTACGAAAATGCTACCTATAGTAGCAGCCCTCTTACTGCCCAACAAGGAAGGTGGTTCAGTGGATGGGTGAGTGGGTATAGGTGGAGCTGCCTGGGCACCTGCACTCCCTATCAAGAAAAGCAGCATGGTGGAGGTGGCAAGATGCTACTGGCTGGCATTAGAAGCAGGCAGGCGGGAGAGAAAGAGCAGTATAATTGAACAAGCAGCAGAAGGGAAAAGGAAAGGAAATAGAACAGAGATATATAAAGAGGAAGGAGGTGGAAAATGAAAAGACCTGGAACAAAAGAAGAATGGGGGAAAGAAAATGAAACAGACCAATCAGGGACATTTGTGGACAAAATGCCCCCAGGAGTGGTTTCCTATTGTATTCAGTGCGACTAGCCCACTGGGCAGCCTTCCAAATCCTGACAATAATTTTCAGCTTTGCATCTCCCTTCCCTCAGGGAACCTAGAACAAGCCAATGAAGAACTGCGTGCAATAATCAAGAAGATATGGAAGCGGACCAGCATGAAGCTGCTGGACCAGGTGGTGCCCCCTGCAGGTGGTGAGTGTCCCCCGGTTCCAACACCAACACTTAACCACCCTGGCATTTCTCTGCCAATCCGTTCTCCAGCTATGACACCTTCAAAACTGGGGAAATAGCCTGTGAGGCTTGTGTTCTTGAGTCTACTGGGCTTTCCGGGACCTTCTTCCTCAGACTTTGCTGTAGGACTCAAAGGCCCTATTTGTTAGAAGGGACTGAGGTCTGATGGCCTTCTTAAACTCAGATTCAGAGTATCCCATTAGATTGAAATCTGATCCAATTCTGCCTTGTACAGATGGGGCCAGCCAAGTCTTCTGATGCTTAGATATCTGCCTTATACAGATGGGGCCAGCCATGTCCTCTGATGCTTAGATATTTCACAAAACTTCCAAAGAAATATAACAAAATACAGGTTTCCTTTTCAATCACTGGGCTGACCGCTGTGACAGTAATAGAGTTCTGAAGAAGAATCACATGAGGGCGCTTCTTGGTTGAAATTCTTTTGCCACTCCTAAGATATCATGTTCTACCTCATCAAACCTGTAATCCCTTTTTGTAACTAACAATTTATAAGGCCCCTTGTAGAAACCTAAATGAAAACTATAGATAATATAACCTTCCTACATATCTGATTACCAAAATATCTGTATAATGCTTTCACTCTGAAAGATAATATATTAATTTTTTAAAAGATCACTTATTAAAATCAGTACATATATTTCAATATATAAAAGCTCAGATGCAACAATATGACAGAAGTTATATAATGAAATTCTTGCCCACGTCTATTTAGAATAATGTTTGTATTTAAAAGAAATGAAGCAACACTGAATATAATTTTTTTTGTTTTGCAAATAGCTTGCCTGCATAAATAATGCAGTTGTGCATAGAAACTCATGTGTGAGAAAGGTTTTTGGGACTATAACTGATGCATTTTATTTATGTCAAAGACAAATATTAGAACCAAATAAATGTATTTGAAGAAATGTGTGTATAATATAACCTGCAGATGTAGGAACAAGGGTAAAGTAGAAACCTATCAGAAAAAGAAAACTCAACTATTTTCTACAAATAAAACATGATAGACTAGTGATAAAACAGCATCCTTCCAAAGGCAGAAAACTTTTGCAACCCAATCAAAGCAGTCCCCTCAAGTTCTACAATCATGAGTTTCACTGTACATGAATTTATACACATATATGCACATGTGTACATATATACTTGTACAGGTTTAGATATCATATATACTTGTACAGGCTTAGATGTATACATATACGTGCATAAGATTCCCATGGCTTTGAGTGATAGCTTCAAAAGCAGACTGGTACAGAAGGGTCAGACATAATGGTGACTCAGAGGCCACAAGAGGCATTACTATTAGAGATACAGTCTTCCAAAATGTAAGCCCTGGTTCGTCATGTTCAAACCCAAAAGTGTGCCCTCCCTCCCTCATTTGTATTCCTGGAAGAGTCCGGGAGACACTAAAATCATGTAGAAAATGTTACGTGTTCATCTATAAAACAGAGTTAAGACTCTAAGCTTGGGTAATTACAAGTGGGCTGCTTCCTGGCATGGGTATTTAGCAGAGTGTAAGAGTGCTAAGCTATTATTTATTGCAAAAATTTTTTTTCGCAAAATAACCTGTGTCAGCATCAGCCCCAAATCACTGTGACAATTAAATAATAATGCCCCAGATTTTTAAAAAATATTCCTTATAAGATGATTTCAACCCTGTTGAGCACCACAGGTTTTTTCACTGCTGCTGAGGACCACTTCCCAAAAAGAAAGCAAGACTACATAAAGCGTTACCTAAATAGACAGTATACCATCTAATGCTTTATGTACATTTATCAATTCTTACAGCCATCCTGTGGAGTTTATGTAAGGAACTAAACGTTTTAGAAGCAAAGTAGCTGACTAAAGGTCACATGGCAAATACTTAGCAGATTTGGACTCCAAATTCAGGGCTGAGGGACTCCAGTCTTCACTCTCTTTCCCCAGCCATGCAGACGGGGCTCATGGGTTTTCTCCTCCTGCAGTGATGCCCTCTCAAGGTGGAGGGTTCATCACTACCATGAATGTGGCTATTCTCAAGGGACAGCTAGAGTAGGGAAACCATTACTCTTTCTTTGCAAATAGCTAAGAGATGGAGCAAAGGGGCTGCTTATCGGACATGAAATGTTTCCCTTGGAGACTTCCTGGCTTCTCCACAATCTGATCCATTCCTGAGATGGAGATTATTTACATCGTGCCTAGTCTTGGGGTGCCCAGCAGTCCCGAGGTCCAAGCAAATCATCTAGTAAGAAAACACCATCATAACTGGTTTGAGAAAAAAAAATTCAGACTTAGAAAGAAGGCATTCCCTTTCATTAACCCATCCCTTCAACTCATGTGCACCTTAGGGGGCCTGGCCAATGCATAATGGCCACTTCAAACAATGGAATCAAATAAAAGCTAACAGTGTCACTTAAGTGAAAAAAGCAAGGAGGGGACAACATTGTCAATATGTTCCTTTTTCTATAACACCAGAGAAATAAACAACATATAGTTCCTTGTGCTACAGTAAGATTCTCTAGACAAATAATACAAAAATTAATATATCTGGTTAATTACTGGGCGATAGAAATAAGGCAGATATCAGTGCGGTAAGAGCAAAACTTTTCAGTAAATACCCATCAGTGCTTTATTTTTTTTTCTTTTTGAACCCTGTAAATAAAGCCTCTTAAAAAAGAAATTTAAAATTTGAATATTAAAAAATTAATGTCCAACTCCATTTTCCTGATACTCTTTAATTCTCTTTCCTTTCTTTGTACGTATTAGATGATGAGGTCACAGTTGGCAAGTTTTACGCCACTTTCCTGATCCAAGAGTACTTCCGAAAGTTCAAGAAGCGCAAAGAGCAGGGGCTTGTGGGCAAGCCTTCCCAGAGGAACACGCTGTCCCTGCAGGTGAGGGTCTAGAGGAGGAGTCCACAGCTCCAGGAAGCCCAGACGATTCAGAAGGAAACTTTCTGAGTGATCTCGGTCTTTCTAGATTTATGGGATAAAAGGGGAGTATTACTTTTCTGCCCACGAAATGCCCCTCAAAGCAATCCAAAAACACGTCTGAAATTTCAAGAGCGTTTGTTATATTATTTTCCATGCGTGGAGACTTTTCTCCTTCCTCAGGAAGGTGGTGAAGGAAGAAAAGTGCCGAGTTTCCCCTCCCAGTTGCTTTTTTTTT
>NW_006399846.1:7805049-7830042 GCF_000299155.1 Elephantulus edwardii | reverse complement strand
GAATTGCTGGGTCAAATGGTATCTTTATTTGCAACTTTTTGAGAAAGCGCCACAATGCTTTCCACAGTGGTTGCACCATTTTACACTCCCACTTGCTTTTATAGCTCTTTTGAGTGCCCCTGTTAGGGCAGGGGGACTGCGATCATGGTTGGTGGGTTGACTTTTGGTGGACTGGCTACTTTGCCTGCCTTTACTTCTTTTATGTCACGTAGACACTAGTTAATTTCTTACTTTTCAAGGACAGACCAGGCTTTACCTGGGGCATTCGTGTTTGCCCTAAGCTAAGGATTTTTATGGCCGGCTTCTGCCTCTAGCATTAATAGGGGTTTATAAAAAAAGTGGGGTTTCTGCTGTAGCCTTCAATTACATGTCCCTTCCCCTCCGGCCACCTTTTGCACAGGCTCACCTCTCCACAGTCGACGTTCCCATGGCAACTCCTGATTCCTAATGTCAACACACATAGCTCTTAGCTATTGTTCCTCCAACATGGATAAATGGATTTCCAGAGAACTACTCTGCCTGGTTATATGGACAGACATATCTTCCTTAGACGCCTTCCTTTTCAGAGAAGTGAAGCAGAAGTGGCGGGGGCTGGGAGCACTCGGCTTCTGGAGGAGCAGCCCCTGGCTCTGGCTGATGGCTGGGTGGGAGCTGTGTAGGAAAGGACCAGGGTCTTCACTTGTTCTCTGGTTCCAGGCTGGACTGCGCACGCTGCATGACCTTGGGCCTGAGATCCGCAGGGCCATCTCTGGAGATCTGACAGCCGAGGAGGAGCTAGACAAGGCCATGAAGGAGGCCGTGTCTGCTGCCTCCGAAGACGACATCTTCAGGGTATGTGGCTGTTACAGAACTAGTTTTTTACCTCTATAAAGATTAGCTGTTCTACCAAGAAGTTGCAGAAAGATTTGAGTTCTGGTGACTTCCAAGCTCTTCCCGCTCAGCTGTCTCCTCATCCCTCCATCTTTCCAAGCTGGCTTCATCTCAAGTCAGGACTCCTGGGATAGGCAGTTCTCAAGAGAATCACTGGCTGGTGGAGAAAGAGGAAAGGAGCTGTTTTCCTAAGATTGTCTCCAAGGAGAAACTTTAGAAGTTGCAATGTGGTGGTTTTGGGGCCGCATAAAACCTGCCAACCTGTTTGGTGCTCAGTATTTGAAAATCTTGCCCATTCAGAATAAAATTTAGATGTCTAGCTTTTCTTGGGGAAAAAAAAGGAAATTCATACCTGATCCTATGGAGCTTGCATATCCACAAGGCAAAAGGCCCTTGACCAGGTTGTGCTGGCTTCTTGAGATGAAGCATGTGCTCTCAGCTTACACACGTCCCCTTCACCCCTGCAGTCTGTCCTGGACCGTGAGGCTGACGGCAGTGCTGGAAGGCCAGAATTCTTACATCTACCTCTCCACACTCATTTGCATGCTCTCACTAACCCCTGAAATTATTTGGTTAAAAATGTCTTCCCATAGCAAGGAAGAAGCTACTTGCCACAATGTACCAAAGCCCCATTCATACGTAACCCTCCAGTCTCCTTCACCCCATGTCCTGTTCTTCCCAGGTTGCAGAAAACCCAGGGAGGTGAAATGAGCCCCAGCCCACCTCTGACTGTCCTCTCATTCTCATCCTCATTCTCATCACCATAAGTACTCATCATGGAATGGCCCCAGGACATGGCACCGTGATAATAACATTGGGACAGGAACTCAGACAGAAATTTTGTCTGGTTTGAAAATACCCCTTCACTAAAGCCCACAGGGCCTCTCATGTTAGGATTAGACCATGGAAAAAGCTACTAGCCGACTTGCCTGAATGAGGAAGAAGTGTTAGAGAAAACACTGGCTCTTGATTTGAACACTCTAAGAATCTCCTAGGGGAAAGGGGGACAAAACCTAAGTGATGTATCTAGGTCTTCATTCTTAGCCTCAGAACTGTTTGGTCAACATAGTTTAAGCTCTGTGAGCCAATTGAATTCCCTTTTCTTTTTTAAATTGAGTTAGAATCTGCTGGTTACTTTCCCCTCTCCTTGACCCTCTCAGTGTTCTCTGTTAAACCAAGCTCTAGGTTGCAGTTAAGGATTGCCATCCTAGATCCATCCTGAAAATTCCATTCCAGTCTTCAAGGGGTTTGTTAGAAACTTCTGGGGCACCTTTTCTACTCAGCAGCATCCTTACCTGGTCCAGTTCCCATGATGTGGTAGTCCTGTCCCTAGAATCCCCCACGCTGTTTCAGAGGGGAGGTGGGATGTCCTGAGAGTCTGGGTCCCTTCCTCTCCTGGGCTGCCACGCCGTGCGGATGGAGAATTTCACCATCTCCCATGTGTTCCCTGGCACAGTGCTGCCTCTCTGGAGAGCAGACAAAATTCCTGTACCCTGGACCTCTCTGCCCTGACCCATTGAGGATTCTCCCTCAGAGAAGGGGGAGCTAAGGGCACGTTCTCCTCCACCTACCCCATCCCGTCTTGCCTGCAGAGGGCCGGTGGCCTGTTCGGCAACCATGTCAACTACTACCAAAGTGACGGCCGGAGCGCCTTCCCCCAGACCTTCACCACCCAGCGCCCGCTGCACATCAACAAGGCGGGTAACAGCCAAGGTGACACTGAGTCGCCTTCCCACGAGAAACTGGTGGACTCCACTTTCACCCCCAGCAGCTACTCATCCACTGGCTCCAACGCCAACATCAACAATGCCAACAACACTGCCCTGGGCCGCTTTCCCCGCCCCACCGGCTACCCCAGCACGGTCAGCACTGTGGAGGGCCATGGGCCCCCTTTATCTCCTGCCATCCGGGTGCAGGAGCCAACATGGAAGCTCAGCTCCAAGAGGTAAGCTGGAGGGTGGGGAAAGTCCAGGGCCCCACACATGGTCCTGCACTCTGTCCCAGGGCAGATGCGGGGGGAGGAGAGTTTGGCCCCCAGACCTACCACTTATGCCTCAAATTGGGAATGGAGGCTGCAGCTCTCGATGTCTGAGACGGAGGTGACACTGTGCTGCCTCCTGAATTTGGTCTTGAATTGAAGGTAGCAGCCATGCTCAGAGGAAGCCAGCCTCACCCTACTGACCGAGAGTGTCAGGAGTTGACTGGCCCCTGATTACAGCCTCGTATCCTCTCACCTCCCACTTGAGTAGAAGAACCGTTCTTCTGAGAATGGTTGGCTCTCTGAGATATCTGTATTCTGGACATCCAACAGGAACCATTCCCTCCACCCCTCCCAAGTTTCTGCCTCACCTTTCTCCCAGTTATGCACAAATTGCTATCACCACCTCTTCTTTATAACCTCCTAGGGAGGAGGTATTCTGGTGGCAGGTGGCCCTTCTCTGCAGCACTTGCCCATTCTGCCCCTGTGTAAGATCATTCCTGGAGGTCTGAGGGCATCCCCACCTCCTGACTTGCTCTTTCTTTCCCCCCATCCTATTCTCTGGTGCTCTAGGATGTATTGCTATGATGTGCTGGGACGGTAGGTACTTCCTTCCACACTCTGAGTCTCAGGAAGTGCATCTTGAGCTAAAGAGGGTTTCATCCCCATTATGTCAGCAGCTCTGGGCTCCCCGAGTGGGATGGGAGAGGACACTGCTGCATCTCTCCACATCACCCTGAACTCTGCTGTTCTTCCAGAGTAGGACACACTCCAGGGCAGGACAGACAGGTCCCCAGAAGACCAAGTTCTTGGGCAGGTCTTTCTTCCTACCCTGTAGTTCTCAACAAAGAATCAAAAGGTGCGAGTTTCTTTCTAAATCCTTGGACAAGTGTCCTGATGCGGCATCCATTCAAGGAGTCAACATTCTTGTCACTTCCCTTAATTTAAGTACTTTTCAAGAGATCACACAGAAGCCGCCCTGGCCTGGAAATTTAAGTATCTGTCAAAGGCAAGACAAATTGGCCATCCATTCACCTTACTCTCTGGAAGACTAGCTGCTTTAACCATCCACTGGCAGCACTGAGTTGAATCCTCTGACTCATAGAAAAGTATATGGAGACAGTGTTGCTTTCTATGAGCCGGGAACTGTGTTCAGCACTGGGATTTGTGTGAATCAGAAAGGCTGGCTTTGCATAGGAGCATGGTGGCATTTAAATGGCCTGTGCTGGGGTCCTCATCCCTTTTTTGCAAACCTATGTTGCTTCTACTACCTTCAGGGACCCTGACCTAGTACCACTTTCTGCTCTACTTATCAAACCTGCCTCTCAAGGAAAGCTGTTTATGTCCATTATTAACATCTCCACGTAAATGAAATGCCCTCCTTAAAAGGCTATTTTTCTATTCCATTTGGTTCTGTATTAAATAGTAAAGCGCTATGGAGCGTGGTTCTACTCCAGCACACATGGGGTTGCCATGAGGCAGGATCCACTTGTTGGGAACTGGTTCAGGTGGGTTGTTTCGCTTTATATAGAAGACAACAGGCAATTTTCTTCTCCCAGCAAATACCTCTGCGGCTGAAATTGAAATTAAGCAAAGCACCTAGCACAGTGTCTGATCCATAGGAAGCATTGTTAAATGTCAGTTCCTTTCCATGGCAATTGGTCAGAACTCAAGGTGCTAAGGTTCCACTTGCTGAAGAGGGAAACTGACCAAAGCTCTAGCCCTGGGGCCTCGTCCTTCATGCTGCAGCTGAAGGCTGAGCCTGGTGACTCCAGCGCTGGCCCTGCATCTGCTGGGAATGGACCAGCACAGCTGGCAACAACCAGTCCCCAAGAAGTGGTGCAGCCTGCCTGCTGCCATTCTCCATCTCCAGCTCATCCCATCATGGTCCCTACAACTCCTTCCACCTCCTGTCCTCCTACACCATCATGAGCCTTCTCTGCCCATCTTTCCTTCTGGCCATGGGTGGACAACAATCTCCCCCAGAGATTGCTGCCTCGCTTCTCTATTCTGAGTTGTGCACAGGCCCAGGGTCAATGCTGGGACACTGATCTCAAGAGAGTAAACTTGGATAATTTCCCCATAACCTCATGGATCTGAGGGTAGAGTTGGCCCAGCTGGCAGAGTTAAGAAAAAAGATTAAGATAATGAGCTAAGTCCAAACAGAAGAACGCTTAGATCACAGTTAAAGGAGACATGACCAGATGAGCAGAAGGCCATGTTTCGGATGGTTAAGGCACCTCCTGGTGTGGGAGGGTCTCAAACTCAATAGGAGTTCAGAGTCACCTCTCCCTGCTCAGAAGAACCTTTTTATGTAAGGCTTTACCTTTACTCCAGCAGTCAGTGTCAGACTCAAGGGCAAGGGCATGTCACATACGATCCCAGAAACATTTTGGCTCTGCCAGCAAACACCCACAGGGCCAGCTGTGTAGAGGAGAGACAGCCCTCTCACTGGCCCAGCCCACTCTCTTGTGCAGCCCCAGCTCTTCTTTGAAAGCAGATCCTTTCCATCTTCAGCACCACCTTCTGTTACTTCATTCATTACTCACACGAGCCTCTGTGTCAGGCACAGTGTAAATCATCTCAACTTTATACAAGGGCAAACTGAAGCACCAAGTGGTATAGACCACTTGAGCGGGATTACAAACCCAGGGAGTAAGTGAATTGGGTCAGGATTCAGGAAGCCTTTGATCCTGACTCAGAGAACCTTCTCCCACATGGAACCTCCACCCTCACACTTCCATGGCTCCATGGCTTCAGCAGAGATTGCAGGTAGATGAGGACACAGTCGGGGGGGTTGGGGGGGGGCGGTGCGAGATGCTGAGAGAGAGGAAAGCTTTGTAGTTTCTGATCTTGTTCTCCATCTCGGACATGTAGGTGCCACTCCCGGGAGAGCCAGATGTCCGTGGTGTGTCAGGAGGAGGTCTCTCCGGAGGAGACCTATGAGGTGAAGATAACAGAAGACACGGAGTACTGCAGCGAGCCCAGCCTGGTCTCCACAGAGATGTGAGCTCAGCCTCCTGCCCTGGGAAGGAAGGGGCGGGTCCCTAAAATTGCCTTTTCAACATAGTTTGGAGGTGTGAATAACGTGTCCAGAAAATATCCACAAAGAATCTACCACCTCATCTGGGAGATGGGAAGCCTCAATCCCAACACCTCTCCCCAGTATTTCCTCTCTCTCTTCTTTCTGTCTCAGTCTGTCAATGCCTTTTTTTCTGTCTCTCTCATACTACCGTTATCTGAATCCTCCTTTCTTAGTATAACTTTTTCAAGAAGATCTAGAAATCAATTTCTTAAAAGCATAAGACAAATAGATTTCACTAGGAAATACATCTAAAACCAAAGCTCAGTGCCGTCAGTTCTGACTCACGTAAACCTTGACCCTCTGTTGGGTTGCCAAGGCTGTAAATCTTTATTGAAACAGACTGATTCTTCTTTCTCCCACAGAGCAGCTGATCGGTTCAAACTGCCCAAACCATTAGACCCCAGGAGTTCAGGTTGTTATTGTTGTTGTTCTATACCAATAGTTTGGAACCAACCACAGCTGGCCCTTTAGCGGGTTTTCTGTCCATCTTTCTCCTGTACAGCTGCTGGTGGATTCAGACAGTATATCTTCAGGTTGGCAGTGCAACTTCTTACAGCTCCATAATAGAGATGTACTATACATGTGTTGTTGTTATCATCGAGTTGAAACCGACCCTTTGCTGACCCCAGGGCTCCAGGTTGTTGCTATAATGTACCATTTGGAACCAACAGGTTTTCAGAGGCCCATCTTTCTCCCACAGAGTGGCTGGCAGGTTCAAACCGTAGGCCTTTGCAATTGCAAGGCCTACTTCTTCCCACGAGGCCACCAGAGGCTCCTACACATACATTGACAACCAACCAAATGTTTTCCAAAACCATTTATCACTTAGCTGCCCAGCAGAGGGCACTGTTGACAAATGTACAGCTGAGATTTTTCTCAACACTAAAATGTGAATTTTCTAAGTGTAAGGTATTTTAATTGCAGATCTCTGATTCATGAACAAGGTGTGACATTCATTTAGCCAGTTCTAATCAACATTTTAAAAAGAATAACATAAAATACAGTAAAAGACAGGCATAGAAAATATCAAATTATATCAAATGTCACTAAGGTTAAGTATTGTTTCATATAACATGTGTTTAATTGTCAGGACCTGTATATGTGTACTGAGATTCAGTGTGAAACATATTTATGACTAGAGTTGCAATCCAAAAAGTTTAAGGAACACTGTGTTAGGGAGTTTCCTTGAAACAGGTTATAGTAAGGAATGACCAGCTCTTAGGACTGTTGGAGAAATGTATGGCAGGAGAGGGAGTTGTGGCAGATGGCAGTGGTGAGAGTGGGCCCGCAGTATCTGGAGACATGCTTCCACCAGCATAACCAGCACAGTGGCCTTCTGGCATCAAGGGTTTTTTCCTTGGCTTGGAAGGAAAGAAAATGAGTCTTCCTTCCCTCTGTGTAATTAAGAGACTGTTGTTACCAGGTTCAATTAAGTCAGTTCTTACTCAGCCACCCAGTGTAGAACTTCCCCTTAGGGTTTCCAAAGCCATAAATCTTTATGGAAACAGACTCCCTTGGCTTTCTTCCGTAGAGTAGCTCATAGTTCGCTGATTTTCAGTTATTAGTCAAGCCCTTAACCACTGTCCCAGCACATAGGCAGCATAATCCATATAGAGAAAACCAAGCAAATTCCTATAGCATAAGTTACAGCCTTGGACACCAACTGGAAGGTCAGCTAGGAGTCAGTTCTGACTCAACAGAAATGATTTTGAGTTGTTTTTAGTTCATGAAATACAGTCAATGTAAAACTAGAGTAAATAGCTGAAATTCCTCAAGGGATCACATTTTCTTAATTGATTTTCAGAGAATGAAAATTAATACATGGCTACTTCTTCCACACGTCAGGAAGCCTTGTATTTCCATGCACACAGTGTGTCTGTTGCAGGCAACATCTTTATGCACTCTTGATGACAGGGCAGCGAAGGATTGCAGGGTGGAAGTTTTTTGTGGGTTTTTTTTTTGGCAGGATTGTTTGGTTGGGTTTTTTTTCCAGTTGAGCAATATGATTCCTAGAAATAACACGTGGATTCTCTCCTATGCAAAAGCTAAGCCTGTACAGTATCTATAATCAAGAAAAATATAACAGTAACGATAGTGTATTCCTTACTTTCAGTCAAGATCCATCTGACATCAGCAATTATATTCCTGTTGCCATAGTCTCTTCTAAATCTTGCTTGAACTTCCAGCAGTTCTCTATCTATGTACTGTTCTAGCTGTTATTTTTTTTATTTCATATATAATATTTCATACAGACAGTTCACTATCTTTGTAGATATTTTCTTTTGTTGTTAGTTGGCCTTGGGTATGATCTCTCCATTGGTTGATGTCTGGACCATTGTGATCTGTAAGATTTCATTAGTGGATTTAGGGTGGGAGTTAAGTTTAGACTGAAGTAGGAAGTTGCCCTGGAGTAGATTTCAACTCACAGCAACTATATGCTTCAGAGTAGATTTGTGCTCCATAGGGTTTTCAGTGTTTGTGCTCTTTCCAGGAACCTTGGTGGTGCAGTGTCAAACTGTCTTCTAAGTGGTACAGCACTGGTCTGTCCATTTGCTGTACAGAGGTAACTCGTGGTTGCTGTGATGCTGAACACTGTGACACTCATGTGTCAAATGTGATAATGGTTACCCATGGTGGATAGTGTTTGGTGGAGCTCCCCAATTAAAACCAGCTTGGAAGCAGGAGCAGCATCCACTTCTGAAATAACTTGCCTCTGGAAACTCTATGAACTTGGAGAAACTAAAGTTTTACAAGTGTTCAGGTCTTTCGTTCATAGGATCACTATGAATCATCTACAACTCAATAGCACTTAATAACAACAACTGAAAGGAAAAAATGACACTTTGCCCACATGTCAGGAGAATGATGGAGTAATGTCTTCTCATGGAAGCATGGTTCCATCCAAGCCATCTGTTTCTCTTCTCCTCACGACCACAGCCCCGTGAGCCTTTTGGAACAGTTCTACTCTATCCTGTAGGGTTGCTATGAGTCCTAACTGACTCCATGGCAGTGATTATTGAGTGATCTTTCAGAAGTAGATCATCAGATTTTCTTATATTTCCCCTCCCCGTGAACATCCAGCATCTTGGTTATCAGCCCAGCACTTAACTATTTGCACCATCCACAGAGTCCAAAGCAAGATTGTTGTTGTTGTTGTTGTTGTTATTGTTATGTGTCATTGAGTCGCCTGCGACTCATAGTGACCTTATGTACAACAGCTCTGAAGCCTGCTCTGTCCTGAGCCTGTCTCACTGCCTGTGACACATCTACCCACATTTCCCCAGTATCAATCTGTGTCATCTGGGATCTTCCTTTCCTTCACTGTCTCTCCACCCTTTCAAGCATGAAAATCATTGTCTTCAATCCATATTGAAGACTATAGTCCTTGACCTCCTTTAGCAAGCACATCAGGTACTCCTCAGTTTCAGCAAGCAAGGTTGCGTCATCTGCATAACGTAGATTGTTGATGAATCTTCCTCCAATCATGACACCACATTCTTCCTCATAAAGACCAGCCTCCCAAATGATCTGTTCTGCATATAAATTGGAAAATGTATGGAAACAGGATGCATCACTGACACACTCCTTTCCTGATTTTGACCCATGTAGTATTTCCTTGCTCTGTTCTGACAACTGCCTCCTGTTCCATGTTTAGGTTTCACATAAGAACAATCAAGTGTTCTAGGATTTTTATCCTCCTCAAGGTTAACCACAGTTTGTAGTAGTCTGCACAGTATAACTCCTTTGCATAGTCAATGAAACACAGACATTCCTGTGGTACTTTTTGCTTTCTGCCAAGTGCCACAACCTGTTCTAAACCCCGCTTGTATTTCTGGTGGTTCTTTGTCAATGTACTGTTCCAGTAATTTCTGGATAATCTTCTGCAGGAATAGATGTGGTAAATGGCATGGGTAGTGTGTGTAAACAGTAGAGCCTAGGCTGTTCCTTGAAAGAACCTGACATCTTTTGACAGTTTGTGAGTCTGGAATCCTTAATGAGTTGGATCCAAGAGTCCCTTTTGTGCTTCAGATAAGAACCCTGTATTCACATGAGACAGGCAGTGTATGAAGAACTAAAAACTCCAGCAAGCAGACCAGAACACTTTGGATGGGAGATGGCAGTACAGAATTGCTCAGATTGGCGAGGTCCTTTCTCTCCCTCTCCAGCGCTTTGAATAAATACAAGTGTAGGTTCCTTTAAATAAGAGAAGAGGCAAATGTCTCCCTGGGATGGTGGCCGACCTGTGGGGAGTTGCTTCCTGGCCCCCAGGAACAAGCCCCGGAGTTCTATGTTCCAGGCTTTCCTATCAGGATGATGAAAATCGACAATTGACGCCCCCAGAGGAGGATAAGAGGGACACCCGACAATCCCCGAAGAAGGGTTTCCTCCGCTCCGCCTCACTAGGTAAGAAGCATCCACACCTCACTCCTGATGTGGTCAGTGGTGCCCCTGAGATGATGCTGGTCAAGGTGTTCAGGGATGACTCGGGGACAGTGGTGTCCTGGCTCCAAGGGCCTCCACACAGATGGGCGGGCAGAGTTCCAAGATGAAAAGAGAGTCCCAATGGTGGGTTTGCTGGGATGGGCCTTGGAGATATCCTTCATAGTGGGGGTTGGAGACAGGACGAAGGCAAGAGGAGGTATATCTAGAGTCACTTACACTCCTTGCACCTTACCCAGGTATCAGCCATTTCAGACACGTGTTCTCGTTTCTTGCTCTGACCTGCTCTTTGGCTGGCTTTGCAGGTCGAAGGGCCTCCTTCCACCTGGAATGTCTGAAGAGGCAGAAGAATCAAGGGGGAGACATCTCTCAGAAGACAGTGTTGCCCCTGCATCTTGTTCATCATCAGGTAGTCTCTTCTTTGCACAAGTCATTGGTCTCCACTTAGCAGCCGGGACAATCCCATTGTTGCCGGCTAATCCCTAAGATTCTAGTCAGTCTTCACCATCTCAGCCTTTGCTGTGTCCCACCCCTGGCCCTGAGAGCCCCCCAGTCGGCTGTCCACACGTCCCATTCAGGTGAGAGCTCCGACATTATCATTTCCTGGGGTAGAAACTAGGAGACACTGGGAGCAGGATGGGCAAATCCAGGATTCTGCCTAAGCTTTCTTCTCACAGCGCCTCACATGTTCCCTCCTAGAGGCTGGCTTAGACCCCAGAGCCCTCAGCCCCATGGAGTCACACCTAGAAATTCAGCCACACCAAACCCCACCCACTGATAAGCAGAAATGATCAAAGAACCTACCAACATTGTGACAGGATTAGGGATTGAAACCCAACGAAACAGGTTCATGGAGATTCCATAGATGAATGATCTCTTGGCATGGTGGAGTCCTGCTGAGATATTGAAACCCAAGCCCCCAGAATCAAGCATGTTCTTAGTGCCTCAGTATGAGGAGAAGCTTCAAGAGTTATCTGATGGAGGGAGCTCTGGTGGCCTAGTGGCAAGAAGCTGTACTGCAATCCCAGAGGTATGCAGTTCGAGTCCAAAGATGCTCTGCTGGAGAAGGAGGGACAATCTCCTCCTGTACCAGTCAGATCTGATTTGACGGTACACACACAAAAAAATAAAATAAAATTTAAAAAAAAAAGTTAGCTGATGGAAAAAGGATGAAGAGAAAGGGAGGGTATGGTTAGGATTCGATACGACTTTGTAAATAATGGCATTGTCCAATTGTAATTAATGTTATAAAACAAATGCATATGACTGAATGAATGAAAACCTATGGGGGGGGGATAGTTAGCCGAAGCAGTCTAAATCCTTTAACAAGTTCTCCTAGCTTTGCAGCTCCCTAATTATAAATTCCCTTACTGTGAACCTGCACTTCACATGACTTTTTTAAATTCAGAGACATCCAATGGCCAATCAAGATTTACAATAAGTATATGATGGTAGTGGTTCTTTTTTCAGCTCAGAGAAACGCAGTTTTGTTTCACCTTTGTGAAGTACCTGCAATATGATTTCCACAGGAAGTTCTGAAATATTCAATGTAGTCTACACACTGCCTCTTACACCCTCTCAGATCTCCAGGGATGCAGGCACCCGAGACATAGGCCATCAAGAGGCTGAGGAAGATGGCAGTGTGTTCTATGGATCTTACCAACCTGTCTTTATCATACTCTTCATTATACTTCTCCTTCTTGCTTCCTGCTGCCTGCCAGCCTCTACAGCAGTGTCCCCATTCTCTCTGCCACCACGTGGCAACGTCTAGCTTTCTCTGCCCATCAGATCAGCTCATGTTCCAGAGCCTCTGCTAAGAGCAAGCCTTTGTGGCAGCTGAGATGTAGAACTTGATCCCTGACCTCAGGATGCTTAAAGAAACATTTGGGAGCAGAAACATAGAAACTTGGATATTGTTTCATTTTCTTTCTTTTTTTTTTTCTTTTCTTTCTTTTCTCTTTTTTTTATTATTATTTTCAAGCTTTCACTGGTGGTTCAGGATAAGGAGGACTGGAAAGCGTCAGGACAGTATTAATGTGTTCGCTCACTGTCGGGGTTAAAACGACTGAAACACGTTTTGTCTAGCTCTGTCGCTGTTGTTAGGTTCCAACTCGGAGTGACCCCATGTACAATGGAACAGAATGGCTCCTGGTCCCGCGTCATCCTCACAATCATCCCTACTGTGCCAGCTCTTTAGAATGTCCTTTTTCACACTCCTTTTTTCACTTGAATCTCCCTTTATGCTGCAAGATCTATTGAGAAGGCATGGGGCTTCCTTTTTAGAGGTGACACTGAGTTCATTATTCCTTCTACTCTACTGATGAGAATACCAACACTGTGAGAATGGGTAGGTGGTAAAACCAGCACTAGAGCCCAGATTATCATGAATCCCCTCTGTATTCTAAATGTGGAGACAGAATAACACTTCCGGCTGGGACCATCACAAAACATTTTCTGGGATCCCTGAAACTCCTGCTGGGTCTTGGGGTAGGATTCAGATTAGGTGGTAATGATGGCAGAGAGTGTGAATTCCAGGTGGAACAAGTTGGGGGAAATAGCTGCTTGGAAGACAGAGACTAGTAACTCATGTTCTTGTGTGTCCACAGGCGTTGGCAGTGGCGGGCCTGAGCCCCCTTCTCCAGAGAAGCCATTCCCCCTCCATGTTCCCCAGGCCCTGTGCCACACCCCCTTCCACACCCCGTGGCAACCACGGTTGGCCCCCACAGTCCATCCCCACCCTGCGGCTGGAAGGCTCCGAGTCCAGCGAGAAACTCAACAGCAGCTTTCCGACCATCCACTGCAGCTCCTGGTCTGAGGAGAGTCCCGGTGGTGGGGGTAGCAGCACCATCCGGAGAGCCCGGCCTGTTTCCCTCACTGTGCCCAGCCAGACCGGGGCGCCGGGGAGGCAGTTCCATGGCAGTGCCAGCAGTCTGGTGGAAGCGGTATGTGACTCCCCTTCACTCAGAGATTAGCTATACAAGCCCTTTAGTCAGAAAGACCCTCAGTCTCAGGCCTGCAGAAGGCAGGCATGGAACGCAGGAAAAAAAATGATGCGGAAATGTGCTATCGGCTTCTGTTGAGAGAGGAGGTGGCCAGTTAAACCACCCTCTCACTCTGTGACGCTTCGCGTCCCATCCCTGAGTCTCTCCCATGTCAGCCCTGTCTAGCGGCAGGCACAGTGCTGAGAAACACTGACAACCTTTGCTCTTCTGCGCCTACGGTGAGGGCAGACAGGCAATAAACACACAAGGAGTCAGGGTGGGGCAAAGGGTTAGCTTGTTTGGCTGCTAAATGAAAGTTTGGAGGTTGAGTCCACCCACTGTTCCTCAGAAGAGAGGCCTGGTGATCTACTTATGATAAAATGAGCCACTGAAGTCCTACACTGAGATTACTATGAGAATAGACTTAATGGCCACCAGTTGCTGTTGAACATATCAGGAGGGTGTGGGTGCTATGAAGAAAAACGAAGCAGGACAAATAGATAATAGCGGGGGTAGGGAAGTAAACAGATATGTGGGGGAGGCATGTTCCAGGCAACCATGAATTGTCCCCGTAGCACCCCACTCAGTAGCTGATCATTAAAGCAACACATATGAGGAGTGGGGCAACTTTGAGGGTCATCTGCTGGTCCTTCCAAGCAGAAAAAGAGACAGGTGAGTGGAAGCTACTCCCCTGGAGGAAGGAGTCTCACTTCACAAAGTCTGCCAGCTAGCAGTGGGCATAAGTTAAGTGTTTGACCAAAGGCAAGTGGAGGTTTCTGGGTGAGAATGTTATGGGCGGTACCTCAAGAAGGAGAAGGCCAGGCTGGGATCTCCCATGACCCTGACAGCAGCCCTGCCCCTCTGTGAGCCAAGCTTTATGTGTTGGCTTGAATTTTTGTAACACCCTCCCAAAACCACTCTTACCTAAACTTCTCTGAAACCTAAACCCACGTGCTGTTTCAGAGAAGGCCTGAGCGGTTGCAGTGGTTGGAGTTTTGGGGGTTTTTTTAAGTAGATGGCCAAGTCTTTCTTTTGAATCATCTCTGAGTGGACTCAGACCTCTAAGCTTTTTTTTTGATAGTTATTTATGTTATGCTTCTTGAATTTAACAAACTGAATAGCAGAGTCTTCAAGAAACATAATAGTAAAGACTCTCTTTATAACATTTAATGCAATATTTTATAAATTGTGGAATCATTTTTGCATCTAAAATTCATTACTATCCTCAAGTACTAATAAAAAATGCATTTTGCTAGTCTGTGGGGAGCTCTGGTGGCCTAATGGTAAGCAGTTGTATTGCCCTGAAGGTACATGGTTCAAATCCACCAATTGCTTAACGGAGAAAGATAGACAGTACATGAGAGTTACTGCCTCTGAAAACTTGCTGGTGGGTCCACCATGAGATGGTTCTGACTCAAGGACAGTCAACAGCAATCTGAACTTTTAATGAGCAACAGAGTACATTAAACTTTTGCACCAACCTAGGATCCCCTCACACACGTTTGTTTCCTTTACTCATTACTCCATCTTTACCTTTTTCTGTGAACACCCTTCCCAACACCTACACTATACAAGTCACACACACAACAGCACACTTACCAAATATACACTGTTGTTGTTGTTGTTTTAGGTGCTGTGGAATTGACTAGAATGCGTACTGACTCTATGAACAATAGAGCTGAAACTTGCCCTTTGTCCTCCTCACCCTCTCATGTCCATTGTCACAGTCACTGCCAATCCATCATGTTGAGGGTCTTCCTTTCTCTGACCTTGCACCTTTCCAAGCATGATGTCTTTCTCCAGGGGCTGGTCACCCCTGACAACATGCCCAAAGTATGTGAGATGAAGTCTCACCATCCTTGCCTCCAAGGAGCACCCTACTTGCACCTCGTCCAAAATGGACTTGTTTATTCTTTTTGAAAGTCCATGGGACGTTCAACAACTTCCACAACACACACCAGAGGCGACACACCATACATGCATACACATGCCCATTCCCAGACTGTATCAGTCAGAAGCCGTATGTTCAAGCCTAAAAAGAACTGCTGCATTTCAGTAATTTTCCTCTTGTTTTCTTTTCATGGCCCTCTACCCTCTCCCCTCTTCAGGTCTTGATTTCCGAAGGACTGGGGCAGTTTGCTCAAGATCCCAAGTTTATTGAGGTCACCACCCAGGAGCTGGCTGATGCCTGCGACATGACAATTGAGGAGATGGAAAATGCGGCTGACAACATCCTCAGTGGGGGCACCCAGCAGAGCCCCAACGGCACCCTCTTACCTTTTGTTAACTGCAGGGACCCAGGGCAGGACAGAGCTGCGGGCGAGGAGGATGCGACCTGCGGGCCTGCCCTGGAATGTCGGCAGAGTGAGGAGGAACTCCAGGACAGCAGGGTCTATGTCAGCAGCCTGGAGTAGCCAGGGCTGGAGAAATGCTGGGTTTTTTTATTTGTTTCAATGTTCCTAATGGGTTCGTTTCAGAAGTGCCTCACTGTTCTCGTGACCTGGAGTTAACCGGAACAGCGTCTTCATTCATTTCTGTTGGGACAAGACGCAGAGTTGGGTGGTGAGGAGAGCCAGCTTTTCCGAGGGGACGAAAAGCAGCAACCCCAGTTTGTGTCCCCAGAGGTAGAGTGGTGAGGAGGAGGTGGCAGAGTCAGGGAGGGGAGCAAGAGGAGAAGCCGCCCTCTCACCATGTCCAGGCCCTGCTCAAGGAACCAACAGTCGCCTTTGGGCATGAAAGAGAACCTCGGCTTCCTGTGGTAGCCCTCACCAAAAGGACCCTATATCAAACGGGTGTCTTTCAACTTTGCTTGTAAAAAAAAATTCATTTTGCACATATTCTGTATGAGCCTCACTGTCTCCATAGAGCTAGGGCCCTGTGGATGTGGAGAATGACATGGGGACGTGACTTCTGGGGGTGACCCAGTCCTGACCCTGAGAAGGAGAAGTGGCCTGAGATGCCCTGGAGCCAGCATGGAGGGCTGGGCACAGGGCAGGCTGCAGCCTCTCGCCCAGAGCTCACCTGAGTCGGGGTCTCCTTTACCTGCACAAGCCGCTCGCTCGAGGGGAGCGCCAGAGCTGCATCTGGGGCCCCAGCTGGGTGTGGGAGGAGCTGGCCCTGCCACCAGGGGAGGGGCTGCTAGCCCTCGGCCAAGCAAGGTGGTGCTGAACTTCTGTTGAGCGCTCTTGTGTTTAGAGATTTGACATTTTTTCTTGACAGCATGTTTCAGTTTTCCTGTCTTATCAGTTTTGGCTTTGTTTTACTTTTATTTTCCCAGGGGATGTGGAGGAAGTAGAGTGTTTACAAAGTTTTATATCCACCACTTTACTGTTTTCACTTTTGCAAATGTAAATCAGGTTTGATTTTACTGTATTATTTAAACCATTATGATTTCCCTTTTTATGCCTACAGAGGATGCGATCCATTCGATCACAGCCAGTGTAGGAGAGTTTTACCAGCCGTTTTGTATGCCCAATAATTTGTTACAATTTCTATAGGTAGTAACAGCTCTTTTGTTTGTTTCTTTGGTTTGGTTTCATATTTTAAAGTAATAGATAATGCACTTGATAACAGTCTTGCACATAATGGGTGTATGAGTTGGGTTTCTATTAATGCTGGGTGTGTTGGTGGGTGTCAGAGAGAGGAAGCATAGACGGTGCGAGCATCTGTGTGTGCGTGTGTGCCTGTGTCATGCGTGCGAGCGTCCCAGGGGGACTGGCTGTGTGCATATGTTGTGTGTGTGTATATGCACCCACACAGTGTACCCATGCACACAAATGCAAACACAGTTCCCCTTTCTGGTTTAACTGTGGGGAGACCTGAATCTGGGGCCATTTGAAAGCAAAAAAACAAACCACTGTCTCTGCTTCTGAAATGGGAATCAGTAACTCTTTGCATTTTCTGTCCCACAAGATATGCAAAAACAATGCAATAATATTCATTTTAAAAAAAATAAAATTGTGAGTTGTGTTGGCATTAAAACTGTATTAAAAAAAACACGCAGAAATTTAAGGGAAAAACTCAAGAAGGCATTTTGCTTCAATATATTCCGTGTAATGTTTTATTGCATTGATAATGTTTCTGTTGAAGAAACTGTTATACTTGAATTCAGGTCAGTTTCAGTATTTTTCAAATATTTTTTTAAAACTGAATTGCAATTGTGCCAAGCGAATATAATTAAGTAAGTTTGTTTTTGAATTCACTTCTTGTATATTTTGCTGCATGTAAAGTAAATCATTTTGTATTTGGAGTGTGACAAGCTTTACCTTTGAAATCTTAAGTGCTTTTCTATATGTGGTCGGGGGAAAGGGGAATAATTCCCTTTTCATTTGTACAATGAGCAAAGATATCACCAGTGTAAGTCATTTGTCCTACTATCCACAAACAGGTTTGGACATTACTGTTTTGCATATCTTGTGTTCGCTTCCATTTCCTTCCATTTTCCCCAAATCATGTAGTGGGTGTATTCATACCACATCTTGCTTTGAGTGACCAGGACATGCCTATTCCAGTCTTGACTCTTTCCGCTCTGCTCTAATTCTCTGCTTTGTTATTTCTCCTAGAACAGCCCTTCACCAGGAGGTACAATGAGGCATTCTGACCAGCTATCTTCTTTAGTCCCTAAGCTAGCGTCAGCAACCCCTGCAGAAGGGAAGAGGGCTGGCTTTTCTGTTCTTTCCCATGACACAAACTTTCCTGACTGATTTCCTTAGTTAAGAGGCATCAAGAGCATGAAATTAGCTGGGGGGCAGAACTCACTTCTGATAACTACCCTACCCATACTCAGATGACAGGGGCTAGGAAAAACAACTTGGCTAAAACTACTGTCCATCTAAAAGTCAGCTCTTGGTCTGGCTCATTTCTCCACCCTTCCCACACCCTACCTAGGATTTCCACCAGACTTGCCCTTACTGTGGAGTGAATGCAGCCATGGCAGGAAGCAGCCAGGACAGGAGAGGAAGCAAGGAGTTTATAGTGATGGTGGAAATCTATCTTCTGCCCTTTGACATCTACCTAGAACAACACCCCCATGGTGCTGTTTCCTGAAAATACATTTTGACAAGGATAGTCGGAAAAGGACTAATTTAGAGAGACTAGGACCTAGCATTTATTCATGTAGTCTCTTCTGCTCCCAGTGTCCCCTCTGCCATTAAAATGAGTCATTGGCACTTATGTGGGCAAGCTAGAAATTAAAAGATATAAAATCCCTCAGTAAAGATGTGTTGTATTTGATGAAATGACTAATGAAAAAATAGAGAAGTGTGCTGGATAGACCCAGGTTAACTTAGAGCCTAGAAACAAAAGAATGTCTTCATGTTTCTCCATCCAGCATTTATTGGTTCCTTTTCAGTTGCATCCAAGTCTTCTAGAAAATGAAAATAACTTTGACTTCTCTGTCTGAATTTCTGACACTCTACTTGTGTGCCAAGATTATATTCGTTGGAAGGGGAACCCTTCTTAACTGATATCTGGTTCTGGCTGCACATTTGGTCCACAGATAGATATTTGGACTCCAGATCGACTCTACATACATGGGCACACACATGCACGCATGTACACACACACACACACACACACACACACACACACCCTTTTTTCAATACTTTGTTTCCTTTTGAACCTTTCATCTGTATCATAAGTCTTATTGACCATTGGCATGAGCTACAAGGCTGAGATTATGCCAGTTACTTCCAAGACAGAACCTCAATATGGACCTTTAAGCTTCTATCCTCACAGGCTCCTTTCTTTATAGTCAACACTATCCAGAAGCCAGAATCGCTTACCTTCCTGCACCCTCCCTCAATACTGGGGTCAGCAGAAACAGTTGTAAATGGAAGGAAGTTCAAATAGGAGATCCCTCTCTAGGGCAATGGATCTTTCTTATGGAAAGAAAGGACCTGATCTCATGATCAATTAGTGTAAAGCTGGCATGTGGTGCCTGTCATCATGACCAGTTGTCAAAATCAGTAGTGAAATCAAGGACCTTCACAATGTACTAAGTGATGTTTACTCTCTGCCTAAAATAGATTTCCCCAATGACCCTGTAAAAGAGAATCCAATCTTCTGTAGCCCAGCAACACGCAGAAGAAAAGTAGCCAATGGTTAAGGACCAAGGGCTTGAAGAAAGGACTTTTTAAGTCCTGGAGTTGGTAAATTTCATTTAATTTGTAGTCTGGCCTCATCCTTTTGATTTCTACACTTTGACCTTTAAATAATTCTGTGTACAGTTGGTTCAAGAAAAGAGAGCTCTTTTCTTTACATAGAAATAACTAAGTTTTTCTATATTTTCCTAGAGTTCCTCTGGTCTTAAAAGACAAAAGGAGGAAACTTTATTCTTAGGTTTTGGGTTGGTTCATCGGCTCCTTCTTTGAATTATAAATCATGTTACGCATACTTCCTCTTTCACCATCTTCTCAATCTGTTTCTGACAGAGAAATCCAAGGACAGAGAACAAGACTTCCTTGCTTTGGGTTCATCCCCTGCTTTCTTTCTAGTTTCAAATATCAGGTGCTTGGCTAGGGAGGAGCTACCTGTCACTTCCTCACAGTCATTCTCTCCATCCAGAAAGTCTTACCATCCAGTTGAAGAGAGCAGGGCAACGACAAAAGAAGTATACTCTTCTGAGAAATAAGAGCACTGTGGAAATAAGTGTGAGAGGCATCGAATGGGGGCTGACAGACAGCAGTTGATACACACTCATTGTCTATAGAAGGCACCCAGTTGATTCACGATGACCTCATGTGTGCAGATAAGAAGTGGTTCCTTGGGTTGTGAGGGGTGGGTGCTTGGAAGCAGACCACCAGGGGGAATATTAGATAATCTTTGGAGGCATCATCAGGTGGGCTCATACTGCCAACCTTCTGGCTCATAATTGAGCACTTAACGTTTTGTGCCACCCAAGACTCCTACACTCTCTGATGGCAGAGAAATACAGAAAGAACTTTGGTTAGACACAGAGTAAAAGCCTGGTTTCAAGATTTTAGCCTCATTACACGACAATCATACATGTTGCTAAAGAGGATGACAGTATATCTGTTCCTACAGACCGAGACTAATTTGATAATCACTATCAGAAAGTTTAGCAAAGAAGCCAAGGAAGGGGTAATTTGAAGTCAAGAAGCCCCTTTTTCATTCTCAGGGAAGTCAAAACTTGCTGATAGAATCTGCGCCAAGTCTGTTTCCTAAAGAAGCTATGGCTTTAAGGGAATTGTCACAACGGAGAGAGTTGGGGAGAAGAAAGGATATGCACTGACCTCTCATGTCTGTTGTCCCTTCATGGAATGAAGTCTGTAAATTGAACCACCCAACAATGACAAGTAGAGTGAAGAATCTGACGCCCCAAGGATCCCCTAATAAGAGTTCCAATCTGGTATTCTTCTTGGCCAAATCATTTTCTCAGAGTAGATGTGAAGGTGTTCTTCATGAATGTCCCTCTCCTAGTATTACCCAGTGTTCCAACTGAAATCAGCCCCAGTGAGACGCAAGGGAAGCCCTCCCTTCCCTCCCAGTGAGCTCTCAGTGCACCAAGGCCTCACTTCCACAGCCTCATGGAGGGAAGGGGATCTCTGAGGGGTTCTCCAGGTGTCAGGAGTAGAGCACCTTCCCCTCTTCTCTTCCAGCCCCCTTCACCCAGCCTAGCATGCTCTAACGGCATAGGTCAAAGCAGGTTGTGCTGCTAACCCAGAGGCTGCATGGCTCAGGCGTTTGGAATCCACCAGGGGCTCTGTGAAAGAAAGATGGGCAGTCTCCTCTCATGGGTGTTAAAACCTCAGAAACCCTACGAAGGGTCAGTAAGAGTCAGAACTGAGTCAACAGCAGTGTGAGTTCCACCTAGTCTGGTGAGAGGGAGGGAGAATTGCAGAGGCTTCTGCGGTTACTTGGTAAAACCATGCGTTTCTTTTTATTTCAAACAATGAAGCATTGCTTGGTGGAGTCAGTTATCACTCTATTAGGTAAATGGGTTTCTGCCAGTTACCACCATTTTTGAGGGGACACTTCAACACCACACACACACACACACACACACACACCCCTTAAGGGACAAGTGCTGGGCATAAAGCCTAGATAAGTGACTCTGTCTTCGTCCAAAAAGGTTGAATGCTAAATGGAGAGAACCAGAGTAACTTCCATGAATGAATATGATGCCAGCTGAGCCTAGTGTTATTAGTATTATCATCATTTATCTACACTGAGAAAAAAAAATTTACCAAAACCATGGCTTATTCTTCACTTGATTTTAAGATGTTTTATCCACGACACATGAAGTGAGAAACATCACTTGAGCTTTCGGATATATTGGAAAAGATCCTTCTTACTCAGTCTCTGAAAGGGTGTGAGAAATTGCACCTGAATATATTAAACAAACCAAAGCAGTGGTGAGAATCGAGCCAGAGATGGGATTTTCCATGAAAATTCAATAAACCATTAATAATAACTTGGCAAAGATGAGATAATATCATCTCCAAATTGCCCCCTCCCTGGAAGCAAATTCTCAACTCCTAGAATATTAGCCCCCTCACAGCTGGCATCTTTGTGGGCACTTGGAATTAACAGGACTTAGATAAAGTGCCCAAAAGGGCAACATGGTACTTCGTCTGCCATGAATCAACATCCACTGCAAATTTGCCATCTCAGGAGCATTTGACTTCTCACATATGTTTCTCTAAGACTAGAGAATCAACTTGGTGAAAGAGGTTGTAGATATTATTAAAAGGGTAAAAAAATATTTTAAAATGGGGGGAAAGTTTGTTACTACTTTTGGCCAGGATAATTCTTGTTCTGTCCATTTTAAGATTCTTCCTCAAAGTTCATGAGGGAGGAGAGGATGGGTGGGCTCTACGGCAAGCAGGCACTAGGCAGCCTAGGGTGCCTGCCAGTAAATATGTTTACTCCAAGGCAATGCTTGATAAAACAGAGTGGCATTGCCCCATGGGGTTTTCAGGACTGTAGTGTTTGTGGAAGCAGACTGCCTCATCTTTCTCCTGTGGAGTGTGGTGGGTTAGAACTGCCAATACTTTGTTTTGAAACCTAACATTTTAATCACTGTGTCACTGGGGTTCCTCCAGGGCGCCTGAGTCACAGATTTCAGCCTCCCAGCCTGAAGTCTCTCTTGAGCCGACAGCCAAAAGGAGAGAGAAAGAAAGCTCTTTGCTGTAAAATTGCAGGAAGAACAAAAGAGGACAAGTTACTGGGTTTTATCTCAAGCCACTCCCAAGAATTTATAAACATGGAGAAATAGCAAAATTTAAATGATTTAGAAAAAAAAAGGCACAGAAACTAACACCTGGCAATCAAGGGCAAATGTGCTGTCCTAAGGGCTTTTTCTAAAGGCGTCTCCCAGTAACAGAAATGCTCTGAGGACCTTAGCTTTCAAACATTATCCCATAGCTACGTACTATTCCCCTAAACTCAGAACAACTTTCTTCAATTCCCTGTCAGATCGTCCTCCACCTGTAGCTGTTTGATGCTCCACCCAGAACATATGCTCAATATAGTGAGGTCCAACACTGAAGCAGAATGTAAATCTCAAAGGAATAAACAAGTTGGGAGAAGTCTGTAAAGAGAGTAGTTGGGAACAGCCCGTAGAAAAACACCAGTTCATCACGAAGGTGGGCAGCAAGTCCCCAGTTGGGAAATCACTGGAGTGTCTTGTGACCCTCCTGATTCCACTGCTTTATTCTAATACCCCAGAGTCGTCAAAACAAAATTGTCCTGCATGTCAGAGGCTCCAGGTAAGGTCCCTCCTTCCCTCTTTTAGTCGTGTCCCTTGCTCAGGTCCACCTTCATGCCTCCAAACCTCTCTGCATTAGACCTCTTCTCAGAGATGTGGAAAGATGGACATTGCCTCCATTGTCATCCCAATACCTGTCACCGTCACCCACACACCTGCACACCCTCACACCATCCCCTCCAGGCTCCACGACTTCACAGTCTTACTGTTGTAAATAAATCTGTACAGTTTGTAATTGTCAAATAATCCCATTGGCAAAGGCTTCGCCTGCAGCGCCTTCTCTTCTTTGAGAATGGCCAGGGAATCTAGAAGGGGCAACCTTTCAAGGAGAGCTTCAGGGTCATCTCTGTGTGAGACGCTATGTATATTCCTGTAAGATTGCATTTTTATCTAAGGAATGATGTTATTTAAAAAAGAAACAAAAACAAAAAAAAATAACAACCAAAAATTGCAAATAAATTTCTTAACAATGTCTACATTGGCTTAATGGTATCTTCCCTTTTCTATATCCTTTCTCTTCTGTTTCATAAAGGTCACAAAAATGTGGTTCTATCTCTATCAACTCTGCTGTCTCCTCCATCAGGGAGGAAGGCTGAGAAGAAAATTAGAAATCTGACACCAGTGTTAATCCCTTTCATTTTGACAATTAACTCTTTACTCACTTCTGCTTTCCAAAAGTGAGCATGACAATGGCCAAAGTTAGACAGGGACACAAAACAGGAGGGTACAAATTAATAAGCCACAAAATGGTATGTAGGGAATTGCGCTACTTACCTAAAGGCTGCACCTCTCTTGTGGTTCAAATCCAACAATGGTTCATTGGGGGAAAGATGGGCCATCTCCTCCTGTGTGATTTACATCCTCCTCAGAAAGCACTGGTGGCATAGTGCCAAGAATCTGCACTGCAATACTGAAGGTACATGGTTCGAATCCACCAGCTGCTCTGTGGGACAGAGATGGGCAGTTTCCTCCCATTTGATTAACTGCTTCTGAAAACCCACTGAAGGGTCACCTCTGGGTTGGTTCCAGCTTGGTGGTACACAACAACAACAAGATCCCACAGGAAGGTCAGCTGAGAATTGCTTCTGACTCAACAGCAATGACTTTATACTCAGACAAAAATCTGAGACTAATCCTAATTTCCTGTGTAAAAGAATTTAATCCTACCAATGCATGTCTTAGTTAAATAAGCTGAACTTTCAACTCCCTCTAGCATCAGATCTACTTCTGTTCATCTCTAAAAAGATTTATCTTCCCCAATAGACATGTAGATGTTGATCTGATTGATCAAAAGATTAGGTAATAATTGGGCTGCAAAAGTTGGGACACATTCATGGTACTTTTTTGAACTTCTTTTCCCCTCACTATATTAAGCAGTCTGTACTCTTACACACACATACACAAATACATATATGTATATGTTTATGTGTATATGGTGGTAATATGGTGGTAGTGTGTGCCATCAATTCAGAATAGACCCTAGCTGACCCTCCAGTAGATTTTCACCAGGTAAGTAAGTTTAACAAACTCTCCACTTCTTGATGAGTTTCTTTTATGAACAAGAATTCATTAGGAAAGAATGAGGTCCTGAAACTTGGAATGGAGGAGGAATCTAGTAGGATTCAAACTAAATTGAAAAATGTAAAATTTCAAATCATTCATAATATCCCTTGGCTATTGAAATAAGGAGCCCTCTGTGTCCAAAAAAGGTTAGCCTCCCATTTCTGAAATGTCCTGTAATAAATTAATCTAGGGTAGATGCCTCAGAAGGAATGGTCATCATTTTATTCAAGACTCACGATAATTATCCTTTGTTACCACTAAACTCACAATGTGGATCAAATAATAGCAAGTTTAGGATACTTGGGTACACAGAATAATTCAATAATAAATTGTTGTTGTTGTTGTT
>NW_006399846.1:7794366-7801824 GCF_000299155.1 Elephantulus edwardii | reverse complement strand
AAAAAAAAGAAAATATGGCAGATGTGAAAGACTATTTGCTCTGAAAAATGGAAAATATCTAATGCTTTACATTAAAAGTTTGCTTTTTCTAATTCTATGGTAATTAGAAATATTCTAGGAAAAAGCTGATAGAGAATCTGATTTCAGTCACTGAAATGGACAGTCATGGACTTTTTCACCCAGTTTACCAATCTAAAGCCAATTCACAGACCAGAGTTCATTAGTTGAAGAGGAGAGTCTTTGTATTATTGCCTCATATTTATCCAATGAATCTTCTGTCAAGCCTTCCCTGAAGAAATATGTGACCACTTTCTACAGTGTCTATGATCTGGAGAGAAAATTCTCAGATAACTAAGAAATGAGTAGACAATGGCTCTGAATTGATGCTAATTCTATGGCCTTCAAACACCACTGTGTACCATTAGTCAAAGTGATGGCTTATAGAAGTCAGAGGATAGATCAGGACTTATAGAGCTCAGACGGACTAATCAAAGTTCAATTCACAATTGTCCTAGTTGTTTCACAAACTTATCCTGTCATTATTACCCCACTTCCTGAATGTATACTTTAAATAAACATACTTGGAAGCTTACAGAAGCCCCACAGTAGCTCTGGGACTAATAGATAAATGGGCAAATATGATAGAAATGGCTAGGCATACATTCTTAGCACTTTCCTTTCACTATCAAGAGAATTCTTTCCATCTTCTTTTATGATGAAACTAAGGAGGACCTGAAGCACCTGCTGCAGAGGGCCAAGGACTGCAGCCTTCAATATGGATTGAGGTTCATTGTCAAGAAGACAAAGATTCTCACCACTGGGACAATTGGCAGCAACAGGATGGATGGTGAAGAAATTGAGATTGTTCACAGCTTTAGTTTGCTTGGCTCCACAGTCTTGGCACCAGTAGCCAGGAAATTAAAAGGTGCATCGCCATGGGAAAGTCTGCTGTTAGGGACCTCTCTGGGGTACTGAAGAGCAATGGTGTCTCTCTGGAGACTAAGGTGCATCTGATACAGGCCATGCTCTTTGCAATCACTTGTTATGCATCAGAGAGCTGGACAATGACCAAGGAGGATAGGAGAATATTGAGAGTACCATGGTCTGCTAGGAAAACAAACAGATTCATCCTAGAAAGGGTTAAACCGGGTGGCTCCTTGGAGGCAAGGATTCTGAGGCTCCGTCTAACATACTTTGGACATGTTATAAGGAGAGACTGGTCCTTGGAGAAGGACATCATGCTTGGGAGGGTGAAGGGACAGCACAGGAGGGGAAGGCCCTCTATGAGGTGGATTGATTCAGTGATTGGGATAACTGGGATGGGAGTGTCGGAGACAGTGCGAATGGCACAGGATAGAGCAGAGTTTAGGTCTGTTGTACATAGGGTCGCTATGAGTCGCAAGTGACTCGACTGCACATAACAACAACAACAACAACAACATCAAGAGAATAAACCAGAAGGGGTATCACACATCTGGGGGGCAAAGCAGAAATAATTGTCACCATGAAAAACAAAATATGTAAGAGTCGTGACATACATTTATTACATTTGCACTATTTGAGCTATGCAGAAGTTGATGAAATGTGGAAAATAAGTATGCACCACTTTGCATTAAATCAGGCAGTGACTATGATTAAAGCTGCTATCTCAGATGTGAGATTTTTACTGGAACAAATAAAGACATGCCTTGACATTTGAGATGCAGCTCTAGGAAAATCAATTCTTTTCCGCCTCCACAACAACTTGCTAAAATCAACTATGAATATATAACTTTTACCTGATACAACTGTATACCTTTATTGTCTTGGGTCAACTTTTCTGCTGTCTTGTATGATACAAGCCACAGAGATCTTGATAATGCTAACAATTCACAAAACATATGGATCTCCTATTATTTACAACATTATGCTGGTTGGATTTGATAAACAGAAGGTGGTAAATATTTAGGTTCCTTAGTAAAACATGAGAAGCAGAGGATGAGAGATAATCACCTTAGAATCAGGAGCTCACCAGAGGTCAGTGAAGTGAACAAATGGTCTACTGTGTTAAAATATCCCCTAAAGGCTGGAAACAAGATGCTGCACTTAGCACCACTTATCTCAGAACAAGAGGCAAAATACTTAGATAACCTCTTTCTGTAGATAACCATTCTCTTTTGGGAAAAAAAAATAGTTTCTAGATAGCCAGTAGCTCTTGGCAGAAAGTAAATATCTAATCATAGAATTTCAGATGACTGTGCAGCCCCGAGTATTTTCTCATGAGCTTTGTGATATCTGACCCAAATAGTCATAAAGTTAGGTCTTCACTATAGCGATCTATCAAGTGGAAATTGTATAAAAGAGTCTGAGCTCATAGAAAACAAGATGCAAGTGCCAGGAATAAGACTTCTTTGGCATTAATGCTTCTTCATTATCTCCCTCAAACAGACCTTTGGCCCCTGGGCAATTAAAAAAGACATGAAGAAGACAAACCTAGATACCAGTTTGCAGATTGGTCTGCATATTATGCTGATCCCATCTAAAGGTGCATGATTGAAACAAAATAGCCACACTCAGGAGCAATATTAAAAGAAAATTCTTCAAGTGGGTCAAACTTTGAAGAACGTACTATCCATTTTGTCTAGGCAGAAGTAGGGTCAAAAGTGCAGATCGACAAGATTCATGAATGGTTGTTAATAGCCACTTAGAAGGAACAGTAATGAAATCTTGGTAGCAAGAAATTCTGAAGAGAGGGTTTATGGAAAGACTTCTCAGAATTGACACAATTTAAGAAGATTTTTTTTTGTCTCACATGAATGCTTTCTAAGAGCATCCAGTGCAAAGGAAACTCTAATCATGTGAACAAATTGGTATACTTCATGGATGTCATTTCTCCAGCCACTCAATTTGTTACTCAATGGGTAAGGTGGTCATAGTAACATGTAAAGAGTCTGTGCATGGACTCAACATGGACTTTCTTTTATTAACGTTGTTCAGACTATTGTTATTGACACTGTTGAGTGCTGGATCTGCCAACAAAAGATACCAATATTAAGCCCCATATGGAAATATTCCCTAGATATACCAGCAACTCACCTAATGGCAGGTGGATTATATTGGACCTTTGCCATCATCAGGAAAGTAGAGATTTATCCTTGCTTCTTCTTGTTGTTGTTAGGTGCCATCGAGTCTAGTATAACCCGTAGCAATCCTATGAACAACAGATTTGAACCCTACCCTGTCGTGAGCCATCCTAATACTTCCTAACTCAACTAAAGCCCATTCTTCTTCTATCATCTTTATTCATTGTCCTGCTTTTAGATGTATAGCAAGTGATAGACTATGGCCTGAATCAGATACACCTTAGTCCTCAAACTGACATCATTACTCCTCAATAATTTGGAGAAATCCCTAACTGCAGACTTTCCCAGTGCCTTATATCTCCTGATTTCATGACTGCTGATACCAAGGGTATTGACTGTGGATTGAAATAAGATTAAATAATTGACAATTTCAGTCTTTACTCCATCTATCACAATTTGTTGGCTAGCAATCCAGTGGTAAGAATTTTTGTTTTCTTGACATTGAAATACGATCCATATTGAAGACTGTATTCATTGATCTGCCACAAGTACTTCAAGTTCTCCTCACTTTCAGCAAGTAAGGTTGTGTCATCTGCATAATGCAAGTTATTGGTGAGTCCTCCTCCAATCTTGATGCCACATTCTTCTTCATAGGGTCCAGCTTCTCAAATAATTTGCTCAGCATATAAATTAAATAGGTATGAAGAGAAAATATAACCTTGATGCATTCTCTTCTTAATTTTAAAATTTTAAAAAATTTCTCTTGCTCTGTTCACACAACAGCCTTTTGGTCTAGGTGTAAGTTTTGTGTGAACACAATTTAGCGTTCTGAGTTTCTCATTCTTTTCAGTGTTAGCCATAACATGTTATTATCCTCACTAGAATAAATATATGTTCTGGATAAGAATTTTTATTTCTTGCCCATAACACTTCTACCTATACTAGTGTCTTTAGATTTACTGCCACGATACTTTTCACAAAAAAACTATATATTATTAAATAAATTGTACAGAAAATAAACATCAGCAATAGGCACATGCCTGTAACATTTTACCACATACCCCAACACTCATAATCAATTGCTATGATTGAAAGGTAGACTCTTATTTAAAATTCAGTAAAGGTTTCAATTGAAAGATAACATCTTGAAAGGATGGGTTCTGCTTACAGGCTACAACATATAATCAGAAAATATTATATGGTGGTGGTATGGTGGTGTCTCCTACACAGTCAAAATACATGTATCTAGAAATCAAAGGACAGAATCAAGAAAATCTCTTCTCAATAGCATAGAAAATAAAACATAAGCAGACTCCCCACCCCTTCCTATGTAGAATGCTTAAATTCTTCTGTGTTGGCGTTCTTAATTTCCAAGGAGAAAATGCTTCCATCAGGGGACACACACCAATTCCATTAATGGGAATTGAGGTTTCAATTTAGTCATTTTAGTCTTTATAATGTTTCATGATATTGAACCAACAGACAGAAATAACAGTTTGCTAAGCTATTTGAGGTAATAGATCACAATTATCAGTGGAAAATTAGTCTGTGCTACACAGTAAGCCTCTTATTTAAAGCAGCTGTGAGCCAGGAGATGAGTGCTAGTGATCAACATCCCATTGGTGGTTAGGGACTCTTATTTAAAGTATCTCCAACCTGAAGTCATATCTCTTTCATCAACAGCTCTTAGATGCCTAAGGCATCTTATTTAAAGGAGCTGTGGCCTGAAAGGTGGCATCTACTGATCAACAGCTCATTGGTAGCTGGGGCTTCTTATTTAAAGCATCTCCAACATAGATGTCAGGCCTTTTTTATCAACAGCCCTTTGGGTTCTCAGGCCTTTGGGCCTCCAACCTTGTGTAAAGCACCAGCATCAAAGATTCAGCTGAGATTGCCATGTGACAATAGTAGCCTCATCTGGAATGTTACCTCAGAACGCCAGCTATGAGTCTCAGGGGGAACACTTCAACACCATCCCAGAAGCACATTCTGCTACATCTGTAAGCCTTCAGCTGGATCTAATAACATGATATTCATATGCTTGATTTACTATTAGAGGTATAACTCTAATGTGAGTTTGTTGTATTGGGGAAATTCACTTATCTAATTAATATAGCACTTGTCTGTCAGTTTACTGTACTGAGGTAACCTGAGGGTTGCTGTGATGTTGAAAGCTATGCCACCAGTGGGTCAAATGCCACAAGGGTCATAGGGGCAGGCTTTAATAGAGCTCCCAGAAGCAGAATTGGCCATCCACTTCTTAAATGGCTGGCTTCTGAAAACCTTATGAATAGTAGAGGAAAAGGATAGTTTATAGTAATAGAGGAAGAGCTCAGATTGGAAGTCAATAAAAATTAGAGAAAAGAGTGACAAACATCATTTAATAGCTGGAATATGGAATGTACAAAGCATGAATTTTGGAAAACTGGAAGTAGTGAAAAATGAAATGGTATGCATGAATGTTGACATTCTAGGAATTAGATAAAATGGACTAGCCCTGGCCACTTTGAATCAGATAGTCACATGGTATACTATGCTAGGAATGAAAAACAAAAGAAGAATAGTGTTGCAGTCATAATTAAAAAGACAATTTCAAGTTCTATCCTGCAGTACAATGTTGTAAGTGATAGCATATTATCCGTACACATACAAGGAAGACCTGTTAATACAACTAGAATTCATATATACACTCTTACAGCTAAAGCCAAAAAGGAGGAAATTGAAACTGTTTAACAAATCTTGTAGTCCAAAATGGAACAAACATACAATCTAGATGCTTTAATGATAATTGGTGAATGAAACAAAAATTGGAAACAATGACGAAGGAGTGGTTGTCAGAATGTACAGACTTGGTGACAGATATGAGACTGGAAATAAAAGGCTTTAATTTTGTATGTGCCATGATTTATTTATCACAAATGCCTTTTTAAAAAACACACAAACGGGGGGAAAAACCACACAAATGATGACCATACACATTTACCTCACCTGATGGATTGTATAATAATCAGATTGACTACATATGTGCATCGCTAGTCACTCTCAACATCAGCAGTCAAAACCAGACGGGGCAGACCATGGCACAGACAGTCAATCACTCAGGTGTAAGTTCAAATTGAGGCCAAAGAAAATGAAAAGAAGTCAACAGAACCAAAATATGATCTTGAGTCTACCCCACCTGAAATTAAAATCATCTTAAGAATATGTTTGAAGCATTGAATGCCAATGATCAAAGACCAGATGAGTTGTGGGATGGAGTCAAAGATATCATCCATGAAGCATCAAGAAGCCAAAACAAAGGGAAAAGATGCTGAGGTAAAAGAGCTGAACAGAAGTTTTCAAAGGGCAGCTTTACAAGACAAAGCAAAGTAATATAATGGAATGTCTAGAGAGCTGGAATTAATAAAAAGATAATAAATCTCTTGTCATTTCTCAAGCTGAGATAACTATAAAACAAATTTAAACCTTAAGATGCTATATTGAAGAAACAGGCCCTAAAAACCCCTATGTACAATAAAGCACACATAGAGTCAACTAGCAGATACGGCACCAGAGGCAAAATCATCTTACAGGGAATCACAAAAGAGGAGGGACACTTGCAAACAGATGCTACCGATTAGAATATGGAATGTCAGAAGTATGAATGTAGGAAAATTGGAGATTGTTAAGGAAGAAATGGAACACATAAATATTGACCCACTAGACACTGGCAAAATAAAATGGGTTGGCATGAGACATGTTGAGTGAGATAATCATATGATCTACAATGCTGGAGATGAAAAGGAGAGGAAAAATTGAGTCTTTCAATAGACCATTTCTAGATCCATCTTGAAATACAATGTCATGAGTGACAGGATAATATCCATACACATACAAGGAATATCACTATCATTCAAATATAGGCACCAACAACCAGAGCCAAAGAAGAGGAAACAGATGACTTCTATCAACTTTTGCAGTCAGAAATTGATCAAACATGCAACCAACATACTTCGATATAATAAGTGACTGGAATGCAAAGTTGGGAACAGGGAAGAAGGATCAATAGTTGGAAAGCACGGACTTGGTGACAGAAATGAGCTGGAGACAGAATGATAGAATTCTGCACAATCAATGACTTATTCATTGCAAACATCTTTTATAAGAAACATAAATGGCAATGGCTTCACCTGATAGTCAACATAAGAATCAAATTGACTACATCTGTGGAAGAAATTGGTGCAAAAGCTCAATATCAGCTGTGAAAACTGGCCCATTGTGGAATACAGCATAAACTACTCATATGCAAGTTCAAACTGAAGCCAAGCAAAGCAAATCAACAAGAATCAAAGTTTGACCTCGAGTCTATCCCTCCAGAATTTAAAAATCATCTCAGGAACATCTTGAGCACTAATGA
>NW_006399846.1:7792889-7794266 GCF_000299155.1 Elephantulus edwardii | reverse complement strand
AAATTGCTCTGAAGGAATTGGCAAAAAACAAGGCTCCAGGAGTTGATGGCATACCAATTGACATATTTCAACAAACAGACACTGGCCTGGATGTGCTCACTAAGTTGTGCCAAGAAATTTGGAGAACAGCCAGCTGGCCCACTGACTGGAAAAGATCGATATTTGTTCCCATTCCAAAGAAAGGTGACCCTAGAGAGTGCGAAAATTATCGAACAATATGCAAGCAAGATTCTGCTGAAAATTATCCAAAAACGTTTGGAACAGCATGTCAACAGAGAACTGCCAGATGTGCAGGCTGGATTTAGAAGAGGTTGTGGTACTAGGGATATTATAGCTAATGTCAGATGGATCTTAGCAAAAAGCAAAGAATACCAGAAGAATGTCTATCTGTGCTTCATTGACTATGCAAAGGCTTTTGACTGTGTGGATCACAACAAGCTGTGTCTGACTCTGAGAAGAATGGGAATCCCAGAGCATTTGATTGTGCTAATAATAAATAGCTTATACTAAAAAAAACTTGCCAGACTTACATATGTGTGGTTGTGGAGATGGTGGTGTGTACTGTCGAGTTGAAACTGAACCACAGCTAATCACGTGATGAATTTTCAGAAGCAGTTAGTCCCGGGAGGAGATTGCCCTGCCCTCTCCTGTAGAGTGGCTGGTGGCCTTGAACCCTGTGCTATCGAGATTGCAGCATAGCTTCTTGCCATTAAGCAACCAGAGCTCCTTTACATAATGTGTACACAGTGCATATATGAGTGTGGAAGTGGGTCAGCGATAAAAAGACCCTCAAGAAAATTAATTTATACAGTGCACAATGAAAACAAGCATAGCAGAACTTGTGAGGAAAACACAGGATTGAGCAGCATTTTATTTTGCAGTTCACAGAGTCAGTATGATTCAAAACCAACTCAGTAACTGCTAACCACTTGACAGGATTAACAAACTATGACCTAGGAGTCAAATCCAAACCTCTGCTTATTTTGACAAAATTTTCTTGGAACACAGCCAAATCCATCATTTACACAATGTTTATCACTACTTTTTTCTATAAGAGAATTGAATACCAGAGTTTTTGCATATAATGCATCCATACATATATTATGCATAGTGCACAAAGGAAACCAATGTGCAAGGGAGTTATGTGGTTTCATATATATAAATAATTATGTGTGTGAAAATATGGCAGATATACATGAAGAAATGCTCAAAATCCCTAGCCCTAAGAGAGATGCAAATTAAAACGACTATGAGATATCATCTCACCCCTGTCAAAATAGCAAAATTTAACAGAACAGCAAGCAATAAATGCTGGTGAGGTTGTGGAGAAACTGGAACCCTTATTCACTGTTGGTGGGAGTGTAAAATGGTGCAACC
>NW_006399846.1:7774423-7775301 GCF_000299155.1 Elephantulus edwardii | reverse complement strand
AAAGAAAGAGAAAGACTCAAAATCAAAGACTGGAAAAAATACACCATGCAAATGGCAACCTCAAAAAAGCAGGAGTGGCAATACTTATCTCTGATAAAATAGATTACAGAATGAAAACCACAACTGAAGATAAAGAAAGGCATTACATACTGAGTAAAGGCACAATAGATCAAGAAGACATAACCTTGGTCAACATTTATGCACCAAGTGATAGTCCTGCAAAATACATAAAATAACGGTTAACAGAATTGAAGAGAGAAATAGACTGCACCACAGTAGTGGTAGGAGATTTCAACATACCACTCACCAAAGGATAGATCAACTTAAAAGAAACTCAACAAAGATGCAGAAGATTTAAACTATACAATCAGCCAATTCAAACTTGTAGATACATTCAGAGTACTGCACCTAGCTAAAACTCAATTCACTTTCTTTTCAAGTGCACATGGTACATTCTCCAGAACTGATCAGATATTAGGACACAAAGCAAGCTCAACAAATTAAAAAACATTGAAATAATACAAAGCATTTTCTCAGACCACAATGTCACAAAACTAGAAATTAACCACAGAAGAGTAAAGCTTACAAAACCACCCATGTGAAAACTAAATAACTCGCTACTAGAACATGATTGAGTTAGGAAAGAAATAAAGAATGAAATTAAAAAAGTTCCTTAAAACAAATGATAATGAAAATACAACTTACCAAAATCTCTGGGACACAGCTAAGGCAGTCCTCAGGGGGAAGTTCATAGCAAGAGAAACACACATAAAAAAGGAAGAAAGAAGAAGAATCAATGAACTAACCAACACCTTCAGCATATAAAAAATGCCACAACTTCTAGAAGAAAAGAAATTATAAGGATAAGAGCTGAAATC
>NW_006399846.1:7772050-7773313 GCF_000299155.1 Elephantulus edwardii | reverse complement strand
AGAAAGACTTTCAGAGTCATTTTATGAAGCAAGCATACCCCTAATACCAAAACCAAGCAAAGGTATTACCAAGAAAAGAAAACTACAGACCAATATCTCTCATGAATATAGATGGGAAAATCCTTAACAAAATCCTAGCAAATAGAATCCAAAAGCACATTAAAAAAATAATTCACCATGATCAAAGTGGGATTCATAACAGGTATGCAAAAATGGTTCAACATAAGAAAAACAATCAATGTAATTCACTATATTAACAAAGTAAATAACAAGAACCATATGATCTTAGCAATTGATGCAGAAAAGGCATTTGATAAAATCCAACACCTCTTTCTGATAAAGACACTCCATAAAATTGGAATAGAAAGGAATTTCCTCAACATAGTGAAAAGTATAAATGCAAAACCAAGAGCCAACATCATTCTCAATAGAGAAAGATTAAAAACATTTTCCTTGCAAACAGGGACCAGACAAGGATGCCCACTGTCACCACTTCTTTTCAATAGTGTATTGAGTGTGCAGGGAGAAAAGAAAATTGTACTGGAAGTGCTTGCTAGGGCAATGCAACAAGAGAAGGAAATAAAAGGCATCCAGATCAGCAAAGAGATGGTTAAACCGTCACTACATGCAGATGATATGATACTGTACACAGAAAACCCCAAAGACTCAACAATAACAAAAAAACTATTAGAGTTAATAGGCCAGTTTAGTAGAGTGACAGGATATAAGATAAATATCCCAAAATAGGTAGGATTGCTCTACAGTAACAAAGTTAACTTACAGAAGGAAATCAAGAAAGCAATACCACTTACAATAGCCAACCACATATTGAGATACTTGGGACTGAACCAAACTAGAGGTTCAAAAGAACTATACAAAGAAAACTACAGAGCATTTCTAAAAGACACAATAAAAGACCTAAAGAAATGGAGAAATGTGCCCTGTTCATGGATGGGAAGACTCAATATTTTTTAAAATGGCAATCCTATTAAAAGCAATCTACATGTTCAATGCGACCCCAATCCAGATACCAAGTTCATTTTTCAAGCATTTTGAAAGGGAAATTATCAAATTTATTTGGAGAGGCAAAAGACCTCGAATAAGCAAAACACTTCTGAGAAACAAAAATGAGGTTGGAGGTGTAGCACTCCCTGACCTCAAAACCTACTGCACAGCAGTAGTAACCAAAACAGCATGGTACTGGTACAATAATAGGCACATAGACCAATGGAACAGAATTGAGAACCCAGAAATAGACCCAGC
>NW_006399846.1:7757941-7770940 GCF_000299155.1 Elephantulus edwardii | reverse complement strand
GGAGGGACTGGACAACATTATGCTGAGTGAACTAACTCAGTCCCACAAGAATAGTGAATAAAACCATTATTGTAGAATGAATATAAAGATCCAAGAGTGGTGGAAGAGGTTGGAAGCAGAAGGATGAGGATGTGCAGGGGGAGGAGGGATTAATCATGGAGTTGTATAATTTGATGGGTGGAGGTTTGAAGGAAATTGAAAGAATCTGTTCTTGATAACAATGTATTCAAATTTTGTAAATAAACTAGGAGAAAGTTTAAAAATAAAAAAGGAACATGGCAAGAGTACACATAGGCACTATACCAAAAAGAATTGGCTAACACAGAAGAATTTCATGAAACAACATATGATCAAGAAGTAATGGTGATTGGCTAACACAGAAGAATTTCATGAAACAACATATGATCAAGAAGTAATGGTGATGAAGGAGGAAGTTCAAGCTGCTCTGAAGGAACTTGCAAAAAAGCAAGTCTCAGGTATCGGTAGAATACCAATTGACACATTTTGGCAAACAGATGCTGCCCTGGACACTCTCACTCTGTTATGCTAAAAATCTGGAAGACAGCTACCTGGCCAACTGACTGGAAGAGTTCTGTATTTATTCCCATTCAAAAAGAAAGGTGACCCAATAAAGTGTGGAAATTAACAAATGTGATCACTAATATCACACGCAAGTAAGATCCTGCTGAAAATAATCCAGAAACTACTGAAAGAGTACATCAGTGAGAACTGTCAGATGTGCAGGCTGGGTTTAGGAGACCCTGTGGCACGAGACATTAGAGCCAATATTAGATGGATCTTGGCAAAAAGCAGAGTACCAGAAGAACGTCTATCTGTGTTTCATTGATTATGCAAAGGCATTTGACTGTGTAGATCACAACAAATTGTGGCTAACCTTGAGAATAATGGGGACCCTGAACACTTAAAATGTGCTCATGTGAAGCCTATACATGGACCAGGAAGCAGTAGTCAGAACAGAGCAGGAAAACACTGCATAGTTCAGGATCAAGAAAAGTGTGCATCAGGGATGTAATCTATCTCCATGCCTTTTCATTCTATATGCTGTGCCATCCTCATACTTTCTGACACACAAGAACCCACTCCGACAGTCATTGTGTTAGTCCACCTGGTTAAGAGTCATTCTCTCCTTTGCCAACCCTCTGCCTTCCCAAGAGTGATGTCACTCTCCAAGCAATAGCCCCTCTTAGCTACATGCCCGAAGTATATGAGACGAAACTTTATCATCTTTGCCTCAAAGGAGCACTCTGGCTACACTTTCTCCAAGACCTATTTGTTCTTTTGGCAGGCTATGGGATATTCAGTACTCTTCACCAACACTGCAGCTGAAAGTCATCAAGTTTTCTTCTGTCGCCTTTATTTTTGTAAGTTTTCTTCTGTCGCCTTTATTTTTGTCTAGTTTTTAGATGCAAAGTAAGTGGTTGTAAACATCAAGGCCTGAATCAGGTGCACCTTCATCCTCACACTGACATCATTACTCCTCAATAATTTGGAGAGGTCCCTAACTGTAGATTTTCTAGTTCATTGTCTTCTGATCTCCTTACTACTGGTACAAAGGGTGTTGATTATGGATCTAATTAAGATTAAGCTGGTGACAGTTTCAATCTTTACTCCATCTATTATGATGTTGCCTATCAATCCAGCAGTAAGAATTTTTGTTTTCTTGATGTTGTGATGCAATCCATATTGAAGGCTATATTATTTCATCTTCTGCAACAAGTGCTTCAAGTACTCCTCATTTTCAGCAAGCAAGGTTGTGTCATCTGCATAACACAGGTTATTGATGAGTCTTCCTCTAATCCTGATGCCACACTCCTCCTTACTTTGCATATTGCTTGGAGAATGACATCATGCTTGGAAAGGTGTTGGGACACACACCAAAAAAAAGCCCTCAAACAGGTAGATTGACACAGTAACTGCAGCAATGGGCTCAAGTGTGTCAGAAAGTGTGAGGCTGGCACAGAAGAGGACCTGGTTCAGATCTATTGTTCATAGAGTTCCTATGGGTCATACTCAACTCAATGTCACCTAATAGCACCAACAAAGTAGGAGGGCTTCTACTCCCAATGTCATTCTTTGAGTGTCAGTCTATCTCACCTTGTAATAATTGTATTAGCGAAAATAGAACACTGTATTATAGGGTTTCTTTGACTAAAATCTTTATGGGAACAGAGCCCTGGCTGTTTCTCTAATGAAAAACCTGGTGGGTTCAAACTACTAACTTTTTCCTTAACAACCAAGCACTTAAGTACTATACCACCAAGTCTAATAATAAAGGTTAACTGAAAACCACAATGGACAACTGAAAATAAAGACTTCAGGTTTCAGAACCCTCAGACATGATGGTTTGAACAAGAATCCCAACCACTTAAGTTTTTGCCTGAGGTTTCTCATTGAGAAAAAAAGAAAACAATGGGCTGAGGAGTGGAGAAGGAAGACACATACACTCAATCTTTTGATCAATTTTAAGGATTGTAGGAGTTTTGCATACAATCTGTTGTGGATCAGATTTTATTATTTGGACATGTTGTAAGGAGAGAGCGGTCTTTGGAGAGGGACATCATGCTGGGTAGAGTAGAGGGACAGTGCAGGAGGGGAAGACCCTCTATGAGGTGGATTGATTCAGTGACTGGGGTAATCGGGATGGGTGTGTCAGAGGCAATGCGATTAGCACAGGATAGAGCAGGGTTTAGGGCTGTTGTACATAGGGTCGCTATGAGTCTCAAACGACTTGATGGCACATAACAACAACATAATTTTCACTGGCTGACTTTTGAAAGGAGATCACCAGGTTTTTATTCCTAGTCCATCTAGACTGGAAGCTTCTGAGTAACTCTGTGGAGTAAGAGTTTGGAGACGGGTTCCTATGGATTACCACCTATGGACTATAAGTCAGGTTGAGTCCCTGTGAGTTGAGCAAACACTATGTCACAACAACATATACCAAGTACTCTCCTAGACACTGGGTAAACAGCAACACTTAGCTCTGAGTCACCCTTAAAATCCTCATAGACTTCAGAGACTCGAGAAAGACATTGGCTAAGTTTTCACTCAAGGTGTTATACTACTTGAAAACTCATTTGAAGTTAGTCGTAGACTTCACAGGACCCTGCGTACAGTTGTGCAGACTACTCAATGCACAAAGCTGTCCATATAGAAATAGAAGGTGGAATCTAGCAACTTCAATTCCAAGCTGAGTGACAAATGAGGATTGTATATGACCTACAAGGTCACTTGCTTAAATAGAATGTGCAACAGATGGTGCTGAGTGCATATGCAGAATAGACGGATCTGTTTAGGATAGTGAGCATCTACCTGGGGCTTATCTATGCAGAAGGCCTCCTGTCTAGGAAAAAGGGAAGGAGCAACAATAGCACTCCTGCTAACACTCATGCGGGTCCCAAAGGGAAGCTGAATCAGCTGCTGGGAGAGGATAGAATTGTTTCCTGAGATGCAAGTACATGTTTTATGTTTTAATGCTGAGACCACCCTGGTTCCACTAGCTCCTGCCTCTCTATGAGCACCCCAAAGTAAGTGTATTAGTTTTCTATTGATTTATAACAAATTTCCACCAACCTAGAAGTTTAAAGAAATATTTATTATTGCACAGCTTCTGTAAGTTAGAGGAGTCCTTTTCTCTAGGTCTCCCATGGCTGAAATCAGAGGCTTGCTGGGCTGAGCTCTCTTCTGAAGGGCTGCCTGGGGAATAGATCCATTTCCAAGCTCATTCCTGTCATGGAAGCATTCCATTCCCTTGTGGTGGTAGAGCCAAGGTGCTCATTTTCCTTCCGGCTATTAGCTGAAGACCGTTGTCAGTTCAAATTCGCTGCCTAAAATGCTTTGCTATCCAACTCTCTTCATGAACTTTCTCACAGCAAAGCAAGGTACTTCTCTAAAGATGGCAGGAAAGAGGCTTTAGTTCTGGCTTGCTAAAATGGAGCCTTAAAGAATGTAACACAATCAAGGGAGTGACATTTATTACTTTATCCATGTTCAGTTAGAATCCAGTAACTTCCTGACAGTACCGAGTGTTGGAATTACACAAACATATGGGTATGGTCCCAGAAGGGCTGTCCCTGCACGAGATGATGCGCGCCCACCGGTTGCCTGAGTGCGAGATGATGGCACCCGCGCTGGGGGATGGCGCCTGCTGGCTACCCGTGCACAAGATGACATGCACCCACCGGCCACCCACGTGGGAGATGACGCACGGGAGATGGCAAGCGCCCGCCAGTCACCCGAGCTGGGAGGTAGTGCGTGCCCACCGGCAGCCTGCACAGAAGAGAGGGCGCGTGCCCCACCACCTGGGGGGGGGATGTGCACCCTGCCGCCTACAGGTTTGGGTTTCCTTGGAAAAGCAGAGATAATCACCTATACAATGGACTGTTGAAAATCACTGTGTGTTGTCTACTTGATGACACTTAACAGTAACAGCATGTCCAAGAGGACTGACATCCTAAATGCACCACATATTTTGATCTGTTGAATGCTTCTGCCAAAAGCTGTTTAGACCTGAGGGGAGCTTGTTCACAATTCTCAGGTTCCCTTTGCCATTGATAAAGGGGGAGGGCAGTGACACCTACTTCAAATTATAGTATGACCACTTATGGGGGGGGAAGTGGTGGTGCTGGAATTGGAGATGCCGTCCCTGACCACACAGTCCTCAGTCAGGTAAGGGGACCAGATTGGGGTGGGGACAATTAGAGGGGGAGCGTGCCAGCCAGCCCATTGGAAGTTTTGCCCTGCTTGGGATGGGCCATCTTCGGCCCTCAGCTCGGGGCGAGCCGTCACAGCCCTCTGCCCGGGGAGGGCTGTCTTTGGCCCTCGGCTTGGGGCGAGCCATCACGGCCCTCTGCCTGGGGCGGGCTGTCTTTAGCCCTCGGCTTGGGGTGAGCCGTCATGGCCCTCAGGGTGAGCTCCTCAGTCCCCAGATGGTGCCATCTGACCCCTGGGTAGGAAAAAAAATGCCTAGGGTATCCAGAGAATTTTATCTAGGCTACTTTCTGCCACCATCTCCCCCAGTAAACCTGAAAGCAACACCCCCAACACCCCTCTATTTGTAACTCACAAGTTTGTTCTCTCTAGGTTTGCTCCCTTTCCTATAGGTAACCTTACCCCTGAGTTTTATTTCAACTGCAGACCTGACCCTGAACCCAGCGCCAGTGACAAAAAGGAAATACAACTGCCAGCTAAAGAAGCAAAGAAGGATGGAGCCTCTGAGTTCAACCAGCCATCCCCATTGGACCCACCTGGGAAAACACTTTGCAGTCCAGAGGGGAGAAAATGACAGGAAAATATCTTCTAACAGAAAAAGAAGGCAAGCAACCTTAACCCAAGATCACCAGTAAGGTGATAAAGTGTCCTCCCTTTCCCCCTTCACATCAACTCCCTTGTTCAGCATGAAGAAGCCAGAGAGTCAACATCCAGTTCCCAAATCAATAAGACAGTTGATTTAATTACCATTGGAAAATGCTTGTCATTTTCCTGTAGCATCTGGTCCCCACTGGATCCTTTTAATTTCCTTCACCTGCTCCCCCCACCAACCAATTTCTGTAGCTCTGCAACTGCATCCCTGCCCATCCTTACCCTTCTGCCCCTAACCCTCACCTCTTTGTATCCCCAATATGTTTTTTTCCCAATTAAAAAAAAGTAACCTGCCTCAGTGTTCTCATAAGTAGTGATGAGTAGGTTCAAACCACTGACCTCTTGGTTAACAGTTTTAAGGACAGTACTAATAGGACTCTTTGATGTGGTCACCAAAGGGTAGAAATTAATAGGGGTCTTTTTGATACGAACCAAGACTAGAGTACAGGAAAATCCCAGCTATGTTTGACTAAGGGACTGGGAATACTACGCTTTCACCTGGACAGCATATAGTGGACTCAGCAAGACAGGGCACAGCCCTCTGCCCCTCCTCTGATGCTGAGCCCCAGAAGGTTCCCTAGCCTAGGACACAGGATCATGGCACTGCCCAGATATTCCCGCATTATCATCATTCTGCTCTCATTTTAGTCTCTCCCCAGAAGTGAAGGACTTTAGCCATGTCTGGAGGCCTAATTGGCTGACCGTCCACTTTACAAGTCAAACTCCCTTAAGCTTACAGGCAACAGGACTTGGCAATGCACTGACACTTCCAAAGAGGAGTGGTTTCATGTATGTCTAAGTGAGTGTCAGCAAGTCATGAGGTACAAACATGGATACGTAGACCCCTCAAATAATCTAATGACATTCAGAATCACCTGGTCACACCCACCCTCTCCCAGCAGGACCCATCCAAGTTTATTCAGTCCTCCTTTGAGTCCAAATGAAGTGGCAAACTATGGCCAGAACAAAGGCTGGGCCCTTGCCTAGGAGCCTAGGGACCTCTAAAACTCAAGGATCTTACAGAACCAGGGTGAACCTAGACTGCAAGTCTAGCTGAGAATTTTCCTGTGGAGAGGGGGAAAAATTACCCTTTTGTCTGTTCGTAAGGTCAATATTAGAAGAGATAGAGCACCAGCGAACAAACATTTTAGTGTCTTTAACTCTCTTAGTATTAGAACTAAAAATACTTCTTGAATGTTAGATTTTGGAAGGATTGAGGAAGAGGCTCACAAGCTTTAGATAAGAACCAAATCAGATGCCCTGTCTAAAAGAGGACTGAAATGTGATCCCTTGTCCACCACCTACCCAACTGTTACATAATCTTACAAGATTTTATAGAAGAATAAATGGCAGAAAGCTAGCTGGAGGAAAACCTCACCCAGAAACAATAGAGAAATATGGTGTGAAAGTGGAATGAATACCCTTAGTCATCTGAAGCACACTGTGTCTTCTAAACTTCGTCAGACTGATACTGAGTTCCCAGAAACTCTTTGATACTGAGTTCCCAGAAACTCTTTTAACAGGTGGTGATGACCAATGTACACAGAGATACCCGAGCAAAAGAAGACGATCATGGCAGACAAGGTGATGGAGTTGTAGAAGGACATTTGCTTCTCCAGGATCCCACAGATAAGCAGATAGAGGGTCCCAGGCAGTTGCTGCTTCTGTGAGATGTGATGTTTTGTCTCAACAAGGGCAAGTGTTGATCTATAAGAATGAACAGAAACACACACTGGGAACCATTTTGCAGGGGAAGTAAAGGAGGCACAAAAGCGAACTCAGCTTCTCCTGGCGGAAGTTCAGGATAGATCTGCGTGGATGGGCAATCTGCTCCTGGATTTCCACCACTGAGCTGTCCCCCATTGTATCTGCCACTGACTGACTCCATCAACTTCACCTTGGTTTGCTAATGCTGATTCTGAGCAATGACAAATTCCAAGAGGAAGGAGAAGGCAAAGAAGAGAAAATAAGTTCCAAGTTCCCATAGTGGAATGGCTACATTATTTTTCAAAAGATTCCATCAAACATGGCTTGATGATATTGCCATAGAAATACAAATAGTGCCCAAGAGTGGCCCAGGAATGGGGGACCTGTTGCCGTTCTCGGTGGGACTGAGGACACAGCCCTGCTGAGGGGGGAAAAATGGAAAGGGAGAAATCAAGGCACTGGCGGCTTAAGCTTAGAGCCAAAAAGCAAAAGTTTCATTCTCCCTCAGCACGTATAGAAAGAAACAAATATTCCGTTACTCTCAAAATAACCAGACTTCCTATTACACAGCAAACAATTATCTCAGAGATCAAAACAGTATATCTATATAATATTAATAGTATTATCTATAGTACTAATAGTATTATCTCCGGAGACAGAAAGGAATGTGTCTTTGAACATTCAGGAACCAGGGTTTCTAATGATTTACTTATATAGTTTTTTGGTTTTTTTTAAATTTTAGGCACCAAAACTTTTATTAACCCACCTTCCTACTCTTCACACATTATAAGCCAAGTTAACCAACATGTTAGGTAGACCTATACTATACTGGACCCTCTCAATGTCTGGCTGTCACTTCCCTTGCTCCCTTTTGGCCATCCCTAAACATGTCTGCTTTAACCCCTATAAAAGAGGGATTAAAAGTTCCAACCTCCCTTTGCCAAGCTTATGAAAAAGCCTAGTACTAAGGTAGGCCTAGGAGCCTTAAACTCTAACAGTTCCACCATGCCCCTTTTTTAAAATCTTTTATGGGCTGAGAAACCTCTGAATTGAGCACAAGTAAAGGCCCTCAGGCCAGGTGAGAATCAGTGTTGTCACTGCCAGTCTAAAGACTGAGAAAGAACTTTCAAGACCCCCATGTGCTTCCCTGTGGGTGTCTCCTTCACACCTCTACCATCATAAGGACTTTGGGAGAGGTTCCTCAGTGTCCTCTGACACACCTGGAACAGTATGATGGACACGGTGGGACTTCTACCATCATAAGGACTTTGGGAGAGGTTCCTCAGTGTCCTCTGACACACCTGGAACAGTATGATGGACACGGGGGGGGGTGTCCTAAAAGGAGTGACCAGCCCCAGGGAGTCAATCAGGAGGGGCAGGGTGGCAATGAAAAACCAAGCTCAAAATTAGTGCCATTTGTTCTTGGAAAGAACTGGAGCCTGGGCAAGGGCATCACTTGGAAGGAGAGGAGCAGAGACATCAGTTGGGAGGCGAGGGACAGGCTTGTCTTTCAGTAACAGTAGTGGTCAGCCTTGAAGGGGCCATCAGCAGGTATGCTCAGGTACTTGGTCTGCTTCTCAGTCAGCTTGGTCAGCTTCACGTTCAGCTTGCCCAGGTGAGCTTCCGCCACTGCCTCGTCCAACTTCTTGGGTAGGAAGTGGACCCCGACGGCATACTTGTCCAGGTGGGTCCACAGTTCAATCTGTACCAGAACCTGGTTGGTGAAGGAGTTGCTCATCACAAAGCTGGGATGGCCCATAGCACAGCCCAGGTTTACTAACCGGCCCTCAGCTAACAGGATGATACGGCATCCATTCTTCAGCCGGTACCGGTCTACCTGGGGCTTTATGTTCACCTTCTCCAAAGCATTCTGATTGAGCCACTTAACATCAATCTCCACATCAAAGTGTCCAATGTTACACAGGACAGCATCATCCTGCATCTGCTCAAAGTGCCGGCCAAGGAGAATATCGACACAGCCTGTGGTGGTGACAAAGATGTTGCCTTCCTTACAGGCCTCATCCATGGTGGTTACTTCATAGCCCTCCATGGCAGCCTGCAGTGCATTGATGGGGTCAATCTCAGCTCGTGCCCCGAAACCTCTCAGGGCCTGAGCACAGCCTTTGCCCACGTTGCCATAGCCTGCCACCATGGCCACCTTGCCCGCAATCATCACATCTGTGACCCTCTTGATGCCATCTATGAGGGACTCCCGGCAGCCATAGAGGTTGTCAAACTTGCTCTTGGTGACAGAGTCGTTGACATTGATGGCAGGCACCTTCAAAATCCCTTTGGCCATAATCTTATACAGGTTGTGGACTCCAGTCGTGGTCTCTTCAGAGATACCTCGGATACCTGACAAGAGCTGTGGGTACTTGGTGTGAATAAGCTTGGTGAGGTCACCACCATCATCCAGAATCATGTTGAGTGGTCCGTCCTTGAAGTATAGAGTCTGCTCAATACACCACAGGTATTCTTCATCTGTTTCACCTTTCCAGGCATATACTGGAATGCCAGCCTTAGCAATGGCAGCTGCTGCATGGTCCTGGGTAGAAAAGATGTTGCAGCTGGACCACTGGACCTCAGCACCCAGGGTGACCAGAGTCTCAATGAGGACTGCTGTCTCCACCGTCATGTGCAGGCATCCAGTGATATGGGCGCCCTTCAGTGGCTTGGAGGCTGAGTACACCTCCCGCATGCGCATCAGGCCTGGCATCTCATTCTCCGCAATGTCCAGGGCTTTGCATCCCCAAGAGGCCAGGCTGATATCAGCGACTTTGTAGGGCAGTTTGTCTGACATGTTGGCACTTCGGCATGGAGTGAGGGGCAAGAGTGAAAGGGGATAGTTTTAACAAAGACAAAAAGAGTTTATCTCCATCCTTTGCAAATTCTCCATGACAATAGCTTCTTGGTAGTCTGTATTTTCTACAAGTTGTCAAGGACTTTACTTTCTCGTCAATAAAGCCTTCAAAGCTGCTCTTCTGGGTCTTATGTGGTCTCATGAAAGCGCTCCTGTTTTTCTTGAGGATATGTTCACATGCTTGCCTAGTAAAGCTGTTTTCAGCTCGCTTCTTACTGAGTGTTCCCCATGGTGCGTCTAAACTAGCACACAATCATCCAAAATACAGCGAGTTTCAGAAACTCTCACAGGGACCACATACACTACCACTCCATACATAGGAGTGAAGCCAAGCCAGAGTTGCATCCTGATGTAGTGGCGAGATCTGTCACCAATTACAGGGTAGAAGACAGAAACCAGTGCTGCCACCACTGCTGCAGGCATCACTGCAGAGTCTCAGGGGACTTGTGGAGACTAAGACCAGGAGAGCGCTGACAGCACCTGAGGGAGAGGAGGAGAAAGGGAGGAGCTCAGGGTCAGAAAGTCAGAGAAATTGCAAGAACTCTAGGCACACCTTCAGAAATTTACTCTCTAATTGTAGATTCATCACCCGCTCTCAGGTTTAGATCTGTACACATTAACTAAAGAAAGAGTATTTATATTCCCAGGATGTCACCATTCTTCTACCTGTTCTATCATCATGTATGTATAACTCACCTCCTCTAGATTTTTAAGTTTCTAGAGATCAGGAGCTAGACATTATTATAGGGTAAGAATTCAATTAAGGCTGTTGTGATTATAAGCCATTGAGAAGAACCAATTCATAGCTGATCCTCCCATGGACTTTCGTAATCTGTGAATCACATAGGAAGAGACTGCCCTCCATTCTTTCTCTAAGAAGCTGGTAGACTCACCACACTGCTGGGCTGGCTGTACAACTAATAATAACATAACCCAAATAAAGAAATAAAGAACTGATAGAAAAAGTTAAGACATTCTGCTGGTGTGTAGTTATTATAGATGCCTTGATATACTTGTTTGCATCATCTCTAGGAAATTTTCAAAGGTTACAGAGAAAAGATAGTGCAATGCCAGATCTGCTGACGACAGGGTCGCTGTGAGTCATAGGCAACCCAACAGCACCTAACATCAACAGAGAAAAGAAGTAAAATATTCCCTTTTCTTTTGCTTTTAAGCCCACATTTCACATGCCTTCACTTCTATCCACACGTCTTCAGTATATTTTGCTTCAAAATATACTTTGGTTTGGGTTCTTGGGGGTTTTTTCCCCCTAAAATATTGAACAGAATTTCTAAAAGGTAGCTGACAGTAATTAATATTTTTAAATCACTCCTCAAGGATCAGGTAAGAAGAAGGCACCAGGAGAGTTAGCCTTATTCACACAGAATGGGTGCAGAATGCACTGGTCAGTGTGATCAAGGGACACAGCTAAGGGATGTGTATCAGAACAGCAGGGAAGAAGCAATACACTAATTTTCTGTCAAGGTAATTCCCACTGATGGTCTCTGAGCAGTCAAACTGCTCGTTTGAGGATGGAAGCAGATCCCAGACCTCCCTGTCAATGTGCCTGTGGGTAGATTGAAACCTTTAGTAGTTATTTCAACAGAGCTGTCGGATTAGAGAGCAGAATAGTCTTCCGCCTCAGCCTCAACTTCAGCTTTGGGGCTTCTGCTCACAAGCTTGCCCAAGTCCAGCCTTTGCCTTGGTCTGTAGATCACAGGAAAGAAAGGCTATTGTGGGGCCTCCAAGACTCACTGGCAGCCTCTTGTGGAGGGGGGGAAAATTATTAGTGTCCAGGCCCTCTGAGCTCTGCCTTTCTTCCTTGAAGACAATTTTGTAATCCAATCCCAGTCAGCTCAAAGCCTGCTTTTCCCCATAGCAAACCAGTTCCTGTAGGATGAGAACCCTCCCTAGCAGCCTCTGTGGCCACAGCTCTTCTCAGGAGGTGCCCCTTCCTCATCAACAGCCTCATCAGCTCCCTTAGAATCTTCTGACTTCTCCCACCCACCATCTATTAAGGAGGACCCTCATGGCCTAGGATAACCTGCCTGTCTCCTGTCTCCACATCTCATGACTCTCTGGATCAAATATCTTAAGAGTTTAGAAAAGAAGGTTTTGATGGGGTCAGGAGTCTGCTCTGATGACCAGCGTAGGGTCCTGGTGATATTACTGTGTCTGTCAGTGCTTCTACCTCCATTTCTAGCTTCAAATCCCCAATGGTTTAAGCATGGAATTGTTTATGAACAGATTTAACCACAAGTTTATGAAATCTTTTCCATTCTGTGTAAGCCTCCACCCTGTTTTTACCACATATTCTCATGTGATAAACTGGGGCTTTGTAATAGTTCATTCCATGTAGAACACTGCTCATAATTTCTTTTACTTTATACTCATTTATTTACAAAATTTGAATTACAGGGTTTTCAAGACCATTCTTTCCATTTGCCTCACCCCCTCCCCATCAAATTGTACAACCCCGTGATTAATCTCCCTTTCCCTCTGCACATCCTCATCCCTCTGATTCCACCCTCTCCCACCCCTCCTGGATCCTTATACTCATTCTATAATAATGGTTTTATACACTATTTATCCCTGTGGGACTAAGTTAGTTCACTCAGCATAATGCTTTCCAGTCCCTCCCAAGTTAGGTAATAATTTACAAAGTCATTTCTCCTACATGCTGCATAGTATTCCATTGTGTGAATGTATTTCTCAATCCATTCATTTGTGGTTGGACATTTGGGCTGTTTCCATGTTCTTGTGATGGTAAATAATGCTGCTATTTACCATGGTTGAACAATGGTTTACAAATCTCTGTTTGTGCCTCAGTTCTCTTTTTCTCAGGGTATATTCCAAGCAGTGGAATAGCTGGGTCATATGGACTTTCTATGTTCAGTTTTTTTGAGGAAGCATCGAATTGCCTATTTACATTGCCACCACATAGTAAATTAAAATCTTTGGAAGGGGTCGTGGTACTAGGGATATTGTAGCTGATGTTAGATGGATCTTGGCTGAAAGCAGGGAATACCAGAGGAATGTCTATCTGTGTT
>NW_006399846.1:7726712-7757054 GCF_000299155.1 Elephantulus edwardii | reverse complement strand
GGATTGATTCAGTGACTGGGATAATTGGGATGGGAGTGTCAGAGACGGTGCGATTGGCACAGGACAGACCAGAGTTTAGGGCTGTTGTACATAGGGTCGCTATGAGTCGCAAGCGATTCGACGGCACATAACAACAAAACAACAACATACTTAACAACCTCAAGGGAGGTTTTTAAAAAGTAGATTATGATTCAATATAAGCACGGAACTCTGGTGGCATAGTGGTAAGAAGCTGTGCTGCGATTTCAAAGACATATGGTTCAAATCCACCAGCTGCTCCAAGGGAGAAGGATGGGCAGTATCCTCCCTTGATAAATCATCTGAAAATCCACTGGAGGGTCAGTTATGGGTCAGTTCCGATTCAATGGTATGCTACAACATAAGTGGGGGGATGATGAAGAGATGCAAATTATCACCAGTGGGGTGAACTTAAGTGAAACTTTTCAAAGCCCTGCTTTAAAATGTCATTCAGAAAACTCCTTAGTTGTACTGCCAGATGCACAAACCTGCCTTCATTCCTGCTCAACACTTTCTTTTCCCTCTGTATCACAGTGGAGCAAACAAAGACCTCATTCTCTTGAAACGATCAGTCTTTGAATATGTGATTCAGATCTCATCCCAGGCCCTCTCGCATAAGTCCCATTAACCATCTCCTCTCTTTCCTGACACTCAATCTGTCTCTACAGAATTCTTCCCACTAATCACCGAGCAGGGTCTCCCATCCTCTCACCCTTAGCCAGCTATAACATACCGTTTCTGCTCTTCTTCACAACCCAGTTCATAGACAGAATTCCCTGCCTGCACACCCTCCACACTGCCTCCACTGCCTCCTCTCCTTCATCCACTGAGGCCAGAATTCTAGTTTCCAGTAAGAGCTGGTGTTCTTGCTTGAAAGAACCAACAAAAATAAATACATCACTTGGCCTTAGCTAAAATTGCAGAACATGAAGCTCAAGTAGAATCATTCTGCTGGACTCAGTTCATTAACTTTCCTTTCATGATATTTTCCCTTTTTTATTTTATGTTTATGGTTTATACTACAAATAAAGGCCTCCTGGTAATGCACTGATTAAGAACTTGGCTATTAATTGAAAGGTTGTCAACTCATACCCACCTCATAACTTTGGGTAAAAGACTTGGATGATCTGCTTTTCTAAGATTCCAACCATACTCAACCTACTGACTTAAAGGAACGTCATAGGGCAGAATTGAACTATTCCTCCGTAAGATTTCTGAGGTTGTGAACCTTCATGAAAATAGACTGCTGCCTCTCCCATAGAGTGATTGGTAGGTTCAAATTGCTGACTTTTTGGTACACAGGCCTATGCTTAATTTATCGGAAGTCAAGTGTTCTCTCTCATCAAGTGCATAGCCTTTGTTACCCCTACAGGGTAGTTCTACAACATTCAATAGATAACTCATTTCCAAGGAATTGGAACTGACATATAGCTGTCCCTCTGACAACTTTTCAGAAGATAAATCACATGGTATGAGATTGCCCATCTTTCCCCTCAGGAGTAGCTGATGGATTCAAACTGCTCACCTTGGACAGTGCAACTCTCTACTCACTAGGCTACCAGAACTCCCTAGATCAAGACCCCCTATAGCGCAAATGATTAAGTGTTCGATTAAGCCATAAACTTGGATATCTGAATCCACCCAAAGGTTCATAGGAAGACAGGCTTGGCAATCAGCTTCTGGAGGATCACAGCTCTGACAACTCTATGAAGCAGTTCTACTCTTGTTCTACTCATGTGGTTGACATGAGTCAAGAATGACTCAACAGGGGACTCTCATTACCAGCAGTGACAAGGAAGCAGAGTTCAGTGAGCATCCTAAGGGGCCAGAGATTTCTACACTAGTCAGACCAGGATTTATAGCAGGGCAGCAACAGTCTCAGAAGAGAACAGAGACTAACCAGAGATATAACTGACATAGGACTGCTGCCCCATGGAACCAGAGACAGGGGCCATGACTCAAGTAGGACTAATGGAGTTATCACAATTGGCAGGACTAAGGAGACTGTGAAGGCCTATTGGTAAAAGTTGCACTGCAATTCCAAAGGTGTGTGGTTTGAATTCACTAGCTGCTCTGTGGGAAAAAGATGAACAATCTCCTTTGATGTGATTTACTGCCTCTGAAAACCTGCTGGAGAGTCACCTATAAGTGGGTTCTGACTTGATGGCACACAACAACAAGGGAACTTTGTAATACTGGCATAAGCTGTAATGTTGAAGAACAAGATCCTGCAAACACACAAGAGCTGTATAGATTGAGGAATCATATCCTGCTGCCAATCTGAATTGTAACCTGTTAACTAACTTCCCTATAAACCCCTTAACTGTGAAAAAAAGAGAATGACTCAAAAGCAATTACTAACAGCAATGTAGATTAACTAGATCATACTATAAACTGTCATAAAATCCTGTGTGAGTAGGATCTGTTAATGGGCAGAAAGAGAAACATTCCACTCAGTTAGTGTTTAAGTCAAAGAACAGTTTCTAAAGAATCATTCATTAACTCACGGTGAACAGTGTGTGGGGCGGGGGGGACCTAAACCACTATGTAATTTAGCTAAATCATAGCGTGTCCAAACTATGTGACATAAGAATGTGAGAAAATCTGTGGAAAGCAGTGTGGCACTTTCTCAAAAAGTTGCAAATAGAGATACCATTTGACCCAACAATTCCACTACTGGGAATATACCCTAAAGAGATCATATCCAAGCAGATATATGCACACCCATGTTTATCGCGGCTTTGTTCACAATAGCAAGGAGTTGGAAACAACCCAAGTGCCCATCAACAAGCGAATGGATAGAGAAGCTGTGGTATATTCATACAGTGGAATACTGTGCTGTATTGAAAACCAAGGAACTCATGCAATATTATTCAAAATGGTTGACCCTGGAGGACATTATGCTGAGTGAAATATCTCAGTCACAAAAGGACAAATACTGTATGGTGCCACTGTTGTAAAATGAGGCTGACATCAGGGTGGGGGTAAGACTGAGAAAAACTGGATAAATTATGTATACTGCATTGAAAACGATGAGGGAGAGAACAGTTTAAAAGTAATATATTTTAGGGCATTATGATTATCATAAGAATTCAGAATGAAGGTTGCAGAGTGGAGTATACTCTGGGTGAGGGTGGGGGCGGTGGGGGGATTGTATACCAATGAAGGAGTTTTTCTTTTGCTTTTCAAGGAGAAGAGAGAACTGGGGGTGGGAGTGTGGTGGGCTGGGAGAAAAGTGCAACAATGAATGAATGGAAATGCAAAATATCTGTAAATGTTCATTGAAATTAATAAAATAGGGGGAAAAAGAATGTGAGAATATGTCACAAAATTTTTGCTTCTCAGGAAATTAAAAGACTAATTGCATTGGGAAATTCTGCTGTCAGAGATAGCTCCAAAGTACTGAAGAGCAAACAATGTCAGTCTGGAGACTAAGGTGCACCTGACACAGGTCATAGTCTTTGTAATTACTTGCTATGTATCAGAGAGCTGGACAATGACTAGGGATGATAGAAGAACAGTTGATGCTTTTAAGCTGTGGTGCTGGAGAAGAGTATTAAATATACCATGTACTGCTAGAACAAACAAGTTCATCCTGGAGAGGGTAAAGCCAGACTGCTCCTTGGAGGCAAGGATTCTGAAGCTTCATCTGACATACTTTGGGCATGTTGCAAGGAGGGGCCAGTCCTTGGAGAGGGACATCAAGCTTGGGAGGGTGGAGGGACAGCTCAGGAGAGGAAGACCCTCAATGAGATGGATTGATTCAGTCACTGGGGTAATAGGGATAGGTGTGTCAGAGACAATAAAATTGGCACAGGATAGAGCAGGTTTTAGGAATGTTGTACATAGGGTGGCCGGTCATGAATCACAGGCGACTCAATGGCACATAACAATAACAAGGACTACCGTAACTGCACTTCTTCCAAAATAGAATTACTTGTTCTTTTGACAGAATGGTATATAAGACACAATTTTCCAAAACCATAATAGTGGGTTTGTAGGTGGGTTAATTTCTTGTTGCTGTTATTGTTGTCTTTCTTTTTTACTTTATATTATTAAAAGAACAATGCTGTTGTTGTTAAGTGCCATCAAGTTGAGTTTGACTCATAGTGACCCTATAAACAAAAGATCTGAACCCTGTTCTATCCTGTGCCATCCTCACATTTCCTGGCACGCTAGAGCACATTGTGGCAGTCACCATGTCAATTCATCTGGTTGAGGGTCTTCCTTTCCTTTGCCAATTCAATACTTTTCCCAGCATCATGTCCTCCTCCAAGGCAAAGCTCTTTCTAGCAACATGCTCTAAGTATGGAAGGTGAAGCCGCATCATTCCTACATCCAAAGAGCACTCCAGCTGCACCTTCTCTAAGACATACCTATTTGTTCTCTTGGCCGTCCATGGGATATTCAGTGTTCTTCTCCAACACCACAGCTCAAAGGTATCAATTCTTTTTCTGTCATCCTTACTCATTGTCCAAGTCAGTTGTTCATATGGCATTTCTTGAAATTTTTCAGTGTCAGGCAGTTCTTTTTTTTCTGGCAGAACCTTGATAGGTGGAGAAGAGATTAAGGTTGTTAACAATTACAGCTTGCTCAGCTCCACAATCAACACTATTGGCACCAGCAGTCAGGAAATCACAAGAGGAATTGCACTGAGAAAATCTGCTCTCAAGGACCTCTCTAGAGTACTGAGAAGCAACAATAACAATCTAAAGACTAAAGTGTGCCTGATTCAAGCCATGGTCTTTGCAATTACTTGCTATACATCAGAGAGCTTGACAATAACTAAGGATGACAAAAGAACTGAGGTCTTAATAAGTTGAGGGATGGGTTGGTTAGATAGGGAGGGAAGAAGAAGGAGGAGGAGGAGGAGGAAGAAGATAATCAATGCCTTTGATTTGTGCTGCTGGAGAAGAGGTTTAAACATACCATGGACCTCCAAGAAAACAAATAATCTGTCTTGGAGAGGGTGAAATCAAATTTCTCCTTGGAGGCTATGATGCTTAAGCTTTGTCTCACAAAGTTTGGGCATATGGTCAGGAGGGACTGGTCCTTGGATAAGGACATCATGCTCGGAAGGGTGGAAGAATAGCTCAAGAGAGAAAGACCCTACATGAGATTGATTGATACAGTAACTAGGGCAATGGGGGTAGGTGTGTCAGAGTCACCAAGACTGGCTTTGGATAGGGCAGGCTTCAGAGCTATTGTACATAGGGTTGCTATGAATTGCAGGCAACTTGGTGGCACATAACGGTTATCCTTCCATTTGTCCCTACAAGACTCAGTTCATTTACTCAGCATAGTGCTCTCTAGCCTCTCGCATATTATATAGTATTTTTCAAAATCTTTGCTCCTGAGGGCTGATAGGATTCCATTGTGTGAATGCACCACAATTTCTCAATCCATTCTTTTGTTGATGGACATTTGTGTTGTCTCTGTGTTCTTTCTATTGTGAATAATGCCATTATGGATATTGATGTACAAATCTTCATTTGCGTCTCAGTTCTGTTTTCCTTGGGGTATATTCCTAGCAGAATAATAACTGGGTCATTTGGAATCTCTATGTTCAGCTTTTTGAGGAAATGTCAAACTGACTTCCGGAACAGCTGTACCATTTTACAATCTAACCAATAGCATATGAGAGTTCCAGTTTCTCCACATCCTATGCAGCATTTATTGCTTGCTGTCCTGTTAAATTTTGCCACTGCAATTGGGGTGAGATGATCTCATTGTGGTTTTTATTTGCATCTCTCTTCTTGCCAATGTTTTTGGATATTTCTTTGTCTGTTGGCCTTCCAAGTATCTTCCTCTGTGAAAGACCTTTCCATGTCTTCTGTTTTGTAATCGAGTTATCCGTCTTTTTCTTGTGGAAGCCTGCAGTATTCTGTAAATTTTCATTATGAGCCCGCTGTCTGAGATGGCATTGCCAAATGTATTTTCCCAGTCAATAGGTTGTATTTTCACCCTACTGGGGAAAGGTTTTTTGTATAAACAGGGACTTAATCTTAAGAAGATTCCATTCATCAATGTTATCTTGTCCTGATTGTGCACTTCTGGCTGTATTTGCCAGTCTATTTATACTATGGGGTAGGTCTTCTAATTTGGGTCCTATTTTATCTCTTATGATTTTTATAGTTTTGGGGCTTTACACTTAGTCCTTTGATACATCTTGAGCTGATTTTATGTGTATAGTGTGAGATGTGGATACTGCTTCAGCTTTCTGCAGGTAGAAGTTCAGTTTTGCCAACACCATTTGTTGAGGAGGTTGTCATTTCATCATTTGATAGGTTTTATTTCCTTGTCGAATACTGGCTGACCATAGGTAGATGCTTCAATTTCTGGGTTCTCAATGCTGTTCCATTGGCCTGTTTGTCATTGTACCTGCACCATATTTTGGTTATTACAGCTGTGTAGTAGATTTTGAGGTCAGGGTGCACTATGTCTCCCACTTCATTTTTGTTTTTCAGACGTGCTTTGCTTATTTTAGATCTCTTGCCTTGCCGAATAAACTTGCCAATTGCCTTTTCTATCTCTTTGAAAAATGAATTTGGTATCTGGATTGGGATTGTATTAAACAAAGATTTTTGTAGGATTGTCATTTTCACTATTTTTAATCTTTCTGTACATTAACAAGGAACATTTCCCCCCCTCCCCCCATCTATTTAGGCTTCTTATTGTTCTTACATCAGTCTGGAGGCTAAGGTGCACCTGATCCAGGCCATAGTCTTTGTAATTGCTTTCTCTGTGTCAGAGAGCTGGACAATAGTTAGGCATGATGTAAAGAGAATTGATGCCTTGGAGCTGTGATGTTGGAGAAGAGTATTGAATATACTGTGGATGCCTAGAAGAGCTAACCAGTTCACCCTGGAGAGGGTGAAACCAGACTGTTCCTTAGAAGCAAAGAATCTGAAGCTTCCTCTGACACACTTTGGGCATGTTGCATGCAAGGAGGAACCCGTCTTTGGAGAGGGACATCGTGCTTGGGAAGGTGGTGGGATAGAGCAAGAGTGGAAGATCATCGATGAGATGGACTGATTCAGTGACTAGAGTAATGAGGGTAGTTGTGTCAGAGACAGTAGAGCAGGTTTCAGGGCTATTGTACATAGAGTGGCTATGAGTTGCAATCAACTCAGACAGCATATAACATTGTTTCTTATGGTAGTTTTATGTCATTTTCTATGTAAAGGTCTTTTGTATTTGTTTTTATTCCCAGTCATCTCCATTTGTGGCTGGATATTGTAAATGGTATTACTTTCATGGTTTATCTGTATTTTCTTTGTTACTATAGAGGATCCCATTGATTTTTGTCTATTGATCTTGTATACTGCCACTCAACTAAATTGGTCTACTTAGGTCAAAGGGTTTTTTGTTGAGTCCTTGGGGTTTTCTGTGTATACTACCATATTGTCTGCATATACTGACAGTTTTACCACTTCTTTGCCTGTCTGGATGCCTCTTACTCCTTTCTCTTGTTGTATTACTCTAACAAGTACTTCCAACACAATTGTGAATAGAAGTGGTTAAAGGGGACATCTTTGGCCCCTGTTCCCAAGGGATATGTCTTTAGTCTTTCTCCATTTAAAATGGAAATGCTGGCGCTTGGGCTTGTGTATATAATTTTTACCCATAGAAAATAAATCATCTCCTGTCAGAGTCTCTAAAGTTTCTGACAGCATGGTTCCATGATTTTACTGATTGAAAGGGGAGCCCTTTTGAACTGATATCTGGTTCTTTCTGTACATGTAGTTCCTGGATAGAAAGTTGAACTCTTGATTGACCATACATGAACACATACACAAATACACACACATACATTTCCCCCCTCATCTTCAGAAAAAAACTTAAGCCACGCCTGAAGGCATGATTAGCGAAGCCTCACATGGCAAGGTCAACTCCCTTATGCTTTCAGGCAAAAGGACTTAGCACAATACTGATACCTCCTGCTGGCTGTGCAGAGAAGTGGTTCATGATCTGAGGCAGATGTCAATGCATCTCAAGACACAGGTCAGTCCTGAGAGTTGGGCACAGACCTGGGTATGTTGAAACCACATTTCTTTTACTCACATTCAGAATCACTTGGGTCTTATCCACCCTCTTCCCTGCAAGACCCATCCAATTTTATTCAAGTCTCCCTGGAGACCAAACAAAGTGGCAAGTTGGTCTAGAACAAAAGCTGGGCCCATGCCTAGATCTTAAGGACCCGTAAGAGCCAAGGTGAAGCTAGCAGGCAAGTCCAGCTGAGAACTTCCCTGAGCAGAGAAATTTCCCTTTCCTCTGTTTGTAGGAGCAGGGCACCAGCAAAATCATCTCTTTGGCATCTTTAAAAGTTACTTTTAGAATTGAAAACTTTTTCTGAAAGGAAGGGTCGAAGAAGAGGTTCACTGACCTTAGATAAGAACCACATTAGAGGGCCTATCTAAAAAAGGAAAAAGAGTGAGTCGATAATGGACACTGCATTGAACAGATGAGGCAAAGAACTGTCTCAAAGAAATGTATAACTAAGCATTTTATATGTGGTAACCCTCTGAAACAAGAGGCGCATTGCTAAGTGGACTGGGGAAATGGAAGAGAGGGGGAGAGAGGAAAATGTGCAACAATGAATGAATTAAAACTCAATCTTTCTGTAAATCTTTGTTAAAATCACAATTAAAAAAGAAGAAAAAAATAGAGGATTGAAATATTATCCCTTGTCTGCCACCCATCATACAGTTACACAACGTTACCCAGGTTGTCTTGTGAAAAACAAACATTTATTGTATAAAGGAAGACATAGGGGAAAGTTAGCAGGAGTAGACCCTGCCCCAGAAGCAATACAGGAACAGGGTGTGAAGGAGGAATATCCTGCTCCTTCTGATGGGCATTGTCTCTAAACCTTGTCAGGATGAGACTTCGTATTTGCAGATACTTTTAACAGGTAATGATGAATAACATACACAAACAGAACTGAGCAAAAGAAGATGATCGTGGTGGACAAGGAGATGAGGGTGTAGATGGACATTCGCTTCTCCATGGTTCCTTGGATCAAGCAGAGGGTGGGTCCCAGGCAGCGGCTGCTGCTTCTGCAGGACGTGACGTCTTGGCTCACCAAGGGCAGGTGCTGATACACAAGAAAGGACAAAAACACGCCCTGGGAACCGCCTTGCAGGAGGAAGAAAAAGAGGTACAAAAGCAAAAGCAGTTGCTCCCAGTACAAGAAATGGAAGAATTTGCCTGGATGGGGGATTGTCTCCTGGATTCCTACGAGTGAGCTCTCCTCCACTTCATCTGCCACTGACTCCAATAGCATTGCCTTGTTTTGCTTACACCGTAGCTGAGCAATGATGAATTCCATGAGGAAGAACAAGGCAAGGAAGATAAAGTAAAAGAAGTACCACATTCCCACAATAGGATGGCTAAAGTGTTTTTCAAAGCATTCCATCAAACAGGGTTTAGTGATATTGCCATAGCAGTAGAAGTCATGCTCAATGGTGGTCCAGGACATGCTGACCACGTACACTATCAGTCCGTATGCAGCAATGAAGCCAAACCAGAGCTGCCGCCCGATGTAATCGCGAGACTGGTCACCAATCAAAGAGTAGAAGACCGGAAACAGTGCTGCCACCGCTGCTGCAGCCATTGCCTCAGAATCTCAGGGGACTTGTGGAGACTAAGACCAGGAGGAGGCTCTGACAGCAACTGAGGGAGAGGAAAGGGGCGAAGAGCTCAAGGTCAGAACGGCAGAGAAGTTGCAAGAACCCTAAGCACATCTCAGAAGTTTGATCTCAAGTACTGGATCCATCACCAGCTCTCAGGTTTAGATTCATATTCCTTAACCAAACCAAGACTATCTGCATTCCCAGGATGTGGTCATTCCTCTCTCTCAGCCCACCCTGGACCGTGCACAGCCCAAATGTGCCATTGTCATATGTGTATCACTCATCTCTCCTCCTATGGTTTATTACTATAGGTCAGGAACTAGACATTATCACAGCCTAAGAACCCAACTAAGGCCAAGTTGCTGTTGATGCTGTTCTATACCACTGAGTGGAACTGACTCACAGCTGACCCTCTAGTTGGTTTTCAGAGGCTGTAAATCACACAGCATCAGACTGACCACCTTTCTCCCAAGGAGCACTTGGTGGGCTCGAACCTCATGCTATTGGGTTGGCAGCACAACTCCTTACCACTAAGCTATCAGAACTCCATAATTAAGACTATAGGTGATATAAATGGTTTTTCCCAACTATGAATGTGGTGGTATCATGTATAATGTGTTGGGATGCTAACCTAAAGGTCAGTGTTCAAATCCACCAGTCGCCTCTTGGGAGAATGATGGGCAGTCTCTTTAAGTCTTATACCCTCAGGAACCCAGTGAAGGGTCTCCATAAATCCGAAGTGACTCAAAGGAGTCAGCTGGCTTTGGTTTTGGTTTAGGAACCTAATGATTAGCAAATTGAACCCACCCAGCAGTACTGTGTCAGGAAATGCCAAGTGATACGCTTTCATTAAGATCACAATCAAGAAAACTCTGTGGGGCAGTTCTATTCTCCAACACATGACTGAATGGCAACTAATAATAATACCACCACAATCCAATTACTCTTGAGAAATAAATCAAAGAAGGAAGAAGCAACTAAGTGAGAAATTCTGCTGGTATGTAGGTGTTTTAGATGCTCAAGAATATTTGCCTATATCTTCTTTGAGAAGTTTCCAAAAGCTACAGAGAAAAGCAGGATAGGGTAAGGTTTATTATATCTGTTGTTTATAGGGTCACTGTGAGTCACAGGCAACTTGACAGCCCCTATCACCAATAGAGAAAGAAAATATTGCTTTTTCTTTTGCTACTTAAGCATACAGCCCTCAGAGGGTACCTATAACTATACTTATGATACATGCCTGCCTACCTACCTACCTTCACCTTGGTCTGGAGACCACAGGAAGGAAAGGCTACCCTGGGTTAACCAATTCTCACCTGTGCAGCCTTGTAGGAAAGAAAATGGTTGGTGTCCAGGCACTCCAATCTTTTCCTTTCTTCCTTGAAAATAACTTTGCAACCCAATCCCTGTCAGCTTAGATTAAAGAGTTTTAAAGCCTGCTCTTCAGGACATGCCCCACCACCACCACCACCACCACCAACTGCCTCATCAACTGCTTTAGAATCCTCTGACTTCTCCCACCCACCATCTACCAAGGAAGAACCTCATTGGCTAGGACACCTGCCTGTCTCCCTGTCTATATCTCTTGACTCTTCAGATCAAATCTTTGAGAATTTAGAAAAGAGGATTTTTGATGAGGTCAAGAGATTACTCTGAACACTAGATCAGGGCCCTAACTATATTCCTGTGAGCTTTGGTGCTTCTACCTCTGTTTCTGGTTTCAATTTCCGAGTAGTTTAATCCCAGAATTGTCTAGAAGTAGATTCAACCAATTTTGAATTGAAAATTGGGAAGGGTGTATGCCAGGGATGTGTCCTTTCTTCCTACCTTTTCAATCTATATGCAGAACAGAATATCTGGGAGGCTGGGCTGTATGAGGAGAAATGCAGCATCAGTATTGGAGGAAGACTCATTAACAATTTGTGTTATGCAGATGACACAATCCTGCTTGCTGAAACTGAGGAGAACCTGAAGCACTTGCTGCATAAGGTCAAGGACTACAGCCTGGATTAAAGCTCAATTACAAGAAAAAAAAGATTCTCACCACTGGGCCAATTGGCAGCCTCATGATAGATGGTGAAGAGATTGAGATTGTTAACAGCTTCAGTTTGTTTGGCCGTACAATCAACACTTTTGGTACCAGCAGCCAGGAAATTAAAAGATGTCTCTGTTAGAGACTTCTCCAAAGTACTGAAGAGTAATGATGTCTGGAGGCTAAGGTGTGCCTTAAACAAGCCATGGTCTTTGCAATTACTTGCTAGGCATCAGAGAGCTGGACCATGACTAGGGATGATAGAAGGAGAATTGATGCCTTTGAGCTGTTGTGCTGGAGAAGAGTATTGAATATACCATGATCTGCTAAGAAAACAAACAGGTTCATCCTAGAGAGGGTGAAACCAGGCTGCTTCTTGGAGGCAAGGATTATGAAGCTTCATCTGACATTCTTTGGACATGTTACAAGGGGGCCAGTCTTTGGAGAGGGACTTCATGCTTGGGAGGTTGGAGCAATAGCACAAGAGAGAAAGACCCTCAATGAGATGGATGATTCAGTAATGGGGATAGGTGTGACAGAGACAATAAGATTGGCACAGGATAGAGTAGGGTTTAGAGCTGTTGTACATAGGATCACTATGAGTTGTGGCAACTTGATGGCACATAACAAGAACAACAGATTCAATCACATGTAGATGGTATATTTTCCATTCTTTGCAAAGTTCCAACTTTTCTTAACTTCATATTCTCATGCTTTAAATAGGGCTTTAAACTGGTTCATTCCATTTAGATCCCTGTTGATAGTTTTTATATTCACATTGTCCTCACACACTGAATAAGAATCTGTATTTTACAACCCCAGGGGAGCTTGTTAAAGCGTAGATTATAATTCAGCTTTGGTGGGGGACGGAAGGATGATGAAGAAATGCATATTATCAGCAGTGAGGCAAACCTTTTATAGAATTTGACTATGATATGTCTTGATGTTTTCCTTTTAGAGTCTAGTCTGTTTGGAGTTAACTGAGCTTCTTACATGTGGATTTCCTCATTCTTCATATTACCTGGGATGTTTTCTTCTAGTACCTCTTCCACAATTTTCTCAGTGTGTTCCCTATCCCCTTGTGTTCTGGAATTCTGATCATACATGTATGCTGTTCCTTCTGATGTTGTCCCACATGATTCTAATGCTTCCTTCATTTTCCTTCTATTTCCTCTCTGATTTTTCTTCTAGTGTGCTTCCAGTGAGGTTCTTGTCTTCCAGCTCACTGATTCTCTGTTCCATCTCTTCTGTTCTACCATTTTGTCCCTCCAGCATGTAGGAAACTTCTGCCATTTCAGTCTTTATATTCTTGATTGTCTTTTCAGGCATTTCTGTTATTTCCATTATTGTGTTGGCTGTACCCTCTCTGCCTTGTGATGATTTTTTTAAGTTCTTGTACATTTTTGTCTACAGTTTCAATTCTTTCTTCCATCATTTCTAGTTTCTGCTGTAATAGCGCCTCAGCATTGAGACAGTTCTTCTGGCTCCCTGTCTCTAGATTACTCATTTTATTGATAGCTTCAATTCTTTCTTCCATAATTTGCACCTTCTTCCATAGCTGTTCATATTAACATCAATATATTTCTTCTGGTTCCCTATCTCTGGGATACTCTATTTATGACTTCCGTTCTTTCTTTAATCACTTTTATCTTCTTCTGTAGCTGTTCGTATGGCTCCATGTTAATACATGTCCCTTTTTAAAATATTTTTTATTCAGTCATTATTAGACATTTTCTTCCCTCCTTCTCCCTACACCCTCCCCCAGTCCACTTTGCAATGCACCTCTTGTTCCAGATTGCAGTCATGCATATAATACCTACTGGATATGAAATATACATCCCCACTCTCCCTTCAGTTGGTGATTAGAGGGATCACCTATATGCAAGTTCCTGTCAAGACATCACCTTCACCTAGTACAAGAATGACGTCAAGGACCTGTCACTGAACTATCACAGAGAGTAAAAGAGTTGGACGATCCTGGCAGTGCCACTCTTCAGACCCATGACAGTAGACAAAAGAAACATTGCTTACATTGGTGCCTCTTGTCTTGCACCACTTCTGAGACAAAAGAGGACAAGAGACTTCAGGAGGGAAGATGCATCAGGAGAACACCCCACCCGTGCTGTGCAGGAATACCAACATCACAGGAGAGTAGAGAAGAAGTGGGTGGAGGTCTGAACCATCAAGCCAGGATTGGCTATGGGCAAAGGGTGTGAGGTGCTGGAGTGGTAAAGAGAAGGAACTAAGCTGGATGCTAGCAGAGCAGGAGTAGTGATGGGATCAAGACACACGCACCTAAGGAGCTGATCCATTAAGCGAATAATGAGGAAGATCTCTCATCTGCTCTTTGGGAAAAATTCTTTGTCTGTCAAATATTGCTTTAGAGTCAAGTATCCAAATTAAGACAGCCTAGGGAGAAGGATTGGCCATCCACTCCCCAAATAACAAGCCTTAGAAAACCCTATGTATAATTGAGCACATTTAGAGTAGACTAGCAGATATGGCACCAGAGGCAGAATTTTCTCACTGGGAATCACAAAGGAAGAGGAACACTTGCAAACAGACACTACTGATTGGTACATGGAATGTGGGGAGTATTAATGTAGGAAAACTAGAGATGGTTAAAGAACCATAATGCATAAATATTAACATACTCAGCATCAACAAAATGAAATGGCTTGGCATGGGACATTTTAAATCAGATAATCATATGTTCTACTGTGAAAAGGTGAGGGGGAAGTGGAGTTGCTTTCATAGTTAAAAAGATCATTTCTAGGTCCATCTTGAAATAAAATGTTGTGAGTGACAGAATAATATCGATATACACACAAGGAAGACCTATTAATATCACTATCATTCAACTATATGTACCAACAACCAGGGCCAAAGAGGAGGAAATAGATGACTTCTACCAACTTTTGCAGTTGGAAATCGATTGTCCGTGCAACCAAATCACTTTGATAATAACGGGTGACTGGAATGCAAAATTAGTAACAAGAAAGAAGGATCAGTAGTTGGGAAGCATAGACTTGGATACAGAAACGAGGCTGGAGACAGAACGATAGAATTCAGGGGGCTCTCATGGCCTAGTAGCATAGAAGCTGCACTGCAATTCCAAAGGCCCATGGCTCGAGGCCACCAGCTGCTCCATGAGAAACCTGAGAAATCTCCTACTGTGCAATTAACTGCCTCTGAAAACCTGCTGGAAGCTCAGCTATTGGTCAGTTCCAACTCAATGGTACATAACAACTACAACAAGAATGATAGAATTCTGTATAATCAATGACCTATTCATTGCAAACATCTTCTATAAAAAACATAAACAGCAACTAAGCAGGAGTGGCATCCACTTCCTAAACAACATGCCTCTGGAAACTCTATGAACTTTGAGAAACAATAGTTACAGAAAGGCTTCAGGTCTTTTTGCTCATACGATCGCCGTGAGTTGTGCTTGACTTGATGGCAATTAACAACACAACAACATACACATGGACAATGAGATTGACTACATCAGCAAAAGAAATCACTGCAGAGGCTCAATATCAGCTGTGAAAACTAGGCCAGGTACTGATTGTAGAACAGACTATCAGCTATTTATATGCAAGTTCAAACTGAAGCTAAAGAAAATAAAATTAAAGTCACAAGAACCAAAGTTTGACCTTGAGTCTATCCCACCAGAATTTAAAGACCATCTAAGGAACAGGTTTGTAGTCTTGAGCACTAACTAGCGAAGACTAGATGATCTGTGGGAAGATATCAAGAATATCATTCATGAAGAATGCAAAAAGTCATTACAAAGACAGAGGAGAAAGAAAAGACCAAGATGGATGTCAGAAGAGATTCTCAATATTGAACTGCAATGCTAAGAAGGAAAGCAAAGGGAAGAAATCAAGAAGTGAAGAAGCTGAACAGAAGATTTCAAAAGGCAGCACTGGAGGACAAAGAAAAGTATTATAATAAAATGTGCAAGGAGCTAGAGTTGGAAAATTAAAAGAGACAAACTCGCTCAGTATTTCTTAAGCTGAAAGAACTAAAGAGCAAATTCAAGCTTCGCATTGCAATACTTAATGATGTTGAAGGCAGAATGTTGAATGTCTCATGGAGCATCAAAAGAGGATATGAGGAGTACACAGAGGCACTATACCAAAAATAACTGGCTGACACAGAAGAATTTCATGAAACAACATATGATCAAGAGCCTATGGTGATGAAAGAGGAAGTTCAAGCTGCTCTGAAGGAATTGGAGAAAAAAATAAAAGACCCCAGGAATCAAAGAAATACCAATTGACATATTTCAGCAAACAGATTCTGCCCTGGACATGCTCACTAGTTTATGCCAAGAAATCTAGAGGACAACTACCTGGCCAACGATGGGAAAAGAACTGTATTTATTCCCATTCCAAAAAAAAGGTGGCCCAACAGAATGTGGAAATTATAGAACAATATCACTAATATCACACACACAAGCAAGATCCTGCTGAAAATTATTCAGAAATCACTGGAACAGTACACCAACAGAGAACTGTCAGATATGCAGGCTCAATTTAGAAGAGGCCATGTTGGCAGAGAGCAGAGAGCACCAGAGGAATGTTCATCTGTGTTTCATTGACTATGCAAAGGCATTTAAGTGTATGGATCACAACAAATTGTTGCTAACCTTGAGATAAATGGGGATCCCAGAGCAGTTGAGTGTGCTCATATGAAACCTATAATTGTACCAAGAGGCAGTAGTCAGAACAAGCACAGAAACACTGCATGGTTCAGGATCAGGAAAAGCGTGTGTCAGGGATGTATCTTATCTACATACCTTTTCAATCGATATGCGGAATAGATCATTCAGGAGGCTGAACTTCATGAGGAAGAATGTCGCAACAGGATTAGAGGAAGACTCATCAACAATGTGCATTATACAGATGGTACGACCTTGCTTGCTGAAATTGAAAAGGACATGAGGTGTTTTCTACAGAAGGTAAAGGATGGTAGCCTTCAATATGGATTGAAGCTCAATATCAAGAAAAAGTTTCTCACCACTGGACCAGAAGTCAAGAAAGCAAAAGAAAAATTCATTGGGAAAATCTGCTGTCAGAGACCTCTCTAGAGTACTGAAGAGCAATGATGTCAGTCTGGAGAGTAAGGTGCACCTGATCGAGGTCATGGTCTTGGCAATTACTTGCTAAGCATCTGAGAGCTAGACAATAACTAAAGATGAAAGAAGGATTGATGCCTTTGAGTTGTGGTCCTGGAGAAGAGTGTTGAACATACCATGTGTCAGGAGGGCACACAGGTCTGTCCCGGAGAGGCTGAAACCAGGTTGCTCCCTGAAGGCAAGGATTTTGAAGCTCCATCTCACTTTGGGCAGGTGGCCAGGAGGGACCAGTCCTTGGAAAGGGATATCATGCTTGGAAGGGTGGAGGAACTGCATAGGAAAAGAAGACCCAGGTTGAGCTGGATTGACTCACTGACTGGAGAAATAGGATTAGATGTGTCAGAGATAATGAGATTGGTTCAGGATAGAGCAGGATTCAGAGCTAATGGTCACTATGAGTAATAGGTGCCTTGATGGCATATATCAACAACAACGTATTCCTTTTGGACTGTTCTTCCCCTTATCTGTCCCAATGCAGTGTTCAATATTTATCTACTATTTTCCTATTCTCTCCTTAAACCCCCATGCTAGTCCTATTTTATAACAGTAGTGTTATGCAGTATATGTCTTTTTATGACTGAAGTATTTCACTCAGCATAATGTCCTCCAGGCTCACCCATTGGTTTTCAATGCTGTGTAATATTCCATGGTGTCAATACACCATAGTTTTCCTATCCATCAGTTTTTTATGGGCACTTAGGTTGCTTCCATCTCTTTGCTATTGTGAATAACACACCAATAAACATGGGTGTGCATATATCTGTTTTGAGTCATAGCTCTGGTTTCTTTAGGATATATTCCAGTAGAGGAATTGCTGGGTCAAAAGGTAATTCCAACTTTTTGAGAAAGCACCAAGCCACCTTCCATAGTGGTTGTACCATTTCTTTTCTCTTCTCCCAGCAGTGAATAAGAGTTCTAACCTCTCCACAACCTCACTAGCATTTGTTGTTTGTTGCCTTATTAAACTTTTCTATTTTTTCTGGGGTGCATCAATACATTTCTTTTATTTCCCTATCTTTGAAGTATTCATTGGGTCTGCAATATGCTCTGCTTTATTAGGAGAAGACTTATTTGGGGTTTTTTTTTCCCATAACGTTTAAGGCTGCCTGCTGCTTTCTTGACATTGTGAAGTTTTCCTTGGTATGTTAGGCAGTTTCTGTTTTGTACGCATAGATTGTTGATAGCTCTTAATTATATTATTGATTAGTTGCAGGCTTAAAGTGTTCTATCTATAGGGGTGGAAAATTTGTTCTACTGGAAGTCCTGTCTGAGCCTGTGGAGTGGGAAAATTTGCCTTTTCTAAAGTGCTTAACATCCTCTCTGGTCTTCAGTGCTTCCCTATAGGAATCTCATCCTATTATACCTCCCTTTGTTAGTCTATTTTCCTTTTTTGTCTACAGAATGCCATTATGAGGTTCCCCAACTTAAGCAGTTTTTCTCCAGGGGAGTTGCAAACCCCTTCTCTCACACCTCAATGTGCTAACTCTGGAATTGAGCCTCTCACATGATTGCAGATCTCTGTAATGAAGTCTATTGTCTTATTTTTCTGTCGAGTGGCACAATCAGATTCCCCAAGCAGTTTATGTCCAGGGGGATTGAAGGAAGCTCCCTCCCGAGTATGTCAATGTGCTAGTTGTGGGAGTGAGTTACTTACCTGATTGCAGCTCCTCTCTTCAATTTTCTTATCCTTGTTCATCTGTGGTGTGGCCCAGTGATCAGGTTCCCCAGCTGAAGACTGTTTTTGCTTTAACTATGGAACAAAAATGATATATTGTTTCATTTTGCCTTAGCTAAAAGTGCACAGTTTGAGGTTCTATTACAGTCATTCTGTCGAACTCTATTCTTGAGGCATTTATTTATCTTCATGATGTTTTATATTTTTATGTTACTGGTTTTATACCACAGATGAAGAATCACTGGTGGTGCAGTAGTTAAAAACTTGGTTACTAACTGAAATGCTATCAGTTCATATCCGCTTTGTAGCTCTTTAGAAAAAAGACTTGGGAAACTGCTTCTGTAAAGAATCCAACCAAACCCAACCCACTGACTTAGAGGGACATTATAAGACAAAGCAGAACTATTCTTCCATAGAATTTTTAAGGTTGTAAACCTTTATGAAAGTAGACTGCTTCCTCTTTTTCCCATATAGTAATTGTTATTGTTGTTGTTGTTGTTGTTGTTGTTGTTGTTAAGTGCTGTCAAGTTGTTGATGACTCATAGTGACCGTATGAACAAAAGACCTGAACACTTGTATGCCTTTCATCATTTCTCCATGTTCATAGAGTTTCCGGAGGAAAGCTATTTCAGAAGTGGATGCCACTCCTGCTTCCAAGATTATTTCAGTCAGGAGCTCCACCAAACACTGTCCACCATGGGTAACATTATCACATTTGACACATTAGTGTCACAGTGTTTACCATCACAGCAACCATGAGTTTCTTCTATACAGCAAATGGACAGACCAGTGCTATACCACTTAGAAGAATGTTTGACCAAAAGCAATTAAAACAAGGCCCAAGGGTTGCAGGCCAGAGTGCCCAAATGAATTTTCACAGAAACCAGACTTGCATCCTGGGCTCTCATTGGCCAGAAAAGTGGCTTCCTGCCAAACACTCACTCCATAGCCAGCCGCCAGCCTGCACAGAGAGACAAAGCCATAGAATCTCCCTTCTGAGTCCACATGAGTTTCCAAAGATCCTAAACGACTTTTCATAGAAATTAGACTTATATCCTGGGCTCTCACTGACCAGAAAAGTGGCTTCCTGCAAACCAATCACTCCATAGTCAGCCCCCACCCTGCACAGAAAGGCAAAGGACTCACGCCTCTGAGGCCACATATTGTGATTAGTGGTTCAAATTGCTACCTTTTGGTTAGCAGCCCTATGCTGAATCCATTCAGCAGTCACTCTTTTCTTCCATTAAAATATAATCTAGAAACCCCAATGGGGTAGTTCTACAACATTTAGTAAATAACAACTCATTGCCACTAATAACTGACCCTCCAGTGACTTTTCAGATGCTAAGTCATATGGGAGGAGATTGCTTATCTTTTTCCAGAGGAACAGCTGGCACGGTCAAATTGTCCACCTTTGGGTTGATAGCACAACTCTATCTATACCCGCTAGGCCACCACAGATTGAGAATTGCCAAGTAGTACAAATGGTTAAGTGTTGGACTATTATCCACAACCATCAGATTCTAACTCATCCAGATGTTCCTGGGAAGACAGGCTTGGCAACTGGCTTCTGGAAGATCACAGTTCTGACAATAAAGCAGCTCTACTCTTGTATGCTTGTAGTTGACATGAGTCGAGAATGACTGAACAGCACTTAGGAATGACAGCAAAAATATAGAATAAATAGATGAAATTTTGCTCTTAACCAGTAATATTTTATCTGCCTGAAATTTGTCACTAAATACAACTTAATTTTTTTTCTTTTTGTGAATGTCCTATCTTTTTGGATTAATTTTTTGCTTTTTTTACCTTAAGTTTCATTCATAAATATTGTGTTTTTATATTAATAATATTGTTTTTCTAGAATTGATTATTACTGATCTATGCCTTTTACTCCTCTATCTCTTCAAGTCTCCATTGCAACTTTTCCATTTCTTCTTTCCTTCCATTCACCCACCACCTGCTTTCCAGTGATTTTCCTCTCACCCATTTCCTCCTCCTTCTCCTTTTGAACACCCATATGTATCAAGTTTAGTAATTTTCCTATTTTACCAATAGTGGTCTTATGTTGTATTTGTCTCTTTGTGATTTAATTATTTCACTTAAAATAATGCTCTCTAGACTCTTCTATGTTGTGTCTTATTTTACAAATATTTCATCATTCTTTAGTGTTACATAATATTCCATTGTATGAATATATCACAGTTTCTCTATCCTTTCTGTTGAAGGTGTTTGCTTCCATTTTTTAGCTATTGTGAATAATGCTGCTGTTAACACAGGTGTGCTTCTCTCCATTCGTGTTTCATTTCTGATTAATATTCAGGGTATTTTCCTAGCAGAATAGTTGGAATTTATATGATATGAGATTTCTATGTTTAGCTTCATGAGGAAATGCCATACTACCTTCCATTGTGTCTGGACCATTTTATAAGCCCACCAGCAGTGCATGAGAGTTCAAATCTCTCCACATCCTTGTTAATATTTCTTGTTTGCAATCTGTTTGAACTTTAACTACTGCTGTTCAGGTGAGATGATATCTCACTCATGTTTTTATTTGCATCTCTCTGACTGCAGTGATTTTGAACATTCCCATGTATTTTTTTAGTCTTTTCATGTCTTTTGTCCATTTTGTAAATGGGTTATCAAACTTTTTCTTGTGGAGGCCTTGTAATATTCTCAAAACTCTAGTTATGATACCCTTGGTAGATATGTCATTACCAAATACTGGGGAGGGGGTGTTCCCAGTCCATAGACTTTGTTTTCACCATATTGGAACATGTTCTTGATGTACAATAAATTAGACTTTTAGAACATCTCATTTGTCTGGTTGTGCATTTGGCTGAGTTTGCAAACCTATTAATTTGTTCCTATTTTGTCTGGTGATCTTTATGTTTTTTTATTTTACCCCTAGGTCTCCAATCCACTCTGAGGTTGTTTTGTACATGGCATGAAATGTGGGTCCTGTTTCAGTCTGTTAAAGAGGCTGTCATTTCCTCATCTAATAGATTTTGATTCCTTGACAAATACCAATTGACTGTATGTAGGCTGGCTGATTTCTGGGTTCTCAATTCTATTTCGTTGGTCTATGTGCCTGTCATTGTACTGATACAATACTGTTTGACAACTATAGCTGTTTAATAGGTTTTTGAGATCAGGGGGTGTGATAGCTCCTACTTCACCTTTACTCTTCAGAAAAGTTTTGCTTTTCAGAGTTTCTTTCCTTTAAAAATAAAACTAGGCATTGCATCTTCAATCTCCTTAAAAAATGAGTTTGGTATCTCTCTTCACATTGAATTGAACATGTTTGCTTTTGGTAAGAATGTCATTTTCACAATGATGAATCTTCCTACCCATGAACAGGAAATAATTTTCTTAAATTATTAATTAGTTTAGTTGTTGTTGTTGTTATGTGCCATCAAGTCATTTGCGACTCATAGTAACCCTATGTACAAGAGCTCTAAATGCTGTTCTATCCTGTGCCAACCTAGCCATCTTAAATGCACTTAATTCCCACCATTCCAGCCACAGAATTGATCCATCTCATCGAAGGTCTTCCTCTCCTTTGCTGCCCCTCCACTCTCCCAAACATGATGTACCTCTCCAAGGATCAGTCCCTCCTTGCAACATGCCCAAAGTATATCAGACAAAGCTTCAGAATCCTTGACTCCAAGGAGCATTCTGGCTTCACCTTCCCCAGGACAAACCTGTTTGTTCTCCTAGCAGTCCATGGTATATTCAACACTCTTCTCCAGCACCACAGCTCAAAGGCATCAATTCCCTTTCTATCAACCCTATTCACTGTCCAACTCTCAGATGCATAGCATGTAATTGCGAAGACTATAGCCCGGATCAGGCATACTCCAGCTTGACATCACTGCTTTTCAGTACTCTTGAGAGGTCCCTCACAGCTGACTTTCCCAATGCAATTCGTCTCTTGATTTCCTGGCTGCTGTTAGCAAGAGTGTTGATTGTGAGGCCAAGCAAACTAAAACTGTTAACTATCTCAATCTCTTCACTATCCATACTGATGCTGCCAATTGGCCCAGTGGTGAGAATCTTTGTTTTCTTGATGTTGAGCTTCAATCCATATAGGAAGCTGCAGTCCTTGACCTTCTGCAGCAAGCGCTTCAGGTCCTCCTCAGTTTCAGCAAGCAGGGTTGTGTCATCTGTGTAATGCAGGTTATTGATGACTCTTCCACCAATCCTGATGCCAAATTCCTCTTCTTACAGCCCTGCATCTCAGATGATCTGTTCTGCATACAGATTAAAAAGGTATGGAGACAGAATACATCCCTGACAAACCTCCTTCTTGATTTTGAACCATGTAGTGTCTCCTTGGCTCTGTTCTGACTACTGCCTCTTGGTTCAAGTCTAGGTTTCACATTAGTTTAGTTTAGTTTAGTTTAGTTTAGTTTAGTTTAGTTTAGTTTAGTTTAGTTAGGTCTATTATTATTTCTTGTACTAGTATTTTGTACTTTTCCCTATAAAGGTCTTTCATGTCTCTAGTTAGGTTTATTCCTAATGATTTCATCTTGCGGTTGGCTCTTGTAAATAATACTGCCTTTCTGGAAAAGAAATTATAATATGGAGTAAAGAAGATGAGGAAGGAAGATAAATCTGTACATTTGATTAAATAAGAAACCATTTCTTTGCCACTTTTTATTCAAATCAATATAAAGATAAGGACAAAGTTTATTTATGAATCATATGAAGAATCTTGAGACAAATATTCATAAGACAAATATAACAGTTTACCTTTGATAGGTAGGAATTAGACAAAATATTGTTGTGTATGAGTAAAACTTTCCAGTAAATACCTCTTAATGTTTCTTCTCTTATTGAACCCTATGAATGTAATTACTTCTTTAAAATAATTTCAAACTTAGGAATCTCTGGTGATCTAGTGACAAGAAGCTGCAGTGCAATCCTAAAGGCATGGTTCGAATCCACCAGATGGTCTGCTGGAGAAGGAGTGGAAATCTCCTCTAGAACCAGTCAGATCCCATTCAATGGTACACAACAAGGGGGTCGGGAATCAAATTTGAATAATAAAAAGCATAATGTTTTCTATCCAATTTAATTCCCCTGATGACCTTTCATTCTCTTTTCTTTCTTTGTACATATTAGATGATGAGGTCACAGTTGACAAGTTTTACAGCACTTTCTTAATCCAAGAGTACTTCCAGAAGTTCAAGAAGCACAAAGAACAGGGGCTTATGGGCAAGCCTCCCCAAAGGAACACTATGTCCCTGCATTTGAATGATTGAAGAGGGGCCACAGCTCCAGGAAGCCCTGGTCCTTCAGAAGGAAACATTCTGAGACACCTAAGCCTTTCAGAAGGTCTATGGGACAGAAGGGGAGTATAACATCCCCTTTCCTTCCTGCCACCCTTCACACACACTCAGCTATCCACAACTCTGCCTGCCTTCATAGTGGCCCTCCAGAGTTTCTACAAGTTGTCATGACATTCCCATGGCAACTCCTGATTCCAGGTGGCTCCACCTAATGTGATCACACATAGCTCTGGCTTTTGTTTCTCCCACAGGTAAATGGATTTCCAGAAAAGCCTTTTGCCTGGTCATATGTACAAATACACTTCTGTAGACACCCTCCATATAAAGAAGCTGAGCTCAGGTGACTGAGCTGGGTGCAATTGGTTCCTTTATGGCTCTAGGTGATGGCTAGCTGGGAGCTATGGTGGAAAAGGGCTCACTTGCAAACTTTTTCCCTGCTGGCCTGTCCAAGCTACATAATCGTGGGCCCGAGGTTCAGTGGGCCATCTCTAGAGATCTGATTGCTGAGGAGGAACTAGACAAGACCATGAAGAAGGCCATGTCCGCTGCTTCCAAAGATGACTTCTTCAGCAAAGCAGGAGGACACATAACCACTCTTTAACCTTTATAAAGATTAATTTGGAAGCATAACAGGGTTGGTTGACTTTTCTACCAAGAAATCACAGGAAGGAAAGTATGCGTTCTCACAGATCCCACGCTCTTCCTATCCAACTGTCTCATCCTTCCTTCTTTCCAAGCTGACTTCATCTCAAGACAAGTCAGTTCTTAGAGTTTTGCTGGCTGGTGGAAAAGGAAGAAATGAATTGTTTTCCTAAGAGGAAACGTTTCCTAGGAGAAACTTTCTTATTAGAAGTTGCAAATTGATGGTTCCTAGGTCACATCTAATCTGCCAACCTGTTAGGTTCTCAATATTTCAAAATTTGGCACATTCAAATGAAAATATAGATTTCTAGCTTTTTCTAAAAAAATAAATTTAAATGATATGACAGTACAAGTTTTATTTATCTACAAGGAACCAAAGGCTTTTAAACAAGTGGCGGTTGCCCTCTTGAGATAGAGCATGTGCTCTCAGATCACAAATGTCCCCTCCACTCCTGCTGTCTGTCCTGGACTGTAAGGCTGACTAAGTGCTAAAAATGCCAGAATTCTCATATCTACTTCTCCACACTCGTTTGCAGGCCCTGTCTAACCCCTGAAGCTATTTGGTTAAAAATTTTTCCCCATAGCAAGGAAGAAACTACTAATCACAATTTACCAAGGCCTTGGTCAAACTTGTCCCTCTAGTCTCCTTCACCCCATGTCCTGATCCTAGATTGCAAATAACCAGGAAGGTGAAATAAGTCCCATCTCACCTATGATTGTCCTCTCATTCTCATCATCATTCACCGTAAGTACTCATCACCATTTGGCCTCAGGACAAGGCATCATGATCCTTCACCAAAGTCCACAGTGCTCTTATTCAAAATTATATTGGAAGTCCTAGTCAGAACAGTAGGGAGCTGTGGTGGCATAGTGGTAAGAAGTAGTGCTGTTAAGCCACATTCTCATGGTTTGAATCTACCAGCTGCTCCATGGGAGAAAGATGGCGGTCTCTTTCCATGTGATTAAATGCTTCTGAAAATCCACTGAAGGGTTAGCTTTATATTGGTTCTGGCTTAAGGATACATGACAACAACAAAAACAGAGCAATACAGCAATAAAAGAAAATTAAAACATCTCAAGAAAAAGACAGATAATAAATTACAAAATGGGCAAAAGACATGCAAAGAATTTTCACAGAAGATATTTGGATGGCAAACAGACACATGAAAAAATTCTCAAAATCATTAACAATAAGACAAATGCAAATCAAAATCACAATAAGATACCATCTCACTCCAGTAAGAGTGGCAAAGTTTAACAGGACAGCTAATAATAAGTGTTGGAGAGGATGTGGAGAGATTGGAACTCTTGTATATTATTGGTGGGATTATAAAATGGTGCAACCATGCTGGAAGACAGTATGGCATTTCCTCAGAAAGCTGAACATAGAAATTCCATATGACTCAGCTATTCGACTGCTTGGAATATACCCAAGAAAATGAGAACTGAGGCACAAATGGAGATTTGTGTATCAATGTTCAAAGCCTCATTACTCACCATTATGGAATCATCAATATGTAAACAGCCCAAATGTACAACCACAATCAAGTAGATTGAGGAATTATGGTACATTCACACAATGGAATACTATGCAGCACACTGGCACAATGATTTTGTAAATTACTACCCAACTTGGGAGGGTCTGGACAGCATTATGCTGAGTGAACTAACTCAGTCCCATAAGGACAAATATTGTATAAGGCTATTATTGTAGAACATGTAAGAGGATCTAAGGGGGTTAGGGTGAGAAGCAGAGGGCTGAGGATGGGGGAGGGGCATTATTCATGGTTCACACAATTTGATGGGGGGGGTAGGTGAAGCAAATGGGAAAGATTCTGTGTGAAAAAACAATGTATATGAATGTTGTAAATGAACCCACATTTTAAAAAGAAACAACAAACTACATACCCCATAAGATGTGTATGGATATCCAAAGAGGAAAGGGAAAGGGGGCGTCTGAGGGTGGGAAGGAGGATCACAGGGTGGCAGAGTTTGGTGGTTGTAGGGAAGGGGTGAAAATTTAAAAAAATTAACAACAATGTACATGAATGAAACACAATGTATACAAATTATTGGGTGCAAAGCAATAGAAATTATTTTAAAAGCGGGGGGGGGAAGCATCTAAATTGGTAAAGAGAAAGTAAGCTATCTCTATTCAAAGATGATGTAATTCTATCCATAGAAAAACTCAAAGACCCTATAAGAAAACTATTGGACATAATTTCCCATCTTAATAAAGTAGCAAGGTACAATATCAGTGCAATAATCAGTCTAATTTCTCTACAGAAACATATAAATTGGTAAAGAGAAAGAAAGCTATTTCTATTAAAAGAGTATATGATTCCGTCTATAGAAAACCTCAAAGACCCTTTAAGAAAACTACTAAACATAACTGCCCAATTCAGAAAAGTATCAGAATACAATATCAGCACAAAAATCAGTTTAATTTCTCCATAAGAACAAGGAGAACTCTGAGGAGGAAATAAGGGGGGGGACCCCATTTACAATAGCCACCCTTAAGATGAAATATTTAGGAACAAATCTAACCAGTGATTAAAAAAAAAGGCCTTTACAGAGAAGACTATAAAGCACTACTATAAAAATCCAAAGAACAGGCGAGCTCTGGTGGTCTAGTGGCAAGAATCTGCACTGCAATACCGGAGGTGTGCGGTTCAAATCCACCAGTTGCTCTGCTGAAGAAGGAAGAACAATCTCCTCCTGTACCAGTCAGATCTGATTTGATGGTACACACACAAATAATAAAAATAAATACATACATACATACATAAAATAAAATAAAATATCCAAAGAACTTTGCACAGATAGGAAAATATACTATATTCTTAGACAGGAAGGCATAAAATTGGAAAATTAAAAGTAGAATTGGAAATATTGACTAAAACAAACAAAAAGACACCATTAAACTGATTGCTGTCGAGTTGGAACCAATTACAAACTGATCCTCCAGTAAATTTTCAGAGATTATAAATTTCATGAGAGGCGATTACTCACCTTTCTCCCAAGGAGCAGCCTGTGTGTTTGAAATGCCTGCCACTGAGTTGGCAGCATAACTCCCTAATCACTAGGACAGGAAAACTTCCTAAAATCAATCAAACTATTTCAAGCACTTCACAAATACAACACAATCCTTATCCAGATACTGTAATAACTTGTCAAATATACAGGGAAAAGCAATCATTAATTTCATATGGGAAAGAAAAAGAGACCTCAGAAAAGAAGAAATATACTACAGAAGAAAAAATAAATCAGCAGGCTTCATATTTCCTGATTTCAAAACCTACTACTATACATTCATAATAATCGACACATCATGGTGCTGGTATAATGAAAGGTACACTGAAAAATGGAATACAATTGAGAATGTCTGGTGTCAGATGGATTGGCTCAAAGTAGAGAATACAGAGATGTTTAATTGTGTTTTGTTGACTCTACAAAGGCATCTGATTGTGTGAATCTTAACAATTTGTGGGTACAATTGAGAAAAATGGGAACCCCAGAACACTTTATGGTGCTCATGCAAAATCTAAATCTAGACAAAGAAGCTGTTATGCAAACAGTACAAAGAAACACCACATGGATTAAAATCAAGACATTTGCATGTCAGGGTTGCATCCTTTCTCTTTTCCAATTCGATTTGCAAAGTGCACAAATAATTTCAGAAGCTAGAGTGTATGTAAAAGAATGTGGCATCAGGATTGGAACGAAGACTCATCAGCACATTGTGTTATGCAGATGACACAACCTTGCTTACTGAAAGTCGACTTGAAACATTTGTTGAAGACTACAGCCTTCAATATGGATTACAAGTTAACTTCAAGAAAACAAAAATTCTAACTACTAGATCGATAGGCATTATCATGATAGATGGAGAAAAAGGTTGTTAAAACTTCGTCTCACATACGTGGGCAAATTGTTAGGAGGGATCAGCTCTTGTAAACAGACATCATGCCAAAAAGTTTCCTCCATCTGAGTATCTCTACCACTGTGAGGCCATCCCAGGGACGAAAAAGGAGAGGGAGCTACAAGCAGAAGAAAAACTTGCTTTCTCAGCTGGCACACTGAGGTGCTAGAAAAAGAACTGCCTTCAAAGACCCTTGGACAGAAACTGCTTAAGTTGGTGGTCCTGATTCTGAAGCACTACATGAGATTTCAGTAGAGAAGATGTCATCAGGTTAGACTCTCTTTCCCAGAGCCAACAGTTTCAGGTGTGGAGGAGAAAAGGGCATGAAACTCTCTTAGAGAAAGATTCCTCCATTTAGGGACCCCTGGTGCCACAGAACTACCCCAAGGATCAAACAAGACAATAGATTTTGGGACAAGGAGCTACAAGCAGGGGAGAGACTCATTTTCTCAGCTGGCATGCTGAGGTGTTAGAGAAAGAGCTGTCTTCAAAGCCCCCTGGACAGAAATTGTTTAAGCAGAGCACCTGGTCTCGCACCACTTGCACTACTCAGGTGCTCCACAGAAAAAAGGATGACAATAGTTTGGGAGAGAGGACTACCATAAGGTGAGATTCCTGCAGGGCTGCATTGTAGACCAGAGAGAATCTGAAGGACTTTAGGAATGGCAAATTTTCTCAGAAAGGACTTCCCGTACAGTGACTGACCCACCCCACAGTTGAATATTTTAAGCTGGCAACTAATCAATAACACCATAAAAAATAAGAACTAATAGCTTATATTGACACAATAGAAACACCCTAACACCGGCCAAGAAAAACTTCACATAATGTCAAGAAAGCAGCATACAGCTTCAAATACTGTGAAAAAACGTATTAAGCCTCCTAGAAGAAGAAGAAGGAGGAGGAGGAGGAAGTGGAGGGGGAGGAGGAGGAGGAGAATATGGCAGACCCAACAAAAAATCCAGTCATAAAGGCAGAAAATATATATTGATATTTAGGCATTTGAACAGCTAAGGTAGAAGGTACAAATTATGGAAGAAACAACAAAAGCCAGAAATAAAGGGAATATCCTAGAGGCAAAGAACCAGAAGAAATAAATTGATGCAGTGTCATTTGAACAGCTACAGAAGAAGGTGCAAATGATGGTAACAACAGTGGAAGAAATTAAGAGAGCAAATACTTCAGAGACAGGGAGCCAGAAGAAATATATTGATAAGGAGCAACTTGAATAACTATGGAAGAAAATGTAAAAGATGGAAAAGATAATTGAAACTATCAATAAAGTGGTACAAGAACCTTAAAAAAAATCACCAGACAGAGAGGGTAGAGTTGATACAATACTGGAAATAACAGAAAAGCATGACAATGCAATCCAGAATATTAAGATGGATATGGCAGAAGTGTCCAAAATGCTAGAGGGGGAAAACAGTAGAAGAAAAGAAATGGAACAGAGAGTCAATAAGCTGGAAGCCAAGAACCTCAATGGAAACATAATAAAAGACAAATCAGAGATGAGACATAAAGAAAATGGGGGGAAAATAGCTCATGTGAAATGACATCAAAAGAACAACACACATATATATGACTGGAATTCCAAAATACGAGTGGGACAAGGAAGTCACTGAGGAAACTATGAAAGAGATCCTAAGAAAACTTCCTAGGTATTATGAAGAATGGAGAAATCCACATTCAAGAAGCTCAGCAAACACCAACCAGACTTGACCCAAAACACAAAAACATCAAGACATATCATAGTCAAATGCTCCAAAGTAAAAGATAAGGACAGAATACTAAAAGTAGCATAAGAAAAACAAAGATTCTGCACACCCATGTTTATCACAGCTTTGTTCACAGTAGCAAGGAGTTGGAAAACAACCCAAGTGCCCATCAACAAACAAATGGATAGAGAAGCTGTGGTATATTCACACAATGGAATACTACGCTGCATTGAAAAAGAAGGAACTCATGCAATATTATT
>NW_006399846.1:7725114-7726142 GCF_000299155.1 Elephantulus edwardii | reverse complement strand
TCCATCAAATACAAAGGAGAAATTAGGTCATTTTCAGAAAAGAAGGAATTTAAAGAATTTATGCAAATAAGACCAACTCTACAAGAAAATTTAAAAGAAGTTCTTCACATAGAGACACCAAAGGAAAGTGAGTGAACCACAGTAATAAGAAACAACAGAAAAAGAAGCAAAGCAAAATAGCAAGAATTGACCTGTCAATAATTGTGCTTAATGTGAATGGACTAAACACACCAATTAACAGACAAGAGTAGCAAACAGATAAATAACAACGCTCATCAATATGTTGCCTACAAGAGAAATATCTAAAAAACAAGAAGGAAGATAGACTAAAAATCAAAGGCTGGAAAAAATATATCAAGCAAATGGCACCCACAGAAAAAAGTAAGAGTGGAAATACTAATATTTGACAAAATAGACTTCAGGATGAAAATAACCATGAAAGATAAGGAAAGGAACTATATAAAGATTAGAGGCACAATAGACAAAGAAAACATAACCTTGCACCAAATAATAGATCTGCAAAATGTATAAAACAAAGTTTTTAAAACACCATTCTCACCAAAGAATAAGTCAACTCAAAAGAAACATAATAAAGATGCAGAAGGTCTTAACTATACAATCAGCTAACTCGACCTTATGAATGTATGCAGGATGCACCCAGCTAAAAGTCAATATACTTTCATGTAAAGTGCACATGGCACATTCTCCAGAATTGACGACATATTAAGACACAAAGAAAGCCTCAACAAATTAAAAAAAAACACTGAAATAATACAAAGTATCTTCTCAGACCAGTGTCATAAAACTAGAAATTAACCATAAGAGGCTAAAGCTTATAAAATCACCCAAGTGGAATCTAAATAACACCATACAAGAACACTATTGGGTTATAAAAGAAATAAATAATGAAATAAAAAAGTTTCTAAAACATAAATTATAATGAAAATACAACATACCAAAACCTCTGAGATTCAGCTAAGACAGTCTTAGGGTATGGGGGAGAAGTCCAAAGCAATAGGCAAGCACAT
>NW_006399846.1:7721681-7723379 GCF_000299155.1 Elephantulus edwardii | reverse complement strand
AAAAAAAAAATTCATCATGACCAAGTGGGAATCATAATGAGTATGCAAGGATGGTTCAACTTAAGAAAAATAATTAACATAATTTGTCACATGAATAAAGCAAATACCAAGAACCACATGATTCTAGCAATTGATACAGAAAAGGCCTTTGATAAAATCCAATACTCATGCCTAATTAAAACGCTCAGCAAAACAGGAATAGAAAGAAATTTCTTCAACAGAGTGAAAAGTATCTAGTGGCCTAGTGGCAAGAAGCTGCACTTCAATTTCTATGGCACAGGGTCTGAGGCTGTTCTGTGGGAGAAGGACCACAATCCTCTCTCCTGCTATTAACTGCCTCTGAAAACCCGCTGGAGGGTCAGCTGTGACTCTACAGTACAAAACAACAACAGTTGAAAGTATATACATGCAAAGCAAAGGGCCAACTTCATTCTTGGTGGAGAAAAACCAAAATCATTTTCCTTGGGATCAGACAAGGATGTATTCAATTTTGTACTGGAAGTACATGCTAGGGCAATACAACAAGAGAAGGAAATAAAATGCATCCAGAGCTTAAAGAGGTGGTTAAACTGCCAATATATGCAGATGATATGATCGTGTACACAGAAAATTCCAAGAACTTAACAAAAAAAAAAAATAAGAACAAAAAAAAACCCCACAAACCTGTTAGAGCAAGGCAACCAATTTAGGAGAATGGCAGGATCCAAGATCAATATACAAAAGTCAGTGGGGTTCCTCTACAGTAACAAAATAAAATAAAACAAAACAAACAAAAAGCAACCACTCCAGAGAAGGAAACCAAACAAGCAATATCATTTACATTATCCAACCACAAATTGAGATGTATAGGAATAAACTTATCTAGAAACATAAAAGACCTTTTCTTTACAAAGAAAACTACAAAATACTTCAGCAAGAAACAATAAGAGACCTAAATAAATGAGGAAATGTTCCCTTATTCATGGATAGGAAGACTCAATATCATGAAAATTACAATCTTACCAAAAGCAATCTACAAGTTTAATGCAATCCCAATACAGACACCAAATTCATTTTTCAAGGTGATCAAAAAGGCAATTGTCAAGTTGACTTGGAGAAGAAAGAGATATCGAAAAATCAAAGCATGTTTAAAAAACACAAATGAAATGGAAGGCATCACATTTCCTGACTCAAAGCCTACTGCACAGCTGTCATAATCAAAACAGCATGGTATTGGTACAATGACGGGCACATAGACCAGTATCTACATCTCAAACTATAGACAAAAAACAATTCGATGTGGATCAGAGATCTGGGGGTAAAGCCCAAAACCATAAAGATCTTAAGAGACAACAAAATGGGACCAAGCTTAAAAGGCCTGGCCTATGGTATAAAATGATTAACAACTATAGCCAGGAATGCACAACCGGAAAAGGATAAGATTGATGAATGGGATCTTCTAAAGATTAAATTCCTGTGTACAGCAAAAACTTTTCCTAGTAGGGTGAAAAGAAAACCTACTTACTGGAGGTGGGGGAACATGTGGCAAGCCATCTCAGACAAAGGTCTCATAATACAAATTTATAGGAAACTACAGAATCACCACAAGAAAAAGACTAATAACCCAATTACAAAATGGACAAAAGACATGGAAAGACTTCATAGAGGAAGACATTCAGATAGTCACAGACACATGAAGAAATGTTCAAAATCACTGGC
>NW_006399846.1:7719709-7721416 GCF_000299155.1 Elephantulus edwardii | reverse complement strand
GAGAAGGGTGCAACAATGAATGAATGGAATCCCAAAATCTCTGTAGATGTTCATTGAAATGAAAAATAAACAACCTAAATTTAAAAAAAAAAAAGTTGAACACAGAAATTCCATATGCCTTAGCTATGCCCCTGCTAAGAATATACCCTGAGGAAAACAGAACTGAGGTACAAATGGATTTACCATTTCTAGGGAGCAGTTCTTGGCTCTAACAGTGGTATGGGGCATACAATGTCTCCAGAAGCAGTTACTGCAGAAGGTCAAAGACTACAGTCTTCCATATGGATTGAAGCTAAACATCAGGAAGACAAAGATTCTCACCACTGGGCCAATTGGCAGCACCATGATGGAGAAAATATTCACCTTGTTCCACAATCAACACTCCCAGCACCAGCAGTCAGGAAATTGAAAGATAAATTGTATTGGGGAAGTCTACTAGAGCTTAAGAATAATGATGTGACTCTAGAGACTAAGGTGCACATGATCCAGGCCATAGTGTTCTCAATTACTTGTTATGTGTAAGAGTGCTGGACAATGATTAAGGATGATAGAAGAAGAATCAATTCCTTTGAGTTGTGGTGCTGGAGAAGAGTACTCCACATACCATGGACTGCCAAGAGAACAAATAGGTCTGTATTGGAGTGGATGAAAGCAATTTTGTCCATGGAGGCAAGGATTTTTAAACTCTATCTCACATACTTTGGGCACATGGCCAGGAGAGACCAGTCCTTCATGAAAGATATCTTGCTTATGGATGGGTGGAAGGACAGCACAGAAGAGGAAGACCCTGGATGAAATGGATTGACATAGTAACTGGGATTATGGGAGTAGGTGTATCAGAGTCAATGAGACTAGCGTAGGATAGGGCAGACTTCAGAGTTATTGTTCATAGGATTACTGTGAGACGCAGGCAACTTGATGGCACATAACAACAGCATATCAACTCAACAAAATAAGCACCCCAAAAAAAACCCAACTTCCAGTGCACTTTAACATCCTTCCTCTCAAAAAGACTCAAACTCATTGCTGTTGAGTCAGACTAATTCATAAAAGACCCTTCGCTGGATTCCTGAAGTTATAAATTGCATAGAAGACCATCCATCTTTCTCTGTCTGCACTGGTGGATTTGAACCATCAGAGAAGCTTGGGCTTTGGGGTAGCAAAGCAGCTCCCTTCACACTATGCTCCCTTCACCCTTAATGACCACCATATATGTACATATGCTAAGGGAAGAAAATGTAAATTATGACATTTCACTCAGTTGTACTGTTAGGGAACTCTGGTAGCTTAGTGTTAAGGAATTTTGCTGCCAACTCAGACATGTGATTTAGATCCACCAGCTGCTCCACAGAAGAAAGATGAGCAATCTCCTCCTATGTGATTTACAACCTCTGAAAACCCAAATGGAGGTTCCGATGTTATGGCACATAAAACAACAGTTATTAGGAATACTAGTATTAAAATTAGTAATACTAGTTATTAGTAATACTAGTATTAAAATTCTGAAATTATTTTAAATAGATTGTTTTGTTGTTGTTGCTGTTGTTTTTAGGTGCCATCAAGTTGAGTATGACTAATAGTGACACTATGAACAAAAGATCTGAACCCTGTTCTATCTTGCACCATCCCGACACTTAATGAAAATACAAGAGCCCATTGCAGCGGTCACCGTGTCAGTCCACCTGGTTGAGGATCTTCTTCTCCTTC
>NW_006399846.1:7707055-7719274 GCF_000299155.1 Elephantulus edwardii | reverse complement strand
CAAGCAAGATGAAGCTGTTGACAGTTTCAATCTCCTCTCCATCCATCATGACACTCCTGATTAGTCCAGTGGTAAGTCTTTGTTTTTCTGACAAGAAGGTTTCATTCCTTGATCTCTGCAACCAGTGCTTCAAGTCCTCCTCACTTTCAGCAAGCAAGGTTGTGTCATCTGCCTAACATAGGATATTGATGAGTCTCCCTCCAAACCTGATGCCATACTCCTCCTCATAGTGTCCAGCTTCTCAGATAATTTTCTCTGCATAGATTGAATAGGTATTGAGAGATAATAGAACCCTGGTGCACTCCCTTCCCGATTCCAAACCCATGCTGTGCTCCCCTGCTCCATTAGCACAACAGCCTCGTGGTCCAGGTATGGGTTCTTCATCACCAAATCAAGTGCTCTGGGATTCCCATTCTTCTCAATGTCAGCCACAACTTGTTATGATCCACATAGTCAAATGCCTTTGTACAGTCAATAAAGCACAAACAGACATTCTTCTGGTATTCTTTACTTTTAGCTACGATCTTTCCGGCATCAGCAGTGATATCCCTGGTGTGATAGCCTCTTCTAAATCCTGCTAGAACTTCTGGCTATTCCCTATGTTACTGTTCCAACCATTTTTGAATGATCTTCAGCAGTATTTTACTTGCATGTGATATCAAGGATATTGCTCAACAATTTTCACATTCAGCTGGATCACCATTCTTGGGAATGTGAACAAATATGGACCCTCTTCCAACCCATTGGCCAGACAGCTGTCCTTCAAATTTCCTGACATAGATTAATGAGTGCATCCAAGGCTGTATGTTACTTGAAACAAGTCAATGGAATCCTATTGATTCCTGGGGTCTTAAGGGTGGAGCAAATGAATAATTATAAGAAGTAGAAATGATCCAGTTAAGAAAGATACAATAGGAAGTCACATAAGACAGATTATTTACCTTTGATTTGTTGTTATTGTTATATGCCATCAAGTTGCTTTGATTTAGAAATATCAAATTTCATCATTTTTTTAAGCTCCATTTCTGAGATTTGGCTACTGAAATGGCCTAAAAATAGTAATTCCAGAACAATATGAACACCCTGGCATCCAAATCTCTAGGTATCATTTTTCCATTAAAGGCAAATCTCAGGGCTCCTTGATGAGCAAACATGAGATGAGCCTGGGACATTCTGCTTTGCCAGAAAGCAAGAGAGCAAACAGGCCCACGGGGTCACTTCACAGGACCAGAAGGCAGCTGAAAAGTGCCCCTAGGCCTGATTTGGACAAACTGAGCACCAAAATTAGTAACAACTGTGAATCAACAGGGTACACTGAACAGCTATAAACCAAAAGTTTATACGCAAAAAAAGAAAAACATGGGGATGGGGGTGGAGAGCCAGTGAGACCCACTCCTTTAAATGTGAACAGCCTTTCAGCCAGGCAGCTCTGTCCTAGGAGGTGTCCTACGGAAGTAAACACTGTGCAGAGATTTGCTTATATTCATCACAGTATTGTTTAAACAGAGGAAAACTAGAAAAAGTCCATATATCTAACAAAAGAAGAATGATCATATGAAAAGTAATCAATCCACGTAATGGAATATAGGACAGCCAGAATGTGATGGAATAAACAAATACCCACTGGCAAGGAAAAATGTTTATGACATTTTATTACGGAGTGAAAAAAGCAAGTTATAACAACAGCATATAGTAATAATATCATTTTTTCCCTTTTAATACATGTATGTATATGTTGTTGTTGTTGTTGTTAGGTGCCGTCAAGTCGTAGACAACTCATAGCGACCCTATGAACGAAAAGCCTGAGCACTGTTCGTACATAGAGTTTCCAGAGGCAAGCCATTTTGGAAGTGGATGCCGCTCCTGCTTCCAGGCTTGATTTAGTTGGGAAGCTCCAGCCAACACTGTCCCCCATGGGTACCCATTACCACGTTTGGCACATTGGTGTCCCAGTGTTCAGCATCACAGCAACCACAAGTTACCTCTATACAGCAATGAACAGACCAGTGCTATACCCCTAGAAGAATGTTTGACAGGAAAACAATTTGAACCTGGCCCAAGGGCCGCAGATTAAAATCACCCACCTTCGGCTTGGTAGAATAACTTCCTTTACACTAGGCCAACGTAGCTCTCTCTCTATTGTCATTGTTATTGTTGTTAGGTGCCGTCGAGTCGTAGACAACTCATAGAGACCCTATGAACAAAAGGCCTGAGCACTGTTCGTATGTATGTATATATACATATAAAAAGTATATAAAGAAAACCAGCTATAATAATATACAGAAAAATGACTCTTTGGCTGGTGAAATGATGGCGGGGTTTTTTTTTCTGTTCTGATTTTGCTTGTCTTTGCTTCATATGTTGAAAATATAGTACTTTTGGAATTTACCCTAAAGAAACTATAACTGCCACCCAGGCAGATATATGTACACTTATGTTTATTGTGGCTTTGTTCACAATAGCAAAGAGCTGGAAACAACCCAAGTGCCCATCAACAAATGAATAGATAGAGAAGCTCTGGTATATTCACACTATGGAATAATATGCAGCACTGTGAAACAAGAAACTCATGAAATATTATGCAAAGTGGATGATTCTAGATGACATTATGCTGAGTGAAATATATCAGTCACAAAAGGACAAATATTGCATATGACCACTATGATAAAACAGGACTGACATTGGGGTTAAGGGAAGACAGAGAAGGGGAGGAATGACGTATACTGCATTGCAACAGATGAGGGAAAGAATTGTTTAAAAGGGATATATGATTAGGTATTATTGTCATGACAGGAGTCCAGAATGAAGGCTGTACAGTGCCATGGACTTGGGGGAATTATATAGCAATGAAAGAGTTTTTCTTTTACTTATCAAAGAGAAAAGTGAATTGGGGGAAAGGAGGTGGGCAGGGAGAAAAGTGCAACAATGAATGATAGGAAATCCTAAGTCTCTGTAAACTTAAATTAATTAAAATTAATAAAAAAATAGGTTCTACTTTTTCTAGGAAATGTAATAAAGCTTAAATTGATAAAAGAATGAGGATAACATTTTTGTGATGGGTGACAGAAGGGAATGCACTGAAGGAACTAGATGAGAGTGTAACACTACAGGACACCTTGAATAGTGGGAAATGTGATCCCTGACTACAGAATGGTAGTAGTCAGTAGTGGTCCTACAAAGCCATACTGTCCCCATCAAAGAGTAACAGGAAGGAAGACAGTGCAACAGTGCCATCTAGTGGACACCATGTAACTTCCAGTCGTCCCTTTCCTGGTTGAGATGTTTCCTTCTGCAGCGCCGAGGGCTAGGGCCTGGGTCTCTCTCACTAAACCAACCTCCTGCTTCTGTTGAAAGGGAGAGAGGCAATGGAGATCTGGGATCTTTTTTCTTTGTATTTAGGTGCATTAGGTATGGACAATCCTGTGGGCCCTTCTTCTTTCTTTTTTACACAAAGAATGAAGCTAACATTTCCTTTCTGAGGCACTGCTCTGTATAGGGGCTAAAAACCTAGATTAAATTTTTAATCTGTTTTGTTAATGTTTTAACATTAATGTTTTAATTCCTTCCACAATCTTAAAATAGTGCTCTACTCACAGATTAGATGGCGGGGAAATAGAAAAATCTTATGTGCTAATGTAAAAAGGGTTTCCAACTTAGAGGCAATGATGGTGAAACCTCCTCTCTCATACTTCAAGATTGTTGTCAGTCCTTTGAAAAAGACATCAAGAAGTGAAAGGGAAAGGGTCAGTGTAACTGACCAAGACCCTCAACAAAGTGGTATGACACAGGGACTGTCACAATGGGCTTGAGCATGGTGGAGACTGTGGAGTTGGTGCATGAGAGGCTAGGGCTCCTATCTGTTGTTCATAGTCCCCATGAGTTGTAGCCAACTTGATGGAACCTAACAACAGTGTAAAAGGAGAAAGGCTCCACCTTGAATAGGTTGGTGTTGTTGATCTGACTCCTCACAAAGGAGCTGAGAGAGGAGCCCAGAGGCTCAGCAAGATTCTCCCTCCACCTCCAGAGCATCTCACCCGTATCGTTCCATGTACTGGAGCAGCTGGGAATGGACCTGGCAGAGCTGGGAGAGAAGAGACAGGTGAGACGTGAGTCCCGGCACTGGACAGCAGCCTAGAGCTTTGCCAGCGATACTTGAGGCTACACCTAGAAATGCCAATGCAGGACACACAGGGGCCACCAAGGAAGCAGAGTGGGTTTGGGTTTAAAAGGCCCTTGGGCTGGTGGAAGCTGAGCGAGGAGGGAAGGATGGCAGATCCTGCTGAAGAGCAAACTTGGATGCAGCAAAAAGGCAAGATGTGGACTCTCTCCAGCAATGAGCCCTGCCAGTCTTCACTGGGTTTGACAAAGAGTCAAGGTAGGGTTGGGGTGAAGGAAATGGGAAGGATCTTTTGTGAAAAACAATGTATTCAAATTTTGTTAATAAATCACAGTAATATTTTAAAAATGGCTAGAACAGTACATAGATAGGGAACAGTCAGAAGGATTTAGAAAAGGCCATGGCACCAGAGGAATCATTGCTGATGTATAACAGATCCTGGCTGAAAGTAAAGAATACCAGAAGAATGTCTATTTCTGCTTTATTAACTATTCAAAGGGATTGGCAGGGGGTCATAACAAGTTATAGCTAACATTGACAAGAATGGAAAGTCCTTAACACTTAATTGTTCTAATTATGATACCATAATTATAATTGTTATAATGCAATACCATACTTAGACCAATAGGCTGTTGCGAGAACAGAATAAGGGAACATTTTATGGTTTAAAATTAAGAAGGGAGTGAGTCAGGTTGTATTCTCTCTCCATACATATTCAATCTGTGTGCTGAGCAAATCATTCAAGAAGCTGGACTCTATGCAGAAGAATGTGGCATTAAGATCAGTGAAAGACTCATCAATAACCTGAGTTATGTAGATGACACAACCGTGCTTGCTGAAAGTGAAGAGGACTTGAAGCACGTGTTGCAGAAGATCAAAGAATACAGTCCTGGTGTTGGCAAAACAGGACTAGTAACTGCAGGAAACTGAAACAGGATCCACATCTCACATCATAAACAAAAATCCATTCAAGGTAGATCAGTAACCTGGGAGTAAAGCCTAAAACCATAAAGTTTGTCAGAGACAAAGTGTGATCAAGTTTAGACGGTCTAGTCTATGATATAAAGAGACTGTCAAATACAGCCAGAAATGCACAATCTGGAGAGGATAAAGCTGCTGAATGGGACTGTCTAAAGATTAAATCTCTGTGCACATCAAAAACATTTTCCAACAGAAGTGAAAACCTACTGATTGGGGGTGGGGGGGGAATTGGCAATACGACTTCAGCCAAGGATCTCATATCAAAAGTTTACAGACTCCTACAGGGCCTCCACAAGTAAAAGACTGATAACACAATTACAAAATGGACAAAAGACATGGAAAGAATTTTTCACAGAGGAAGATATTCAGATGGCCAACAGATACATGAAGAAATGCTGCAAATCTCTGGCAATAAGAGAGATGCAAATCAAAGCCACAATGAGATACCATCTCACTCTAGTAGCAGTGGCAAAGTTTCCCAGGACAGCAAGTAATAAATGTTGGAGATGTGGCAAGATAAGAACTTATACACTGTTAATGGGATTGTAAAACAGTAGACCCACTTTGGAAGGCAGTTTGGTATTTCCTCAGAAATCTAAGCATAGAAATTCCATATGACCCAGCTATTCCATTGCTTGGAATAAGCCCTGAGTAAATGAGAACTGAGGCACAGACAGAAACTTGTACACCAATGTTCATAGTAGCATTTTTCACCATTGCAAAAACATGGAAACAGCTCAAATGTACAAACACAATCTAATGGATTGGAAAACTATGGTACACTCCACATGATGGAATACTATGTAGCATGCAGGAGTAATGATTTTGTAAATCACTACCTAACTTGGGAGGGACTGCAGAGCATTATGCTAAGTAAACAAACTCAATCCCATAAGGACAAATATTGTATAAGACCATTATTACAGAAAATTGTATGAGGATCCAAGGGAGAGAGAGTGGGAACAGAGGCGGGAAGATGGACTGGGTGGGGATGGAGGTGGGAGGGGTTAATCATAGGGTCATACAATTTGATGGGTAGAGAGAAGGATGAGTAAAGGAAATGGGAAAGATCTGGTGTGGAAAACAATGTATACAAACTGTAAGTCAACCAGTATAAAATAAATATTTTTTTCTAAAATAAAATAATAATAACAGGTATAGCTCAATAGTAATTAATTTTACATAATATAATGTATATGAGTGAGTTTATGAAACACAATGTATACAAATTATTGTATGCAAACCAATAGAAAAAGGAAAAATAAATTTTAAAAAAAAAGAGAGTGTCAAGGTAACAGTGACATCCTGGTCTATATAGTCACTAGTCAGTAGATGGTCATGTCAGAAACCAGAAATCAAATCTGAAGGTAGATTTATTCGTGTGGCCTTTGGGAGTCGCTTAAACACCATCCCCACCCCTCTTACCTTCTTTCTGAATTTTCAATGTAAAATAGTATTACCATACCCATTGTAGCCTTAATATAGTGATTAGAAATCCCTACACAGTGCCTGGTACATAAGAGGTAATAAGCTAACAATAGATTCCAGAAATCTAGGGTGTTCCTCAGTTAAATGTTCTCAAAGAAGTAGCACCCCTACTGGTAAAGAGCTTTGGTGGCTTAGTGGTAAGACAGTGCTGATGTAAAAGTACACAGTACGAATCCACCAGCTGCTCCACAGGAGACAGATGAACAATCTCCTCCCATGCAATTTGCTGTCTGAAAACCTGCTGGAGGGCCAGCTGTGAGTTGGTTCCAACTCAACAGTATATAACAACAATGCTATGAATGCTCCCACTTCCCTTTTCTCATTCATAAAGCTGGTTATTAGCATCCTGGGCTTGGATGGCTCAGACAGAACAGGTAAAGAGCAAGGCCAAAATCTGGGTCTTCCATCACTCTAAGATTTGTGGACAGCCACACTCAGCTCTGGCCAGGCCACTACCCTGGTCACTGCACCTTCCCTCACTCTTCAGAGGAACGACCTCCATTCCTTCACTCCCTGGTAGGAGCTGTCCTGGGAAGGGAGAGGCTTATTCACCTGGGAGCCACTGACCTCTGCACTGTGGATGCTGGTGATGGTGTCAATCATGTTGTGAGACTCACTGATGATCACCACCTGGCCCTGCAGCCAGATGTCCACAGCCTGCTGTGCGGCTGCATGCAGCAGAATCTGGTAAGGCAGCACCACCAGCTCTAGGAAGCATTACACACTGAGCAGAGGCAGGGCTCTCTCACGGCACACACATTTGCACTAAGGTCCTGACATGAACTTCTCACTTTCTAACTGGAGGACGTGTAAGGATATTCAAGGGAGCAGCTTGCACAGAGCACTGTGCTCTGAGAAATAGACCCATTTATAGAAAACCAGTCTCCTATCCAAGGTGTCCAATGCTCCTCAGAACACTGACAAGCATAGGTACCAGAAAGTACCCTGGGTTCTGGTCCTGACCGGCCACTCCTCAGCTGTGTGACTCTGAGAAAATGAATCTTTCCAAGCCTCAGGTTTCTCATCTGCAAAATAGATTTGGTAAAACACTATCAACTGAGGGTTAACGGCTGGGAGGGGAAAACCTTGTCATTTTTACATTCTATGTTGTTATGAGAGGCCCCTGGTGGCTCACTAGTCAAAAACTTGGCTGCTATGGCCCGGGGTTCAAAGCTGCCAACAGCTTGGCAGGAGCAAGCTGTGACAGTGGCTTCCACAACAATTAAAGTCTCAAAAGCACAATGAGTCAACTCTTCTCTGTCTTGTAAGTCAGAGGGAGTAGGGAATGGCTTGATGGCAGTGAGTTTAATCTTGCTTTTAGTTTTTGTTTGTCTTTAGGGTCCCTGAGTGGGCATGAACCAGAGTCTGGCCTTTCATGTTAGGAAGGTTTTTCCCGAAAAGCAACTATTGAGAAACAAACAAACAAAAAGCCTTAAAAAATTGGAAACTTAAGCCCCAAGTGGTAATACTGGTTCCATTATTCACCTCGTGTAAGAAAATGTAACTCTGGCACAAAACTACATGAACAGAATGAGTACCACAGTTGGAATTTGAGTGAGAACTATTATTAAAATAATTAGTTTGGGATCTGTGGAAGCAGCAAGCCTCAGCAGGGAGCAGAGAGCCTTGGCAAGGCGCAGCATGGTTAAGCAGGAAATAGTAAGCCTCAACAGGGAGCAGTTTGCTGCAGCAGGACCCACCCACCAGGAGCAAGCAGGGCAGTGGGAATTTGAGTGAGATACCCCTTCACCTTAAGCAGAAGAGAGTGAGACAGCTGGAGCTCAACTGAGGTGGTAGACCAAGTTCTCAAGGGGCAAACCAAAGCTTCCTGGTTTTCCATTCAGGCACACACACACACACACACACACCCTGACCCCCTTCCCATGTCCATGTGCATGCACATCCCCCCACCCTCATGTGCGTCTGTGCATGTGCCCACCCAATGTGCATTTGCACACACTCCTGCTCAACCTTCTTCTGGAGCAGTGACTTCAGATCAAGAACCAGCTATTGCTTCAGGCACCAAAAACTCTACCACAGCAATGTAAAGAAAGAAGCAGGCTACCATACTCCCTACACAAGCCCAAAGCAAGATATAATCCCCCAAAAGTGACACAATGGATTCCTGAAGCCAGAAAGTCTGATGGAACTTTTTGACAGAGAATTTAAAAGAACAAGGATTGAAATTTTCAATGGGTGAAAGACAAATTTCAAGAATTACAAGACACTGTGAGCAAAAACCAGGAGGAGCTTAAAAAAACAAAACAATGTAGATAAAACAAATGAGGCATTAGAGGCTTTGGGGAAAAAAGAAAAAAACAATCCAAAATATGAGGTCTAATGTTTCAGATATTGTCAAGATGATGGAGGGACAAATGAACAGAGTTGAAGAGATGGAAAGCAGAACCAGTGAAATAGAAGATAGAATTGTCACCACTGATCTGCTAGGGGAGGAAAGCAGAATCTAAAAGGAAGAAAAAGGAAGAAAACCTAAGAATAATGTGGGACACAATCAAGGAAAATAATATGCGCATCATCAGATTCCAAGAACAGGAAGAAGTAAATAAAGGCGCCAAAAAAAGTTGTAGAATTACTAGAAGAAAACTTCCCAGGCAAAATGAAGAATTAGAGAATATATATTCAAGAAGTTGAGTAAACACCATATGAAACAGACCTCAAAAGAAAAACACCAACGCATTGTCTAATTTGCCAGAACTAAAGATAAGGAGAGAATTCTGAAAGCAGCGAGGGAGAAACAAAGAGTAACCTATAAGGAAGAGCAGATAAGATTAAGTGCCGATTTCTCAGCAGAAACCATGCAAACAAGAAAACAGTGGAATGACATAAATCAAACACTTAAAGAACACAACTGTCAACCAAGAATACTACACCCATCAAAACTTTCCATCAAATATAAAGGAAAGATCAAGCTATTCCCAGAAAAACAGAACCTAAGTTTGTAAAAACAAGACCAGCATTGCAGGAAACACTGAGATGTTTTTCTTACAGAAGTGCCACAGAAAACAGGATGGACCAAAGTAACTAGCAACAACACCAAAAAGAACTCAACAAAATGATAGCTATAAAATCTTGCCTCTCAATAATCACACTGAATGTGAATGGTTTAATGCACCACTGATGAGAAAAAGAGTAGATGATTGGATAAAAAAAAAAATCCATCATTATGTTGTCTACAAGAGATACATCTGAAAAATGGAGATGAAGAAAGACTAAAAATAAAAGGGTGGGGAAAACATACCAAGCAAATGGCAACTATAAAAAAGCAGGAGTAGTGATATTAATCTCTGATAAAATAAATTTCAAAGCAAAACCATCACAATGGACAAACAATGTCACTACATAATGTTTGAATGGTCGACAGAACAAAAGGACATAAAAATAGTAAATATCTATGTATCTAATTAAATACTTGCAAAATATATAAAACAAACATCAACCAAACTGAAAAAGGAAATAGACAACACTACTATAGTATTTAGAGAATTCAATAAACCACTCTCAAGAAAAGATAGAACTATCAGAAAGAAACTCAACAAAGATGCTGAAGAATTAAACCACACAATAAACAAACTCAATCTCATAGATATTTATAGGTCAATGTACCCCAAAAAAGCCCAGTACACCTTCTTCTACAATGTGCACGGAATGCTCTCCAGAATAGATCACATTTTAGGTCACAAGGCAAGCATCAATAAATTCAAAAACAGAAATAATACAAAGCATCTTCTCAGACCACAATGCTACAAAATTAGAAATTAATAACAAGAGGATAAAGGAGGAAAAACCGTATATTTGGAAGCTGAACAACACCTTGCTTGAATATAAGTGGGTATTAGAAGAAATTAAAAATTAAATTAAGAAGTTTCTTGAAACAAATGACAATGAAAACACCACTTACCAAAACCTCTGGGAAACTGCCAAAGAAATAATCAGAGGTCAATTTATAGCAATAAGCAAATACATCAAAAGGCAGGAAAAAAGTGACCATTGACTCTCTAACCCAACATCTCTAACAAATTGAAAAAGAACAGCAAGAAAACCTGACAGTTTCTTAAAAAAAACTGAAATTATAAAACTCAGAGCAGAAATAAATGAAATAGAAAAAAGAAAAACAATTGAAACTATCAACAAAACTAGGAGTTGGTTCTTTGAAAAGGTCAATAAAACTGACAAACCACTAGCAAAACTAACAAATGAAAAGACAAAAATAATCCAAATAAGAGATTAAACAGGCAACATCACAACAGAACCAATTAAATAAAAAGGCTAACATTGGAATATTATGAAAAACTATACTCAAACAAATATGAAAACCTAGAGGAAATGGACAAATACTTAGAAATTCACAACCTACCTAAACTGACACCAGCTGAAATTTAATACCTGAACAACCCATTACAAAAGAAGAAATTGAAAATGTAATAAAACAACTTCTGGTGGGGGGGGGAAGCCCTGGACCGGGTGGTTTTACAAGTGAATTTTATCAAACATTCAGAAAAGAACTGTCACAAATTCTACATAAACTATTTCAGAAAATAGAGTAAGATGGAATGCTCCCAGACTCATTCTATGAAGCAAACATTCCAAAGCCAGGTAAAGAAACCACCAGAATAGAAAACTATAGGCTAATATCTTTATGAACATAGATGCAAAAACCCTGAATAAAATACTGGCTAATAGAATCCAACAATACATAAAAAAAATAATTCACCATGACCAAGTGAGATTCATAACAGGTATGCAAAGATGGTTCAATGTAAGAAAAGCAATCAAAGCATCACATTAACAAAGCAAAGAACAAGAACCACATGATCCTATCAATTGATGCAGAAAAGACCTTTGACAAAATCCAACACCCTTTCCTGAATAAACCCGATTAAAACACTCAACAAAATAGGATTAGAGGGGAATTTCTTCAACATTGTTAAAAAGTATATATGCAAATCCGAGAGCCAACATTGTTCTTAATGGAGAGAGATTAAAGGCATTCCGTCTGGGAACAGGAACTAGGCAAGGATGCCCACTATCACCTCTCCTATTCAATATTGTATTGGAAGTCTTAGCAACAGCAATAAGACAAGAAAAGGAAATAAGAGGCATCCAAATTCGCAAAGAGGAGGTAAAATTATCTCTAGATGCAGATGATTTGATAGTACACTTAGAAAACCCTAAAGACACAGCAAGAAAACTACTGGACATAGTTGACCAATTTAGCAAGTGGCAGAATACAAGATCAACATTCAAAAACCAATTGGATTTTTCTACGGTGATAAACAGAATACAGAGCTGGAGTTAGAAAAACAATACCATTCACAGTAGCTAATTATAAGATTAAATACTTGGGAGTAAATCTAACCAGAAGCACAAAGGATTTATTCAAAGAAAATTACAAAACATTGCTACAAAAAACAAAAAGAGACCTGGAGATGGAAGCATATACCTTGCTCATGGATAGGAAGACTCAATATTATGAAAATGACAATACTACCAAAGGTAATTTACATATTCAATGCAATCCCAATACAAATACCAATTCCATTCCTCAATGAGATGGAAAAGGCAATCTCCAATTTCATTTGGAATGGAAAGAGTCCCTGAATAAGCAAAGCACT
>NW_006399846.1:7701158-7705590 GCF_000299155.1 Elephantulus edwardii | reverse complement strand
GGACTGACGTTGGAGTTGGGGGGAAGACTAAGAGGAGATAAATAATGTATATTGCATTGAAATAGATGAGGGAGAGAACTGTGATAAGAGTCCAGAATGAAAGCTGCACAGTGGAGTGGACTGGGGTGTGGGGACATTGTATAACAATGAAAGAATTTTTTTAATTTTTTTTTTTTACTTTCAAAGAGAAAAGCAAACTGGGGGTGAGGGGTGAGCAGGAAGGAAAGTGTGCAACAATGAATGTATGGAAATCCAAAGTCTCTATAAACTTACATTAAAATAGATAGAAATGTTTTTTAAAAAGAAAATGTCCCTCTTCTGGCCTCAAGATATTATGTGCAAAAAGTGAATAGTACTTACCTTCACTACTTCAGTGGGATAAATGAAGCATAGAGCACTTTAAATCGTATCAGAAAACTTTCAGGATCATACAAAAAATAAGAAAACATTATTCTAAAAACTCTTCAGGACATCTCATGGTATTTGTGCACCAGTGTCAACAGCTAAACTAAACTAGCTCTGTGGCATAGAGACCATCCCGGGTCATGCGACACAGCAGGGCAGGAAGCTGCTTCATCTGCTTGTATCCATGACCACGTGGTCCAGGGCAGCGCACTGCTGGGCACTTGCCTGCCATGTAAAATCAGGACCAGCAGATCCCTGAAATCTTTAAAATCTACTCTCAGCTCTTCCTGACTACACTGACTTCTCTATGAGCGAGCTCCTGTTTCTTGGAAACACTAACTTGTATCAAGGGAGTAGCAGGAAGTTCAATCATATCTACTAAAGATGAAATACCACTTTGGAGCTTTCAAATGGACAGCTCTCTCTCTCTCTCTCTCTCCTTAATGCTCAGGATGCCACCTCCTCTGACTCTAGGTGCCAGGAGAGCATCACCAGTCTGTAGGGTCTGATTAGTCTAACGGTGGATTGTGGTGGTGGTTGTTGTTATGTGACATCAAGTCATCTGTGACTCATGGTGACCCTTTGTACAACAGCTCTGAAGACTGCCTTATCCTGGACCGGTCTCAATGACTCCAACACACCTACCCCCATTTCTCCAGTTACTGTATCAATCCATCCCATCCAGGGTTGTCTTCTCCTGCAGTGTCCCTCCACCTTTCCAAGAATGATGTATTTCTCCAAGAACTAATCCCTCCAGGCCATGTGCCCAAAGTACATGAGATGAAACTTCAAAATCCTAACCTACAAGGAGAAACTTGGTTTCACTGTCTCCAAGACAGATTTGTTTTCTTGGTGGTCCCACTGTATGTTCAAGACTCTTCTCCAACACCACAACTCAAATTCTTTTTCTGCCATTTTTAGCTATTGTCTAGTTCTCTGATGCATAGCAAGTAACTGCAAAGACCATGCCTGGATCAGGCACACCTTACTCTCTAGACTGATAATCGTTGCTTCTCAGTACTCTGGAGGGTCCCTGAGAACAGATTTTCCCAGTGTAATTTATCTTTTGATTTCCTGACTGCTAGTGCCAAGAGTGCTGATTGTGGACTCAATCTTTTTTCCATCTATCATGGTGCTGCCAATAGACTCAGTGATGAGAATCTTTGTCTTCTTGATGTTGAGCTTCAATCCATATCAAAGACTGCAGTCCTTGACCTTCTGCAGCAACCACTTCAAGAGAAATTCCCACATGCCCCACACCACTGTTAGAGCCAAGAGCTGCTCCCCAGTCCTCCAGGGCCCTTATCTGAGCGGCAGGAATGGCATTTCGGCTCCCATAGTAGGGACAGGCCCGCGCCTTCTTGCCCAGGGCCACCAGCTGCTCGATGTCCTTCACCTCCACCAGGACTTCATCCCGAAGAAGCTGCATCTGTCCATAGTTGTAGAAGGGGCAGGCAGCCCGGCTCTCCTGCCGTCTTCACTTTGCCTTGTCTTCCTCATCTTTGCTCTTCCTCTCTGAAAGGGGGGTTCAGGCACGTGGGGAACAAAGGCAGAAAGAACAAACTTTCTGTGGGATCAGGTTCCGCATCAGCAACTTTCGTGGGAAGGGGTTATAAAACCCTCCCAAGTATTGCTCACTGCCATTTTATCACAACATTCTGAAGTTTAGTGTGTTCTAACAAAGCCGAAAATCATCTCAAACCCAGGGTCTTGGACAAAACTGACCTAGAAAGCAAGGTGCTTTTTTCCCCAAGCCGGATCTTTCAGGGAGGAACCAGTCCTCTGCTCTGTCATTATTTCTGCCTCTGGTGCTGGTTTTATTTCCCAGGCCCATGTCCAGCTTCAGCCCCAGCAGAATTCTCTAGTCTCTTCCAGCCCATCCATTCTCCTCCCAAGCCCTTTCCTGAAGGCCCACAACCACCCCAGGGCTCCGCCACAGATCCAGAGTGAGGGCAGCTTCTCTGCTTGCTTCTCTGCATCTCTCAGGAGAGACCTCTAAGGTGTCCAGCCCACCAAGAGCAACTAGAGACCAGGGTTCAGCTCTGGGCAGCCACAAGGTCCAACAGGCTGGAAGCCTTTACTGACAAGAGGGCATGAAGGAACTGGAGGGGAGCCTGGACTCAGCACCAAGCACAGAAGTATCTGGGGACAGAGGTCTCACCTTGGTTTCATGTTCTTCCTCAAGGTCATTCTCATCTACCCTGAGGGGAGAAACTAAAGTGCACACACATGGAAAACATTCTTCCCCAGCAAGTTTAAGCCAAATAAGACAACATTTATTGATCATATGCTGGCAATTAGCTGGTTTAGTGGTAAGAAATCACCCTGACAAGTCTAAGGCCAGTGGTTTGGATCCATCAGCTTGTTCCAAAGGAGAAAGATGGGTAATCTCTCATGCAATTTGCAATCTCTGAAAACCTACTGGAGGGTCAGCTATGAGTTGTTTCTGACTTGATAGCACGTAACAATCAATTGTAAGAAACAGCTCTGGTTCCTTTCCTTGGATGCCAACAGAACTAAGGTTTGAGCTCTAAGTCTGAAAGCAGACAAACCCATTTCAGATTTTCTCCAAGCAGCAGTTGCTTACTTGTTAGAGAACACATACCACCAGGCACAAACCCATTCTGTCCCTCCACTGCCACTCAGGACAGTGGACACAGGACAAGTGACAGGAAAGGAAAACAGGGAAGGCATTCTCTTTTTTTTAAATTAAATTTTATTAGTTTTAATGAACATTTACAGAGATTTGGGGTTTTCATTCATTCATTGTTGCACTGTTTTCTCCACCCTCATCCCCAGTTCGTTCTTCTTCTCCCTCCCCCCCCCAATGTCTGTTTTAATTGTCCAATTGCCACAGTGCTTGTCAAAGCCAGTTCTGATTAATCTCAGGTAAGGCATTCTCAATGCCACATCCTGCCCAGAAGCCCAAGCGGGTGCTGGACTCTGTTTCCAGGGCTTCTTTTCCCTTACAACCTGCCCCGGCCAACTGCTCAACGCTCAGTAGGCCTTATCTCAGTATCACACAGGGTCTCTTGGGGTGTCATTGAGGCTTGGGGAGATCCAGTGGTGTAGTCTGTAGAGGGGGAGTGGCTAACCCAAAGGTGGCACCTGCTTCTCTGGATGTTCAAACCCACCACTCACTCCATGGAAGAAAGATAGCTAATCTCCTCCTGGGGACTTACAGCCTCTGAAAACCTACTGCAGGGTCAGCTATGAGTCCATTCCCACTGGACACCAATGAATTCTACAAAAATCCAGCCTAGAATACGCTCTCCTCGCCCCACCTCCCCCCTCACATAGCCAACTCCTCCTCATCCTCAGATTTCAGCACGAACATCACCTACTGTGAGAAGCCTCTCCAGCCCTCTCCTGACAGGGGTGGCCGCCCTGTGACCCACTCCACAGCACCCAGCTCCTGTTTCTGTCATGCCTATCCCATTCACAATCACTTATTCTTGGACTCTCCTGCCAGACAGTCATGTTCGCAGGACAGAAATGGTGTCTATCTTGCGCCTGCTGATCTCTCAAGGGTCTCACAGAGCCTGACACAATCAGGGACACCAAGGATACATCCTGAGTGAAAACACAACCCACCAATTGAATGAACAGCAGCTACTGTCAACAGATGGCCAGACAGACCTTTCTCCTCTCAGTGTTTGCTCCTTCTATCAACACACCAAGAGTCCATCAACACTGGGGTGCTGGGAGGAAGATCAGAACTGCATGGCATGGCTTCAAGTCAACCATCATCATGAGTCTAAGCTCCTTAGAAAAGACAAAAAGCTCTTTTATGGGTATACTCTACCTACAAAAACATCATGTGGAATCAATTTTTTGGTTCAACCAGAAATTGAATTACAAGTAAAGCAGGGCTGTTAAAAGAGGAAATATCTACATGGCTGGCTCCAGAGTCAACAAGGAACTATTCAATAAGCTTAGTCTGGAACAAACCCAGCAGGACCTGGAGGAGCGGCTGGCTGTGTAAAGAAATGGAGAGGAAAAGATGTATTCAGGATTAGTCATGTCC
>NW_006399846.1:7697885-7701058 GCF_000299155.1 Elephantulus edwardii | reverse complement strand
TAATAAATTTAAATAAAATTTTTAAAAATGGAAAAAAAAATCCAGCCTAGAATGCGCTCTCTTCACCCCACCTCCCCCCTTACCTGGCCAACTCCTCCTCATCCTCAGATTTCAGCATAAACATCACCTACTGTGAGAAGCCTCTCCAGCCCTCTCCTGACAGGGGTGGCCGCCCTGTGACTCACTCCACAGCACCCAGCTCCTGTTCCTGTCATGCCTATCCCATTCACAATCACTTATTCTTGGACTCTCCTGCCAGACTGTCACATTCACAGGGCAGGAATGGTGTCTATCTTGTGCCTGCTAATCCCTCAAAGACCTTGCAGAGCCTGACACAATCAGGGACACCAAGGATACATTCTGAGTGAAAACACAAGCCACCAATGAGTGAACAGCAGCTACTGTCAACAGATGGCAAGAAAGACCTTTCTCCTCTGTGTTTGTTCCTTCTAGCAACACACCAAGAGTCCAACAACACCGGGGTGCTGGGAGGGAGGTCAGAACTGCATGGCATGGCTTCAAGTCAACCATCATCATGAGTCTAAGCTCCTTAGAAAAGACAAAAAGCCCTTTTATTGGTATACTCTACCTACAAAAACATCCGTGGAATCGCTTTTTTGGTTCACTCAGAAATTGAATGACAAGTAGAACAGGGCTAAGACATAAAATATCTACATGGCTGGCTTCAGAGTCAACAAAGAGCTGTTCAGTCAGCTTAGTCTGGAACAAACCCAGCAGGACCTGGAGGAGCGGCTGGCTGTGTAAAGAAATGGAGAGGAAAAGATGTATTCAGGATTAGTCATGTCCTCAGAGAGGCTCGTATCTCGCTGTAAACACAGGGCACTGGAAGCTGAAGAAGGTAATCTGCAGGATGAAGAGCTCTCACCCAGACCCCAAAGAGTATTTTGTTCCTCCATCTCCATAAACTCCATCCAAGTTCTTTATCTTGTCCCTAAGAGGTTGCCATGGAGAAGAAAGCAGAGGTGTAATGCGAATCATCTTGGAGGCAGGTGGAAAAGTGTGTGGACCACAGACTGTCTGCACAAGCCCACCCATGGGTGATGGCCCACACACAACAGGTGTCCACCCTGCAGACACGTGTCCTTTTCCTCCTCTCAGGGATCCTGGAAGGACAGGCCTTGATGAAGAAGGACCAGAAGCAGGTAACTTACAGAGGATGGAGAAGAGCTCCTGAGGCAGAAGTCTACACAAAGGTGGACCTATTTTATCTTCTACAAAGTTTTAAGCAAAAAATGGGAGAAATCAGTGGATCCTCCCAGCACCATCCACAGCTCTGTGGGGCCTGGAGGCCATGCTAGGTTCACAGCTGTGGGTGAACTGACTAAGTTCCTCAAAAATACTCAAGAGCTCTCAAGGAGATGGGGTCTAACTTGGCAGATCTCAGGCCTTTTTGTAAAGGATGTAGGGCTGGTCACAGACCCTCTCTTACATGAAAAATGCACCTAAACACAATTCTGCAAATAATGTCTTGACAGTCGCAGTCTATGTATTCTTGACTTTGACTCTTTGATGTTTGAGGTTCTCAAATTATATGATGGGATTGAAAAAGACCACTGCTCATTCAACAAACTTTCACTGAGCATCCCTGAATGCCAAACCTAGGTCAGCTCTAAGCATATAAAAACTAAACAGATGTGGTTACTACACTACACTTTGAGCTGGAGGTCAAGGTTAACAACAAATCATAAGCCATACTGACATTCTATATCTCTGGTCAGATATAACAAGACTCACACTTCACCTCCATGATCTTCCTCCCAAAAACACGAAACTTGAGCGTAATCATAAACATTATCACTCAAATTCCACTAGGGAGAGAGTCCACAGAACCGTGTGCAGCACTCCTCCAAAGTCTTAAAGCCATGAAAATCAAGGGAAGATGGAGAAAAAATCACACCCAAGAGGAGACCAAAGAGACATGACTATTAGAATGTGGTGACATGGATGGAAACTAATTAAGGTCTGAAAAAATATGTGGCCCTGACCCTGAAGGACTCTTTCCCTGAGTGGTGGAGAAGAAAAGGAAACAAACCAGTGCAGGGATGTGACATGCATAGTGAGGGGCTGACAGCCTGGAGCCACTAAAGGCTTTTCACAGACGACACTTGAGCTGAGTCTTGGATCCTAAAATAGGTGAAGCTGTTTGAGGACATTTGTGCTGGGTCATCAAGGACTTCAGATGCTTGGCAGTGGGGGATGGTGGGGGTCAGGAACAGAGGAGGAAGAGGAGGATGGCCTGTCCGCCTAAGTCAGAGCAGCTGGGAGGCTGGGTCAAAGTTGGGGAATCAGCTGAGAGGAAGTTAGTGGGAGTGTGAGGGCAGCTGTGAAGGAGTTTGGTTCTCCTTCTGTTTCAGGCAGTACAGGCACAGGACACACGTGCAGAGGGGACACATGGGCCCAGACACCTTCAGAAAGCAGGAAAGATTTCCTCCACACTGAGCCTGGAGAAGAATGAATCTCCATGAACACTCATGCCTTTGCATAAGAGCTGCTAAACTCTACAGAACGACGTTTCCAGATCACAGAACTCTGCCTAAAACCTCCCAACAGCCTCCATCTGCACCAGAACCACATCCAAATTCCTCCCATGAGAAAGGAATTCCTGACTCTGGTCTCTCCTCTCTCTCTCAGCTCTGACACCTCAGCTCCAAGCATGCCTATTCTCATGTCCAGATCACTCTCTCACAGGTTGACCAGAACTCTCTCGCGCGGCTCTTCCCAAGGCTCACTCTCATCCTACAGGTCTTGACTCAAAGGCCACCTTCTCAGAGTCCTTCCCAACAACCTCATCTATAGTTGGAATCTTACACCCAATCTATTTTGTTGTCCTTACAAAGAAATAAGCTAATTTCAAATGCTACTTGTGTTGTTTATTTATTTATGTCTTCTGTTCTCTGAGGACACAGCAGAAGCCGTGACAGTCTTAATCATCTCTATACTCTCAGCAATTTGAACAAGACCACACTTAGAGCAGACACTCATAAGGTTTATGAGAAGGCATGAACAAAAACAGAAGTGTGCGTGAAGAACTGTAATGGCAGAGCTGTTACCCTCAGTGTTTTCTAGTTCTCTGGCAGGTTACAGCTCATAAAGCAGAAACCTACATACCTAGACCCACACAAGGCTTTAGGTTTTGAAAAGAAATGCAGGGA
>NW_006399846.1:7689396-7697437 GCF_000299155.1 Elephantulus edwardii | reverse complement strand
GGTGGGTGAGGGGGAGGGAGTGCGGGGGGATTGTATACCAATGAAAGAATTTTTTTTTTTTACTTATCAAAGAGAGAAGTGAACTGGAGTGGAGGGGTGGGCAGGGAGAAAAGTGCAACAGTGAATGAATGGAAATCCAAAATCTCTGTAAATGTTCATTAAAATTAATAAAATAAAATGCAAAAAGAAAGGAAATGCAGGGAATAAAGATACCTTGAAGGTCTTTGAGTGGCACAAATAGTTTGCTCTTGGCTACTAATCAAAAGGTTGGCAGTTCAAACTCATCCAGTGACACCGCAGGAGAAAAGCATGGCAATTTGTTTCCATACAGATTGTTGTTGTTGTTGTTGTTGTGTGCCGTCAAGTTGCCTGCAACTTGTATAACAACCTACGTTAGTTCTGAAGCCTGTCCTGTCCTGATCCAGTCTCACTGACTACAAAACACAGCCACCCCTATTGCCCTAGTTACTGTATTAATCCATCTCATCCGGGGTCTTCCTCTCCTGCACTGTCCTTCCACCCTTCCAAGCATGATGTCCTTCTTCAAGGATCAGTCCCTCCCAGCCACATGAAGATGGAACTTCAAAATCCTAGCCTCCACTTTCCACACAGTGTCACTCAGTGGTCACAAAAACAAGGTGAGCTCTTGAGTCAATCTCAATGCTGTATTATTAGCCTTTCAAGCTCTATGATCTCACTGTGTTGCAGCTTCCTCCTGTGTAAACGTGGACACAAATGTTACCATCACAGAGCTGCTGTGAGAATGAGTTATCACCTGTAGAAAATGGAAACAGAGTTCAGTACAGAGGAAGGGCTGATTCTCACTAAGGAGCCTTGGTGGTGCAGTGGTTAAGTGTCTGGCTGCTAATGGAAAGGTTAGGGGTTTGAATCCACCAGATGCTCCATGAAAGGTGCTCCTGTGTAAGGAGCACTCTGATTGCATTCCCAAGACAGATTTATTTGTTCTTATGGCAGTCCAAGTATATTCAATACCCTCTGTCACCACCACAATTCAAATGCATTGATTCTTCTTCTGTCATCTATATTCCTTGTTCAACTTTCAGATGCTTAAAAAGTGACTGAAAACACCATAGCTATAAAGATTATGGCCATAGAACACTGTGGAGCTGTTCTAATCTGTCCCATAGGATCACAAGCAGTAAGAACTGACTTGATGGCAATAAGTTAGGTTCTTCTGTTGCTGGTCTCACTGTTGTCACCACGTATGAACCCTCAGAGGGCTCTGGTATAGGAATAAACTGACAGCCCATCCCATGAGGAACCCTCCGAATGACAAAGCCTCTCTTGGACATGAGGAAAGAGCAGCCTTCCTGGAAGCCCCGAGGACTGGGATGACTACAGGTGGAGGACAAACAGCTGTCTTACCTATTAGCTGCTCTTTTCTCTTCATCACTTTCATATTCAGCCAGGACCAACTCCTCCTCCCCAGATTCTAGCTGCTCCGCCCCTGCTCCTGCTGCCAGCATCTCCCTGCTGAGGCGGAGGAGACTCTCCATTTCTTCTTCTTCCTGTCTCTGGAGGGGCAGTAAGGAAGTGGGAAGGAGAAATATCAGAACTAACACCCATCTACTTGACAGTGCCAGCCTCCAGCATGCCCACCACCAAGGACTGCCTTTCACACATGACCACGTTCTACAGCAGAGGGGACTCATCTCCCGTGTGAGTTCCTCAGATCAAATTATCCAAGCATAGATGATGAAAGTTTATAAAGTCAGCAAAGGTCAGAGAAAGGAGACAGAGACCCTGGCCACGCACACAACTGAGCTACATGAGTCCCCGAGCAGCACACCACAGCCGGGTCCCAGGCTGGGCACTCACCGCCCTCTTGGCTGCAAACTTGAGCTGCGTGTTGTGACGGAGCTGCTGGAGGCGTTCTTCTTGCTTCTTCCTCCTGACTTGCTCTTCCTAAGGAGGGGAGAACCATGGAAAACATTTGCAGAAGGCCCAAAGCCAGAGCTTTCTTAGAGAGTCTGGGCTGTGGGAATAGTGAGTCCAAAGGACTAATGGACCACGTCAACCCCAGCTCCATGACCTTGATCAGAACAGGATGGTGCTCGGAGACTGCTACTGCCGACGACCCCAGAAGAGACTGCATCTTTTTAGGGGGGGGGGATGTGGAGCAAAACTGAAAAGATTAATATGAATTCTAACAATTAGAAGTTTCTGCTTTGATAGGGGCAGGTGGAATCCCAAGAGTATGGTCCTTATCCACCCTTTAACTCATTTTAATAACTTATGTTTCAGCAAAATAACAGTCCTATAACATGAACAGGGAAGTATGCACTCTCAAAACAACCAACTGCACAAAATCAAGGACAGTATTTGCTTATTGATAAAGCTCAGAAGGCTGGAAGGGCTAGAAAAGAAGGATGAATGGAAACTGTAAACACAGGAGAAAATGGGGGAAATGTTGCCACTCTGGGGGGATTGTAATCAAGGTTAGGAGTCAAAACATGTAGGAATTGTGAATGGTAACCCAATTTAGTTTTTTTAAGTACAATTTTCATTTTATACTGGTTTGCTTATAAAGTTCATACACATTATCACACTGCGTCTTTCCCATTTCCTTTACCCACTCCTCCCTCCAGCCATTAAATTGTGCAACCCTACAATTAACCACCCACCCATACCAACCTACCCCACCCCTGCCCATCCTCACCCCTCTACTCCCCACCTCCTTGGACCCTTATACATGTTCTACAGTAATGGTCTTATACAGTATTTTGTCCTTATGGGGCTGAGTTAGTTCACTTAGCATAATGCTCTCCAGTCCCTCCCAAGTTAGGTAGTAACTAAAGAAATCATTGTTCCTGTGTGCTGCATAGTTTTCCATCATGTGACTGGACCATAATTTCTTAATCCATTCAATACTAGTTGGAAATATGGGTTGCTTTCATGTTCTTGAAAAGGTAAACAATGCTACTATGAACATTGGTGTACAAGTCTCAGTTTGTACCTCAGTTCTTTCTCTCAGGGTACTTTCCAAGCAGTGGAATAGCTGGGTCATATGGAATTTCTATGTTCAGCGTTCAGAGGAAATGCCAAACTATCTTCCAGAATGGTTGTACCATTGTACAATCTCAACAAAAATGTATGAGTTCTTATCTTGCCATATCGCCCCAACATTTATTACTTGCTGTCATGCTAAACTTTCCCACTACTACTAGAGTGAAATGGTATCTTATTGTGGTTTTTCTTTGCATCTCTTTTATCACCAGTGATTTTGAGCATTTCTTCAGGTGTCTGTTGGCCATTCGAAAATTCTTCCCATGTCTTTTGCCTATTTTGTAATTGTGTTATCAGTCTTTTTCTTGTGGAGGCCCTGTAGGATTCTGTAAACTTTTGATATGAACCTCTTGTCTGAAATGGTATTGCCAACTGTTTTTCCCAGTAGGTAGGTTTTCTTTTCACTCTGTTGGAAAATGTTCTTGATGCACGCAGGGATTTAATCTTTAGAAAGTCCTATTCATCAATTTTATCCTCTCCAAATATGCATTTCTGGCTGTATTTGGCAGTCTCCTTATGCCATAGACTAGGTCGTCTAAGCTTGATTCCAGTTTGTCTCTGATAAACTTTATGGTTTTGGGCTTTATTCCCAGGTCTCTGATCCACTTTGTGTTGATTTTTATGTACAGTGTGAGATGTGGATCCTGTTTCAGCTTTCTGCAGGTAACAGTCTAGTTTTGCCTGCAGCATTTGTTGAAGATGTTTCCCCATTTGATAGGTTTCATTTCTTTGTAGACTATCAGTTGACCATAGACAGCTAGGTCTATTTTTGGTTCTCAATTCTGTTCCATTGGTCTATGTGCCTGTCACTGTACCAGTATCATGCTATTTTAGTTACTACTACTGTGTAGTAAGTTTTGAGGTCAGGAAATGCTATGCCTCCCACTTCATTTTTGGTTTTCGGAAGTGCTTCACTCATTCTGGATCTCTTTACTATTATTAACTTGACAATTTCCCTTTCAATCTCTGAAAAATGAATTTGGTATCTGTATTGGGATTGCTTTTAACATATATATTGCTTTTGGTAGGATTGTCATTTTCACAATATTGAGTTTTCCTATCCATGAACGGGGCACATTTTTTCATTTCCTTAGGTCTTTTATTGTGTCTTGCAGATGTTCTGTCGTTTTCTTTGTACAGGTCTTTTGTATCTCTAGTCAGGTTCACTCCCAAGTATCTCAATTTGTGGTTGGCTATTGTAAATGGTATTGCTTTCTTGGTTTTCATCTCTGAGGGTAACCCAATTTGTTTATAAGCTTTTACCCAAAGCATAATTTTCTAAAAAGAATAAAAATCAAGCCTAGGCTGCTCAGTCAAGTTTCCCTTTACACTGGACAGAGCTTCCTTCTGGCCGATATCTGCAGTTACTGGAACATGCCCTCTCAGGCCCCACCTAACTCCTAGTCTCAACCTCACTGTTGTAAAAGCCTGGATTCTACCTTCTAAAGCAGCGAATTCTTTATCCAATTCATCCCTTAATTAAGCTCGCAGTTACTAAGACATGTTGCCCATGACAATGACTGGGTTCATTTCCCAGGTTGGGAATCATCTTGTCTAGAAAAGGCCTGTTTAAACATGTAATTCAAAAAAAGACAGCAAGAGGGCAGCATCATCCACTCAAGAAAGTTGATAACAGAGGTAAGAGATGAGAGGAAATCAAAGAACCCACCTGTCTACACTTCAGGATCAGGCTGAACTAATCGTCTCAGCCCTGCTTCCCAGCTCACTCCTATTACTTGTCACCCTCAATCTTCACCTTGAGTCGGTCCACCAGGTCCCTTTCTTCCTTTTTCTGCACAAACTGAGTAACCCAGTCAGGCTCTCCAGCAGGCTTCGTGGAACCTGGGCTCTCCTGACTGGGGGATGACTGAGCCAGGGGATGGGCTTTCCCGTCAATTAAGGAGACACTTCCAGTTTCAAGGATATGGGTGTCTTTCTGATGTTTCTTCTATTCAACGTCATGGAGCCAGGAGAAGACCTCACAAATAAGACTTAAAAGTTTCCCCTAACTAGAGGAAAAAATATTTTCAGAAACAGAGGGTAAAATAAAGGTTCCCACAAGAAACAATATAAGACCTAAAAAAATGGGAAAATGTTCCCTGTTCATAGGTAAGAAGACTCAATACAGTGAAAATGACAATCCTACTAAAAGCAATCTACATGTTTGACGCAATCTCAATACAGATAACACATTCATTTTTTTTAAAAGATAGACAAGGCAATTGGCAAGTTTATTTGGAAAAGAAAGAGACCCCAAATAAACAAAGCACTTCTAAAAAAAAAAGAACGAAGTGGAAAGCATAGCATTCCTTGATCTCAAAATCTACTACACAGCTGAATAACTAAAACAGCATGGTACTGGTACAATGACAGGCACATAGACCAATGGAACAGAATTGGGAACCCAGAAATCAATCCATCTATGCATGGTCAACTGATATTTCACAAGAAAATAAAACCTGTCAAATGGGGAAACAACAACCTCTTCAACAAATGGTGCTGGCAAAACTGGGCTGTTATCTGCAGAGTCAAAGCAAAATTCACACCTCTCACCATACACACAAATCAACTCAAGGTAGATCAGAGACCTAAGGGTAAAACCCAAAACATAAAGAGCATAAGAAACAAAAAGGGACCAAACGTGGAAGACCTAGCCTATGCTATAAAGAGACGGGCAAATACAGCCAGAAATACATAACCAGGATAGGATAAAATTGATGAATGAGACTTTCTAAAGATGAATTCCCTATGTGCATCAAAAACTTCCTCCAATATGGTGAAAAGAAAACCTACTGACTGGGGGGAAAAAACATTTGGAAACACGTCTCAGACAAGGGTCTCATAACAAAAGTTTACAGAATCCCACAGGGCCTCCACAAGAAAAAGACTGATAACACAGTTACAAAATGGGCAAAAGACATGGAAAAACTTCAGAGGAAGACACTTGGATGGCCAACAGACACATGAAGAAATCTCAAAATTACTGGCAATAAGAGAAATGCAAATCAAAACCACAATATCATCTCACCCCAGCAGCACTGGGAAAGTTTAACAGGACAGCAAGCAAATGTTGGAGAGGATACAGAGAGATAGGAACTCTCAAATGCTGTTGGTGGGCTTCTAAAGTGGTATGACCACTTTGGAAGGCAATCTGGGGTTTCTTCAAAAAGCTGAACTCAGAAATTTAATATGATGCAGTTATTCCACTACTAGGAGTATACCCTAAGGAAATTAGAACCAAGACACATATGGGATTTGTACACCAGTGTTCATAGCAGCACTATTCACTATGATAAAAACACAGAACAGTCCAAATGTCCAAGCACCATTAAGTGGATTGATAAAGTGTGGTAGTCACATGACCAAATATTACACAGCACTCAGGAGCAATGATTTCTAAAATTACTACATAACTTGGCAGAGACTAGAGAGCGTTATGCTAAGTGAATTTATTTTATTTTTTTTATTATTTGTTTGTGTGTGTACTGTCAAATCAGATTTGACTGGTACAGGAGGAGATGGTTCCTCCTTCTCCAGCAAAGCATCTGGTGGATTTGAACTGCACACCTCTGGGAGTGCAGTGCAGCTTCTTGCATGCTAAGTGAATTAACTCAGTCTCACAGGGACAAATACCGCATAGACTATTATTGTAGAATGTAAGTAATAAAATGTGTATGAGAATCTAAGAGGGGAAGGGTGGAAGCAGAGGTGTGAGGATGGGTGGGGGAAAATCATACACAATTTGATGGGTGGAGGGAGTGGTAAAGGAAATGTGAAAGATCTAGGAGGGATTTGGAAAGACTGGGTAATGGTGGGCATAGTTCAAGAATTATTAATTTTATAAAATATAATGAATGGGGCAACTGCAGCAGCTCCTTGGAAACAGAAAGGGCTCCTGGGGCTGGTAGTCTGACCGCTGAGAGCTGCTGTCGTGGCAGCTGCTCTACGGGGCTGTTTGTAGGTCCTTTTGTTGCTGCTTTCAGGGGATGTCCAGAGCTCAGAGGTACCTGGGGCTGCTGCCAAGGGACCAGGAGGAAGTGGAGTCAGTGTTGAATATCGCTTCAAGATTGAGGAGCATACACTTGTTCCAGGGGTCAAGCCCCAGGGCTGGATCTCGATGGCCTGAGTGCTTGTAGATGGAGAGAGGAGCACATTGGCTCCCTTAAGACAGATGGCAGGTTTGTGGTTCATGACAGATGTTCTGGATCTTACGTTGTGCAAGTTATATCTACAGCTTGCAGATGTGATCCCGTCTGAGTGGTTATCACTTCAAAAGGAAAAATGAGAGCAAGATATGTGAATTACATGAAAAGGTCAGAAGTAGTCAGACTATCCTATCCTCTCCAAATGAAATCTTCAGGTCCCCCGTCCCACTTTATTAAGAGGGGATCCTGGGGCCGGACAGAGTTTCTGATGAACCCCATGGTTATGATGATGGTTCTTCCATTACTGATATTTGTGCTTCTGCCCAAAGTCATCAACTGACAGGAGACAGGAGATGGAGCAATTGATGAATATGCTGAATTCCAGCCATGAATCATCTGATATTGCTAAATTCATGAAAAGACTCCTCTTCAAAATCATCTGGCAAGTCTAGCAGTGGCAGCAGTAAAACTGGCAAAAGTGGAGCTGGGAAAAGGAGGTTGTTGGCCAGTCCACAGCTGGTGTTTGCACAAATATGGCAACAACAGGTGGCATCCTAGTGTTGAGGAAAAACCATGTGAAGCAACTACTGTAAATGACTCCACCTGAAAGCTGATCTCCTATACCTATTGTGTGTGATAACTTCTGAGAACATGTTTTGTACTTGATACACAAGAAAAGCCAGCTTTCATCCTTTGTCTGTTATAAGGTCAATATTGATGTCACTGAATTAATTACAATTTCCTATAAAAATGACATTAATCAATTACATGAGCTTCTATACATTATATTAAAATAAGTCTTAATCCAGAAAAAAAACCATCATAATGAATGGGAATGATTATATGAAATGCAATGTGAATGAAGGATA
>NW_006399846.1:7687741-7688241 GCF_000299155.1 Elephantulus edwardii | reverse complement strand
CATGAGGTCCTCCTCAGTTTCAGCAAGCAGGGTTGTGTCACCTGCATAACGGTCTCTCTGCTTAACAATCTCCGTGTAATTTATAGTCTCTAGAAAATCTGGAAGGTTTGACTTAGATCCAACTCAGTGACATTGAGCTGACCTCACAGAAAGTGTGGCTGGAAAACGCCTCAACCCAGGAAACAGAGAGGAAGAGTTGAGTTGTAATACCAGAAACAGCAAGAAGCAACAGCAGGAAAATGTCAGGCGACTTGGAGGAGATGGCAAGGTGGGCTTCCACACCCAATGATCAAGAATGCTGAGTAATGGGTGAGCAGGTCATCCAAAGGCACTTGGTAGACCTGAGTTTGCTCATCCAGGGAGCTAAAAGTGAGTGCCTTCAGACCAAGGCTTCCTGATGGAGTGGGGGGATGTCCCTCAGCACTCACTGGCAGAATTCAAAAAGCTTTTAAAAATTTGCCCTAACCGTCCGGAATGAGGGCTGCAGAGTGGAGTATACT
>NW_006399846.1:7686492-7687493 GCF_000299155.1 Elephantulus edwardii | reverse complement strand
AAAAAAAAATGTGCCCTAACAGAGCAGAATCCAAAGTTCAGAGAGAGACCGACAGGCACAGCTCTTTTCAAGGAAGAACTGTATCCTGATTCTTTCCTGATCATGAATTGTAACTTGTTACTTCCATAATAAACTCCACAACAGTATTATCTCTGAGTTTTGTGTGGCAATTGCAATGAATTATTACCAACGAGGAATCAGAGAGAGCCACAGAAGGCACGAGCGGTGTCAGAATTAGTAAAAAGGGTCAAGAGAGGAGGCCTGTCTGACCATGTAGGAATCAGTCTTGGGCCGCTGATGCAGATAATGCTTCTCTTCCCACTGAAGTTAGATGAGGAGGCCAGACACACTTGTAATATCATTTTACAAGCTCTCACTCAACAAAATAACTTAAAGTGCTTTTTTGTGATACATAAATATAAGTTATCATAGTTAATAGAAAGTGAGAAAGCAGAATCCCAAACTAATTAGGGCAAAACAAAAAATGCTAAGCACAAAACTCTATATACTTGCAAATAGAGAGGAAGAAACGATAAATTTGACCTGAAGCTTTGGTGCAGCCCACTGTCAATGTTCAGAAAGAATATGATCAGTCACATAAGTCCACGTGTTGAAATTCTTTTTTTTATTTATTATTATTTTACATTGATTTGCATACAAAATTCTTACACATTGTGTTTCATCCATATACATTTTGTTTCACACATTCCTTCATTCACATTGTGTTTCATATGATCGTTCCCATACATTGTGGGGGTTTGTGTATTTTTTTTTAATTGGACTGGTTTACCTACAAAATTTCTATCCATTGCCCCTTACACCTGATACTCCCTACCTCCTCAACCCACCCTCCCTCCACCCATGAAACCTTGTGACCCATGATTACCCACCTCCTGCCCACACTCAACCCTCTGCTCTCCCTTTCCCTCCTTAGGTCCTCATACATGTTTTACTAGTTATCTATTTCTACAATAACAGTCTTATACAGTTTTGTCCTTATT
>NW_006399846.1:7672510-7685942 GCF_000299155.1 Elephantulus edwardii | reverse complement strand
ATTGTGATTTTGATTTGCATCTCTCTTATTGCCAGTAATTTTGAACATTTCTTCATGTGTCTGTTGGCCATCCAAATATCTTCCTCTGTGAAAAGACTTCCCATGTCTTTTGCCCATTTTGAAATTGTGTGATCAGTCTTTTTTCTTGTGGAGCCCCAGCAGGATTCTGTAAACTTTTCATATGAGACCTTTGTCTGAAATGGTATTGCCAAATTTTTTTTCCCAGTCAGTAGATTTTCTTTTCACTCTGCTGGAAAAAGGTTTTGATGAGCACAGGGCTTTTAAATTTTAGAAGGTCCCATTCTTCAATTTTATCCCACTCAGACTGTGCCTTTCTGGCTGTATTTGGCAGTCTCTTTATACAAAGACTAGGCCATCTGAACTTAATCCCAGTTTGCCTCTGATGAACTTTATGGTTTGGGGCTTTAGTCCTAGGTCCCTGATCCACCTTGAGTTCATTTTTGTGTAGGGTTTGAGATGTGGATCCTGTTTCACCTTTCTGCAGGTAGCAGTCTAGTTTTACCAGCACCATTTGTTGAAAAAATTAGTCATTTCTCCATTTGATATTATCAAATATCAGTTGTCGACTATCAGTTGACCATAGATAGCTGGGTCTATTTCTGGGTTCTCAATTCTGTTCCATTGGTCTATGCACCTGTCATTGTATATTACCACACTGTTTTAGTTACTTATACTGTGTAGTGCAGGCTGGGTTTAGAAGGGGTCATGGTACTAGGGATATTGTAGCTTATGTTAGATGGATCTTGGCCGAAAGCAGGGAGTACCAGAGGAATGTCTATCTATGTTTCATTGATTATGCAAAGGTGTTTGACTGTGTGGATCACAACAAACTGTGGCTAACTCTTAGAAGAATGAGAATCCCAGAAAACTTGATCGTGCTGATGTGAAACCTATACTTGACCAGGAAGCAGTCGTCACAACAGAGCAAGGAAACACTGCATGGTTTAAAATTGGGAAGGGTCTATGCCAGGGATATGTCCTATCTCCATATTGTTTTAACTTATATACAGAACAGATTATCCAGGAAGCTGGGCTGTATGAGAAGTGTGACATCAGGATTGGAGGAAGATTCTTCAATAATCTGCCTTATGCAGATGACACAATCCTGCTTGCTGAAACTGAGGAGGACCTGAAGAATTTGCTACAGAAGGCCAAGGACTGCAGCCTTCAAAATAGATTGAGACTCAATATCAAGAAGACAAAGATTCTCACCACTGGACCAGTTAGCAGCATCAGGATGGATGGTGAAGAGGTTGAGATTGTTAACAGCTTTAATTTGCTTAGCTCCAGAATCAACACTCTGGGCACTAGCAGCCATCCTATTGCAATGGGAAAGTCTGCTGTCAGAGACCTCTCCAAAGTACTAAAGAGCAATGGTGTCACTCTGGAGACTAAGGTACAGCTGATACAGGCTATGGTCTTTGCAATCACTTGTGATGCATCAGAGAGCTGGACAATGACTAGGGATGATAGAAAATTGATGCCTTTGAGCTGTGGTGTTGGAGAAGAGTATTGAATATACCATGGACTGCTAAGAAAACAAACAGATTCATCCTGGCGAGGGTTAAACCAGGCTGCTCCTTGGAGGCAAGGATTCTGAAACTTTGTCTGACATACTTTGGACATGCTTTGAGGAGGGATCAGTCCTTGGGGAAGGATGTCATGCTTGGAAGGGTGGAGGGACAGACAGCGCAGGAGAGGAAGACGAGGAAGACCCTCTATGAGGTGGATTGATTCAGTGACTGGGGTAATCTGGGGGGGGGGTGTCAGAGACAGTGAGATTGGCCCAGGACAGAGCAGGGTTTAGGGCTGTTGTACATAGGGTTGCTATGAGTCACAGGCAACTCAATGACAGATAACACAACAACTGTGTAGTAGGTTTTGAGGTCAGGGAGTGCTATGCTTCCCATTTCGTTTTTCAGAAGTACTTTGCTAATTTGGGGTCTCTTTCCTCTCCAAATAAACTTGACAATTTCCCTTTTGATCTTTTTGAAAAATTAATTTGGTATCTGTATCAGGATTGCATAGGACATGTAGATTGCTTTTGGTAGGATTGTAATTTTTCACAATATTGAGTCTTTCTATCTATGAACAGGGAACATTTTCCCATTTATTTATGCCTTTTATCATGTCTTGCAAAAATGTTCTGTAGTTTTCTTTGTACAGGTCTTTTGTATCTCGTGTTAGGTATACTCCCAAGTACCTCAATTTGTAAATGGTATTGCTTTCTTGGTTTTGTTTTCTGAGTTCACATCATTACTGTAGAGGAATCCCACTGATTTTTGGATATTGATCTTATATCCTGCCACTCTACTAAATTGGTCTACTAGCTCTAACAGTTTTTTTGTTGAGTCCTTAGGGTTTTCTATGTACACTATCTTTTTTTTTAGGTTGCCATTTGCTTGATATTTTTTTTTTCCAGCCTTTGATTTTGAGTGTGTCTTCTTCATTTTTTTTAGATGTGTCTTTTACAGGCAACATATTGATAGGCTTGGGGTTTTTTATCTATTCTGCTATTCTTTTTCTCTTAACTGGCATGTTTAGTACATTCACATTAAGTGTGATTATTGTTAGGCCAGGTTTTACCATTGTTATTTTGCTGTGTTTCTGTATTGTTTCTGGTTACTGTGGTCCATCCACTTTCCTTTGGTGTCTCTTTGTGAAGCACTGCATTTAAAATTTCTTGTAGTTTTGGTCTTGTTTTCACATATTCCTAAAGTTTCTTGTTTTGTGGAAAGAATCTAATTTCTCCTTCATATTTTATGGAAAGCTTTGCCAGGTATAGGATCCTTGGCTGTCAATTATTTTCTTTCCGCTTTCTGGATATATTATCCCATTGTCTTCTAGCTCTCATGATTTCTGCTGAGAAATTTGAGCTTAATCTAATTGTTTCCCCTCTGTAGATGACCCTTTGTTTTTTCTTGCGCTGCTTTTGGTATTCTATTGTTATCTTTTAATTTGGAGAATTTGACTATGATAATGTCTTAATGTTTTTCTTTTCGGGTCTAGTTTATTTGGTGTTCTCAGTGCTTCTTGAATGTGGATTTCCGTATTCTTCATAATACCTGGGAAGTTTTCTTCTAGCATTTCTTTCACAATTTCCTCAGTGACTTCTCTGTCGTGCCTATGTCTTGGAACTCCAGTCATACATATGTTGTTCTTTTTTATGTCATCCCACATGATTCTAATGTCTTCTTCATATTCTTTACATCTCATCTCTGATTTTTCTTCTATTACGTTTCCAGTAAGGATCTTGTCTTCCAGCTCATTGACTCTCTGTTCCATCTCTTCACTTCTGTGTTTTTGTCTGACCAGCGTGCTGGACACTTCTGCCATTTCGGTCTTAATATTCTGGATTGCATTTTCATGCTTTTCTGTTATTTCCAGTGCCATGTTGGCTGTACCTTCTCTGTCTTGTGTTGATTTTTTAAGTTCTTGTATCTTTTTATCTATACTATGAATGCTTTCTTCAATTTTTTGCGTTTTCTTCCATAGCTGTTCAAGTTGCTCCTTATCAATATATTTCTTCTGGATCACTGTCCCTGGGGTATTTTCCTCTCTTAATGGTTTCCATTGTTTCTTCCATCATTTGCATCTTCTTCTGTAGCTCAAATGACTCCATATCAACGTATTTCTTCTGGTTTTCTCTATCTGGGGCATTCACTGGATCTGCTTTTTTAGGAGAAGGGTTATTTTGTTTTTTCATGATGACTGAGGCAGACTGCTGTTTTCTTGACATCATGTGAGTCTTTTCTTAGTAGATGTTAAGTTGTTGTAAGTAGATAATTCATAGGGGATGGTAATGTTTTATAAAGGACCTTTATATTGGTGCTCCCCTCATGCCTTTCCAAAGTGAGATGACTGTTGCCCTCCAGAAACAGTGGCTCCACCTAACTAACCTCTTCCAGTTGACTTTAAGAAATTAAAAAAAAAAATTTAAAAAAAAAAATCCCTCATGATTTAGCTAGTCAGCAGTGTTCAAGGCCTAAGTACCTCTTTTCTCTACTCTGTGAGACAATTCAGCAGCAGATCTTTGACTTCATTCTTGTACTAGTCACAGGTGATGTCTTGACAGGATTTTGCATATAGGTGATCTCCTTTTTTGGCCCAAGGGCCACAGGAGCTTGTGCGGACGGGGTGTAACTCACTTGCTTTCCTGTGAAGGGAAATGGGAGGGAAGGCAGTGGGTGTTCCTCTGTCCAAGGGAGGTGTGCTAGTCTCTCTGCAGGGCTCTTCCCCTTCACAGGAGCTGGCAGGAGACGGAGTAAATCACTCAATTACCTGTGAAACAGAAATTCTTTTACACAAATGAACTACTCTGGAGAACACAATTCTGGACTTACAGAACTGGAAGAATGTTCCCTTAGTGACCTTACAGAGATGATCCAACAGTGAGTCTCACAAGGCTGCTTCTTCTTTACCCAGAGGAGTTTCATGCAGGTGTGTCCCTATAGGGTCAACACCCTCTAGCCAGTCAGATCGCTGAAACTACTTAACCTGGGGCTTGATTCCAGTCTATCAAGAGGACTTCTGAACCTCCCCGAGAATCAAGCACATTGTAGGCAGAATATATGTGTATGTTTATGGAGAGGGATACAGCAGAACACCATAGTTAAGGCTAATGAGCCTGAGTACCTGGGTCAACTGCTCATTTACTAGCTCTGTGGCAGAAATGTGTTTCCATGTTTGTGAAAATATAAGATAAAAAAAATAAGCTATTACCATAGTCACTGTGTCAATCCTACTGGTTGAGACTCTTCCTCTCCTTCCCTATACCTCCACCTTTCTAAGCATGATGTCCTTCTCCAAAGAATAACCTCTCCTACTAACATGCCCAAAGTATGTGAGATTAAGCTTCATCATCTTTTACTCTAAGGAGTTGCACCTTCTCCAAGACAAATCTGTTTGTTCTTTTTGCAGTCCATGGGATATTCGGCACTTTCCCCAACACCACAGTACAAAGGCATCAATTCTTCCATAATCTTTATTCATTGTCTAGCTATCAGGTGCGTGGCAAGTGATTGAAAAGACCTCAAATTGACATCCTTGCTCTTCAATAAATTTGGAGAGGTCTCTGACTACACACTATCCCAATGCAATATGTCTCCTGATCTCCTGACTGTTGGTACCAAGTATACTGATTGTGGATCCAATTAAGATAAAGCTGTTGACAATCTCAATCTTTTCTCCATTTATAATGATGTTGTCTATCAGTCCAGCAGCAAAAATTTTTGTTTTCTTGATGCTGCGATTCAATCCATAATTAAGGCCGCCGTGTTGAAACTTCTGCAGCAAGTGCTCCAAGTCCTTCTCACTTTCAGTAAGTAAAGTTATGTCATCAGCATAATGAAGGTTCTTGATGAGTCTTTCTCCAATCCTGATGCCACATTCTTCTTCTTAGAGTTTAGCTTCTCAAATAATTTACTCAGCATACAGCTTAAATAGGTATGAGAAAGGATGCAACCCTGATGCACACCTTTCTTAATTTAAAACCTTGCCGTGTTCTCTTGCTCTGTTTGCACAACAGCTTCTTAGTCTAGGTATAGGTTTTGCATAAGCAAAAGGAATGAGCAAATAGAAATTTCCATTCTTTTCAATTTTAGCCATAATTTCCTGTGATCCACAGAATCAAATACTTTAGTGTAGCTAACTAATCACAAATAGACATTCTTCTGGTATTCTTTGCTTTCAGCCAGGATCCATGTGGCATCAGCGGTGGCATCCATGGAGCCACGTCCTCTTTTAAGTCCAGCTTGAATATCCATCAGTCCTCTGTGTACTGTTTTAGCTATTTTTAAATTACCTTCAGCAGTATTTTTCTTGTATGTGATATTAGTGATATTGTTCAAAACAAGATCTCTTCCAGTCAGTCTGCCAGGCAGCTGTCCTCTAAACATCCTGGCATTGACTGGCGAGCACGTCCAGATCTGCGTCTGTCATTTGAAACATGTCTGCTGGAATCCTATCAAATCCTGGGGCCTTATTTTTAGCCAATGCTTTCAGTACAGGTTAAACTTCTTCCTTCCTTACCTCTGGCCCTTGATTGTATAGTTGTTGTTGTTGTTGTTGTTCTTATATGCCATCAAGTCGCTTGCAACTTGTTACTTGCATAGAGACCCCATGTACAACAGCCCTATATCCTGCTCTATCTTGTGCCAACCACATTGTCTCCAATCCACATACCCCATTACCCCAATCACTGAGCCAATCCATCTCGTCCAGGGTCTTCCTCTCCTGCACTGTCCCTCTACCCTCCCAAGCCTGACATCCCTCTCCAAAGATTGGTCCCACCTTGCAACATGTCCAAAGTATGTAAGATGAAGATTCAGAATCCTTGCTTCCAAAGAACAGCCTGGTTTCACCCTGTCCGTTTGTTTTCCTAGCCATTCATGTATATTTGATATACTTCTTTAGCACCACAGCTCAAAGGCATCAATTCTCCTTTTGTCATCCCTAGTCATTGTTGAACTTTCTGATGTATAGAAAGTGATTGCAAAGACCATGGCCTGAATCAGGTGCACCTTAGTTTCCAGAGTGACATTGTTGCTACTTCCTGAAATATTTCCATGTAGGCCAAGTCTTTTTGGTACAGGAATATAGCATGAGAATACAGAAGGAACATAGCATGATGACAGAAACAATTTTTTTTTTTCTTTCAGAGATATACTGAAATTCTCTTAAAGAATAATTTCATTCCCCTAGGTTAGGGAGTTCTGGTGGCATCTCTGTAGATAATGGTGCTGCCAGCTCAAAGCTTGTTTGGTGGTTTGAATCTACAGTTGCTCCATGGGAGAAAGATGGGCACTCGGCTCCTGTGCAATGTACAGCCTGGGAAACCCAAAGGAGGGTCAGCTATGAGTTAGAACCAGCTCAATGGCAATGAGGAGAGAAGTTACAGTCAACACTCTTTGGAAATGGGAGGAAGTTTAATCTCTGGGGAAGTTGAGTCAGTGAGAGCTCTGAGATTAACTAAGAGCAAGTCATTAAGAGAAAGACTGCTCATCACAAGCTCATACCTCAACCACCATCTTTATGACCACCTGCTGCTGAGATGTCCCCACCAGGGAAGAGATCAGAAGTGACTTCAATGCAGGAGCTGACCCTAAGGACACTCCTATAGATACTGACAACTTGAGGCCCCCAGCAAAAATCCAGTCCACCAGCCACTGGCCTTTCAATCAGCCCTTTAGTGGCTTATTCTTAAATATCAATAGATAGGCAGCCAAGCATTGTCAGACATGTGAAAAAAGTCTTCTAACGAAAAATTAAAATCTAAACAGACAAAAAGAGACTAGAAGAAATAAAGACAAGGTAGGGAAAGAAAATCCAAAACCAAAACTCCCAAATACTCCAAATCTAAAACTCCCAAATATCATCACTGACACTGATTTCCACAGATGGAAGAAGATATTGCTTCCAGGAAACAAGAACACAAAAGTATTAAAAAGAATGCAGCATAAGAATAAAGTCTTAAAAAAATATAGTCTTAAATAGGAAAGATACCTCAGCAGAAAGAAACTAAATAAAAAGACAATAATAAAATCAGACAAATCTTCAGAAAGTAGAATTTGAAACAAAAGCAAACCAGAGATGAGGTGAGCCTAAACATACAGGCAAGTATAAAAAAAGATAATCACTGATACTTAGGAATAGGTTTACTAGGAAGAAAATACAACCAAAAAATACCATCAAATATAAGAAAACTTCTGAGAGCTGAAAGTTTTAAGTCTCAAAACTGAAAGGGCTCATCAAATGCCTACCACAAGGAACTTAACACACCCCACCAAGCCTATCATCAAACAATTTCGGAATATAAAGGAGGGGGAACCCAGAAAATGGTGGGAAGTTCACAAAAGACTGACTGAGTTGCAGATTTCTCTGGATTTTTCAACAGTAATGGAAGTTAGAGGATACATAGTGCAACTGTGAGAGAAAACTATCTTCAAGCTAAAATCCTCCATTCACAAATCTACTTCTTTTTTTGATCAATTTTTTTATGTTATTAATTTTAATGAACATTTACAGAGATTTTGGATTTCCATTCATTCATTGACACAATCTACTTCTAAGAAGCGAGAGATAAAAAAAAAATTGTAGAAGCAAACTCAAAATTTATAACCTATAGGTCTTTCTGCCTCTGGCTGCTGCAGCAACAGGAATGGGATGGATGGTCATGGGTAACTGCTCCAGCTTCTTGATCAGGAGGAAGAAGCAGACCTATAGCACCAAGCCCAATAACCTCAAAGCCTGCAACTCCTTCTGCTACAACGAGCTGATCCACTGCAAGACCATGGGCTTGGAGCCGGCCCGACGACAAAGGGGTTGTGGCAGTGATGAAGCAGAGGTCAGGCCAGAGGAAACCAGCCACCACCTACGTGTGGCCCACCATTCACAAGAATGCCCAGGCCACACTCAGCAGCATCCGCCACATAATCGGCAAGAACAAGTATAGGCCTGACCTGCGCATGGCTGTCATCCGCAGGGCCAGCGCCATCCTGTGCAGCCAGAAGCAGCCCTGGATGGTGAGGAGGAAGCGTGCTCACCCCACCAAGAGCCCCTGAGCACCTGCCACCACAGCAATGAAGAGAGCTCGCCACACACACACACACACACACACACACACACACACACACTCTCTCTCTCTCTATTATAACCTACAGAACTCTTCTCAGGAGCATGTTCAACCAAAACAAAGGGGAACACAAGGAGGGACAAAGATTGGTAATCTAGGAGACGGAAAATCCAATACAGAAAGTGAGGAAAAACAAAAGTACACACAACAGCTGCATTCATTAATCCAGAAAATACACTGAGTGTGAGTAGTCACACATAAAAGAATGTAGGCTGTAAGATTCTGTTTACATCAATTTCTAGAAAAATATGATGACTCCACAGACAGAGCAGATGACTGATGGCCTCGGGTGTAGGTTAGGAGAGTGCAGGGCAGGGGACAACCACAAAGCAGCACCAACGGGCTTTCTGGGTGATAGAAATACTTGGCCTCTTGGTGGTTCTATAGGCATTTACATCTGTCAAAAAGCATTGGAACTATACACTTAAAATTGGTATCTTTTAATTTATGTCGATTATACACAGTAAAGTTTATTTTTATCCACCAGTGGTTTCACAGGACAAAGATAGACAATCTCTACATAATTTATAACCTTAGAAGCCCACCGGAGGGCCAACTATGAGTTGGTTCTGACTCAAGAGCACTGAGAGAGAAGTTAAAAAAACCGACTGTACATTGATGATAATCAAAGCAGTGTGGTCCTGGCATATCAACAGATGCAGAGACCAGTGGAAAAAATTGAGAATCCAGAAACAAATCCATCCACCTATGACAGCTGATCTCTGACAAAAAAAAAAAATGAAAGTCATTAAGTGGGGAAAAAGACAGCCTCTTTAATAAATAGTGCTGACAAACTTATTTGCAAAAAATTCAACCCATACCTCAAGCCATAAACAAAAAGCAACTCACTATGGATCAAAAATCTATTTGTATGGACTTGGAGGGAGGGGTTGTATAACAATGAAAGAATTTTTCCTTTACTTTTCAAAGAGAAGAATGAACTGGAGGGAAGGAGTGGACAGGGAGAAAAGAGCAACAATGAATGAATGCAAATCCAAAATCTCTGTAAGTTTTCATTAAAATTAATAATAATAATATTTTTTTAAAAAAGAACCTCTGTGTAAAACATAAAAGTACAAAGTTCATCAAAGAAAAAAATGGGCAAATTTAGGAGTCCTAATCAAGGTCATCAATCAATCTCTCCCTTTCTCATTGCCACTGAGTCAGAATCAACTCATAGCTGACCCTCTAGCCAATTCCAAATGTTGGAATTGCTATTTAATAGCACTGGAGGAGACTGTTCATCTTTGTTACATGGAGTTGTTAGTGGATTCAAGCTAGAGAGGCTCAGATTAATAGATAAAATAGAAATTGTACAATAAGCAGAGGATAAATTAAAGGGCTGGGACCTCCTAAAAACTACATCCCAAGAGTCTCATGTGTCATCTGTAAGAGAGTATGATAACCCTCCCATCAACAATTAAAAGAGAAGGAATGAGTAATCTTCTTCTGCTTGTTCACACAACATATATACTTCAAGGGCCTCATATGGGCCAAACTTGCCAATCTCTGTTAGATGACAAGGACATAAAAATAAGGAAGACAAGGTCCTCTTCATTAACATCACAGTCTGGTTGGGGTCTCTCACATACACTAATATGTGTTACTATCACATAGTATTTGTTACAAAAGAAAACAAAGTACAGAATAAGAATTCTGAATCATTCACTGCAGCCCTACTCATCCTCAACCACCAAACTCTGATGAATCTCTCCCTCCTCTGAAAGGAAGAAAAATCTTAGGAAAAAGTCGGATTCCACCAGCACTCAGTAATCTTATTCCTAAACACTAAAATAACAGGTTTCTTCTCTGATGAATCCAAAGTCATTTCAATGTTTCTCAACCTCAAAGTGTGTCCAGATGCACGAGAAATCAGGAACGTTTCAGTGTGATGGGTCATGGTTTCCAATGCCATTTAAATTGTTGTGTGCCTTCTGTCCACTTCTTCTCAGACCTTGGGGCTGTTTAAAACAGGAAGTGACTACTACTCAGAAAGACAACCAGTCTGTCCAAGTTTGAGTAATAAAATCCTCTGCATAAGCAAAGAGTAAAAGCAAGCAAGGCTGCCTCTGCTCTGTCATGCTCACAGCCTCCCAGAGCCCTTCCTTGCAGGTCCTGGCAGTTCAGACTTACAGTGCCAGTTGGACTCTCAAATATCCCAATCTTGCCCGCCTCCAACACATGGTATGGCTCTCATGAAGTCTTTCTGGATGGAATATAGAGTATAGGGAAAAGGGAACCGTATGCCACTGACTTCTTGGGCTTTATTAGCCATAATCCTAGAGGAGGGGGGAGAAAAAATAAATCAGTGTATTGTAGCTCTCCAGTGAGCTAGGAAGAAGTGACTTCAAATCTAGAGTAATAGCCAGGAGAGGTCTCCATCCTTGTGGAATTTTTCCTTGGGTACAAAATACCCAAACGCAAGAGAAGATTGGGTTCTCTTCATCCTCTGTATATGCTGAGGCCATAACCAAACCATGTGAACCATTTAATCAGAAATATCCATAGAAATACAGCCTAACTCTTTCCCCCCTTGGATTCCTATACATGTTTTACTAGTTATCCTTCCATTTTTACAATAATTGGAGAGGTGAAGATGAGTAAGGTGAAACCTCAGGGTTGCAGAGTTTGGTGGGTGGAGGAGAGGGGGAAGGATATGGGAAGGATCCAGGTGAAAAGGTAGGGAAATGATGGGAAAGGTACAATGGTGATTGATTTTATAAAACAGAACGCATAACAATGATTGTATGAAACACAATATGGATGAAGAATAGTGTGAAACACAATGTATATGAACTTTGTAGGAAATCCAATAAAAACAAAAACAAGAACAAAGGATAAATGGAAATGATAAACACAGAATGAGAGGAATGCTGTTACACTATAGGAATTGTATGTCTCCATGTCACAAGACAGAAAGTGTGTGTGAAGTGTTGAATGGAAAACCAATTTGCTTTGTAAACTTTCATCCCAATCATAATAAAAAGTTAAACAGCAGAACAACACTGTAATCCCTTCTACTCTAGTATGCACAACTTGTGGACTTAATTGATAAGGTCATAGGGCTTCAGTGAAAGCACAGTGTCAGACCTCATTCACAAATCCCCCTCTCCTAAGTTTAAGCAACATTCTGTTACTCTAGGAAGGTTGTTGCAAACAAAAGAAATGTTATCTTCCAGTTTGTCTAATAATAATAATAATAATAATAAATCAGCCTGGGAAATATCCTAAACAGAAACTCCCCTGCCATTTCACCACTTGGATACCTTTTTACTGCCTCTTCGAAAGGCTTCTTGATTTCCTCTCCAAAATGTGTGCTACTGGGATCAAGGACACTACCAGTGAGCACTCCTGTGGCATTTTTCCCTCGTAGCCCAGCCCTTCGGCATTCACCTGTCAAAGTGGTTTCACTTTATTCTGTTTTGAAGACCTGGAAAGTCATGACACAGGCAGGGAATTACAACAGGCGCTTTTTAAGATGGTGCTGGTTAAGACATACATCCAGATTTCAGTTGAGCTGGTTAGTTTAGATACTGCTTTCCTTCTTACTCCATCCTATTTTTCATTTCCAATATACACCAGTCTTTTCTTTTTCTTTTTTTTCCATTTTAATTCATTCATTGTTGTTAGGGAGGAGGCATGGGTACATTCTTACACTTGTTAGAGATACAAGAAACACACAACAAAAATAAAAGCATGTCTCCTAAAAAGATACATACTGAGACATGGGAAGCCAAATATTAAACTAATAATTAAACCAATTACTTAACCAGGAATTAAGGAAGGGGCAAATTCAAGTTGGAATTCTTCCTGAGACAGATCACAGGAATCAGAGGCCAAGGCAGACCTAACAGTGTCTTTTCTTTTCTTTTTTTTTTTTAATGGTGAGAAAAATTTATATTTGGAATTATCCAGCTGGACTCAGTTTAGATGATCCCAATTTTGTTGGCAACATCCAAAGCATCATAATCAGGAGCAAGTCGAACATAGGCCTTCTTCTCTCCATCAGGCTTAATCAAAGTGTTGACCTTGGTCACATCAATGTCATAGAGCTTCTTTACAGCTTGTTTAATTTGGTGCTTGTTGCCCTTGACATCCACAATGAACGCAAGTGTGTTGTTATCTTCTATCTTTTTCATAGCTGACTCAGTGGTCAGTGGAAATTTGATGATGGCATAGTGGTCAAGCTTATTTCTCCTGGGGGCGCTCTTCTGGAGGTAACTTGGACATGAGTTGAGTAACTGATGGTCTGTTCCACATCAGCACTTTACCTAGTTTTCACAGCTGATATTGAGTCTCTCCAACAATTCTTTCCACAAATCTAATCAATCTGATCCCTGTGCCGACCATCAGGTGAGGTTCATGTGAATAATTGTCACTTGTGTTCATATAAAAGTTATCAACAATGAATAAATCATTGATTGTACAAAATTCCACTATTTTATCTCCAGCCTCATTTTTCTTACCAAGCCCATGTTTTCCCCACTTAACTGATTTCAACTTCTTGTAAAAAATCAGTTGACCATAGGTAAAAGAGCTGATTTCTGAGTTCTCAATTCTATTTCATAAATCTGTTTCTTTGACTGTACCAGTACGACATTGTCTTGACCACCACAGCTGTGTAATAGGATTTGGGATCATTTGAGGAGTGTCTCCTACCTTGTTTATCTATTTAAGGAATGTTTTGTTTCTTCAGAGTCTCTTTCCATTCCAGATGAAATTGGAAGTTGCTTTTTCCATCTTGTTGAAGAATGGAATTGGTATTTGTATTAGGATTGC
>NW_006399846.1:7661744-7670565 GCF_000299155.1 Elephantulus edwardii | reverse complement strand
AATTTATCCAGTTTTTCTCAGTCTTACCCCAACCCTGATATCAGTCCCATTTTACCTTTTCAGTTTCTTCTTTTGTAATGGGTCTGTTCAGGTGTTTAATTTCAGACTGTGTCAGTTTAGGTAGATTGTGAGTTTCTAAGTATTTGTTTCAGTTGTTGCTATTGTTTATTGTTGTTGTTGTTGTTGTTGTTGATTGCCTTTGAGTTGAGCACAACTCATAGCGACCCTATGAACAAAAGCCCTGAAGCCCCTCTACAATTATTGACATTTATCTAAGTTCATAGAGTTTCTGGAGGCATGTTATTTAGGAAGTGGATGCCAGTCTTGCTTCCAAAACTGCCATAGTATTTTATTGTTGTTATGTGCCATTGAGTGTCCTGCAATGTATAGCGACCCTGTGTACAGCAGCTCCTGATCCAGTCTCACTAACTCTGACACACTAACACCATCGCCCCAGTTACTGTATTAATCCGTCTCATCCAGGGTCTCCCTCTCCTGCGCTGTCCCTCCACCCTTCTGAGCATGAAGTCCTTCTCCAAGGATCGATCTCTCCTGGCCACATACCCAAAATATTTGAGATGGAGCTTCAAAATCAGAGCCTCCAAGGAGAAATTTGGTTTCACCCACTCCAGGACAGACCTATTTGTTTTCTTGGCAGTCCATAGTATGCTCCAGATTCTCCTCCAGCACCCCAACTCGAAGGTCTTCTTCTGTCATTCTTACTCATTGTCCAGCTCTCAAGCATAAAAAGTAATTGCAAAGACCATGGCCTGGATTAGGTGCACCTTTGTATCTAGACTGACATCGTTGCTTTTCAGCACTCTGGAGAGGTCCATGACAGCAGATTTTCCCAGTGCAATTCATCTTCTGATTTCCTGACTGCTGGTGTTAAGAGTGTTGATTGTAAGGGAGCTCTGATGGCCTAGTGGCAAGAAGCTGCTCTGCTATTCCAGAGGTACACAGTTCAAATCCACCAGATGCTCTCTGGAGAAGGAGGGGCAATTTCCTCCTGTGCCAGTCAGGTTCTATTTGACGGTACACACACACAAAATAATGTTAAAAAAAATCTGTTGATTGTGGATCTGAACAAGCCATAATTGCTAACAATCTCAATCTCTTCTCCATCTATTATGTGCTGCCAGTTGGCCCAGTGGTGAGATCTTTGTCTTCTTGATGTTAAGCTTTAGTCCATATTGAAGACTAGACTATAATCCTTGACCTTCTATAGCAAGCACTTCAGGTCTTCTTCAGTTTCAACAAGCAAGATTAAGTATCCTAAACTTGTAAACAGTTCTACCATAAATGACCTAACTTAGTTCTACTATCTTCAGCCTATCACATCCTCCAGATGGCTCAGACAGCTGTTTGCCTTCTTGCCATCCACATCTAGTCTAGAAAAAGCAGAATAGAAATGGACGTGCTCCTGCTCTTTAAGAACACTTTCTGGCAGTTACCCATGGAACTTTATATTTAATCAGTCGGAACTTTGTCAGAGTTGACTATGTGGTAGAGGAAGGAAGAATATAAACCAAAGTTAGTAAAAATTAGAATGGCCTCATAATTATCCCACAATAATCTCCATCTATGACAATCAATTAAAACAAGCTTGGAAGCAGGAGTGACATCCACTTCCATAAATAGCTTGCCTCCGGAAACCCTATGAACCTGGAGAAAGAATGAAAGTCATGCAAGTGTTGAGGACTTTCATTCATAGGGTCACTATGAGTCACCTATGACTCAACAGCACTTAAAAACACAGAGAGAGACCAGTTGGCCTAGTGGACCAAAAGTGATGCTACCAAACCAAAGGTGGGTGACTCTAATCTGCAGCCCTCAGGCCTGTTCTTAATTGTTTCTGGCCAAACATTCTTCTAGGTCGTATAGCCCTGATGTGTCCATTTGCTGTACAGAGGTAATTTGTGGTTGCTGTGAAGCTGAACACTGTGACACTGATGTGTCAAATGTGATAATAGTTACCCATGGTGGACGGTGTTGGATGGAGCTCCCCTATTAAAACAAGCTCAGAAGCAGGGGTGGCATCCACTTCCGTAAATAGCTTGCCTCTGGAAACCCTATGAACCTGGAGAAAGGATGAAAGTCTCACAAATGTTGAGGACTTTCATTCATAGGGTCGCTATGAGTTGCCTACAACTCAACAGCACTTAACAACAACATGACAATCTAACATGCATTTTGGGGGGAAATTAAGGAAGAAGTTATTATGAACTCTGTATAACCCAGAGTTATATAACTTTATATATATGATAGGTATCCTAACCTATAATCTGAATCCACACATGATAGTGTATCAAGAATATGAATGTCATCCAACATGTGGGGTGAGGGGAATGTCATCCAACATGTGGGGTGAGGGGAATGTCATCCAACATGTGGGGTGAGGGGAAAGTAAAACTAGACACCATGCTCAGCTGCCACCTTCTTCCCTTCTGGTACTTGAAACATTGCCTGCAAACTGAAGGAGATGCTTCAGAGTTGTTCCTATTACTTGGGATTACCCTCAATCTCCAAGAGCTGGGAAAGAAACCACTTTGTTTTAATATAACAAATTTTATTGACAATATGATGACAGCAAAAATGTCTTATAGGGAGATAAATGACAACTAACACTGTATCCTCAGAGACCAAAACTGTTTCTTTGGGTTCAATCTAAAAGAGCCCATCTGTTTGGATAATAAGTATAGATACTGTTATGGAATAAAAGATTGACATCTGCTCAGACAATTCCAAAATGCTCTAGTCCCCAGGTCTAAATATTTCTGAATCAAGAACACAGGATTTTGTAGTGCACTGTGCATTTTCTTGTAAATTTACAGTTTCTACTGTCTCAGAGAAATTGTGTATTAATATGGGTCATCTAATGTCAATTGGAGAATGAATAGAAAAATTTATGGCCCCAATTCCAGCGTGCCTTTTTCTGCTCACAGTAACTATCTTCTCATTTGCCAAACTTGAAAATCCATTTCTTTCTTTCTTTTTTTTTTTGGTCCAGTTTGTGACATCAAAGTCTCTGTTTGTGCTTAGTCTTCTCAAGATGGGTGTAAGGACAGACCTGGATTTGGTGTGGACACTCATTCTTTGCAAAACAATGTTGGTCAAAGTCTGGATAGATTCCACAGGATCAGAAGTTATATTTCTAAGAGTTGAAATAAGAAAGTCAGGTCAGATTCTGGTTTCCCAAGGACTCTCTACCCCAAACCCCATTATTTTCTACCTCACATGCCAAGTCATTATTGGAACTTAATGTAGACAAATTTCAGTCACAGTAACAGTGTTCTTTTTTGTAGAAAACTATTTTAAATTCAATTTTGTAGTTGTTGTTGTTGAAACGCTAATCTAGTGCACAATATGAAACAATTTCGGGACCCTAGTCTGCTTCTACCTATTGAAGGGCCTTTGATCTTCCATCCTATCCACAAGTTCTGTCACTATCTGGAAAGCAATCTCCTTAGTTTCCTGTTTACGATTCAAGATTCCTTTAAGTGTGTGCAGGACTCTGAGTGTGGTCTTTGTCTGGGTGCCAAACGCCTTCCATAGGGCCAGGACAGTTCTGTAGGGCCCAGAGACAGCTATGTTATGGGCCCTGGTGACCATGCCCCTGGGACTTGTGAGGTCTCAGGTCTATGAAACAGCCGGGGGCTCAAGGGAGTAAAACCAAAGGGAAGTTGACCACAGAACAGGAAGATCAAGCTTAATTTAAGTCAATGAGAAAGGAAGAGGAAGGAAAGAGCAATCCTACCAGTGGTTTGGGGGCTAAATTGGACAAGACAGGGGTGCTGGGGTAGAAGAACAAAGCAGCTGTTTCTTGAGTAGCATGGCACAGGTCTATGATGGCTGCCAAAATCAGCTTGGTAAGCTGGAACTCAGTGAAGGATTTTGCAAAAGCCTGCGACAGAAAAGGGTCAGACTGGGCATCCCAGGTCACCCTGCCCGAGGCAGCCTGTGCTGTTGTCCCTGGGTAGGGCAGGATCATGTCAACAAATACACTGTCTTTGAAAAGAGAGGGCAAGGACTCTGCTCCCACATACAGTGTGGGATTCAGAGAAAAAGGCTGCCAAAGGGGAGGCCTAGGAGAAAAGGGCTGGGTAAAGTTCTTCAGTGTTGTCTCTTTGGGATTAAATCTACACAGTGCTCAGAAAGCATCATCATCAGAAAACAAATGAATCCAGGAGAGAGATAGCAAAGGGCTACCATGGACATTCTCCTGAACAACAACTTACATTGTTCTTAGTTCCCATCGATTGATTGCAACTAAGGGCAACCCATGCGTGCAGAGGAATATTGCTGCACAGGGTTTCTAAAGCTATTACTTTTCAGAAGCAGATCAAGCCTGTCTCCTGAAGCCTGGTTTGAACCATCCGATTTTAGACTAATAGTTGAATGCTTATGTATTTGTGCCATAGAATTCCTATAACTTACATCTCTTCAGAAAATTTCCCATCCATTGATGGAGAGAGAAAGAAGATTGGAAAGAAGAATCCCACCTCAGGGTCTATAGTATTGTATACTTTCTTTCTGTTCTGTGTTCTCTCCTTGGCCTTGTCCTCACCTTTGAGTTGGGCTCAAAGTCGGTATTGTAGAACATCTTGGCGCAATAGACTTTACTCTCCTTTCTTCCTTTAAAAGCCTTGATTCCTCTTTCCTGTCTCTGAAAAGAAGACACTCCATCCCAGACACTCAGAAAGCTTCCTGGGCTTCTCTTTCTCACCTTTCTGGGATCCTAACCAGGCTCAAAACATCATTCCTCCCCGATGATGTAAACTGCATTGAAACTAATCAGGGAGAGAACTGTTTAAAAGGGATATATGAGTAGGTATTATTGCCATGACAGGAGTCCAGAACGAAGGATGCACAGTGGAGTGGACTTGCGGGGAGGGATTGTATAACAATGTAAGAATTTTTCTTTTACTTTTCAAAGAGAAGAGCAAATTGGGGGGAGGGGTAGGCAGGGAGAAAAGTACAACAATGAATGAATGGAAGTCCAAAGCCTCTGTAAACTTTCATGAAAGGAGAGGAAAGGAGAGCAGAGGAAGAGGGGGAGAGAGAGAGAAGAAAGGATCAAAATAGCTCTAGAAATGACATTTTTAACTATGAAAGTGACCCCATTTTTCTTCACCTTTTCATCTCTAGCATCTGACTCAAAACGTCCCATGTCAGTCCATCTCACTTTGCCAATACCTAGTATGTCAATATTTATGCGTTCAATTTCTTTCTTAACAATGCCCAATTTCCTACAGTCATGGTTCTTATATTCCCTGTTTCAGTCACTAGTGTCTGCTAACAACTCTTTCTCCTTCTTTGTGTTTCCATACTTGAGGACTCAGAATCAGTTGCCAGGTCTGCTAGTCTAAGTGTACTCTACTGTACACAGGGTTTTTGAAGACCTGCTAGTTTGGAAGTGGATGGCCAATCCTTCTTCCTAGTCTGTCTTAATTTGAATGCTTAGGTTTAGAAAGTATCTGACAGTCAGCATTTTATAGAAAAGAGCAAATGAAAGACATTTCCCCAACTATAGAAATAACCAATAGATGCAATGTTGTCCAGGCCCTTGACATATGTGTCTTGACCCACACTTTTCCCTGATCCACCAGAATTACCTTCTATTCCCACCTATGCCATTAACACATATCTTCCCCTATCTTTCCCTTGATATGATGGCCTGTATCTCAAGGCTTCTGGGCTTCTGTGATTCCAAACTCCTCAAGCTGCTGTGAATTTCTTATGTCACAGCCAATATCTCTTGAGTTTAGAAGTCTCTAGGTCCAAATACGAGTTACTAGTATTAGGAAAGCCTACCTAATCTCAGAAAGTTCTGAGGAAAAGTCCTTTTCCTTGAACTTCTGCTCCAGGATTTAATAGCTAATGTTAGCTGGGTCTTGGCTGAAAGCAGAGAGTACCAGAGGACTGTCTATGTTTCATTGACTAAGCAAAGGCATTTGACTGTGTGGATCACAACAACTGTGCCTAACTCTAAGAAGAATGAGAATCCCAGAACAGTTGATAGTGCTTGTGTGAAACCTGTACTTGGACCAGGAGGCAATTGTCAGAACAGTTCAAGGAAACACTGCATGGTTCAAAATTAGAAAGGGTGTACACCAGGAATGTGTCCTCTCTTCATGCCTTTTCAATTTACATGCAGAACAGATTACTGGGAGGCTAGGATATATTAGGGAAAATGTGGCATCAGGATTGGAAGAAGATTCATCAACAATCTGTGTTATGAAGCCTACACAACCCTGCTTGCTAAAACTGAGGAGTACCTGAAGCACTTGCTGCAGAAGGTGAAGGACTGACACCTTCAATATAGATTGAAGCTCAACATCAAGAAAACAAAGTTTCTCACCACTGGGCCAATTGGCAGCATCATGATAGATAGTGAAGAGATTGAGATCGTTAACAACTTTCATTCATCACTTGTCACATCAGCAGCCAGGAAATTAAAAGACGAATTTCATTGGAAAAGTCTGCTGTCAGAGACTTCTCCAAAGTACAGAAGAACAATGATGACAGTCTGGAGTCTAAGGTGCACTTGATCCAGGCCTCGGTCTTTGCAATTATTTGCTATGTGTCAGAAAGCTGGACAATTACCAGTGATGATAGAATTGATGACTTTGAGCTGTGGTGCTGGAAAAGAGCATTGAATATATCATGGGTGACTAGGAGAACCAACAGGTTCGTCCTAGAGAGGGTGAAACTAGGCTGCTCCTGGTAAGCAAGGATTCCAAAACTTTGTCAGACATACTTCGGACATGTTGCAAGAAGAGGCCAGTCCTTGGAAAGGTAGAGGGACATGCTTGGGAGGGTGGAGGGACAGTGCAAGAGAGGAAGACCCTCTATGAGGTGGATTGATTCAGTGACTTGGGTAATGAGGGTAGGTGTGTCAGAGACAATAAGATTGGCACACAGAGCAGGGTATAGGGCTGTTGTACATAGGGTCACTATGAGTCACAAGAACTTGATGCCATATAGCAACAATAATATCGGATTTGTGCATGGATCATTACTTTCTACTTCAGTTTGGTCTGTGCATGCCTGTCTCCTCTAGTGCACTGTAAGCAGCATGCAGCGCACCTATGGTCATCTCTGTACCGATTACAACATCTAGTATGGTACCAGACACACAGTGAGTAAACAGTAACAGGCTTATTGTAATGAATTTCATCAACTGAACCAAGTGACCTAAAACTGAACTGGTGACAAGGAAAAGTGTAGGGAGGAGGAAGGAAGAGAAGAACTGATGGAATGAAAAAAAGAAAACAAGAGAAGTGCCTCAGTCAGGAGAGTCTAGTTGCACGCCAAAGACCATTGAGGACTTTAATAGACTTTTGCAAAGGCAAGCCACAGCCAGGTGAGATTCTCATCTGTTCTTATGACCAGAAAGAACTTCTTCAGGTACTGCGAGTTACCCTCCCCCTCCCTGGAGAGGAAGTGGAACCAGAGGAACTTCCACAGGCTGGTGAGAACTTGAAAGGCTTTAGGAAAGGCAAGCTTTTCCCCCTGTAATGAACACTGCATTGGAACAGATGAAGGAAAGAACTGTTTAAAAGGAATATTAGGCATTATTTGTATGACAACAGTCCAGAATAAGAGGCATATAGCAAAGTGAACTAGGGGAGGGGAGGGAAGGAAGGAAATTATGCAACAATGAATAAATTTTTTAAGTGAACTATGGGGAGAGGGAGGGAGGAAAATATGCAACAATAAATGAAGGAAAATCCACCATTCTGTAAACTTTCATTAAAATCACAATTTTTAAAAAAATAATATTTTTTTTAAAAACTTCTTCAAACACAGGGAAAAGAAAACCAAGAAACTGGGGGGAAAAACATTTGGCAATAATATCTCAGACAAGGGTCTCATAATAAAAGTTTACCAAATACGGCAGGGTCTCCACAAGAAAAAGACCCAACAACAAATTGGTCAAAAGACATGAAAAGCCTTTTCACTGAGGAAGACATTCAGATAGCCAGCAGACACATGAAGAAATGCTCAAAATCACTAACAATTGGAATTCTAGGAGTGATGTCATCTCACTCCAGTAGCAGAGTTTAACATGACAAACAATAAATGCCGGGAAGGTTGTGAAGAGATTTGAACACTCGTACACTGTTGATGGGGTTATAAAATGGTACAACCACTCTGGAAGGCAATTTGGTGTTTTCTCAAAAAGCTGGACATAGAAATTTCATATGACCCAGATATTCCACTGCTAAGAATATATACCCCACCGAAAATAGAACTGAGATGTGAATGGAGAGATGTACTGTACATCTATTGCAACATTATTCACAATAGCAAGAAAATAGAAAAGCCAAAATGCCCATCAAAAAGAGAAAATGCAGTATATTTACACAATGGAATATTATACAGCACTTGGGATTAATGATTTCATAAAATACTATATGACATGAGAAAGTCTAGAGAGCATTATGCTGAGTGAACTCAGTCTCATAAGGACAAATATTGCATAAGAATCCTGTTGTAAAAATAGATGAGTGACCAGTAAGATATATATAAATATCCAAAAGAGAAAGAGGAAAGGAAGCTAAGGGGGCAAGAAAATGTGAGAGGGAATCACAAGAAAACAGACTTTAGTGGGCAGATGGAAGGAGTGGGAAAGAATAGGAAAGATCCAATAGGGACTTGAAAAGATGGAATAATAATAGGTATAGATAAATGTTGTTGTTGTTGTTGTTGTTGTTGTTGTTGCGACTCATAGCGACCCTATGTACAACAGCCCTAAACTCTGCTCTGTCCTGTGCCAATCGCACTGTCTCTGACACTCCCATCCCAATTATCCCAG
>NW_006399846.1:7624704-7660080 GCF_000299155.1 Elephantulus edwardii | reverse complement strand
TGCTGCCTTTTGAAATCTTCTTCTATTCAACTCTTTTTATAAAACATAATTTATATGGATGATTGTATGAAATACAATGTGAATGAAAGATTGTGTGAAACACATAGTACATCAATGAAATACACTGTATATGAATTATTGTATGCAAACAAATAAAAAATTAAAAATTCTAAGCATATTAAAATGCATTTTAGAAGCTAATAAATAAATAAATAAAGAGGTCCTTGACTGCACTGGGAGGAATGGGGGGAAACACAACAACAACCCCAGACAGAGGGTGGGACCAAAGAAGTAGTGAGTAAGGCCAATTGACCAGGGCTTCTTGATGTATATTATGATGGGAGGGCTTAGAGAGAGGAAAAGGGGTTGAGTGAGGCTCAACTCACTGGAACGTGTTCATTTTTGCAGTGAAGCCAAGAGTACAGGCAGTGCACTGCATAGCCACTACACTCATTGTACTTCTGGGAATTGAGAGAAGAGAATAGAAAGAGAGCCATTCAGAGGTGAGAATGGTAATTTTGAGCCTAGCTTCTCAAAGTAATAGGGCCACATTTCTGAATGCTGATCAAAAGGAGGAGGAATGTGGAACTGAGCTTCAAATTCTCATGTAATCTAGAATGTCTGGAATCACTGAAGCTGGATGAACTTCTCTAACTATTGTTGTTGTTGTGTATCATAGAGTCTGAATCAACCCATAACTGACCCTCCAGCAGATTTTCAGAGACAGTTAATCTCACGGGAGAAGAGTTATCCTCCTGTGAAGCAGCTGGTGGCCTCAAACCACATGCCTTCAGCATTGCAGCAGTTTCTTGCCACTAGGCCACCAGAGCTCCTCTCAAACAATTAATCCTCTTTATAATCTCTTCATCTTAAATATTACCTGAGGTCTTCTTTGAACCAAAGAATATCCCAAAAGCTCACTGCCATCAAGTATATTCCGAGTTATTGAGACTCTCCATTGGGTTTCTGAGGCTGTCAATCTTAACAGGAGGAGACTGCCCATCTTTGTCCTATGGGGCCACTAGTGGATTTAAACCTCTGGAGACTCAGCCTTTTGGTTAGCAATTAAACAGGTTAAGGACTACATTCTCGAATACCTACTTTAGCTTAATTAGTAAAGACTGTATATGTTAAGCATTGTGCTCTTTTAAACAATTATATTAAATCAAACTGGCAAAAAAGCAACTCTAAAGATTAGAAGGGAAGCCTAGAGGGCAGTGAATTTATGTAAACAGTGGAGGATTAATTCAGGAAAGGGGCCTGAGAGTAATTGTACAGCTTTAAGAATATAAGCAATGTCACTAATTTGTACACATGAAATTGTTGAATGCACGTATAGTTTCCTGTGCATTATTCCATTAACAATAAAAGGAAAAAGAATAAAAAAAAAAATTTAAAAACCCGCTGAAGTCTTTGAAGAAGGGCGGAAAGGATTTTCTTGTTTTAGAAGGTGGTAGACATATATGGACACATGTGTTGCACTTTTTGATGTTCTGCTTTTTAAACATGTTTGATTTACAAAAAAAAAAAAAAAAACAAAAAGAAGGAAGGAAGGAAGAAAAAGCATCATGGCCACATTTCTGAGAGTAGAAATTCTTTTGCTAATGGCAGACTGCATGTGGGTCTAGCACCAGATGTTTATATTTCATGTCCAAGCCCAGATTTTCCCCGTTATCTATGAGTTAGAGCTGAGCTCAAAACTGAGCTTGTGCCAAAAATCTGCCATTTGTGCCTCTTTTCAAGTTAAAATAGTGACTCTCGAACTATCCTAGCTGTGATTTATTTGTTAGTTGCCACTGAGTCAGCATTGGCTCCTGGAGACCATCTGTGTAACAGAACAAACTGGTTCCCAGTCGTGAGCCATCTTGAATCTCCAGCACCATGTTGGAGAGTGAAGGAGTCACTAATTTATGACATGTTCAAGTTCCAGTGAACCACCTTTATGAATATCTGGTTTTATTTATTGATCTTCATCCATCTTACCATTAGTAATATGCACTGTATACAATGCTGCAGTGTGTAAATTGCTGGTGTTACCAATCTTAGATGAGGTTTATGGTTTACTTTTCAAAACACTGATATAGAGATTTGTTGTTGTTGTTGTTTAATGCCGTCGAGTCGTAGACGACTCATAGTGACCCTATGAATAAACAGCCTGAGCACTGTTCATACATAGAGTTTCCGGAGGCAAGCCATTTTGGAAGTGGATGCCACTCCTGCTTTCAGGATATAGAGATATATAAACTAAATCTGAAGTTTCAGTTGCTTGAAACATGGACCCAAATGCTGTTCACTTTGCTAAAGTGGATAAAGCCAGATTCAGGAAGGAATGGCATGTTACCTTGATAAATATTAAGGAAAACAACAAAAGGACAATACAGACACCTCTGATTAGTTTTCTGACTAGAAACATCATCCTTAACCCCAAGAGGTAATCCAGATGATCCAGAACCTTCTAAAAGTGGGATCATCACTACAACTGACAAAATGCTAATTCTTCATCCAACTCTTCCTCATTATCAGAATAAGTTACTGTAGTTTTCGCGTCTTTACATATTAAAATATATCTATACTTTTATATGTAATGTTTCAGACCCCCAAAGGCAAATGAAAATCAGATCTATAAAGACACCAATAATAAAATACAATAGTAATGAAACAAACAAACAAAACCTTGGATATTCAATTTAAGTCAATGTCAATAGAGTCATCAGACCAGAATCTTATCATAAGTTGGGGACTGCTTATATTGTGTTTCAAGTCATAAGGTTACCAATGCCTAACTTTCAAAAGTAGACTTTTTTTTTCTTCCTTCTCTCTTAGGCAGTAAGCTCTGGTGAAACTTATAAAATGTGAATGACCCTGCTGGTATTTGAAATATTGGTGGCAGAGTCTCTCCATCATTATAGCAACACCCAAGCACCATAGTATGACAATCTGACTGACAGGTGGATGATTCAGTAGGTGGGACCTTTTGCCACCCCTCCCACCTCATCCTTTCCTTCTGTAGAGAAAAGACCTTGGTGATAGCATTGAGATAATCACTATATTTATAAATTCAGGAGTGAGCTGTGCCTAAATCTGCTTGATTTATTAGTTAGATAAGCCCTATTTGAATCATCATAGGTGTCCCACTATTAGTAAATCGCAGACTCAAGCATGCATCTCCACTTGTCAGACTTCAGAAATCAATCTGACAGTGACACACCTACACAAATGGCAATTTGTAATTGAAACAAGATAGCAGCAGATGGAAAAAAAATTTACAACCAGCTAGCTATATTGATTAACTGGAAGCAGGAGTGGCATCCACTTCCAAAATGACTTGCCTCCGGAAACTCTATGTACGAACAGTGCTCAGGCTGTTCGCTCATAGGGTCGCTATGAGTCATCTACAACTCGACGGCATTAAACATCAACAACATATTGATTAAGGAAGGAGGAGTGGGATCCACTTCCGAAACAGCTTGCCTCCGGAAACGCTATGAACCTGGAGAGAGGATGAAAGGCACCCAAGCGTTGAGGACTCTCCTTCATAGGGTTGCTATGAGTCGCCTGCGACTCGATGGCACTTAACAACAGCAACAGCATATTGATAAAAGAAAAAAAAAGCAAACACCCTTCTGAAGGTATCAGGAGTTCCAATGAGCATTCAACACTATTTCCTTGTAGTTATTGTCACTGTTAAGTGCCACTGAATCAAGTACAACTCATAACAACTCTGTGACTAAACAACAGGTCCGAACCTTGTCCTATTCTGTACCATCCTCATCATCTTTGACACACCTGAGCCCATTGCTACAGTCACTGGTCCATCCGTCTCACCAAGGGTCTTCTATTTCAAGGACCCTCCACCTTTCCAAGCATGACAACCCTCCACAAGAAATAGCCTCTCCTAGCAACACGCCCAAAGTATATGAGATGAAGTTTCACCATCCTTGCCTCTAAAAATCTCTATGGAGGCACTTTTTCCAAGTCTTATTTTTCTTTTGGCAGTTCATGGGATATTCAATATTCCTCTCAAAGACCAAAATTCAAAGGCATTAACTCTTCTTTTCTCATCCTTATTCACTGCCCAGCTCTCAGATGCATAGCAAGTGATGGAAAAAGACTATGGCCTGAACCAGGTGCAACTAAGTCTTTGAGAGAAAATCATTCATTGCTCCTCAGGAATTTTTAGAAGCTCTTCACAGTAGACGTTCCCTATGTAATGTGTCTCCTGATCTCCTGACTGCTAGTACCCAAGCTGTTGATTAAGGGTCCAAGTAAAGTAACTTTGTTGACAATTTCAGTCTTTTCTCCATCTATTATGATGTTCCTTATTGGTCCAGTGATGAGGATTTTTGTCTTTCCAGGTAGACGCTGAAAAAAAAATAATATCCCAGAGGCAAACTGTGGTCTTTAAATATGATTTTCCACTAAGAGAACCAGAGAACCTTGGAGAAACAGTTGATTGATTACAGACAGACCTGAGTTAGGAAACATACAAGATGAGCTAGGTCTGTTATACTTGAAAGCCAGGAAACTATTAAAAACTGCTACTCCTGTTGCTGCTGCTGCTATTGTTGTTGTTGTTGTTGTTAGTTGCCACTGAGTCAAAGACAACTCACAGGGACCTTGTGAACAATAGATCAAACTTTTGCCCATTTTCACTGTCTCCTCCTGCTCAAGCCCAGTATTCCAACCACTATGCCAATTCATCTTTCTGAGGATCATGTTAAAAAAGGATTCAGTAGGCGAGTTCTGGTGTCCTAGTGGCAGGAAACTGCACTGCAATCCCAGAGGTGGGCGGTTCAAATCCACCAGATGCTCCAGTCAGATCCAATTTGACGGTACACACATTAAAAAAAAAAAGGATTCAAAAGCCAATTAAAGAGCTATGGATTGACAAAAGATGGGATCATGCAGGCTTAAAAGAGTAATCGTTTTTTGAGGTTTTTTTCCCTCATTTCTCCTCTGTGGTTTCCATTTCCAAGTACATCCAGCACAGGGCTGTCTTAAGAGAGCATTAGTTTCACCTCCCAGCTTTGTTAACTGTTCCAATGAAGACACACAAGGATAATGGTCTTTCTGTTGTTGTTGTTGTTCTTATGGATTTAATTTATTTTTTTTTGCTTCAATTTGAATTTTTTATATATAAAATTTTTATTTTATACTGGTTTATTTACAAAGTTCATATATATTGTTTTTCACACCAGATCTTTCCCATTGCCTTAACTCACTTCTCCCTCCACTCATCAAATTGTGCGACCCTATGATTACTAATCCCCCACCCATCCTCACCCCTCTGTTCTCCCCTCCTCCTCTTAGATCCTCATACGTGTTTTACTAGTTATCTTTTTCTACAATAATGGACTTGTACAGTATTTGTCCTTATGGGACTGAGTTAATTCACTTAGCATAATGCTCTTCAGTCTCTCCCAGGTTAGGTAGTGATTTACAAAATCATTGTTCCTGTGTGCTGTGTAGTATTCCATTATGTGATTGTACCATAATTTCTCAATCCATTAGATTATGATTGAACATTTGGGCTGTTTCCATGTTCTTGCGAAGGATAATGGTCTTTTAACATATCAGACAACTTAGAATTCTTATCCTGAAGATGGAGGGAAAGTTTCACTGGTATTAGAAACTTGAGGGGTTTTTTTTGTTGTGTTTTTTTTATTTTATTTTATTCATTTTAATGAACATTTACAGAGATTTTGGATTTTCATTCATTGTTGCACTTTTTTCTTTAAACTTGAGGGTTTTAAATATAGTATTGGTTTCATCAAACTGAATCTTCATTTTTGCATTTTGCAATATGGTATACTTGTTGTTTGTTGTTGTTATGTAAGATCGAGTCTCTTGTGACTCATAGCGACCCTATGTACAACAGCCCTGAAATCTGCTTTATCCTGTGCCAATTTTCCTGTCTCTGACACACCTACCATAATTACCCAGTCACTGTGTCAATCCTTCTCATCAATGATCTCCCCTTCTTTCTCCAGCCTTCCACCCTTCCACGCACTATGTTCCTCTCCAAGTACTGAAGGACCGGTCCCTCCTTGCAATATGCCCAAAGTATATCAGACAAAGCCTCAGAATTCTTGCCTCCAAGGAGCAGGCTGGCTTCAATTTCTCTAAGACAAACCTGTGGTTCCCCTGGCAGTCTATGGTATACTCAAAACTTTTTCTCCTACATTAACTTTTTCTTGATTCTTCCCTGTTAGAATATCTACAATTACATGTCACACCCTTTCCATTGGCTGAGACCCTGCCAGAACGGCCTTCTCATAGATGGCAATTATATTTTCAATAGGACTGTGACTGTTTCAAGATGTCCAAGGCACACCCAATACTGAACAAGGTTTGTGGCATCTGGAATATTTTTAACCAGGTCATTTACTGTGCTCAATAGTTCTTCTTTTGGGCATTCCTTATTGATCAAGTTCAGGCATTTGGAAAATGTCATTTACTTTCTCAGTAAACAATCTTTGTTCCTCTTCCTCTACCATGGAGCCCAGAAGGACCCGAGTGGTTTTTCATGTTGTTCTTCAGGCTCAGGCTGGGGAGCTGCTGAGTTCGGAGGGCTTTTCCTTTTCAGCACTCTTCCTTTGTCAGCGTTCTACTCAGTCAGAGGAGCTACTCTCCATTCTTCAGTTTCTTTGGGCTGAGCAGATTTAAGGCTGGTGTTTGCCTTCACTATAGTTTGTCTTCTCTGGTCAAGGGCTTTTGACTTTTCTGTAGGTTTGATAGTAGAAAATGAAGCAGGTCGGGGTACAGTGCCAGATGTAAGCTCCTTGATTGTGTCTCATTTCTTTTTTAAGTCTGTGGGTTTGTCATAGCTCTAGATAAAGCTGTTTTTAATAGGAGGAGTTCTTATTCACGAGGCCCATTCTGAATGGCAACAAGTGGCTGAGGTTCCGCTGATGTCTTGTTTCTCCTGGTCCTCTGAGCTGCTGTGGGGTGTTCTCATAGGAGGTCACCCAGCTTTGTCTCTTGTTAGCTGTAGTGTTCACGTTTTCAGTGGCAGAAGTCGTTCTGAGGCTCTGGCCCTGCTCACTGTTAATGCGGCTAGTGCTCACAGGCTGTGACTTGCTGGCACTGGAGACAAGCATCCTTGGAAGTTTCCTGTTTGCTACACAGCTTTCATCTTTGCCTTAGCGAGGTTTTCTAAATGAACTGATCTTAGATTCAACAACTTTCCTACAATAAAATCCAAGCACAGGTTTGTTGGCACGGTGACATCTTGTTTAGGCTTTCCTGTAGACATTAGGTTCTCTTGATTATTTCTTTTAAGGTCAAATGTCTGGTTAAGTGACATATGTTGATTTTCTGATCGTCTTTGGTTAGTAAAACTGAGAGAGGCTGTTTATTATCCTCACAATTACATCTATCAATTGCTATAGTTGAGTTGGTTCATTTATTATGCTTTATTATGCAGTTTTTTCATATCATTGCATGATTTTTGCTTTGTGTAGGTCTGCTGGTATTTTATTTATCAGCTATTTTGGGGGTTTGTTTCAGAATGTTTGTCTCTTCTTGGATCTTGTCCTCAGACAGCATCAATCTCTTGCCTCTACTACCTGTGCCAGGACCTCTGACTCGAAGCTGTTGTGGGTGCTGGGGCAAGGCTGGGGTGCTCAAGGCAGCCTGATGAGGGGGTATTCTTCTCTCAAATGGCTGCCTGAAAGTTCCTGCAGATTTCCCAATGCCATGAATAATAGTTTTAATTAGTTAGAACATATCAAATGTTTTAAAATTTATTTTACATTTCAATTGTATTTGAAAAATAACCTTCACTTGGTTACCTTTAGATCATAATTCATTACTTTGAAAGCCAATATCTCTCATCTATGAGTCATACCCCAAGGTAACCAAATAGTTCATAAAGGTAACTTCCTTTCACAGAAGAGTTCCAATTTAGAATGAATAAGGAATAATAGCATTACAATAACACTATTTTTCATAGTTGTTGCTGTTGTTGTAGTTGCTAGGTGCTAGTTGAATATGACACATAGTGACCTTACGGACAACAGACCTGAACCCTGTTCTATCCTGTGTGATCCTCATCCTCTCTGACACACTTGAGCCCATTGCTGCAAATCATTGTGCCAGTTTATCTCATTGAGAGGCTTCCTCTCTTGTGCTGACCCTCCACCTTTCCAGGCATAATATCTCTTTCCAAGGAGTAGTCCCTCCTACGACATGCCCAAAGTATGTGAGATGAAGCTTCATCATCCTTGCCTCTAAGGAGCACTCTGACTTATTCTATGGTATACTACCTGGCCATGAAGGGACGAGCTAGTACTTTCTTTCTTATTGCTGTCAAATCAAGGAGTTTTCAAAGCTTGTAAATTACTCTGAAAGAAATTGCTCATCTCTCTTCTGAGAAGCAGCTGGTAGATTTAAATTGCCTGCCTTTGGATTGGTAGTGCAACTTCTTATCCACTAGGATGACAGAGCTCCTTGGACTAGTTCTATGTGTAACTATTTTAAATCTCAATTATACTAAATTCCTTTCAGGAAACTGACAAGAGAGCACGTCCCTTTTCTTTCTAGTTAACAGAGTTTCTCTCCCTATCCCTACCCCTTCTCCTTGTCTTGTTTCCCAATGATAATGTGTGCAAAGAGACATGTGTTTCTTTTACTTGAGCTCAGTACTCAATGATATCCATGATGGGGCAATATGCTCAGAGAACTGGCAGGAGAGAATCTCAGAGAAGGAAAGTATGAAGGCATTGACACTAACTCCATCAATCATCAACACATGTTGTTAGGTCCCGTCAGATTGAGTATGACTCATAGTGATCCTATGAACAACAGATTTGAACCCTGCCTTATCGTGTGCTATTCTCCTCATCTCAGGAATACTTGACCCCATTGTCTCAATCACTATGTCAATCCATCTCATTGAGGATCTTCCTCTCTTTTACTGTCTCTCCACCTTTCCAAGTATGATGTCCCTCTCCAGGGAAAAACCCCTCCTAACAACATGGCCAAAGTATGTGAGATGGAATTTCACCATCCTTGCCTCCAAGGAGCATTCTAGCTGCACTTTTTCCAATATATATATCTGTTTGTTCTTTTGGCAGTCCATGGGATGGATATTCAGTACTCTTCTCCAACATCACAGATCAAAGACATCAATTCTTCTTCTCCTTCTGTCATCCTTATTACTGTCCAACTCTCAGATGTATAGCTAGTGACTAAAAAGACCATAGCCTGGATCAGATGCAACTAAGTCATTGAATTTAAATCATTGCTTCTCAGTAATTTGGAGAGGTTCCTGACAGTCTCTTCCCAGTGCAATATATCTCTGATCTCCTCACTGTTGACACCAAGGGAGTAAACTGTGTATGCAAGTAGAGAGCCTTTGTGTGCCGGGCATAATTCTACACGGTTTTATAATCGTTTTCATTCTCAAAAACACCATATGACACACATCACTTGTCATATTCCTGCCAAATACACCAGCATCTAATCATGAGGAAGCATGAGTCAAACCAAAGATGTTCTACAAAATAATTGGTCTGTACTCTATTAAAATGTCAAGATCATGAAAGATAGAGGAGGACTGAGGAACTATTCCAGGTTAAAGGACAGTCAAGAGAAAGAAATGAAATGCACAGTTTGATCCTGAATTATTCACTGGACCAGAAAAAAATTTTTTTTCCTCTTTTGGCTCTAAGAACGTTGATGAGATGACTGGTGGGTTTTGAAGGGCATGTCAATCTCCTGGTTTTCATCTTTGTACTGAGGTTATGTAAAAGACTATCTTTCTTTTTAGGAAACACATACTGAATCATTTAAGAGTAAATGGGCATTATGCCTACAACTTTGTAAAGAAATTCAGAAAAGATGTATACATAGAGAGAACATAATAAGGCAAGCATGGTAATTGTCAACATTTTTGTAATCTGGGAGAAGGGTCTAGAGAAATTCTTCAGACTTTTTTCCCACGAGAGGAAGGGATAGATACAATTTTTTCTGTAAATGTCTAACTATTTCCTAATAAAATTTTAAGAGGGAATCCTCTGAAGTAGGTGCCAGTTTCTCACAGAAGGAACTGACTATGGCATGGAAAGAAAGGTTCAGTAGCTTGCCCAGGCACACTTGGTAAGTAGCAGACATAGGATTCAAAGAATGCTGGTCTGGCTCGAAGAGGTGAAGCTTTTCACCACCATAAATAACACCCTGGTTCACAGATTGCCTCTCCTCCTTTATCAGAGCCTCTGAGTTCACCTCTCTATCTAGAAGCTCTTTGGGATTAGTCTTCAGGATGGAGGAGACTATCATCAGATTCTTCAGGGTTCACAGGTTGAAATCAAAGAATTTATATAGAAAGGTCTGTGAGGGGTGGAAGAAGCCACAGTTAACTGCAGGGCTGCTAACTGAAAGGTAAGAGGTTCAAACCCACCTAGTGGCTCCACTGGAGAAAGGTCTAGTGATCTACTTCCATAAAAATCACAGCCAAGTCATTTTCTCAAAAAGCTGAACACAGAAATGCAATATGACCCAGCCATTCCACTGCTGGGAATATATTCCAAGGCAATCAAGCGGAGACACAAACAGGTAAGTATACCTAGGTTCGTTGCAGCTTATTCACACTAACAAGAAAATGTAACCAACTCAAATGCTCATCAGTAAAATGGATAGAAAACTGTGGTATAGTCACACAGTTGGAACACTATGCAGCTCTAAAGAACAACAGAATGCTCATAATGCACAACACAGTATGGGGGAGTCTAGAGAACATTATATTGAGTGAAATAACACAGTCACCACAGGACAACTACTGCATAAGACCACTATTGTGATAATAGGAGGGTAACTACCATGGGAGGCAGGGAAGACTAGAAATATGATGTGTAGACAACATTACAGAGACCGAGATAAGGGAGGAATCTGGCAAGAATTTAGATAAAGATAATACCGCTATTACAATTAGCAAATAGAACAAAATACATATAACTGTTTAAAAGGGAAAGGGAAGAAGAGATGTGGAAGAAGGAAAAAGAAATCACTAGGACAGCAGAGATTAGTGGAGAGATCAAGAGAGATGAAGAAATAGGAAAGGTACAAGGAGGACTTGAGGAGATAGGGATATAAAAATAGCAGATAAATAGTAATTATAGAAAACACAATGTACAGAAATTATTGTAGAAAACAAAATGTACATGAATGAAACAATGTCTGTGAATAACTATGTAAAAGTGAATGATGGTATAAATAAATAATAGTGCTTTTAAAAAAAGAAAACTCTAAGCAGCAGCTCTGCTTGTAACCCCTGGGGTCACTGTGAGTCAAAACAGACTCAACGGTACCCAACAACAGGCAGAGAGGCAGGAAGGCAGGGTCATGAGCAGCTGGAATGATGGCAGGGCAGGCTTGGGGATGGCCATTTCAGAGACCAGATTAATTCCCTACCTTCCCTACCATCTCATCCTCCGCACTGGCCTCTTGGTCTCTGGGAGTCTTGACAAGACTTTAATCCCAGAGGACTGGAGCTCAAGCTTGATAGGAAGTTGTTGTTGTGTGCCATCGAGTCAGAACTGACCTATAGCTGACCCTCCAGCAGGTTTTTAGAGGCAATTTAATCGCACAGGAAGAGATTGCTTATTCTTTTCCCATGGAGCAGTTGGTGGATTTGAACTGTGTGCTTTCAGGATTGCACACAACTTCTTAGCACAAGGCCTGCATTTCTAGTGTCTCAGCCTCACAGCGTACAGATTATTTTTTTACTAAACATTCATGGATGCCTGTTCTTCTCACTCTCAGCTAGGAAATGAAAATAAATCCTAAAATGTTCTTAAACTTTACAGTTATAAAAGTACTTTTTTTACATAACCTTTATCACTTTCGTCTTCTGGATTTCCATTGTCTTTATTCTCAATTAGAATTCCTGGGTGATATGATAGTTAAGCAGTTAAGATAGTTGGCTGCCAACAAAAAATGCTGTCCATTTTCGTCCACGCTAAGGCTCTTTGAAAGAAAGAGCTAAAGATTTACTTCTGAATATCTGGCCACTGAAACCCCTGTGGAGCACGGGTCTATGATAACTAAGCCACATGGCTTGCTGTGAATCAGAACTGACTCAATGGCAACTGGCTTTATCATCAGTCTTTGCATTTCCTGTGTCCCCTGTCTGACACACTCTTCTCTGAGTTCTTCAAAACTCTACTTTGTTCTTGCCTTTCCATTCTTGGGTTAATATGATCTCTCCAGGGAGTCTCCTCTGAATTCCCAAGTGCTTCTATAACCAGCTCATCTTCACACAGTGCCTTTCCTTCATCACCATCCCTAACTATCTTGTTTATGTATTTCTTTGGTTAACTGCTCTCTTCAACCACATCTCTATCTAGAACAAAGCTCTGCACCAGTGTCTACCTTGTTCCTCCTTCTGTGCCCAGTTCCCAGTGCAGTGCCTGGGCACAGAGGGCAAACTGTAAACATCCTTACTGTTGAGTGAATGTCTTATTTAGTCACCGCCTAAAATCCTCTCACTTGTGGGCATGTTTGGCCCTTCGGTAGCACAGACAATCAAGTATTTGGCTTCTAGTAGGAAGAGTACCAGCATGACCCACTGGAAGTGCCTCAGGTCTGACAGCCTACTTTTGAAAAACCCTTTTTGAAAAGACCTTGGGAACCCTATGAACACATGGGAGGAGGTGTCTCTGTAAGGTGAAATTGACTTGATAGTAACTGGCTTGTTTCTGTACGTTTGTTTTGGTTTACGAGAACCTTGTCTTTACCTTATCAGATGCTGTTAGTGTCCTTTCCAGATCCATGGATCCCTTTCCTTTTACTAGCTGCCCACTGGGTACCAGTGTGTCCCCATCTTCAGCCCTCTCAGGCTGACTGTCCTTGGGTAATATGGATCTCCTTGCTTGGTCCTACATAAGTTACAATCTTCTCTCTCACTTCCCCTACCCCATAACAAACACGGAACCTGCAGTTCAAAAGAAACAGGTGCACGTAGGTCCAAAAGCCCCCCGTTCTCATGCCTCAGAGCAGGATAGACCCTGCAGTGTAGTTTACAGCCAGTATTCTCATGGAAGCAGACTGAGGCTAGCTTCCCTAGCTGTCCATTCTTACTGAGCTCCTCCTCCTACTTCCTCTGCCCCATTACCACCTCTTCTGAGAGCATCTACACAAGACTCCCCAACTCAGGCTCTGGCCTAAGACTTCTTTGCTTAGTTAGCAAATTACTACTTACATTTCTAGACAAGGTTATGCCTCTCTAGGGAGATCAACTATCTGAATTTTCCCAGGACTGAGGGATTTCCCAGAGAGTGAGACTGAATGCTGAGCAAACTAAAATGGATGACCTTCCTTCTGAAAAAGCATCTCTTCCTCCTCTCAGCACTTCCAAGCTTACAGGACATATTTCCGTAACACTTAATATAACTGCCCGTGTACTTGTCTATTCACTCAAGCAGATGACATTTTCCTGAAGAAAGAGATTGTGTCTTGCATATGAATCCCGACACTAGCACAGTGCCTGATGTAGGCACTTAGCCTCTACTTTTTTCTTTTTGTTAGCCTCTATTTTTTTTAAATAACTGAATTAATGAAGCAAGAAATTTGCATATAGAAGATACTTCCTACATATTTGTAATTTCCAAGACAGCAAATAATCACTCTTAAAAATGAGACCTCTTTTCTGGAGAATGCCAAAAGCAAATGTTGATGAGTGACAAGAAAAATAAGATTAGAAATCAAGAAATCCATATTCTAGTAAAAGTTCTGCCAGTAATTTGCTCAAGACTCCAAACTACTCTAAATCCTACTTCTTTATCTGCAATTTGGACTAAAAATACTCAGATTATCTGAACCCCTGGGACTTACGGATCTGTGCCTTTTCACTAAAGGAATCCCCACTGCCTGTGCTACAATATTTTTACACCTGCTTGTCCTTACGGTTTGCTCTTAGGGGTACAACACTTATTATTGTATTGAGGGAGTTCTTTGCAAGTTACTGATTCGTATAAACAAGGTATGCATAGATGTGTTCATTTATCATCTGCTCTTACATGTACAGTATTTGTCTGTCAATTGCTGTACTAGAGTAGAGCCTCCTGATTAAGAAAGACTAGAAAGAAGGATTGGTCATTGACTTCTGACACAACAGGACTTTGAAAACTCTATGAAGAATAGAGGAATATTGTTAGATACAGCACAGAAGGTAGAGCTCTCAGATTGGTAAGCCACTTTAAAAAAATGGGAAGAATAGCAGCATTAATAATGGAATGTGGAGTATACAAAGTATGAATTAGGAGGGTTGGGCATTGTCAAAAATGAAATGGAACACATAAAGATCAACATTCTAGGCATTAGCAACCTGAGATAGACTAGTATTGGCCACTCTTGTTTACACAATCATATCTACTATGGGAGCTCTGGTGGCTTAGTGGTAAGGAGTTGCACTGCCAACCCAAAGATACATGGTTTGAATCTATCAGCTGCTCCATGTAAGAAAGATAGACAATCAGCTCCCTTGAGGTTTACTGACTATGAGAACACGCTCAAGGGTCAGCTATGTGTCAGTTCTGACTCAATGGTACATAACAATAAGAAATGGTCTGCTGTGCCAGGAATGAAAAAATTAGAAAGAATGGGGTTGCATTCATAGTGGAAAAAAAAAATCAAGATCTACCCTCCAAAGTACTGAAGAGCAATGGTATCTCTTTGGAGACTAAGGTGCATCTCATACAGGCCATGGTCTTTGCTATCACTTGTTATGCATCAGAGAGTTGGACAATAACTAAGGAGGATACAAGGAGAATTGATGCCTTTGAGCTGTGGTGCTGGAGAAGAGTATTGAGAATACCAAGGACTGCTAGGAAAATAGACAGATTCATCCTGGAAGGGTCAAACCAGGCTGCTCCTTGGAGGCAAGGATTTTGGGGTTCCATCTAACATACTTTGGACATGTTGCAAGGAGGGACAGGTCCTTGGAGAGGGACATCATGCTTGGGAGGGTGGAGGGACAGAGCAGAAGGAGAAGGCCCCCTATGAGGTGGATTGATTCAGTGACTGGGATAATCGGGATGGGTGTGTCAGAGACAGTGCGATTGGCACAGGACAGAGCAGAGTTTAGGGATGTTGTACCTAGTGTCGCTATGAGTCACAAACGACTCGACGGCACATAACAACAACAAAACAACAACCCTCAAGTGTAATGCTGTGAGCAATAGAATGCTGTCCATATGCATACAAAGAAGACATGGTAACACAACTCTTATTCAAATCTATGCACCAATAACTAAAACCAAAGATGAAGATGCTGAGGATTTTCACCAATTTTTGCCCTCTAAAGTCAACTGAAACTGCAATCAAGATTTATTAATAATAGAGACTAGGATTCAAAAGTTGGAAACAAGGAAGAAGGATTGATATTTGGAAATTTTGGAAACAGAAATGAGGCAGGAGATTAAAAGCTTGAATTTTGTGCAATTATTTATTCATTGCAAGCAATTTTAATTTTTTACTAAACACAGACTACACACATGGATTTCATATGGGAATCAAACTGACTACATTTGTGGGAAAATCTTTGGAGAAGCTTGATATAAGTAGTCAAAATTTGTACACGAACGAAAATACAACTTTGGATCTATCTCACCTGAATTTAAAAACCATCTCAAAAATTACAATTAAAATATTATTTTTTTAAAAAATAATAAGTTCAAGGAATTGACCACTAACGATCAGAGACCAGGTAAGTTGTGGAAAGACATTAAGGACCTCACCCATGAAGAAAGCAAAGGGACATTGCAAAGATAAGGCAGAAAGAAATGACCAAAATGGATGTCAGAAGAGACTCCGGAAATTGCACTAGAGTTTCCAGAAGCCAAAACAAAGGAAAGAAATGAAGAAATGGAAGCACTAAATACTGGTACAGGACATGAGTTAGAGAATGAAGGGGGAGGGAAGGGGGATAAATCTGTACAAATGAGAGAATGAAAAGCCAATTTCTTTGTTAACTTCCATTCAAAACTGATTTTCTTTTAAAAAATTATATTGGCTTGCATACAAAATTCGTATATATTGTGTTTCACATACTCCTTTATTCACAATGTGTTTTATACAATCATTCCCATACATTGTGTTTTATAAAATTAATCACTATTGATCTATACCCATTATCACTCTAGTGCAATTTCCAGAGTCTCTTTTGACATCCAGTTTGGTTTTTTCAGGTCCACTCTGTATTTTTCCCAATTTCTTCACCCCCTCCCTCCACCTACCCCCACTTTGCAATCCCGTGATCAAATCACAATTTTTAAAAAAGATAACAGAATTGTCTCCTCACTAAAAAGAAAAAAAAACTGACTAGAAGATTCCAAAGGGTAAGTTGAAAAGATTAAGCAAAGTATTGCAACAAAATGTGCAAGAGTTGGAGTAAAAAAAATCAAAAGAAAGAACTCACTCACTCAGCATTTCTCAAGCTGAAAGAACTGGGGGTGGGGGAAGGGGAATTCAAGCCTCAAGTTTAAATACTGAAAGAGGGGCAAAATCTTGAATGACCTACAATGGGTGGAGGGAGGGATTGTTTTTGTTAGTTTCTATCAAGTTGAGTATGACTCATAGTGACCCTATGAACAAAAGATCTGAACCCTGTTCTATCCTGCACTATCTTCACACAAGAGCCAATTGCAGCAGTCACCGTGTCATTCCACCTTGTTGAGGGTCTTCCTCTCCTTCGCCAACCCTCCACCCTTCCCAACATTGTGTCCTTCTCCAAGGAATAGCAGCACCTCCTAGCAATATGTCCAAAGTATGTGAGGCAAAGCCTCCTTATTCTTGCTTCCAAAGAACACCCTCTCCAAGACATATCTACTTGTTCTCTTGGCCATCTGTGGGATGTTCAGTGCTCTTCTCCAACACCATAGATCAAATGTGTCAATCCTTTTTCTTTCACCCTTATTCATTGTCCAGCTTTCAGATGCATAGCTAGTAACTGAAAAGACAATGGCCTGAATCAGACACACCTAAGTACTCAAACTGACATTACTACTCTTCCATAATTTGGAAAGGGGCCTAACTACAGATTTTCCCAGTGCAATGCATCTCCTTATTTCCTGACTGTTGGTACCAAGGATGTCAATTGTGGATCCAAGCAAAATGAAGCTGTTGACAGATTCAATCTCCTCTCCACCCATCATGACATGGCCTATTGGTCTAGTGGTAAGAAATTTTGTTTTCTTGATATTGAGACGTAATCCATACTGAAGGCTGCATGCCTTGATCTTCTGCAACAAGTGCTTCAAATCCTCCTCACTTTCAGCCAGTAAGTTGTGTTATCTGTATAATACAGGCTGCTGATGAGTCTCTCTCCAATCCTGATGTCACTTTCCTCTTCATAGAGTCCAGCTTCTCAGATATTTGCTCAGCATATAGATTAAACAGGAATGGAGACAGGAGGGTGGGGTGGATAAAGGAAATGGGAAAGACCAGGTATGAAAAACAATGTATACAAACTTTGTTGTTTTTGTTTCTGTTTTAAATTTTATTATTTTGTGTGTGTGTACCATCAAATCAGATTTGACTGGTACAGGAGAATATTGCCCCTTCTTCTCCAGCAGAGCATCTGGTGGAGTCAAACCACATACCTCTGGGATTGCAGTACAACTTCTTGCCACTAAGCCACCAGAGCTTGCCACAATGTATACAAACTTCATAAGTAAACTAGTATAAAATAAAAATTTTATTTTTAAAAAAAATGGCTGATACAGAATCATTTCAAGATGTAGAATATGATCAAGAACCAATGGTAATAAAGGAAGAGGTTCAAGCAAATATTGAAGGTATGGGTGGGGGAGAAATGGTGCATGAATCAATGGAATATTAAATTGCATATTCAGACAAAAAGATGTGGCCCTGGACAAACATACCAGGTTGTGCCAAGAAATCTGGAAGATATATACCCAGCCAAACTGACTGGAAGAGATCCATATTTATTCCCATTCTCAAAAAAAGGTGATCCAACAGAATATGGTAATTATCAAACAATATCATTAATATCACATGTAAGCAAACTCTTGCTGACAGTTATTCAGAAACAACTAAACCAGTACACCATCAGAGAAATGTCAGAAATTCAGGTGCGATTTAGAAGAGGCTGTGGCACAAGAGATATCATTGTTGATGTCACATAGATCTTTGCAAAAAGCAGAATATACCAGAAAGATGTCTATCTGTGTTTTAACTGTGCATCTGACTATGCAGATCATAATAAACCGGCTAACTGTGAGAAAAATGGGAAACTGAGAACATTTAATTGTGCTCATGCAAAACCTATACCTAGACCAAGAGGCTGTTGTCTGAATACAGCATAGAAACACTTCATGCTTTAAATTCAAGAGAGATATGCATCACGGCTGCATCATTTTTCCATACCTATTCAATCTATATGCTGAACAAGTCATTTGTGAGGCCAGATTTTATGACGAAGAAGGTGGATTCTGAGAGATGATGAAAGTCTCATCAACAACCTATGTTTTACAGATGACACAACTTTACTTGCTGAGAGTGAGAAGGATTTGAAGCTCTTCCAGAAAAAAAAAATCAAGGACTATAGCCTTTCATATGGATTATATCTCAACATCAAGAAAACAAAATCCTCACCCCCCCCAGGCCAATAGACAGCATTATGATAGATGAAGGAGAGTTTGAAGATGTCAACTATTTCATCTTGCATGGACCCACAATCAACACCCTTGGTACCAGCAGTCAAGAAATCAAAAGACAGTTTGCATTGGCAAAACGGCTGTCAGGGACCTCTCCAGAGTACTAAATAGCAGTAAAGTCAGCTTAAAGACTAAAATGCACTTGATTCAAGCCATGGTCTCAATTGCTTCCTTTGCACCTGAAAGTTGGACAGTTACTAAGGATGGCAGAAGAAGAATTGATGCCTTTGAGTTGTAGTGTTAGAGGAGAGTACTGAATATTCCACGGACTGCCAAGAAAACTAACAAGTCTGTCTTGGAGAAATTGAAACCTTGGAAGCAAAGATGGTGAAACTTTGTCTCACATACTTTGGGCATGTGGTTAAGAGGGGCCAGTTCTTGGAGAAGGATTTCATGCTAGGAAAGCTTGAGGATCAGAATAAAAGAAGATCCTTGACAAGATGGATTGACATAGTGACTGTACTAACGGGCTCACGTGTGTCAGAGATGATGAGAATGATGCAGGACAGGGCAGGTTTCAGGTCCACTGTTCACAGGGTCCCTATAAGTCATACTCAACTCACAGCACATAAAAAAACAAAGCACTTCCACCAGTAACCTCTTGTTGGATCCTTGCCAACTCTTATAATACATAGGTCCTTTTTGCTACTTCTCATGTGAGGAAACAGAAATCTCATTTAAGACATTTGGTTCAGAGTCTAGGAGCAAATGGAAAAGCCAGGGTGGGAATCAAGGCCTGCCCCATCCAGACCTGAGCTCTGCACAAAATGAGCCAAGTTCTGATCCCAACATCAGTCTCTAATCCATCACATAAAAACCAGGTGCCAACAAGTCCATTTTCTTTAAAGCTTCAAGCATACTTTACTTTTTCAGTAATACTTTATTTTAATGGGTACATAGTGCTTTTACTTGGCATCAGTTATAAATGGTTTTTAAACAGTTCAATATTACACCACCAGATAATTTGATTACTGACATCTCCATTCCTTTGGAGTGACTCTGCCAGCAGGAGACAGGCTCTATTCTATTCCACTTTGTGTTGCTGTGATGTCCATTTAGCTTTACCGAAAGCAGCTGCACTGAGCACCACCATGTTTGTTATGGAAGTCAGGCACATGTTTCTAGTAGCTCAGTCTTACCATTATTTGCTTAATGTTTCAAACTTGAAGGTGATTTAGTGCATTTTTGGCCAAAAGAAATATCCTGAAGTAGTAAATAGAACTTTGGCAACTGCTTCTGCTGGCTAGGTACAATTCCCATCCAAGCTGATGAGTCAGTTTTGACTCACGATGATCCCAAATGTATCAGGGAAGAATTGTGCAATAGCTGATTTTTTTTTAAAGTAGATCTCAAGCCATTCTTGTAATGTGCTTCTATGTGGACATCCAACCTTTGGATCAGCAGCCAAATATATGTCCTCAAGTACTATTTTAAAGAACTTGCTTGAATCTGTCACTGAAGTGAATAATCCTTCCACAGCAACCATTACCACCAGCTCCACTGGGACAGAACAACTGGGAGGGGAAATTAGGACAACAGAGAGCAAAGTGCTCGATAAGGCAGCTGTGATGTGCTCTTTGTATGCTGTTCCTGAGTGACCAGGCCTTTTTATCCCACACACCTCAGTACCTAAGAAGGCTGCTTTGCTCTGCTTCCTTGGTCATGAGCATTTCTACAACCTTCCCCACCAGACTCCTCCACTCCCACCCAACACTCCAAATCCCCCCTTTAAAATGATCACCCCATCCATGCACACAGACACACCTTCTTCACTTCATCATCATCACCGCCACCGAAATAATTTTTCCTGTCCAAGATGTCTTTGAGGAGTTGTTCCAGCTGCTTGTTATCATTGATTGCTCCTAGGGACTGACTTTAAAACTAAGAGGGAAGAAAACAACCATAAAGAACAGTGGAAGGCATAAATCTATTTTACTGGACAAAGTTTCACTGAAAATGCAATAAAATATTCTTTTTTAAAAAAAAAAATAGAAGTGCTTTTCGGAACATGAGAAGGGAGTCAAGAGGAAGCAAGAAAGATGCTTTTATGTTTTTAATAATTCTTCATGTCCATCTTCAGCACCAATGGAAATTCACACAAACTTGGACACAAGTCCAAAGACCATGGACAATCCCAAGAGGCTCAGCTCTCAGGTACCTTCTCTATGCCTCATATGAGGGTTGGTGAAGGAGAGGAAGACCCTCAACCAGGTGGATAGACACAGAGACTACCGCAAAGGACTCTAGTGTGTCAGAATTTGTGAGGATGGCACAGGATAGAGCAGGGTTCAGATCTGTTGCTCACAGGGATGCTACGAGTTGTACTCAGTTCAACGGCACATAACAACTTAGCAGCTCCCCAGATTGTCACCTTGACCCACATACTGTCTTTCTTTGCTTTGTCCCTGCCATTCTAGCCCAGCACCTAGCCCTTCAGCTTCCCACACACCACAAACCTGCATCATCTTTCCTCCCATCCCCACAGAATCTCCTCCTGCCTCCCACCCCAATATTATGCTCACACACCAACTTCCCCTTTCCTGCTAGGCCCTCTCCATAAGCTGCCCCATTCTATTCTTATGCCTGAGGTGATAACTGGTGAGGTGGGGAGTCTGGCCCTGGGATGGGGCCTTTAGAGCCATTCTGTGACTGTTTGACTCAAGGACACAAAGGCCAAGATGTGGCTGGAATGACATACCAATTATCAATTGGGGCAAGGAAACCTGGCAGGAGAAATGGCAGGGCCTTCAATGTCCAGCCCCAAATGAGACCCTATCAATCATACCGTCTCCAATACTATAACCTCAAATCCTTTTCCTGGAGGGGGATCTGGGCCTTCTATGTGCAAAACCCACCAACACGACATGCATACACACACACACACAATCTCTTCCCATTCCATCTTGGTAAAACAACCAAAACCAGTTACTGCTGATTTCAGCTTATTAAAACTCAGTGTGTGTCAGTTTAGACTGTGCTCCATAGGGTTTCCAATAGCTGATTTTTTTTTAGAAGTGATCATTAAATCTATCTTCTAAGACTCTTGTGGGTGTACTAGAACCACCAACCTTTTTATTAGAGCTGAGCACCTAATGCAGCTAACTGAGCACACTGTTGGCACCACTACAACCAAGGTCTTTATTAAAATTACAAAAGGAACGGTTAGATAGAGAAGCTTCTTTAAGTTTGAAATTGTATGACATGTAATCACTTCCAGTGTGGAACAGTGGAAACTTTGGGCAAATAATCTCCCCTTTTTCAGATGGAGAAATCACAGTCTATAAAGCACCGAGCTCTAAGATTTTTCAGCAGCTAGAAACTGGCCAAGTAGGACTCAAGTTTAGGCCACCAGACTTTCCATCCAGTGGCCTCTTCTACTCCACTGAGTCACTTATCAGAGGAGCCCTAGGCACTTAAATGGAAACAGATGGAGCTAGGAAAGGTTAGAAAAGATAGTACGGGAAGTGAGATGGATGAGGGGAGGAAAGACAATCTGTGTGGGAAATGTGCTCTGGGGAACCATGGTAAAAACAACAGGAGGCCTCTTTGACCCTAGTTTTTGGGTGGGGTTTGTTGTTTCTGTTTTCTGGGGCTGGGGTTTTTTTTAACCATCTGTACGATTTTGGGGACTTTTTTTTTCCCAATGTCTTCTTCAGAATGGAAAAGGAAAAATCAAAATTGGAATCCAATGTTATCTCAGTGTACAAGGTTCCCCTGGCTCACTGATAGGGTTTGAGATACGCAAGCCCCCTCCCCATTATGCCAGTCATACTTGCTTTTTTCTTTTCCTTCTCCCAGTCTTGTCCTTTAACCTGTTCTTTCTCCTGAGGTTAGCTCTTGCCTCTGACCTTACCACCTGCCTGCCTTTCCATTGAGGATTTAGGCTCGCTGAGCTTGATGACAAAGCCAATGATGACATCCCCCTGGAGCACGGCCAAGAAGCTACACTGAGACAGTGTCTCAGCAAAGTTCAGGAGGACCAACCACAACTGTGGGGCCACAGACCCTCACATGGAAGAAAAGGAGAGGACCTCAGGGTTGGTCAGCCTGATCCCTCACGTTGCAGTTGTGGTCACAGGCCCTGAACAGATAAAGGAGATCCTCAAGGAAGCCAGATCTCCTGACTCCCAAGTGCAGGAGGAGCTCATGGAACCTGACCAATTTTCTATTCTGGATTTCCAAATCCATGGCACCTCCTACAAAACTGCTGGAGAACAAGGACAAATACTGTATAAAACCATTATTGTAGAATGAGTATGAGGATCCAAGGGGGCGGGGGTGTGGAGGGTGGAAATAGAGGGGGGAGGGTGTTAATCATAGGGTTGCACAATTCGATGGGTGGGTGGGGTAAAGGAAATGGGAAGGATCTTTTGTGAAAAACAATGTATTCAAACTTTGTAAATAAATCAGAATAATTTTTTTTTTAAAAAGCAATAAAAAAACTGAAGAGCGGGGAACCCTTAGCTTGTTCACTCCTTATGTCCCCAGAGATGCTGACATTGACAGGACTGTTTAACTAGGAGAATAATTTGAGTCCAAGAAAGATTTTATGTCTAGTTCTCCTTAGTAAAGCCAGGAATGGATTCCTAGCATTTTAGAAGGCCAGATCTTCATGGTCTTAGCACTTTAACCTAAGGATTATTAGTTATTCTATTAGTTGCTATTGAATTGGTTGCTACTCATGAGAACCCTATGTATTGAAAAGAACATAAGGTTTTCAGGGTAATCATTTGGAAGAAAATCATCAGTCTTCTTCGGAGGCACTTCGAAGTAATTTTTAGCCAAGAATCTTATGGTTAGTTTGTTGTTAGTGTTAGGTACCATCAAGTCAACAATAACTCATAGAGACCCTGTGAACACAGATCAGCACCTTGCCCTGTCCTCTCCTTCCTCACAAATCTCTGAAATGCTCAGATCCACTGTCACAGTCGTTGGGTCACACATCTTGTTGAAAGTCTTCCTCTCTTTCTCTGACCCTCCCTCTGCTGTTGATAGCAAGCACTTAACCATTTACTCCATCCAGGGAACTCCAACCTGAAGACTGTTGTTACTGAGTTTTTTGTTAACTCACTCATAGTGACCCTGTGTACAACAGATCAAAATCTTGCCTGATTCTGCACCGTCCTCATAATCTCCACTGTGTGCAGGTCCTTTGTTGTAGTGACTGAGTCAATCCATCTCCATGAGCGTCTTGCTCCCTTCTCTGACCCTGCACCTTTCCAACACACAGTGTCTTCTTCCAAGGACTGGACTTTCTGATAACATGTCCAAAGTATGTAAGATGAAGTCACACCCCACTTGCCTCTAAGTAGCACCCTAGTTGTGAATAAATCATATTCCTCTGCTATTCATAGAGTTTTCTTGGGTCTGTTATTTCATAAGTGGATAGCCAGTCTTGCTTCTTAGTTTGGCTAAGTCTAGAATTTTTTTTTCTAAGACAGATTTGCTTGTTCTTTTGGAATATTATGGTATATTCAATACTCTATACTGATGCCACAATTGAAAAGCAAACAGCAAATGCTGGCAAGGTTGTAAAGATATTAGCACTCTTATTTGCTGATGGTAGGGATGTAAAATGGTACAACCACTATGAAAGGTAGTCTGACACTTTTCTCAAAAAGTTGAAAATAGAAATACCACTTGACCACCTATTCCACTCCTGGAGATATATCGTAAAGATACTAGAGCTTCAACTCAAACTGATGTATGCACATCCATGTATACTGCTATATTGTTAACAACAATGAAGAGATGGAAGCAATCCAACTGCCAATCAACAAACCGAGGGGGAAAAAACTGTAGTACATTCACACAATGGAATATTACACAGCATTGAAAAATAATGAAATTGTAAAATACTACACAACATGAGTGACCCTAGAAGACATGATGCTGAGTGAAATATCTCAGTCACAAAAGGAAATACTGCATAATACCACTGTTATAATATAGGGCTGGCATTGGGGGTTGGTAGAATAAGAAAAGAGTGGATCGATAATGAACACTGAATTGGAATAGATGAGGAGAAGAACTGTTTGAAAGGAATGTATGATTAGACATATGCATGACAACAATCTAGAACAAAAGGTGCATTGTAAAGTGGACTAGGGGAGGGAGAAGAAAAAGGGAGGAAGGAAAATGTACACCAATGCATGAAAACCCAACCTTTCTGTAAGCTTTTGTTAAAATCACAATAAATTTTTAAAAAAAGAACAAAAATCAAAAGCAATGATTCTCCTAGGTCTTTCTTATTCAATGCCCACTTTCACAAGTGTATGAAGTAATTGAAAATACTATGACTTGAGTCAGGCACAGCTTGGTCTTCAGCACTTTTAAGACATCCCCAACAGCAGATTTGTCCAACACAGCACATCTTTTGAGGTTTTGACTGCTGCTACCATAGATTTTCATTGTGGATCCAAGTAAAATATAATCCTTGGAAACTTTGATCTTTTCTCCATATGCTATGATTTTGACTTCTGGACTAGTCATGTTGAGGTATAATCCATATTGAAGGCTGCAGTCTTTGATCTTCTTCAATAAGTGCTTTTAAGTCTTCACTTTCTGCCAGCAAGGTCATCTGATGCCACATTCTTCTTCATATAGTCCAGCTTTTTAAATTATTTGCTCAGCATACATATTGAATAACTTGCATACACCTTTCCTAATTTTAAACCATGTAGTATCTCCTTGTTTTGTTTGAACAACTGTTTCTTGGTCTATGTATAGTTTCCTGACAAGCACAATTAAGAGTTCTGAAATTCTAGGGAGTTCTGGTTGCCTAGTGGCAAGAAGCTGTACTACAATGCCAGAGGCACACAGTTCAAATCCAACCAGATTCTCTGCTGGAGAAGGAGGGACAATCTCCTCCTATACCAATTGGCTCAGATTTGACAGGACATACACACAAAAAATAATGAAAAATAAAATAATGTTTTAACAGAGTTCTGAAATTCTTATTTACTCAATGTTATCTGTAACTGATTACAATCCATGTAGTTGAATGGCTTTACATAATCAATAAAAGACAAGTAAACATCTTTCTAGTACTCTCTGCTTTCAACCAAGATCCATCTCACATCAGCGTACTCCACCTTCTAAGGACTCTTCCAAGTCTAAGTGGAACTTCTGTTAGTTCCCTGGTGATGTGCTGCTACAATAATTTTTTAATTATCTTCAGCAAGATTTTACTTGCATGTGATAATAATTCTATTGTTTATAACTTCTGTACTCTACTGGTGTTTTTTTTTAAATTGGCACAGATGTAGATCACTTTCTTCTGGTTGAACAGAGTCACTATGAGTTGAAACTGACTCAATGGCAATGCACAATGCATTTAAGTTTTTTGAGTTTCAATATAGACTGGCTTTTTCTTCGGTATCATTGGTGCTCCTAAAATAATGGTAGTATTGACAAGTCTTCCTTGTGTGCATACAGGTATTATTTTATTACTGACTGCTTTGTATTTCAGGATAGATCTGTTGCTGTCTGTTCTCCAGCTTCTCATCAATCCTGATGAGAGTAAGCACGACGGAGACACGCCACTCTGGAAGCCGTTCAGGGAGTCAATCCAGCTCAGCTTTACTGGCGGCGGCAGCACACTTATATACAAGCAAGTAAACAGGAAGACAGAATAGGGTGGGCTTGCAGACATGGGACATGCAGATTGGAAAGGAGAACCTCAGCCTCGTGTGGACTACTCCTAGCTCAACAGATGCAGCAGCCATCTTCCCAGTTAGTGAGCTTTCTCAAGCAGGTACAGCCAAACACAGGAGAGCTTTCTCTATCCCGTATTCAAGGCCCTTGGGAGACTTGCACTTATCTGGAGCTAGGCAGTCTGTCCTGGCCAGAGGCCCTCCCTTCCTCCCCAACATTCTCCAACATAGATCTTGTGATGTTGTTTTTGATGGTAACTCTAACAGCATTCCTCTTCAATTTGTCATTCCTGGCATAGTAGATCATATGATTACCTAATTCAAAATTAACAATACCAGTTCCACACTAATACCTAAGATATTCATCTTTATGTATTCCAATTTATTTTTACAACTTCCAAATTTCCTAGTTTCATTAATTGTACATTCCATGTTTCAGTTATTAATGGATGTTTGTGGTTATTTCTCCTCATTTTTTTAAATTAATTTCAATGAACATCTACAGAGATTTTGGATTTCCATTCATTCATTGTTGCACTTTTCTCCCTGCCCACCACACCCCTAACCCTCCTTTCGCTCTTCTCCTTGAAAAGCAAAAGAAAAACTCCTTCATTGGTATACAATCCCCCTATTTCTCCTCATTTTAAGCCTTGCTATGTTAGCAAATGAAGGTCCTTCATGTGTCAAAGCTTTACTCGCTCCCCATCATTAAAGTAGCCTCTACTTTGAGAAGGCAGCTACTTGCCACTCATATTTTGAAAGCCTTCAAACCTGAAGAGTTCATTTTCCAGGACCATATTAGATAATATTCCTCCACTATTCTAGTTTTCTAGGGTCTATTGTTTCAGAAGTCCTGCTTCTTAGTTTGGCTTAGTCTAGAAACTCCACTGAAACCTGCCCACCATGAGTGATTCTGCTGCTGTTGTTGTTGTTGTTGTTATGTGCCGTCCAGTTGCTTGCGACTCATAGTGACCCTATGTACAACAGCCCTAAACCCTGCTCTATCCTCTGCCAATTGCACTGCATCCGACACACCCATCCTGATTACCCCAGTCACTGAATCAGTCCGCCTCATAGAGGGTCTTCCCCTTCTGTGCTGTCCCTCCACCCTCCCAAGCATAATGTCCCTCTCCAAGGACCTCTCCCTCCTTACAACATGCCCAAAGTATGTCAGACGAAGCCTCGGAATTTTTGCCTCCAAGGAGCAGGCTGGTTTAACCCTCTCCAGGATGAATCTGTTTTCTTGGCAGTCCATGGTACATTCAATACTATTCTCCAGCACCAGAGCTCAAAGGCATCAATTCTCCTTCCATCCTCCCTAGTTATTGTCCAACTCTCTGATGCATAACAAGTGATTGCAAAGACCATGGCCTGTATCAGATGCACCTTAGTCTCCAGAGTGACACCATTGCTCTTGAGTACACTGGAGAGGTCCCTAACAGCAGACTTTCCCATTGCAATATGTTTTTTTATTTCCTGGCTAGGGTGCCCACAGTGTTGACCATGGAGCCAAGAAGACTAAAGTTGTTAACAATCTCAATCTCTTTACCATCCATCCTGATGCTGCCAATTGGTCCAGTGGTGAGAATCTTTGTCTTCTTGATATTGAGCTTCAATCCATACTGAAGGCTGCAGTCCTAGACCCTCAGCAGCAAGCGCTTCAGGTCCTCCTCAGTTTCAGCAAGCAGGGTTGTGTCATCTGCATAACACAGATTGTTGATAGATCTTCCACCAATCTTGACCCCACATTTCTCCTCATAGAGCCCAGCCTCCTAGATAATCTGTTCTGCATAGAGGTTGAAAAGGTATGGAGGTAGGACACATCCCTGGCATACGCCTTTCCCAGTTTTGAACCATGCTGTATTTCCTTGCTCTGTTCTGACAACTGCCTCTTGGTCCAAGTATAGGTTTTGCATTAGAATGATCAAGTGTTCTGGGATTCCCATTCTTCTGAAAGTCAGCCACACTTTGTTATGATCCACACAGTCAAACGCCTTTGCATAATCAATGAAACACAGGTAGACATTCTCCTGTTATTCCCTGCTTTCAGCTAAGATCCATCTAACATCAGCTACTGGTATTATAGCTTCCAGCACCACAGCAACACTCAAGCTACCTTAGAGTGAACTGACAGAGAAGTGCTGGACCTGAGGATTAAGACTTTGTTTTTAGGGATGATGCCTATTGTCCAAGAAGCCTTGGTGGAAGACTCATTAGCACTCAAATGTTGATGGTTCTAACCCACCAGCCATTCCACGAGAAAGATGTAGCAGTCAATCTCTGTAACAATTTGTTATTAGTTGCTACTGCATTGTTTCCAACTCATAGTGACCCTACACACAACAAAACAGCAGTGCCAGGCTCTGGGTGCTTTCATAAACATTAATATGCTGCAGCCATGTGTCAGCTCATCTTGCACAGTCTTCCTCATTTGAGTTGACCCTCTGCTTTTCTAAGCATCAAGTCCTTCTCCAAGGACTGGTCCTTCCTGATAATATGACCCAAGTACATGAGATGAGGTATCAACATCTTCACTTCTAAGGTACACTGTAGCTACACTTCTGCCAAGACAGATTTACTTGTTCTTCCCACACTCACGTTCCTCAACAATTCTATAATTCAAATACATCAATGATTCTTTGGTATTCCTTCTTTTTATCCTTTCTTTGACATTCAGATGGTTGTTGTTGTTGTTGTTTTTATTTTGTGCCAGCAAGTCACCTGTAACTCATAGCAACCCTATGCACAATAGCTCCGAACTCTGTCCTATCTAGAGACAATCTCACTGTCTCTGACACACCTACTCCCATTACCCTAGTTACTGTGTCAATCCATCTCCTCGAGGGTCTTCTTTCCTTCACTGTCTTTCCATCCTTCTAAGCATAATATCCTTCTCTAAAACAGGTCCCTCCTGGCAACATGCCCAAAGTATATGAGACAGAACTTCAAAATCCATGCCTCAAAGGAACAACTTGGCTTCACCCTTTCCAGAACAGACCTATTTGTTCTCCTGGTAGTCCATAGTATGTTCAATACTCTTCTCCAGCACCACAACTCAAAGGCATGGATTCTTCATCTGTCATCCTTATTCATTGGCCAGCTTTCTGATGTGTAGCCAGTTATTGTAAAGATCATGGCCTAAATCAGGTGCACCTTAATCTCTGGACTGACATCATTGCTTCTCAACACTCTGGAGAGGTCCCTGACAGCAGATTTTCCTAATACAATTCGTCTTTTCATTTCCTTACTGCTGGTACCAAGGATGTTGATTGTGCTCATTGTGACAACACATACACTAAAACTGGAACAATATAGATAAGATTACTATGGCCTCTGCAAAAAGATGACACTGGTATCACACATTTGAAAATATCATGGTTTGGGCCAAGTAGGCCTTACTCCTCAAGGTGAACACTTTGTTTATGAGTAGTTTAAGGAAAGCTTTCTTTCTGTAATTACTTGATTAAATATGTTGTTTGATTATGAGCAGTTTAAGGAATGCTTTCTTTCTGCAATTACTTAATTAAATATGTTGTTTGATTTCTTGACTCCTCCATCCTTTGGCATTGATTATGCAAGCAGGTAAAACTACTTGACCACTTCAATATTTTCTCCTAATTCTGTAAAAATTTCTAGAAACCCTCTGGCAGTTCTACCCAGCCCTATAAGCCTGCTGTCAGTCTAAAATAACTCAAAAGCAACAGATTTTCACAAGTCCATTGCCCTTGTCTGTCACTCAAAGTCACTGTTCCCTGCTCCAACCATCCCCCTCATCTGTCCTGCGATCCAGAACTTAGAGTGGTCTCTGCTGCCTAAGAAACTTGTTTAAAGATCTCATTTCTCAGGCCCTTCCTATACCTAACATTTGAAATCTCACCAAAATAACCGTGTTCTCAGAAGATTAGTATCTTTTCGAGTTCTATGTCCTCACAGGACACAGCACAGTGCTGCCTGCTGAAAGGGCTCAGAGAGAGTCCAAACCCCACTAAGGCATTGAGGAACACAAAAGTAACCCAAGGGTAGGTGTCTGCGCCCAGAAATGGTTTCATTAAGGTGCTCTCCTCGGTCTTGCATTCCTTCCCCCTCTCCATTTTACATGACCTCAAGATTATCAAGAAAGCAACAAAGCAAAAGTCCTCCTAAATCCCACATCAAGCTCTCTGCTTGCCACTTTGAAATCTTTCTGAATCATAATGATGACTGAATTCATTTCATTAGTCTTCAGTTTTTCTGATTGGGGCATTGAAGGAAAACATATGCTGTTGGGAGTGTCCAACACCTTCCTCCCACCTCTTCTGTTGCTTTGGGAAACTTAAGGAGACAGGCAAGTGAGGAAAATTGCAGGCATAGTCCTAAGTTTCCAATGCAAGGTGACATTTCTAAATGTTACCTCAGCTATACCTCTGCCTTTACTCCATGTAAAAACTGACTCAACCTGGGCTGAAAAGTGACCTAAAGCATTACACTGATCAAGCTGTCAGTCATTTAAACCTCAACCTCTCCAGTCAACCCTGGCTGTGCACACAAGTCTCCTTTCCAGTAAGATTCTTTTCTCTGCCCTAGGTGGCTTTTTTCCCAACCTTTACAACATGGACTGGACAGTCTTCGACAACGTGAGGGTCCTCTCCTAACCCACTGTTACAAACTCCTTACCTGTTCTTGGTCCTATTGCTACACAAAGCCCAGCCCAGCTTTCTGGCTGATTTCCTATCGGCATCCCTATTGCACAGGGTCAAGTCCACCTTTATAAACGTTGCTGTGTGTTTTCTTAAATCGTGCTGTGCAAGCAGCCTTATTTTCCCTACTCAAGAGTGACCCCTTTGAAAACAGGAACCACGTCTTTTTTTTATATCTATATAGCGCTTGATTGGAGTTTAATCCTATTCTTCAAGATAATTATGTTGTTGTTGCTATTGTGTACTGTCAAGTCAGAAGCAGTCCACAGCAGACCCCTCCAAAGGTTTTCCAGAGGCAGTTAACTGCATGGGAGGAGATAGTTCATGGTGGATTTGAACCACATGCCTTCGGAGTTGTAGCACAGCTTCTTACCACTAGGCCATCAAAGGTTCCTTAAGATAATTACAGACAATTATAATAAATAAACTTATTACCATTGAGTGGTTGACTACCCAATGAGGACAGAGAGTGGGGTGGAGCTCCCTGATTAAAACAAGTTTGGAAGGAGGAGTGGCATCCACTTCCATAATAGTTTGCCTCCGGAAACCCTATGAACCTGGAGAGAGGATGAAAGGCACCCAAGCGTCGAGGACTCTCCTTCATAGGGTCACTATGAGTCGCCTGTGACTCAACGGCACTTAACAATAATATCAACACACAGAGAGAGATCAGCTGGCCCAGAGGACAGAAAGCAACGCTACCAAGCCAAAGGTGGGTGACTTTTAATCCGCTGCCCTTGGGCTTGTCTTTCATTGTTTTTGTTCAGACATTCTTCTAGGTCATATAGCCCTGGTGTACAAGTTGCCGAACAGATGTCACTTGTGGTTGCTGTGAGGCTGAACACTGTGACACTGATGTGTCAAATGTGTTAATGGCTGGTTGTCCAATGCGGACAGAGAGTGGGGTGGAGCTCCCTGATTAAAACAAGCTTGGGAAAAAAAACAAGCTTGGAAGGAGGAGTGGCATCCACTTCCATAATAGCTTGCCTCCGGTAACCCTACGAACCTGGAGAGAGGATGAAAGACAACCAAGCGACGAGGACTCTCCTTCATAGGGTCGCTGTGAGTCTCCTGCAACTCGATGGCACTTAACAACGACAACAACAACATTACCATTGAGTAGATTACTACTACTACTACTACTACTACTACCACTACGGAGCCAGCACTGTTTCAAGCACTTCATCTGTTAATCTCATTTCATCCTGAAAAAAAATCTAAACCCAGCCTATTGTGGGGAGGATTCCAATGTATGCTACCCCCATGTGTGTCAGAATAGAACTATCTTTCATAGGGTTTTCAATGCCTTGTTTTTTACAAGTAAATCTCCAACACTCTTCAGAGATGCCTCTGAGTGACCTTGAACCTCCAACCTATCAATTAGGAGCATAGTATATTAACATTTGCACCACTCAGGCACCTCTAAAAAAACCTTTAAAGTAGCTGTATGGGAGGGACTGGAAAGATTATGCTAAGTAAACTAACTCAGTCCTATAAGGACAGATACTATAAAAGATTATACTATAAAAAAATACTTATTCACTGTTGGTGGGAGTGTAAAATGGTTCAACCACTGTGGAAAGTGGTGTGGTGCTTTCTCTAAAAGTTGCAAATACAGATACCATTTGACCCAGCAATTCACTACTGGGAATATACCCCAAAGAGACCGTAACTGACATCCAAGCAAATATATGCACACCAACATTTATCGCAGCTTTGTTCACAATAGCAAGGAGCTGGAAACAACCTAAGTGCCCATCAACAAATGAATGGATAGAGAAGCTATGGTATATTCACACAATGGAATACTACGCTGCATTGAAAAACAAGGAACTCATACAATATTACTCAAAATGGGTGACCCAGGAGGACATTATGCTGAGTAAAATATCTCAGTCACAAAAAGACAAATATTGCATGGTGCCACTATTGTAGAATGGGACTGACATCAGGGTTGGGGTAAGACTGAGAAAAACTGGATAGATTATGTATACTGCAGATGAGGGAGAGAACAGTTTAAAAGCAATATATGATAAGGTATTATGATTATCACAGGAATCTAGAATTAAGGTTGCATAGTGGAGTGCATTTGGGGTGGAGGGCAGGGAGATTGTATACTAGCAAAGAAGTTTATCTTTTGCTTTTCGAAGAGAGGGGTGAACTGGGGAGGGCTGGGGAGGGGGTTTGTAAGAGAAAAATGTGCAACAATGAATGAATGGAAATCCCAAATCTCTGTAAATGTTCACTAAAATTAATAAAATAAAATTTAAAAATAAAAAGAAATACTATAAGAAATACTTTATAGGAGTATATACAAATATTGTATTAGAGCGTGTATGAGGATCCAAGGGGGAGAAGGGGAGAGCAGAGAGGTGAGGATGGGTGGGAGGGGGAGGAGTGGTTAATCATAAGGTTGCACAATTTGATACGTGGAGGGAGAGGTGGATAAGGAAAATGGATAAGACTCAGTGTGAAAAACAATGTACACAAACTTTTTTAAAATGTATATGATCTTTGTAAGTAAAGTAGTATAAAATAAAAATGTCATTTTTTTAAAAAAGGAATATATAATTAGGCATTATATGTAAGATCAGGATAAGAGGTACACTGCAAAGAGGACTGGGAGAAGTGGGGCAAGGGGGGAAATGTGCAACAATGAATGAATGAAAATCCAACAGTCTGTAAACTTTTGTTAAAACCACAATTAAAATAAAAATATTACTATTTTTAAAAAAGAAAGTAAAAGTAGCTGGAAGTCTTACTTCTACTTATCAGATGTAGAAATAAAACTAAAAGTTATTTGCCCAAGATGTCAAAGCTAGGAAGAAAGAGGCAAAGCCAAAAATCTGAACCTACAGAATTTAGTCCTACAGAACATGCTAATAGCCACTATCACTTTTTCTTTCCCAGAAAGACGAGACCTCTTAGGAATGAAGAGCAAGTCCTAAAACCTTGAGACTGAGTCCATTCTTATTCACCTTCCCAGAACACACACTTGAAAACTTGAAGAAGTAATACCATTCTCATTGGATCTGTAGATTCCAGTTCTCTTTGGAGTAAAAATAACATCTGTTCACTGTATAACTTGAAATCAGCAGAACACAAAGAGAATATGAACAAATAAGGAGTATGTTCAAGTGGTAGGAGATGTTGTTGTTGCTAGTTGCCACTGACTTGACTAACCTGTTCATAGCAACCCTCACAACAACAGATTTCAATCCTGTCCTATCCTGTGTATCCTCACAATCTGACACACTCAAGCCCACAGCTGCAGTCACTATGTCAATCCACCTTCCTTTCCTTCACTGTCCCTCCATTTTTCCAAGCATGATCACCCTCTCCAAGGAAAGCTTCTCCTAGCAACATGCCCAAAGTATATGAGATTAAGATTTATCATCTTTGCCTCCAAGGAGCACTCTAGCTGCACCCTCTACACGATGTATCTGTTTGTTCTTTTGGCAGTCCATGGGATATTCAGTACTCTTCTCCAGCACCACAGTCCAAAAGCATCAACTTTTCTGTCACTCTTTCCAGCTCTCAGATGCATACCAAGTGACTAATAAAGACCATGGACTAAATCAGGCACACCAAAGTCCTTAAACTGACATCATTGCTCTTCAATAATCTGAAGACTAAAGACTTTCCCAGTGGACTACATCTCCTGATATCTGGACTTAATGATACTAAGTGTAGGAGATGAGTAGAGGTAAATCTTGCATATAGTAGTAAGTCACTGTGGATTGGATTAATTAGGATCTATTTGTTACCATTGTGTGCCATTGACTCAATTCTGATTCTGATATAGTGACCCTATATGACAGAGTAGAACATCCCCATAGGGTTTCCTAGTCTTTAATCTTGATGCTAGTAGATTATAAGATCTTTTCTCCAATGAAGCCCCTGAGGAGTTTGAACTGATGACATTTTGGTTAGAATTGAAGCCCTTAATCCCTGGACCTCCAGGTTCCATTCATTCACTCACTATCATTGTCATCAAGTTGGAACCATCTTTTAGCTGATCTTCTAGTAGGTTTTCAGAGGCTGTAAATTACACAGAAGGAGATTGTTCATCTTTCTCCTGAGGAGCAACTAGTGGATTTGAACTGTCTGCCCTTGGGTCCAACTGATACCTACTTTGGAGGAGAGGGGAAGAACAGTAACACACACATCAAACATGACCCCAGAAACTTCCTTTTCTGTGACCATCACCAGACTCCAGGAGCCAACTAGTAGAGTGGAGTCTCCAGGCTGGCCCTCACTATGGGATTTATATATATAAATATAAATATAAATATAAATATAAATATAAATATAAATATAAATATAAATATAAATATAAATATAAATATAAATATAAATATAAATATA
>NW_006399846.1:7610767-7623874 GCF_000299155.1 Elephantulus edwardii | reverse complement strand
CACCCCAGTCAGAATAGCAAAATTTAACAGAACAGCAAGCAACAAATGCTGGTGAGGTTGTGGAGAAACTGGAACCCTTATTCACTGTTGGTGGGAGTGTGAAATGGTGCAATCACTACAGGGTTTTAAAGACACACACTAAGCAGACCCGTGGGTTGTTAGCACAACTCCATACCAACTAGGCCAATTACAGGCCAACAACTCCCTACAGGATCCATTAGGATTTAAAACAAAAAAGGGGTGGGGGAAAGAGCCAAGTGTCCAGCATTTACCATAAGCCAACCACGGTACAGATGGTTTTCCCTCTCTTGCCCCACCATGTGTCCATGTCCTGCTCTCACCATTGCTCAGAACATGACTCAGGAGCATTGGTGTTGTAATTCCATTATCACCTTTCTGCTTAGAAAGGAACTCAATCCCACATTAAGGGAGTGGGAACCAAAGAAGTGGGGGCAGAGTTATGTCCATACTCTCTTTGAAATTAGTTTGATTACTCATAAATCTTATGTTAATACTAAGATGCAGTCTCTCCTACAACCACCCATTCTCACACACACACACACACACACACACACACACACACACACACAAAGAACCCAGAACTCTACTCCAATCTAGAGAGACAAGAGTGGTTATGAGTTTTCCCAAGAGTTTGATGAGGAAAGTGATGGGGACTTTTGATGAGAATACTTATTCCACGTAAAGAAAACCTTCAGGGTGAATTTCTAGTTCTGCGTAAGGACCTATGCAGTTGACTTTTTCACTCAGAAATGGGAAGACCAGGGACATCAGACCTGTAAGGACTGAAACCAGGATTCCTAGGCATGAATGGGGAAACTGAGGCAAAGAGCCATGAAGAGTAGAGCCCAGAAATCCACATTTCCAGCCCCATATGGAAAAAGAGAGCCGTCAATATGTTAATTATATTGAAAGTATCAGCCTTCTGCAAATTGTCCAGTTATCTTCTTCTTCCTAACCCAGGATACAACAAGGAAGTCCTACCATTTCCCACAGGCATGTTGGAGTAATCTGAGCCACAGGCGCTATTCCAGAGACGACTGAGGTATGTGTGGTTAGGATCACCAAATGAGAACACCTGAACTTTATGGAAGTTGTGACCTAGGAAAGAGTTATTACTTCCAAAGAGAGAAAGCACAAGTACAGAGTGTTCTAGCCCTGCCACATTTACCTTTTGGAGCAATATACCAACAATATTTTCCAACTGTGATGCCAAGTTTATACCTCCACTACCACTGGCGGCCAGGGCACCCAAGAGTAAGTCACACTGTGGGTACAACAATGGATACCTGTGAGTTGCCAGTCCCATAGACTGAATATCCCAAGGACTGCCAAAAGAACAAATAGATATATACCTTGGAGAAGGTGAAGGACATCATGCTTGGAAAGGTGGGAGATGGCAAAGGAATAGAAGAGCATAAAACAGTTGACATGAATGGGAGCTCTGATTGTCTAGTGACAAGAAGCTGCATTGCAATCCCAAAGGCACAAGGTTTGAATCCACCAGATGTTGTGCGGAAGGAGGGGCAATCTGATCCAATTCCACAAGAATTTTTTAAAGAGAAAGAAAAGGTGGATTGACAGTGTGACTGCAGCAATGAGCTTGAGTGAGTTAGATATTGTGAACTTGGCACAGCATTCAGATCTGTTGTTCATAGGGTTGTTTTGAGTCCTATTCAACTCGGTGGCACCTAACAACAACACAATAATGGAGTCAGGACTACCCAGCCCAGCCTTTTCTCCTCTTTCTTCACATCTTTGCTTCAAGAATAGTCCTGAGAAAGGAAACTAGGGCTCATCCTGGGACTAAACTCCTCAGCCTCTCCTAGCATCCTGCTATTTGCTTCAGGGATATAAACTGCCAATTCCTAATGTTTGTTAACCTTAGCATAAGATAACATTTCTGGTTTTTATGACTATAGTCTTTGAGCTTCATCAATAAGTGTTTCAAATACACTTTGCTTTCAGCAGGGACATCTGGTGACCATTAGTTTGGGCTGGGTTTTTGTTGTTTGGTTTTATGTGATTTTAATGAAAGTTTACTGAAAAGTTGGATTTTCATTCTTTCATTGTTTCAATTTTCCTCATTCCCCCTTCCTTTCCCCACTCTCAGTTCACTTTCTTTTTTAAAAAATTATTCGTTTGTTGTGGCCCTATTTTCTCCCTCCACTTCCTTTTCCCCTCCCCCAATCCACTTTGCAATGTACCTCTTATTCTGGGCTGTTGTATATATATTCCTTTTAAACAGTTCTTTCCTTCCTCTGTTTCAATGCAGTGTTCATTATCTATCCACTCTTTTTCTAGTTTCCCCCAATTCCCCATGTCAGTCCTGCTTTATAACAGTGTTGCTATGCAATATTTGTCCTTTTGTGACTGAGATATTTAACTCAGTATAATGTACTTTATGGTCACCTATATTGTGTAATGTTTTATGAGTTCATAGTTTTTCAGTGCTGCATACTATTCCACTATATGAACATACCATCATTTTTCTCTGCATTCATTTGTTGATGGATACTTGGGTTGCTTCCATCTCTTTGCTATTGTGAAAAACTCAGCATACATCTGTTTGGGTGGTGGCTCTGGTTTCTTTATGGTATATTCCCAATAGTAGAATTGCTGGATCAAATGGTATTTCTATTTCCAACTTTTTGAGAAAGGACCAAACTGCCTTCAGTAATGGTTGCTCTATTTTACACTCCTACTAGCAGTTAATTAGGGTTCCAATCTCTCTACAACTTCACCAGCCTTTGTTGTTTGCTGCTCTGTTGAACTTTGCTATTGTTGCTGGGCATTAGTTTGTGTTTTGAGCATGGAAACCAGGGTCCAGAGCAAACCAGCCCAAGTAAAGCAGATTTCCAAAAGCATGCTGAGAAGCTCTAACCAAGAGTTACCTGAAGCTACATGTTAGCCCAAAGCTACATGCTGAGCTGAGACTCAAGCTCAGAAGCATGACTCATGGAGTATGCACTCAATTACCATACCCCCCCCCCATCGTCCAGTTCTGAAACTCTACCTTGTTCCATAAATAAACATGATGCTCTGCTAACAAGCTAGTTCCTGAAACCGCACTTACTCTCAGAGTTTAAAACATTTTGTCCTTTCTTTTGTTTGGCGAGACATCCATGTGCATAGTGGAGATCCCCGCATGTCTTCACCTTTGCAAAGGATTTTTTTTGTTAGTGTCAGAATTGGGTAAGTCAGTCAAAATAAGGCAAGGCTGGGTGGAAAGAATGTTAATGTAGACACCAACTAGATAGTGAAGGCAGAACTTCACGTGAGAAGCAGATAGAAGGCAGACGGAGGGGCCCGGACCAGGGCCTAACTAATCAAAACCAGGGAGCCAAAGCATTGGACCTAAGCACCTCACAATCCTGACATACATAGTTGAAATGGCCCTGGAAAGAATCTAGTGTTTAGGCCCATGAGATACTCATCATGAAACCAGTGACCCTAGGAACAGTAGACCAGAGTAAGAACTGCCCACCAGATTTTGAACTCTGTGCCACATCATTCCATCGGGCAAAGCTCAGGCCTGGAAGTACAAAGGAGGAAGCAAGCCCACTGCATTAACTTATGATCCCAGCAGCAGAAGCTCTTCTCCATTTCTTTACTTTCAGAGAATGACCCATCCTTCTCTCTAGGACATGTCTTTTCTAACAAATTGTCTTTACCTTCGCTCCTTGTCTTTCCTCTCAGACATATGATTCTAAACAAGGACTTAGCCCTTGTTGGGATTATTTTGAGCAGAACAAATAATCTAACAAGGGCCAGACTAGGTCAAGACCAGGGGATTCCGCCACCTCCAAGCTTTCTGTTGTCTCCCACCTAATTAAATACTTTGTCTGGTGCCTAAACCAGGGCACGTACAACATGCTAACGATCTCTATTTAATCAATTTCTCCTTGCATGAAATGCTCTGGCCTCTCTGTTATTCTTGCTAGAGGGAGACAGAAATTGCAATTTGGAAAGCACTTGTCCAGCTATAGACCTAGCCATCAAATTATCACACTCCCTTCTTTGACCTTTGCAAGGAACGCTCTGGATTTATTTTTTACATAGCTAAATATAGCCAGAGCCTACTTTATTTTGCTTCACCCAGGAAGCTACATATATTTTCAAATAATCTCACTGTAGAATGCAAAACTTTCAGAGCAATTCAACACTATTAGTGTTGGCTGACTTCAAAAAAGAATGGTAAACAAAGCGAAGTAAAGTGAGAACAGGTTCTATTGTTCTCTGACTTTCAAAATAGTAAAAATCAAGTTGAAACACCTAACCATTCACCCTCCACCTAATGGAGTCTATTGTTTAGGGAACTCCTTGGAGCACTGGCATGAGAGTACCTCAAATAGTCTTAAAAGGATCCCTTCTTATACACATGTGAACATTCTCCAGGATTTTAAAAAATAACTTTCTTGAGTATAACTGACATCCAATTAACTGGACATCTTAAAAAGCACAATTTTTATTAATTACTTTTGTGTAGAAATATTGCATTATTGGAGTTAACCTACATCCAAATTATTTTATGCTTTTAAAAAAAGCTTAACATAGGTTCAAACCTCCAGCCCTGTCCTTAGCAGATAAGCGCTTAACTACTGCACCACCGGGGTTCCTTTCTTAATGGACACACGGAAGTCCAGAAGCATGGAAGGGGAAACTCGGGGTTGTTTTAGAATCTTGGAGGTTTGAAGCTTAGAGACATTTTGATCATCTCGCCGTTGACATCTCACGTACTTAAAGAGAGAATAAAGGATTTGCCCCCCCCCCAAAAAAAAAAAAGCTTAACAAGCATTCTAGAAGAAAATATACATAGCTTCCATAGGAATAAGGGCAAAAAAAGTAATATTTAACCTTTCTTTTTTTGTTTGTTTAATTCTTTTCTGAAATTTGAGTGAAAGTTTATAAAACACATTGTATTTCAAGTCAATCACGCATAGACATTTTCCCAATATATCATTAATGAAAATACCCATTATGTAATCACACTCTTACCAATTCCTCCCTATAATTCTGATATTGATTAATTCCTTTTTCCTATCCCAACCTGTGTTTAATCTTTCTTGACTATACAATTTATAAAAAAAGTTATTTTTATTTTCTAAGGAGTGAGAACTGAGATCCTGGTTTTATGCACATCAAATAAAAAATGCAAAATCCATTTTTTTTACCACGATGAGAGGAAAAAGAAATCATTATTCAAAACTTCAATTCTCATGAGATGAAGTCCAAAGGTCTGTTGAATCTACCTCCTCCTGTGCTTCCTCTTCTGCGATACATTTATGCCACAGGCATTTACAGAGTTATCCACCTTCTTCTGTTTTGTGGAGTCAAAGGAGGCATACCCCATTCATCATTTCAATTTCATTTTCATTTCAACTTCATCGTTTCAATTTCTTCCTCTGTTTTGCCCTCAAGTTCTCCTCTGTAATCTGCCGTTCTTTGCTCTTTGTTTCTTTTGTTTCTTTCTTTTCCTCATCTTTCTTTTAATGGAGATGGGGAAGGGGATGCAGATCTATGTCGTCTTGGAGATCTGGATTGTCTTCAGTGTGGTGATGGAGAGAGGCTCCTCTTTCGCTCTCTCTCCGGAGACCTGGACATTCCTTGGAGGGCGTCTGCATTCCCTCTCCTGAGATGTAGACCCTGTGGACCTGGATCACCTTCGCTCTCTTTCTTGGTGAGCTATTCTAAGTCCTTCTACTTACACTGCCCTGGAAACAACCACCAAAAGTACACATTTTCTCATATGCTCTGCCAAAGCTATATACTTGTGAAACCATCACAACAAGTAAGATAAAGAGACGACCCCTAACTCCCAAAAGTCCCCAGTTGCTTCTTGGTACTCATGCCCTCCCTTCTCCTAAATCCTCCCTCTTCTCCAGGCAGCCGCTGATCTGCCTTGCAGTTGTGTTATTTTACTTTTTTTTAAAAAAAATTAATTTTAATAAAAGTTTACAGAGATTTAGAATTTCCAGTCATTAATTGTTGCACTTTCTCCCTGGCCCCTCCATTCACTTTTCTCCTTGATAAGTAAAAGAAAGACTCTGCATTGCTATGCCATTTCCCCCCCAAGTCCACTGCACTGTGCAGCCTTCATTCTGGACTCTTGACATGACAATAATACCTAATCATACATGTAATGATATATCCCTTTTAAACAGTTACTTTCCTCATCTGTTGTAAGGCATCATTCCTCCCCTTTTTCTCTGTCTTCCCTCAACCTCGATGTCAGTCCTGTTTTACAATAGTGGCCCTATGCAATATTTGTCCTTTTGTGATTGAGATATTTCACTCAGAATAATGTCCTCTAGGGTCATCAACTTAGCATAATATTTCATGAGTTTCTTGTTTTTCAGTGCTGCATAGTATTGCATTGTGTTAATACACCACAGCTTCTCTATCCATTTGTTTGTTGATGGGCACTTGGGTTGTTTCCAGCTCTTTGCTATTGTGAACAAAGTCGGAATAAACATGGGTGTGCATATATCTGCTTGGGTAGCGGTTATGGTTTCTTTAGGGTAAATTCCCAGAAGTGGAATTGCTGGCTCAAATGGTATTTCTATTTGCAACCTTTTGAGAAAGCACCATACAGCCTTCCAAAGTGGTTGCACCATTTTACACTCCCACCAACAGTGAATAAGGGTTCCAGTTTCTCTGCAACCTCGCCAGCATATGTTGCTCGCTGTTCTGTTAAATTTTGCTATTCTTACTGGGATGAGATGATATTTCATAGTTGTTTTTATTTGCATCTCTCTTAAAATGAGGGATTTTAAGCATTTTTTCATGTGTTCTTCATGGCCATCTGAATGTCTTCTTTGGTGAAGTGTATATTTCTTCATGTGAATAGCTGCTGTTCTGCTTCTTGACGATCACAACCTTGAAAACCCTCTGGAGTAGTGTGACCCTGCACACATGGGGGCACCACAAGTCAGAATCTGTTCAATGGCAACAAGTAAGAGCAACAGCATCACTAACTTGCGTTCTTGCTGAGAACAGTCCTAGATGAATGGATAAACAGAAGGTGGTCCACACATACTATAAAATATTACTCCGCCATAGAGAGACATTCCAATCATGTTATACTATAACTGAACTTGAAAAACATAATACTAAGTGAAATAGAATAGCTATTCTGCTATTTTACTTGGTATTGAGGCCATTGTGAAAACACAGCAAGGGAACCCAACATGATTTAAAATTAAAAGACGTGTGAATCAGAGTTATAACCTTTCTCCATATCTTTCCATTCTGTATGCTGTGCAAATTGTTTGAGAAGCTGGTCTTTATGAAGAAGAATGTGCCATCAGGATTGAAGAAAGACTCATCAATTTACCCTCATTATGCAGATAACAGGAATTTGCTTGCTGAAGATCAGAAGGATGTGAAGTGCTTGCTACAGAAGATCAAACACTACAGCCTTCGATATGGATTGCATTTCAAAATCAAGAAAACCAATTCACCCCACTGGACCAAGAGGCAACATCATGATAGGTGGAGATAAGATTGAACTGTCAATGACTTCACCTTACCTGGATCCACTTGGTACCAGCAGTCAGGAGATTAGGAGACATATTGCACTGGGAAAGTTTGTAGTCAGAAACCTCTCCAAATTATTAAGGAACAAAGATATAGTTTGAAGACTAAAGTACGCATGATTCAGGCCATGTTATTTTCAGTCTCTTGGTATGTATCTGAGAGCTGGACATGAATAGGATGACAAAAGAAGAATTGATGCCTTTGAACTGTGGTGTTGGAGAAGAGTAAAGAACATCCCATGGGTTGCCAAAAGAAGAGATAAATGTCTTGGAGAAGATGCAACCAGAGTACTCCTTGGAGGCTTTGACTCACATACTTTGGGCATGTTGCCAGGAGAGGTTATTCCTTGGAGAGGGACATCTTGCTTAGAAAGGTGAAAAGACAGCAAAGGAGAGGGAGACCCTCAACCAAGTAGATTGATACAGTGACTGCAGCTCAAGTGTGTCAGGGATTGTGAGGATGGCACAGGATAGGACAGGGTTTATATCTGTTGTTTGTAGGGCTGCTAGAAGTCCTACTCAACTCAACACCACCAAACAACACAAGTGAAATTAGTCAATCACAAGAGGACAAACAACATATGTTGCTGTTTATATCTAGACTGGATAAATGCATAGAAACAAAAAGTTAGTGGCTATCATGGGAGAGATCAAAAGGGGGGAAAGCAGAGAGTCATCACTTAGCACTTTTGTTAATGGTAGTGAATAGTTTGGAAAAGCACAGCGCTAATGGTTGTACAACAGTATAATCTGTGTCATTGAATTGTACATGTGAAAACTGTAGAACTGGAAAATGTTTTGTTCTACTTATATTGACCACATTTTTTTCTTTTTAAGTTTAGAGGAAGGGGAAAGCGGGTATTCAAAATCTGCTAAATCACACTCACAATTAAGATATTTGACAGTTGCATTTAAATCTTTTTTTCTTTCTTCCCTGAAGCTGCACTGTTAGTGAGGTAGATTGACAGGGGCTACAGCAGTGAGTTCAAGGCCAGCAGCAGGTGTGAGGAGGGCGCAGCCTCAGACAGGGCTGTGTTTGGTTGTATGTTGGACCACTCAGTAACACCTAACAACAAACAACATGCTTTTCATTAGCGTTTTTGAAAAAGGAAAGAAGCTTTGTCCATATAACAACAAACAAGGCATCTTGTATGGAAAACCTCCCAGACACTCTTTCAGACACAACAAGAGCTCCCTAGGTGTGTGGCCTTTTGAAAAAAGGGCAGGACCACTCAGGCCTCATCCTTTCTGACCAGTCAGTCCAGGATCCCCAGCCAATTTACTAAGTTCACATAAAGGTCTCCTGGGTCACACTGCCCCTTGAGCTGTACCTTTTCTTTCCACAAAGGAACACCCTGCTTGTTTCTTGACCTTGCCTCCTCCCAGAAACCTACTGCCCTCATCATCATCCTAGCTTACTGAACTTTCTCACTAAGGTATAGATTATAACAATTTAAAGCAAGATTTCTTAATCTGAGGACCAGAGGAAAGGTTCAGATTTATCGATTTCCTGAAAATGCATCTAAAATTCAGTATAAATATCCTTCTCATCAGACTCTCAAAAAGGTCTAAAATACAAAAGAGCTTGAGAACCACTGAATTAACTCCCAAAGTCCCACACAACGTGGATTTTTCAAAATGTTTGTGTTGTAAAATGTGACTGTATCTTAGTCCCTCAGCAAGCAGTGGGCTCTTAGAGGAGCTAGTGTTAGCAAGAGTCCAATATAGGTGACACTGGTGGGGAAGAGTCCTGACTGCCAAAAGGACAAACAAATCTGTTGTGGAGAATGTGTAACTAGGGTGCTCCTTGGAGGCAAAGGCAGCGGTGCAACTTCATCTCACACTCTGGACATGCTGTAGGCTGGCACCTGTCTTTGAAAAAAGACATCACCCTGAGGAGAGTAGAAGTTCAGCTAAAGAGAAGATCATCAACGAGACGGATTGAAAGGGTGACTGCAACAATGAGCTGAAGCAAGGTGGAGATCATGAGAATGGCACAGGCTAGGGCAAGACCTTGATCTGTGGTTCACAAGGTCACTGTGAATCTCCAAGCCTCCTCTGGGAACATGGATGCTGCAATGTTTAAAGCTCTCAGCTTCCAACTATAAGGTTGGTGCCAGTCTACCAGCTGCTCTACAAAAGGAAGTTGTGGTAATCTGTTCCTGTAAATATCTACAGCCTTGGGAACCCTGTGAGGCAGTTCTACTCTGTTCTTTGGGGTCTCTGTGAGTGAGCATCAATGCAATAGCAGTGGGGAGGTGGTGGGCACTAGATGGGTGAGCTCTCTCTATGCAGCAAGTCCCTTTTCAGCCACACAAAAAGTTGTTCCAGCTCCTGGGCTTAGAAAAAAATACTTCCTTTGCCTTAAATGCATTCCCGACTTTGTCTGCCTGGTTAATATTTATTCAGTCTTCAAAGGCCAACTTAGATGTAATTTTCTCTGAGAAGCCTTTATTAAATCCTTGTAAGGATAACTAATCATTCCTCTCAATACTCAAATCACTCAAATCGCTCATTACACAGCCCTGACCTTATACACATGCCCTGGGTGGTGCAAACAATTTACGTATGCACTTGGCTGCAAACCAAGATTTGGAGGGTTGAGTCAAATTGGATTCAACTCAGTAGAAAGGCCTCAAAAATCAGTCATTGAAAAGCAATGCTCCTCTAACGCACATGGGATTCTCATGTGTCAGAGTTAATACTACAGTAATGGTGGTGGTGCTGGTGATCTTTCTACATTGGTGTTTGTATATGTTGTTGTTGTTATGTGCTGTCGAGTCACTTGCGACTCATAGCGACCCTATGTACAACAGCCCTAAACTCTGCTCTGTCCTGTGCCAATCGCACTGTCTCTGACACTCCCATCCCGATTACCCCAGTCTCTGAATCAACCCTCCCAAGCATGATGTCCCTCTCTAAGGACCGGTCTCTCCTCACAACATGTCCAAAGTATGTTAGATGGAGCCTCAGAATCCTTGCCTCCAAGGAGCCACCTGGTTTCACCCTCTCCAGGATGAATCTGTTTGTTTTCCTAGCAGTCCATGGTACCCTCAATACTCTTCTCCAGCACCACAGCTCAAAGGCATCAATTCTCCTTCTGTCCTCCCTAGTCTTTGTCCAACTCTCTGATGCATAACAAGTGATAGGAAAGACCATGGCCTGTATCTAGAAGTCCATGTAAATGGAATCATACAGCAGGTATTCTTTTATATGTGACTAGGGATCCCTGGGGAGGCCTCCTCTGAGCACACAGACCTCTGCTATGATGTTCAGGACCTACTTGTAGGGCCACAGCTGTCCTGCTTGATGCCTGAAGATCTCTATGCCTGGATGCTAGAGGTTCAGAGGCCACAGCACTATGGATATCATTGCTGATGTCAGACGGATTCTGGCTGAAAGCAGAGAATACCAAAAGAATGTCTATTTGTGTTTTATTAACTATTCAAAAGCATTTGAATATATGGATGATAATAAATTCGGGCTAACATTTAGAAGAATGGGAATCCCAAAACGCTTAATTGTGCTTGTACGAAATCTATACCTAAACCAAGAAGCTACTGTCCGAATGGAGAAAGGGAACACTGTATGTTTTAATGTCTGAAATGGTGTGCATCAGGGTTATCTCCATCTTTATTATCCTTTGTATCCTTTCTGCATACCTAGTCTATCTCTCTGCTGAGAAAATAACTTGAGAAGCTGTACTCTATGAAGAGGAGTGTGGCATCAGGATTTGAAGAAGACCCATCAACAACCTGCGTTATGCACATAACACGATTTTACCATCTAAAAGTGAGAAAGTTATGAAACTCTTGCTGCAGAAAATTAAGTCTAGATTACATCTCAACATCAAGAAAAGAAAGGTTCTGACTATAGGATCAAAAGTCAGCATTATGGTAGATGGAGAAAAGATTGAAGGTGTCAATGATTTCATCTTCCTTAAATCAACAAACACCCTTGGTACCAGCAGTCAGGAAATCAGGAGATGTATTGCATTGGTCAAGTCTGCTGTAGGGGTCCTCTCCAAAATTCTAAAGTGCAATTATGTCAGTTTAAAGACTAAGAGGTACCTAATTCAGGCTATGATCTTCTCAATCACCTGCTATGCATCAGAAAGCTGGACAATGAATAAGGATGACAGAAGAATTGATGCCTTGAGTTTGTGGTGTTGAAGGAGAGTACTTAATAACCCATGGACAACCAAAAAGGACAAATGAATTTGTCTCAGGAAAAGAGCAGTCAGTGGGCTCCCTGGAGGCAAAGATGGTAAAACTTCATCTTTCATACTTTGGATATGTGGCTAGGTGAGGCTATTCTTTGGAAAGGGACATCACGCTTGGGATATGGAGAGCTAACGAAGGAGAGGAAGACTCAATTAGATGGACTGACACAGAGACTTCAGCAATGGGGTCTAGTGTTTCAGAGATTATAAGGATGGCACAGGATAGGGAAGGGTTGAAGTTGGCTGTTCATAGGGTTGCTATCAGTCATACTTGACTAATGACACCTAACAACAACAAGGGGCTCTAGTGACTTAGTAGTAAGAAGCTGCACTGCAATCCCAAAGGCACATGGTTTGAATCCACCAACTACTCCAAGGAAGAAGGATGGACAATCTCCTCCTGTGCGATCTACCACCTCTGTAAACTCTCTAGAGGGTTAGCTTTGAGTCAATTCTGACTCAATGGTACATAACAACAACAATACCAGGGAGAGCGCCCTTCCAGCCATGGTGTAGAAAACTCTATTAACTAGGGTCCAGAAACACTGGATTCAGATCTATGTTTTGCCTCCAGAGAAGCTGTGGATTTCATTTCTCTAGGTTCAACTTCCTCAACAGTTAAATAAGTCTATACTTCTTGCTTTATTCTTCTCACATGGTTATTGAGAAAATCAAGCTCAGTTATGGAGGGTAGCACAGCACATACATGCAAGGTATTACTACAACCTGTTGTTGCTGTTGTTGTTGCTATGTGCCCATTAATTGTCTGCCACTCAAAGTGACCTTATATACTGCAACTCTGAAGCCTACCCTGTCCTGAGGCTGTCTCTCATCTGGGGTCTTCCACTTCTGCGCTGTCACTCCACTAAATCATGATGGCCTTCTCCAGGGACTGGTCCCTCCTGACCACATGCTCAAAGTATATGAGACAGAATTTCAAAATCCTAGCCTCCAAGAAGAAACTTGGTTGTTTTCACCTTCTACAAGACAGACCTATTTGCTTCCATAGTATATTCAAGACTCTTCTCCAGCACTGCAACTAAAAGGCATCAATTCTTCTTCTATCATCCTTAGTAATTATCTAGCTCTCAGATACATAGCAAGTAACTGCGAAGACCATGGCCTGGTAGAGGTACATTACTGCAGTTGTTGTTGTTATGTGTCGTCGAGTCGTTTGCGACTCATAGCGACCCTATGCACAACAGCGCTAAACCCTGCTCTATCCTGCGCCAACTGCACTGCTCTGACACGCCCATCCCGATTACCCCAGTCACCGAATCAATCCATCTCATAGAGGGTCTTCCCCTCCTGCGCTGTCCCTCCACCCTC
>NW_006399846.1:7601280-7610342 GCF_000299155.1 Elephantulus edwardii | reverse complement strand
TGAAGCTGTGAACAATCTCAATCTCTTCGCCATCCATCCTGATGCTGCCAATTGGTCCAGTGGTGAGAATCTTTGTCTTCTTGACATTGAGCCTCAGTCAATACTGTAGAGAAGAAGATAATTTTGTAAAACAGTTTGAAGTGTTAATAAAATAACTCATTATCTATCATTCTCATCATCAAGTAAGTGTGCTTAATAGTCTAAAAATTAAGAAACCATTTTCATTTTAAAGAGTAAAATGATATAAAATTTAAAGGGACAGAATGACATAAGAATGAAGATATATAAAATGTCAATTTAGAAACATTAACCCAGAACACTTGATTGTGCTAATCCAAAACCTATACTTGGATCAAGAGGCAGTCGTCAGAACAGAGCAAGGAAACACTGCATGGTTCAAAATTGGGAAGGGCGTATACCAGGGATGTATCCTGTCTCCATACCTTTTCAACCTGTATACAGAACAGATTATCCTGGAGGCTGGGCTCTATAAGGAGAAATGTGCAGTCAAGATTGGTGGACGATCTATCAACAATCTGCAATATGCAGATGACACAACCCTGCTTGCTGAAACTGAGGAGGACCTGAAGCACTTGGTGCAGAGGGTCAAGGACTGCAGCCTTCAATATGGATTGAGGCGCAATGTCAAGAAGACAAAGATTCTGACTATTGGACCAGTTGGCAGCATCAGGATGGATGGCGAAGAGATTGAGATTGTTCACAGCTTTAGTCAGCTTGGCTCCACAGTCAACACTTTTGGCACCAGTAGCCAGGAAATTAAAAGACATATTGCGATGGGAAAGCCTGCTGTTAGGGACCCCTCCAGTGTACTGAAGAGCAATGGTGTCACTCTGGAGACTAAAGTGTGTCTGATACAGGCCATGGTCTTTGTAATCACTTTTTATGCATCAGAGAGTTGGACAAAGACTAGGGAGGATAGAAGGAGAATTGATGCCTTTGAGATTTGGTGTTGGAGAAGAACACTGAGGGTACCATGGACTGCTAGGAAAACAAACAGATTCATCCTGGAGAGGCTTAAACTGGGTGGCTCCTTGGAGGCAAGGATTCTGAGGCTTTGTCTAACATACTTTGGACATGTCGTAAGGAGGGACCAGTCCTTGGAGAGGAACATCATGCTTGGTATGGTGGAGGGACAGCGCAGGAGGGGAAGGCCCTCTATGAGGTGGATTGATTCAGTGACTGGGGTAATCGGGATGGGTGTATCAGAGATGGTGCGATTGGCTATGATTCACAAGCAACTCAAGAGCACATAACAACAACAACAACAACAAACACTTCAAAATATGTACATTAAAATGTTAAATCTCAACAAGTAGAACAGAATCAAAACTCTTGCGTTCTCATTGCCATTGAGTTGGAGCTAACACAGGTCACAGTAAAAGGGAGAATTTCTAAACTGCAAAACTCATCACACGGTTCAAATCCACCAGATGCTCTGCTGGAGAAGGAGGAACCATCTCCTCCAGTATCAGTCAGATCTGATTTGACAGTACACACAAAAAATGATGAAATAAAATAAATTTAAAAAAAACAAACAAACTCACCACTCAGTAATGTTCCCAGCATACAATGCAGAACAATTTTTTAAAAATACTTTTTACCAAAAGAACAATTAAGTGATATGGAGGACATACTGAGAAAGTTTCAGGAAAATGGAGGGGAAATAGTTATCTAAAGTTGCTTAAGAAAAAAAAATCATATAATTAATTAAAGATTATCCAGAATTGAAGAAAGACATAAAAATCAGATGGAGAGAGTACTCTTTATCCTCAACAAGACTAATAAAGACAAATCTGCACTTCTGTAAACTGGACTGAAACTGTAGAACACTGTCAAAAACAATTGAGTGGTATAACATATTAAATGTCGAGGACATTTTTGGTCTCTGCCTTTTTAGTAACTGATCTGATATTAATATAAGTGACAGTACAAACAATTGGTGTCAGAGTAGTAGGACTTGCTGCAAAGGTACAGTCTACCGTAATACATGGCTTCGGGGGTATAGGAGTAAACAAGAGAATGACAAATCTTTGGTCTATGGGTAGGATAAGGAAAATGCATGGATTAATACAGCCATTATGTTGCAATCAGTTACTAAAGGCAAATGTTACTACTCATGACATATGAAGTTAGTGAACCTAACTCCTGTGGAGCTGGTTAATTGTATGCATACTGAAGTATAAAATGATAAGAAAAAGGGCAAAACTTATAATTCCTTAGTTTCTGCTATCAGGAGTAGCAGCAAATGCGGGGGGGCGGGGGGCATGTAGGAACTAAGGTAGCTGATATCAGCACTGAACCAAATTCTACCAGGTCAAGGTTATACTCCTTAACTTCAGGGTCTATCTGGAAAGGAAAACTCATGCAGATGCAACTGTAAATACACCCTTCAAACTGTGGTCACAAAAAATGTAGTCCAGAAGGCAGACAGGCAGGATCAAGAAGCTGTTGTAACTAGGAGATGTGGTGTAGACAAAAAGCCCACGTTTGTAGATTGTTATAAGCAGCTTCCTGAGGAACTGTTACTAAAATGAGTTGTTTTGTTATGTGCCATTAAGTCACTCTGTATACAATAGCGCTGAACTCTGCTCTATCCTGAGCTAGTCTCGCTGTATCTGACACACCAACCCCCAACCCCCCAGTTACTGTGTCAATCAATCTCATCCAGGATCTTCTTCTCCTGCACTGTCCCTCCACCCCTCCAAGCATGATGTCCTTCTCAAGGAAATAGTCCCTTCTGGCCACATTCCCAAAAGTACGTGAGATAGAGCTTCAAAATCCTTGCCTCCAGCAACAATCCAAAATCTCTGTAAACGTTCATTAAAATTAATTTTTTTTAAAAAATGGCATACTGAGAAAAAAAATAAAAATCCTTGCCTCCAAGGAAGAGCCTGGCTTCACCCTCTCCAAGATAAACTTGTTTGTTCTTTTGGCAGTCCATGATATGTTCAATACTCTTCTCCAGCATTATAACTCAAAAGTGACAACTTTAGTGGTTTTGGATGCTGCAGAATGGAAGGATATGTTTGGGTTGATGCCACAACTTGCGATAGAACAGTAACAAATGATATTACAAGATTCAGTTACACAACAGATTAACCAGAGGGGTTAATTATTAGCTTGATAGATTGGATAACATCTGTGATTAAGTTTATCCTTTAAAGGAAGACTGTCCGTCTCCCTTTCTAAGCAACAAATGGAACACTTCAGAGAAAGCAGTGGATGTTCTGCTTATGCAAGCCATGCTGGAATGACTTTATGGTACCGAGGACATATATCTAATGAATATGCTCCTTATAGAGACCACAATATAGATGGCAATCAGGGCAACTCCTTCAGCATGGGCACCTCATGTGGTTTTGCTAATGGAGACCAACAGGCAACAATTTGAGAAGCCATGTAAGGCTTATTGAAATGATTCTCCTTATGGGTTTTAGGGATACAAAGAACATTGGGCTGATTCATAAGCAAATGGGAAAAGACTGGGTGAAATATTTAGCCTAGCAGGGCGGAAATTTTAGACGGTTACTTGGGAATAGGATGAACATAGCAGATATTGATGGAGTCGTGATAAGAGATCAAAGGCAGTACTGCAGGAGGTTCAGTAGGCCAGTAAAATCTCCCTCTATTCCCTCAACATGGCAGACCGTGTTTGATGGAGCTCATCCATTAAAACAAGCTTGGAAGCAGGAGTGGCATCCACTTCCATAAATAGCTTGCCTCTGGAAACCCTATGAACCTGGAGAGAGGATGAAAGTCATGCAAGTGATGAGTTTCATTCATAGTGTTGCTATGAGTCACCTGCAACTTGATGGCATTTAACAACAACAAAAACAAACAAGTCCTTTCTACTCATCTCAATAGTGAAGTAATAAATGATGAGACACAGCTGGAATCATTTGAAGCAGAAGCTCAGCTAGTTAATCAAGATATGGGTTGAAATTGAGGCCAAGGTCTTCTGGTCCAACGCCCAACAATGGGACCCACGTGTTTGGGTAAAATGGTGGGAGGTGGAGAAGAAACCCTCTTGCAGCACCTGGACATAGAAGCCAAATGTGATTCCCAAACCTGTTTATAAAATCTTGAAGGGACCTAAAATAATATTAGGGGAATACAAGAATGCAGCAATTGATGAGACTAAGGTGAAAGTCTAGACAAGAATTGGAACATTTAGACATGTTGTATGAAGTGGTTGCATCTCATTTACCTCAAGGTATTATAGGTATGAATTTTATGTCTGATTGGGGAATACTAAATGTTTTACAACTGAGAACATGTAAGTCTGCCAGTGTTGACGGAACATATTAAATGGGAGCCATCAGAACTGCCTCAGCCCATTCATGTGGTTAATCTGAAGCAATAGAGGATAACCAGTGAACAAAAAGAGATTAAAGACATGTAAACATCTGGAATGTTGGTGAGGACAAATTCTCAATATCTAAAAAATCAATATCTAGAAATGTATAGTAGATACCAACTCAATCAATGAATAAAACAAGTGAACTATGTAAACATGGTACTAGGGAAGGGGATCTTGCATGACCAGGGAAGTCACTTTGTCACGGTGTTTTCCTCAAAACATGATTCACCTCCCCAAACCCCACCACCAATGAGGGAGTTTTTCTTTTGCTTTTCAAGGAGAGGAGCAAATGGGGGGGAGGGAGGAGGGGTTTGTGCGGGGAGAAGGGTGCAACAATGAATGAATGGAATCCCAAAATCTCTGTAGATGTTCATTGAAATGAAAAATAAACAACCTAAATTTAAAAAAAAAAACACAAAAAACATGATTCACATATTCTTTCAATCACATGTCATTGTAGGAGCAGACCTCAAAAGCTAACAACTTGAAACAAAGATTTTTGCTGATCTTAAGAGAAAATTTAGTTTAATAAGAAGAAATTCAAGACAATTTCAGAACATTGATCAGAAGCTGTAAATGTCTGTCGTGTTATTTACGTGTGTACTCTAAATAAGGCTGAGAGAGAAGAGTTTCTTTCCTCATTGAAGACATGATCCAGGGAAGAGGTGAACAGACATTGTAACTAGCCATCAAGATGTTACAGGTAAAAGACTCCTTACACTGAAGCTAACCAAGTTTCAAAAGCCTTTACCTATGTCACAAAAAAAAAAAATTTGGAGTAATATTTACGAATATGAGCATTGCTGCCCCCTCTCTATAAACAATCACCTTTGAAGCACACACTGGGGTCTCTAACTCAGGGTTCTTCTCTAGTGTAAGCAGCTCTACAGATGCACATGGGTAACCCACTTACTCATTGACTTTCTCAAAATATTCTTTGGAAGCAGTTGGGCTTGGCTTGATTGTAGGACAATCAGGTGTCCAGTTGGCCGGGTAGACTTCGCCATGGGCCTCCACAAACTGCAATGCCTTCACCAAGCAGAGGGTCTCTTCCACACTGCAACCTACCGGTGGGGGGGGGGAGGGGAAGAGAGTCTTTGACACTCAAGTGCTTGATGACACCATTGGGGTCAATAATCAGACCTCTTAGTGAAATACCAGGGCCCTCCAACAGCACACCGTAGCCTCGAGAAATCTGCTTCGTTGAATCTGACAGGAGTGGGATGTTCATGTGGCCCAACCCACCATTCCTCCTAGATGTATTTATCCAGGCCAGACGGCTGAGGTGGGAATCCACAGACACGGCCACAACCTCACAGTTCACATCGTGAAATGTGTTAGCTCTGTCACTAAACGCAACAATTTCTGTAGGACACACAAAGGTGAAGCCCAAGGGGTAGAAGAAAGGCAGCACGTACTTCCCCTTAAAGTCATCAAGGCTCAGGTCTTCTAACTCTCCATTGACCACAGCTGTGCCCTTGAAATAGGGGCATGCTGGGTAACGGCAGGAGCCAGGAAGGAGGAACTGGTGCTAAAGGTATATTTTGCTTGAGGCGAACCAGACCACCAGTTGGTCAAGCTCTTTCTTCCAGAAGCAGCTGGCTTAAGGGCTGCAGAGGTGGACATGCCCCAAGAAATGGTGCTCATGTGTCTGGCCACCAAGGCCCAGAGCAACCTTCCTGCAGTGGCTGCCTTTTTCCGTGTGCACAGCAGCCGAACCCAAATGCTTTTTGTCAGTTCCAATCTCAGCAAAGAGCCAGCCACAGTTTGCTTTCACATAGTAAGAACTTCTACTTATAACAACATTTTTATTTTACTGTATTTTCAGAGAAATATTATTTTATTACTTTTTTAAATTTTATTACTTTTAATGAACATTTACAGAGATTTTGGATTTCCATTAATTCATTGTTGCATTTTTCTCCCTGCCCAACCCTCCCCAGTTCACTCTTTGAAAAGTAAAAGAAAAATTCTTTCATTGGTATACAATCCTCCCCCTACCCCTGCTATGAGTACACTCCACTATGCAGCCTTCATTCTGGACTCTTGTCATAACCATAATACCCAATCATATATTGCTTTTAAACTGTTCTCTCCCTCATCTATTTCAATGTAGTATACATAATTTATCCAATTTTTCTCAGTCTCACCCCAACCCAGAGAGAAAAGTTTCTAATGAACAATTATTCAGGAACATTGATTAGACTCACTATGACGTTTTAACATTCTCATTAAATCCCTTTTGAATGTTTCACTTCCAGTAACCTAGTTTTCCTGTTTCCTTACCCTTTACTCTTTGCTTTAGGGGTGTGCCCTTCTATATCCATTTTTCAGTAAGATTTGTGATGGGGGTTTTCTAAAATAAAAAAAAATCTTGCTAATATTTTAGGAATTATATTATTACACATCTACATCAGTTAATTAACATCTTTATTATCTTGAACCTTCACACTAAAGGGTAAGTAAGTATATATTTTTACATATTATTTAATAGTTTAATTTTTTTTTACTTCTTTCATGACATTAGGTAATAATCTATCCACAAATCTTCTATATATGTTTCCTGAGCATGTTGCTTCAGTATAATTGCCATCTACCATTGATGAGCGTTCTTCTCTTCCATCATGGGAGAGGAGGAGGGAGAGGACACAGTCTGCGTGGTTTTCTTAATGTAGGGGAGAAAAATACATAAATTATTTATAGATGCAGGTAGGATTGACTCAAGGTTTGAGTTTTATTGTTGTGGACTTGTTTTCATTTTCCTCACCTTCAGTTTGAACTTGCACAGGAGTAATTGATGTCTACTCCACAGTCAGCCCATGAACTCCTTATTTTTGTTGTTGTTGTTGTTGTTAGTGTTATAAAGTATGACTCATAGCAACCCATGAGCTACCAACCTGAACTCTCCCCTATCTTATATCATCTTCATTTCTGACACACTTGAGTTCATTACTTCAATTACTGTGTAATCCGTCTTGTTGGGGGCTTCCTTTCTTTAGCTGACTCTCAAACTTTCCAAAATACTGTCTTTTTTTCAAAGGAATAACCTCGCCTAACTGCATGTCCAAATTATGAGAAATGAAACTTCACCATCTTTGCCTCCAAGGCAAAGTGCTCCAGAGTGCTCTCTGATTGCACTTTCTCCAAGACATATGTTTGTTCTTTGGCAGTCCATGGGCTATTCCATACTCTTCTCCAGAACCACAACTCAAAGGCATTAATTCTGCTGTCATCCTTATACATTCTCTGTATCTCTGATGTGTAGCAGGTGATTGAGAAGATCATGGCTTTAATTAGGCCCATAATACTCTTCAAATTGGCACCGTGCTCTTAAGTATTTTGGAGAGGTCCCTTACAGTGGACTTGCCGCGTGCAATATTGCCTAGTCACCTGATTTCCTGATGCTGGGGGGGAAAATAAAACTGCAGGAATAAATGAACAGAAATTGACATGTTTCAACTAACAGCTGCAGCTCTGGATTTGCTTACCAGTATATATCAGGAAATTTGGAGGGCATATGCCTGGCCAATTGACTGGGAGAGATCCTATTTGTTCCCATTCCAAGAAAGGTGACCCAACAAAATGTGGGAATTATCAAACAATATCATTAATATCACATGCAAGCAAACTACTGCTGAAGATTTGTCAAATCAGTTAGAATAGTACATTGACAGAACTGCTGTAAGTTCAAGCAGGGTTTAGAAGAGGCCATTGCACAAGGGATACCATTACAGATATCAGATAGATCCTGGCTAAAACAAAAGAATGTTAGAAGAATATATATTCGTATTTTATTGACTATGACAAGGTATTTGACTGTGATAACAACAAATGATGTCTAACATTGAGAAGTATGGGAATTCCAGAACACTTAATTGTGTTCATGAGAAATCTACACCTAGACTATGAAGCTATTGTCTAAATGGAGCATGAGAACACTGATGAATGGTTTAAAATCAGAAAGGTGTGTGTTGGGGACTCCTTATTTATAGAACTTAAAACAGGAATATAATAGCACCAAGGAAGTTGACAGTTTATGGTTGGGGGGAAAAAATGACAAAACTATGATGAAATGGATTAAGAAAAAGGAGCAGCTATGAGGAATGCAGCATTAGCCTCCCTGCTCATTGCTGGAGTGAACAGAGCTCACTACCTTAGTCCCCAAACCAGGGTCAGTCAGGCTCTGAGGAAGTGGCACTCCTTGTGCCTGGCACTTGCTGGTGCAGACAGTTCTGCTGACAGCAATACACATCAATCAACTTTTTAAAAATTAATTTTAATGAAAGTTTACAGAGACTTAGGATTTCCAGTCATTCACTGTTGCACTTTTCTCCCTGCCCACCCCTTCCCCCAACTCACACTTCTCTTTGAAAAAGAAAAGAAAAACTCTTTCATTGTTATGCAATCCCTCCCCCCAGGTCAACTGCACTGTGCAGCCTTCATTCTGGACTCCTGTCCTGACAATAATACCCAATCATAGTCATAACAAACTGTAGCTGACTCCGAGAAGAATGGGAATCGCAGAACATTTAATCCTGCTAATGCGAAACTACTTGGACCAAGAGGCAGTCGTCAGAACAGAGCAGGGCAACACTGCATGGTTAAAAATTGGGAAGGGTGTACGCCAGGGATGTGTCCTATCTCCATACATTTTCAACCTGTATGCAGAGCAGATTATCCG
>NW_006399846.1:7595743-7600640 GCF_000299155.1 Elephantulus edwardii | reverse complement strand
GAGGGACAGCGCAGGAGGGGAAGACCCTCTATGAGATGGATTGATTCAGTGACTGGGGTAATCAGGATGGGTGTGTGAGAGGCAATGCGATTGGCACAGGATAGAGCAGGGTTTAGGGCTGTAGTACATAGGGTCGCTATGAGTAGCAAACGACTCGACGGCACATAAAAACAACAAACAACTATCCCTTTTAAACAGTTCACTCTCTCATCTGTTTCAATGCTGTATACATCATTCCTCCCCTCCTTCTCTATCTTTCCGCAACCCCAATGTCAGTCCTGTTTTACAATAGTGGCCCTGTGCAATATTTTTTGTGACTGAGATACTTCACTCAGTATAAGTATAATGTCCTCTAGAGTCATCCACTCTGCATAATATTTCATGAGTTCCTTGTTTCTTTGCATAATATTTCATGAGTTCCTTGTTCTTCAATGCTGCATAGTATTCTGTTGTTTGAATATACCACAGCTTCTCTATCCATTAGTTTGTTGATGGACACTTGGGTTGTTTCCAGCTCTTTGCTATTACAAACAAAGCCACAATAAACATGGGTGTACATATATCGCTTGGGTGGAAGTTATGGTTTCTTTAGGGTAAATTCCCAGTAGTGGAGTTGCTGGGTCAAATGGTATTTCTATTTGGAATTTTTTGAGAAAACGCCATACTGCCTTCCACAGTGGTTGCACCATTTTACACTCCCACCAACACTGAATAAGGATTCCAGTTTCTCCACAACCTTGCCAGCATTTATTGTTTGCTGCTCTGTTAAATTTTGCTATTCTTAGTGGGGTGAGAATATATCTCATAGTTCTTTTGATTTACATCTCTCTTAGAGCTAGGGATTTTGAACATTTCTTCATGTGTTTGTATGCCATCTGAACGTCTTCTTTGGTGAAGCATTCATATCCTCTGCCTATTTTTCAATTGGGTTTTTTAGCTTTATCTTGTTGTGGTTCTTGAGTATTTTATAAATTCTAGATAGAAGTCCCTTATTTGACATGTCATTACCAAATTTGTTTCCCTAGTCTGTGGCTTTGCTTTTTACCCTGGTGAAGTTTTTGGATGTGCATAGGGATTTCATTCTTAGAAGGTCCAATTCATCTATTTTATACTCTCCTGGTTGTAGATTTTCCAGGATGCTTGGAAGACTGTTTATGTTGTGAATTAGGACTTCTAGCATTCTTCCAAGCTTTTCTTTAATGAAGTTTATATAGTCCTTTGTTTTAGTCCTAGGTCGATGATCCACTTTGAATTGGTTTTTTTGTGTATGGAGTGAGGTGTGGATCTTGCTTGAGTTTTCTGCAGATAGTTTTCCAATTTTGCCAGCACCATTTGTTAAAAAGGCTGTTGTTTCCCCACTTGACTGATTTCATCTCGTTGTCAAAAATGAGTTGACCATAGGTAGATGAGCTGATTTCTGGAGTCTCAATTCTATTCCATTGATCTATATGTCTGTCATTGGACCAGGACCACGCTGTCTTGAGCACCATGGCAATGTAGTAGGATTTTAAATCAGGGAATAAGATGCATCCTACCTTGTTTCTCTTTTTAAGAAGTGCTTTGCTTATTCAGGCCTTCTTTCCATTCCAAATGAAACTGGAGATTGCCTTTTCTAACTTGCTGAAGAATGGAATTGGTATTTGTATCAGGATTGCATTGAATATGTAAATTGCTTTGGTAGTATTGCCATTTTCACAATATTGAGTCTTCCTATCCATGAGCAAGGGATATTCTTCCACTTCTCTAGGTCTTTTTTAGTTTCTTGTCATAATGTTTTGTAATTTTCTTTGAATAGATCCTTTGTGCACCCCGATCAACTTTGATGACTGCATTATATACTGATCTTCCTGCTTTAGAGCCTTTTAATACTGAAAGAAGTCTTATTCTACAATAGAAAAAAAAATTTGAAAACACTACATTTTTGCTCAGTGCTCCATACTTTAAAAATGAATTGTGTGCAGTCTAAGTGCCCATCAACAAATGAATGGATAGAGAAGCTGTGGTATATTCACACAATGGAATACTACGCTGCTTTGTAAAACAAGGAACTCATGCAATACTATTCAAAATGGGTGACCCTGGAGGACATTATGCTGAGTAAAATATCTCAGTCACAAAGGGATAAATATTATATGGTGCCACTGTTGTAGAATGAGGCTGACATTGGGGTGGGGGTAAGACTGAGAAAAACTGGATAAATTATGTTTACTGCATTGAAGCCGATGAGGGAGAGAATAGTTTAAAATTAATATATTTTAGGGCCTTATGATTATCATAAGAGTCCGGAATGAGGGTTGCAGAGTGGAGTATGCTTGGGGTGGGAGTGGGGATGTGCAGGGGGTGGGGGGGATTGTGTACCAATGAAGGAGTTTTACTTTTGCTTTTCAAGGAAAGGAGCGAACTGCGGGTGGGGGTGGGGATGAGTGGGTGGGGAGAAAAGTGCATCAATGAATGAATGGAATTCCAAAATCTCTGTAGATGTTCATTGAAATTAATAATAATAATTAAAAAAAGGGGGGGAAATTTATTGTGTGAATGGGGGAAGATGAATCATAGGGTTGTACAATTTGATGGATGGGGGTGGTGAGGGAAATTGGAAAAATCTATTCTGGAAAACAATGTATTCAAATTTTGTAAATAAACTAGTGTAATAAAAAGAAAGAAAGGAAAAGGAGCAGCTGGTGGACCAGAAGAGCATGTCTTCAAGACTGCAATGTAGCTTCCTGACACTAGGCCATCAGAGGTAGTAGGTATAGAAGTATCCTAAAAAAAAATAAAAATAAAAATCAACACAACCAGTGGACTCGCAGTAAATGGAGCCCCACCTCTACAAAAAGAATATATGGATGTTATAACAAAAGATAATAAGCTATATTTACAGGAACAAATTCTATATTTACAGGAACAAATATTTACAGCTCAAATTCTGGCGCGACAGGCTGCATCTGCCTCCTGCTCATTTCGACCCAATGGATTTGATAACAATGACCCTCCTGGAAGCAGTGGAGGGAGTGGAGGAGGATTCAATCCAGTTATCAGACTCGTATTTTAATCCCAAGACAGTCCAAAATGCACTGATCACAAAACATCCAGTACTATGACTGTTAAAATGTCAGACTATAACATATATCTATCTTTTCTTTTTCTTTTTATTAGACCCTTAAGTTTTAAGAAAACACACTCAGTGCTTGTTTTTCTTTCTTGACAATACATTTATTAACAAAATGCATCATGGGGGTGGGGGTAAATCTACCTCTTAAAATTCCATTTGCTTTTATGGTTAGACATGCTCGACCAAAAATTTTCAGAAGCAAATATGTATGTGGTCCCTAATTAAATTGAATAGAGGTATTTTAAATGGTTTTATCCTTAGTTCTGCTGAATGAAAAATATGACTCATTTAACATCCTTATAAAAGAACTGAGGCTAGGAGTGAAAGAAATGTGTATTTATACTATTATTAAATTAAAGTCTTTGGAAATAATAAAGATGATACAATCTTTAATACAGGCATATATGAAAGTTATCTAACTATAGCATTTTTCAGGTTTTTATTTAGTGCTGTGTTCAGGATCACTGAATCTACAGTTCAAGTATAGATGTTTAAAATTATTTATATGTATGTTCTGAATTGATTTTAAGAAAGATGCATGATCCTTTAGAGCAACATTTTTACCTAAAAATTGCTAATTTTGTAGTATTTCTAGTTGCTTCAGAATTTTAAAATTCAATTTCAGGGAATATCTTTTTTTGTGTGTTTTCAAGAAGGTGAGTTCTGTATGTGCCTTGCAGTATTGTAATTAAATAATAAGAATATTAGGCTGTAGAAAAGTTTTTTTAAACTGTTAGGAAGTAATTTTTATTTTAACATGAAAATTAAAACTTTTTTAAAGGTATGATTAGATTTTGCAGGAGTAAAAGTTGATGGTTCTAAATCAACAAGTATAATAATTCATTTTTAACTCTTAGAAGACTTCTGAGTAAATGAGCCTGTTGTTGTTGTTAAGTGCCGTCGAGTTATAGGCAACTCATAGCGACCCTATGAACAAAAGACCTAGACACTTGTATAACTTTCGTCCTTTCTCCAGGTTCATAGGGTTTCCGGAGGCAAGCTATTTTTGGAAGTGGATGCTACTTCTGCTTCCAAACGTGTTTTAATCAAGGAGCTCCACCAAACACTGTCCATCAAGGGTAACCATTCTCGCATTTGACACATCAATGTCACAGTGTTCAGCATCACAGCAACCAGGAGTTACCTCTGTACAGCAAGTCTAAACAGGTAAAATGGGGTTTTTCTGGTTTTGTTACTTAAACAATCCTCAGAGTATTAAACATTGATCACTTGTAAAAATATTAAATAAAATAAAAAATAAGAGCTAATACACACACACACACACACACACACACACACACACACACACCTTAAATATTGCAGCACTATAAGAGAGAGATGAAAATAACCCAGGTGCCCATCAGTGGATGAGTGGTTAAAGAAATTGTATTACATTCAAACAATGGAGCATTATTCATCACTAAAACACTATCAAGAACTTCTGAAATACTGCACAGCATGGATGAAATGAGAACAAACAATGCTGAGTGATATCAGTCACAAAAGGACAATTATGGCATTGCTGTTGTTTTGTACCCTAGAGTCAGAACCAACCCATAGCTGACCCTCTGGTGGGTTTTTGGAGGCAGTTAATTGCAGGGGAGGAGAATGCCCACTCTTTTCCCATGGAGCAGCTGGTAGCCTTGACGTGTGCCTTCAGGATTTCAGCGCAGCTTCTTGCCACTAGTACACCAAAGATCCCTAATTATGGTAATAATATAAAAAGCTAAGAAATTCTTTACATATAGAATCAATCTTGGAGGGTTAACAGAGAATAAAGAAAGA
>NW_006399846.1:7576286-7594471 GCF_000299155.1 Elephantulus edwardii | reverse complement strand
TCTCTGGAGACTAAGGTGTGTCTGATACAGGCCATGGTCTTGGCAATCACATGTTATGCATCAGAGAGTTGGAAATGACCAAGGAGCATAGCAGAATTGTTGCCTTTGAGCTGTGGTGTTGGAGAAGAGTATTGAGGGTATCATGGACTGCTAAGAAAACAAACAGATTCATCTTAGGGTTAAACCAGGCTGCTTCTTGGAGGCAAGGATTCTGAGGCTTCGTCTGACATACTTTGGTTATGTTGTAAGGAGAGACTGGTCCTTGGAGAAAGACATCATGCTTGGGAGGGTGGAGGGCAGGCATAGGAGGGGAAGGCTCTCTATAAGATGCATTGATTCGGTGACTGGGGCAATCGGGATGAGTGTGTCGGAGACAATGAGATTGGCACAGGACAGAACAGAGTTTAGGGCTTTTGTACATAGGGTCGCTATGAGTCGCAAGCAACTCAACAGCACATAACAACAACAACCACCACCTCTGGGACTGCAGTACAGCTTCTTGCCACTAGGCCACCAGAGCTCCCCTCTATGTTTCAATTATTAATGGATGTTTTCAGTTGCTTCTCTTCCTTTTTGAGTCTTGCCACCTCAGCAAATGAAGATAAGAGCTTCATTCACTAGGTTAGAACTTTACTTTGTCCACGTCATGAAGGTAGGCCCTACTTTGAAGAGGCAGCTCTTCACCAGTAGCATCTTCAGTGCCTTCAACCTGAGGGGCTCATCTTCTGGCACTATACCAGACAAGGCACCAACGTTATCACAGGGTTTTTTAAGGGTCTGTTATTTCAGAAGTGATGGCCAGTCTTGATCTTAGCCTGGAAGCTCTGCTGAAGCCTGTCCATTCTGGGTGATCCTAAGGGCATCTGAAATATTGGCATAGCTTCCAAAATCATAGCAACACATAAGCCACCACAATATGGAAAACTGACAGACAAGTGGTGATCAAGATAGATTAAATGTTACAAAAATGGAGTGGGATGGTGACAGCAGCATCTGACTTCCTCTAATTTTACAAGGGGCAGTGTCAGATTAGCCAGTAAGGCAGGGTAAGGGTAAGCATTGACCCTGTTGTATTTATTTGCTAATCTATACTAAACAATTTTACTTACACACACACACACATCAAAGATTCTAAGTATGGCTAGCATTTGTCTTTCTCCCATCCCAATAGAACCTTCCTACAGGATCAAGGCCTCTTTTCAAATTTAGAATCTGTGACTGGGATGGTGTTGTTGCTGCTGAGTACAGTCGAGTTGGAATTAACCCATAGTTGACCCTCTGCAGGGTTTTCTGAGGCAGTCACTTGTTATGCATCAGAGAGTCGGACAATGACCAAGGAGGATAGAAGGAGAATTGATGCCTTTGAGCTGTGGTGCTGGAGAAGAGTATTGAGAATACCATGGACTTCTAGGAAAACAAACAGATTTGTCCTGGAAAGGGTTTAACTGGGTGGCTCCTTGGAGGCAAGGATTCTGAGGCTCCGTCTAACATACTTCAGACATGTTGTGAGGAGAGACAGGTCCTTGGAGAAGGACATCATGCTTGGGAGGGTAGAGGGACAGCACAGGAGAGGAAATTCCTCTATGAGGTGGATTGACTCAGTGACTGGGATAATTGGGATGGGAGTGTCAGAGACAGTGCGATTGGCACAGGACAGAGCGGAGTTTAGGGCTGTTGTACATAGGGTCACTATGAGTCGCAAGCAACTCGATGGTACATAACAACAACAACAACAAATCACACAGGAGGAGCCTGCCCATCCTTCTCCAGCAGAGCAGCAGGTGGATTAGAAGCTCATGCCTTTGGGATTGCAAAGCAGCTTCTTACTCCTAGGCCACTGTTACTGTTGTTGTTGTTGTTGTTGTTGTTGCATACCATAGATTCACAACTGACCCATAGCTGACCCTCCAGTGGGTTTTCAGAGGCAGTTAACCGCATGGGAGGAGATTGCCCATCCTTCTCCCACTAGGCCACCTAGAGCCCAGTAAAAAAGGAACGCATAGTCTTACGCATGTTATTTAGTAACCTGTAGTGAAGACATTGCACTGCCAATCCTAAGGCACACAGTTCGAATCCACCAGGTACTCCAAGAAAGAAAGATGGGCAATATTCTCCTATGTGATTTAAAGCCTTTGAAAAAACTTGCTTGAGCCTCAAATATGAGTCAGTTCCAACTCGCTAGCATACAACAACAGCAGGGAATAGTTTCATGGGTTTTTTCATCACAGAAAAATTTCACCCTATATTTGATGTGGTGAGAAACATGTGAAACTTCTCCCTATAGTAAGAAAGCACATGTAAACTCGCACTCACCTTGATTTTCTGGGTAATCTGTCCATGACAAGGAAGGAGAATCTTCATCGGAATCAGCAACTTGAGAGTTATTGCTGCCAGGTGGAGGGCAATGTCCCTTTTATCCCTTTTCTCTCAATCTTTTTATGAATTCTAATACCAGCCATCCTTCCCATGGTACTGTACTTCTCTGCTGGGTTCAAAAAGACAATTTGGAGAGGGGGGGAGAAGAAGAAGAAAGTAATTTGATACAAGAGCCTTGCAGAACTCCCAGACAATACTTAATAGTAACACAGTTCCTTAGTGAAATAACAGGTTACAATTCAGGATCAGGGGAAACTCAGGAAACATTTCTTTGGTCAGGATAGATTCTCAGCTGTGCCCACAGGCAGGTCTCTCTCAGCATCTTGGCTCCTTTGGTACCTTGGGCCTCTTTAGGCACCCTGGTCTCTTGCCTGTTCCAGGTAAATGTTAGAAAGCTCCACTGATAAGTTCCGACGGGCACATGTCTCCGCCAGTAAGCCTCACCTGAAAGGTGCTCAGCTCTGGAGCTCTGGAGTTGGCAAGTTAGGCTCCACCAAGTGCCCTGAGGAACCTCACTCCCATCTCTCCCTAGCCTCAGGGTTCTGCAACCTCTTCTATCCCAGTTTCCCTGCCACTGCTTCCTGTCACCTGTCATCTCAGGGTTATAGCTCTGTCTCTTGAGTCCAGGAAGTTCTCAGTGTAGAGATGTCAAGTCCAAAGCACAGACTCCACTCCTAGCTCTTCTTTCTTGGTGGTAGTGAGGTTCCGCTTTTTCACCTTTAGGACAAGCTCATTTTAAGCCTAGCAGGATGGCAAAAAATCAATCACCTTGTTAGGGTTCTGTACACCTTATTTGCACAAATTCTTTAATGCTTGACGGATAACATCCCCTTCTCAATCATATTACCAGTCCAAAACTGTCCTTAACAGTTTTTCATTAAGGCAAATAGTCCTCAAGGTGAGATTACTCAGGTACCAGATATTCAAGTCTGCTTCAGGCATCCATCTGATCTTAACAGGTTCTCCAAAAGCAGTCTTGGCTTCACCCTTTCTGGTGTCTGATTAAATTTAACAGAGAAAATATACCCTTACATGGTCCCATGCACCATATTTGTACTATTAGCAACATGTCCAATTCCCTTACTTGGCCACAAGCACCTTGTATGCACAGTTCCATCCAATCTTTTGATAGGAGTTATAAGGCCATGGCTAGAAAGTCCATTAAAGAAGCAATCTATTGCACCACAAATGTAGATGCTGACCTCAAAGAATTTATAATAGATTAAGAATAAAAAATATATGACCAATAATTACAGTACAAGACAAAAATACAAAATTATAAGCCTATGCAATGCCTGGAAAACACAGACCAGAGAATATCATTAAGTCTGGAAAATTATGGGAAGATGTCAGAGATGAGAGGCTAGCAAACAGAGTTTGATGTTAGATTTGGGTTAGGAAAGTGGTTTCCATAATGGAAAGGAGAGGAAGGAGAAAGAACACCTAAAAGTAAGAGAAAATGTAAAAACCCCCTAACACATGAGACAACATGACTTTCAGAAGAAAGTACAAGTCATTGTTAGTTGCCATCAAGTTGACTACAACTTATAGCAACCCTATGAACACTAGATTAAAACTTTTCAGTACGCTACGCTATTCTCACACTCTCCACCATGTTGAAACTCAATGTTTCAGTTACTGTGTCAATCCATCTTGTTGAAGGTCTTCCTCTCTTTCTCGGACTCTTCATTTTTCCCAGCATGATGTCTTTTTCCAAAGACTAGCTCCTTCTGACTGCATACTCAAAGTGCGTAAGACAGACTTTCACCATCTTTGCCTTTCAGGAGCACCCTGGGTGCATTTCCTCCAAAATAGACTTGTTTGTTCTTTTGGCAGTCTATGGTATATTCAATACTCTTCATCAGCATCACAACTCAAAGGCACTGATTCCTGTTCTGTCTTCCTTATTGTCCAACATGCACACTCAGGTGAAGCAACTGAAAATATCATGACTTGGATCAAATAAACTTTGTCATTAAACTTCGAGAAAGTACAGCCAAGATGATGAAGCTTCGTCTCCCATACTTTGTGCATGTTGTTAGGTGAGGTTATTTCTTGGGGAGGGACATCATGCTAGGAAAGGTAGAGGGACCGTGAAAGAGAGGAAGACCCTCACCCAGGTGGATTGACACTGTGACTGCACCAGTGGGCTTGAGTGTGTCAGAGATTGTGAGGATGGCATAGACTACGACAGTGCTCAGATCAGTGGTTTGTAGGATTGCTATGAGTCTTACTCGATGGCACCTAACAATAACAACAATGTATCTAGCACTTTAAAGAGGTCCTTGAAAACGGATTTGCCAAATGCAACACATCTTTTCATCTCTCAACTGCTTCTACTATGGGTATTAATTGTGGATCCAAATGAAATTAAATCTTTAACAACTTTCCTTCCTCTAGCATGATGTTGCTTATTGGTCCAGTGATGAAGAGTTTTGTTTTCTTGATTTTGTGCTGTAAACCATATTGAAGGTTATAATCTTTGATCTTCTGCTATTAGTGCTTCAAGTATTCTCCTTCTGCAAGCACGGTTGTGTCTTACCTCATAATGCTGGTTGTGGATGAGTCTTCTTCCAATCCTGCTGTCACATTCCTCGTCATATAACCTAGCTTCTCATATTATTTACTCAGCATACAGATTAAATAGGTATGGAGTAGGATACAACACTGACACAAATTTCTGCTATTTTTAAACCATACAGTATCTCCTTGTTCTGTTTGAATGACTGTTTCTTGGTCTATGTACAGATTAAATAAGAGTACAATTGAACATTCTGAAATTCCTACTTTTCTCTGTTATTCACCACGTGAATGCTGGTTTGCTGTATTATAGAGGTTTGTCTGTTTTTGTGATGCTAGAAGCAATGCCACTGGTATTTTAAAGACAGCAGGGTTACCCATGGTGGGCAAGTTTCAGGGAAGCTTCTAGACTAAAATAAACTAAGAAGCAGGACTGGCCATCCACTTCTGAAGTAACAAGCCTCTAATATCTTATGAATAGCAGAAGAATATTGTTCAACATAATGCTGTAATATGAATCTCTCAGGTTAGAAGACACTCATTTTAATGACATGAATGGAATAAACTTTCACTCAGTAGAGGATCTTTGTCTGCTGATGTGGCAAGTCTCAAAATTATACATAGCTGCAAATATCCATTAATAATAAAAATTTTAAAAAAACTAGTCAAATTCTGTCTCCAGTGGGGGAAATAGTATGCAGTGATTAAAATTACAATCAAGTATATTTAAAGAGTTAGGAGATTCCCAGTAAACAAAATGTAAATGATAATATAAGTCAAAAAGATAGTTATTAGCTTCAAAAAAGTACCAAGAAAATTCCATGGGAGATCAGCCCCAGACAGAAATTCTGCCTGTGTGGGGTCACTGCTATGCATAGAGCCCCAAACTGAAACCAGGTCTGACGAGGAGGCAAAATCTTCAATAAAGGACTTGGGAGGTAAGAAAGAAGGAGAATAAATCAAACTCTGAGTCATTGGACAGCATAACAGGGATATTCACTTCAAGGTGAAAACAAATGACAACACAATTCAAGGTCTATACTGTCAAAAGAGGGAGTTCCGATGAATTCACTCAGGTTTCTCTGTGAAGGTCAGAAAATTGCTGATATTATCACACTCCAAAAGAACCAGGAATGGTGGAAGAAGATGTGATTGAAGTTTATCAGGAACAAAGCCTGGGTGATGTAGCAGTTTAGATATCTTTTTCCCCCCAGCCCTAACAGTTCTTTTGCAATGCGGTGTTCAAAACAAAACTGAAAACTGTCATCTAACTTTATTGTTGTTGTTGTGTTGTTTTAGGCATTGTTAATGCTAATGCTCATTATTACTACATTGCACCAATTTGGGGGATCATGCCCCCTCTATACACCTTCTTCTTAATAATTGCATGTGTGCACAGACAGGTACTTTTTCCAGGACTGTGCATTTTCAGGCTTCTGGGGTAAATAAGGTCAACCAGTGCAAGTGTTCAAATGACCTTCCAACTGGCCCTGAAGTCCTAGCATGTGATTGCTTCACTCCTGGATTATGACACTGGGTGGGATCCAAAAGTTTTTCAGAGCATGAACTATGGAAAAACACCTTTCCTTATCTTGTAGCAACCTTTAAAATGTGAGAGTCTGGACCAAAAGGAAGAGTCTAAACTACTAAGTTGGAGTCATGATGACATATGGTGAGATTAACCACCAACACCCAAGATGACACCACTGAAAAGACAGTATTTCATGGTTAAAACAAAATTCTTTCCAGAAGATCCCAGAAAAGTGCTAAATTTCATTAATAGTTAATAAACTTATTCATGCATAAATGTACACAACAGAACACTGTGATTTTAAATTTTATTTATAGTATTTGGCCTGGGATATTGGTTTCAAGTGAACATTATACTGGTTTCATTAAAATAAACAGAAGATTTGTTTAAAAAAATTCAATAGGAAAGAAACTATCTTTTCAATAAAAGTTCTCAAGCCGTAATAGATATCCAAATGCAAGGGAAAAAATTAATTTGGAACTGCATCCAACAATATGCACAAAAGTCAACTAAAAATTAATCCAAGGTCTAAATGTAAGAGCTAAAACAAAACTATAAAGCTTCCAGAAGAAAAACATAGGAGTAAATATTTGTGTTCATGTATTAGGCAATGGTTTCTCAAATGCAACACCAAAAGCACAATTATATAAGAAAAAAGCCAGGCAAATGTCATATCATCAAAATAAAATAAAAAACCCACACAGAATATTTGCATTTCAAAATAAAACATTAATTGAAATGGGAAAGGCTTATTATGTATGTTGTTGCTGCTGTTATGTGCCGTCGAGTCACCTGCGACTCATAGCGAACATATGTACAACAGCCCTAAACTCTGTTCTATCCTGTGGCAATCTCACTGTCTCAAACACTCCTACCCCAATTACTCCAGTCACTGAATCAATCCAGCTCATAGAGGGACTTCCTCTCCTGCACTGTCCCTCCACCCTCCCAAGCATTGGTCCCTCCTTGCAACATGTCCAAAGTATGTCAGATGAAGCTTCAGAATCCTTGCCTCCAAGGAGAAGCCTGGTTTAACCCTCTCTAGCGGGAATCTGTTCATTTTCTTAGCAGTCCATGGAATATTCAATACTCTTCTCCAACACCACAGCTCAAAGGCATCAATTCTTCTGTCATCCCTAGTCATTGTCCAGCTCTCTGACGCAGAGCAAGTGATTGCTAAGACAATGGACTGTATCAGGCACATCTTAGTCTCCAGAGTGACATCCTTGCTCTTCAGTATAGCAGACTTTCAATTGCAATACATCTTTTGATTTCCTGGCTGCTGGTGCCAAGAGTGTTGACTAGTGGAGCCAAGCAAACTAAAGCTGTTAACAATCTCAATCCCTTCACCACCCATTATGATGATGTCAGTTGGCCCAGTGGTGAGAATCTTTGTTTTCTTGATATTGAGCCTCAATCCATATTGAAGCCTGCAGTCCTTGACCTTCTGCAGCAAGAGCTTCAGGTCCTCCTCAGTTACAGCAAGCAGGATTGTGTCATCTGCATAACGTAGATTGTTGATGAATCTTCCTCCAATCCTGATGCCACATTTCTCCTCATACAGCCCAGCTTCCCAGATAACCTGTTCTGCATATAGATTGAAAAGGTGTGGAGATAGAACACATCCTTGACGCACACCCTTCCCGATTTTGAACCATGAGGTGTTTCCTTGCTCTGTTCTAAATGTCTGCCTCCTGGTTCAAGTATAGGTTTCACATTAGCATGATCAAGTGTTCTGGAATTCCCATACCTCTAAAGTTAGTGACAGTTTGTTGTGAACCACGCAGTCAAATGCCTTTGTATAATCAATGAAACACACATAGACATTCTTCTGGTACTCCCTGCGTTCAGCCAAGATCCATCTAACATTAGCTACAACATCCATAGTACCACAACCCCTTCTAAACTCAGCCTGCGCTTCAGGCAGTTCTCTGCTGATGTGCTGTTCTAGTCGTTTTTGGATAATCTTCTGCAGAATCTTTCTTGCATGTGATATCAATAATAATGCTCGGTAATTTCCACACTGTCGATCACCTTTCTTTGGAATGGGAACAAATATAGATCTGTTCCAGTCAGTTGGCCAAGTGGGTGTCCTCCAGTTTTCTTGACACAACTTGGTGAACACTTCTAGCACAGCATCTGTGAGCTGAAATACGTCAGTTGGTATACCATCAATTCATGGAGCCTTATTTTTTGCCAATTCTTTCAAAGCAGCTTGAACTTCTTCCTTCATCACCTCAGGCTCTTGCTCATATGTTGTTTCATGAAATTCTTCTGTATCTGCCAATTCATTTTGGTATAATTTTAACATAATCATTAAGTTTAAAAATGAAACAATCACAAGACAGTGAAACGACAAGTCATAGGCTGCGAGGAAGTATTTGCAAATCATGTATCTGTTAAGGCAGAGGAAGTCTTCTTCTTGATGTTGTTATATGTCATCCAGTTGCCTGATACTCATAGCTATCTTCTGTACAACATTTCTAAACTCTGCCCTGTCCTGAGCCACTCTCATCTCTCCAACAGACCTAATTCCATTTCTCAAGTCCCTGAGTCAATCTATCTCATCCTGGATCTTCCTATCCTACACTGTGCCTCCACCCTTCTGAATATAATGTTCTTCTCCAAGGTTAAGTCCCTCCTGGCCATGTACCCAAAGTATGTGGGATAGAGCTTCAAAATCCTTGCCTCCACGAAGAAGCTTGTTTTCACCCTCTCCAGGACAGACCTGTTTGTTCTCCTGGCAGTCCATGGTATATTCAACACTCTTTTCCAACACCACAACTTAGTTCACCTCATCCTTAGTTCAGCTCTATGATGCACAGCAAGTAAATGCAAAGGCCATGGCCTGGTTCTGGTGCACCTTAGTCTCCAGACTAATACCTTTGCTCTTCAGTACTCTAGAGTGACCTTTGACAGCAGACTTTACCAGTGCATTTCGTCTTTTGATTTCCTGACTGCTGGTACCAAGAATGTTGATTGTGAAACCAAGCAAGCTGAAGTTGTTAACAATCTCAATCTCTTCTCTGTTTATCGTGAAGCTACCAATTGGCCCAGTGAGAGACTCTTTGTTTCCTTGATATTGAGCATAAATCCAATCCATATTGAAGACTACAGTCCTTGACCTGCAGCATCCGCTTCAGGTCCTCCTCAGCTTCAGCAAGTAAGGTGTATCATCTGCAAAGTGCAGATTGTTGATAAGTCTTCCTCCAATCCTGATACCACATTCCTCCTCATAAAGTCCTTCCTCTTCAATGATCTGTTCTACATATAGATTGAAAAGGCATGGAGGTAGGATGCATCCTTGATGCACACTTTTCCTAATACTGAATCATGCAGTGTTTCCCTACTCTGTTCTGACTACTGCTTCCTGGTCCAAGTATAAGTTTCTCATGAGCACAATTAAGTGTTTTAGGAATCCCATTCTTCTCAAAGTTAGCCACAATTTGTTGTGATCCACACATCAAATGCCTTTGCAGTCCTACAATTTAATAATATAAAGTTAAATCACCAATCTTAAAATAGTCACTTTGTATCAGTATACATTTCTCAAAATAAGTGATATGAATGGCCAATAGGCACATAAAAAGATTCTCATCATCAATCATCAGGGAAATGAAAGTCAAAATCATAATTAGAAGGGAACTCTGGTGGCCTAGTGGCAAGAAGCTGTGCTGCAATCCCAAAGGCACGTGGTTCAAATCCACCAGATGCTCTGCTGGAGAAGGAGGGGCAGTCTTCTCCTGTGCCAGTTGGATCCAATTTGATGGTACACAACGAGAAAAAAAGAAAACTCTTGTAATTAGATATCCTTTATCATCCACCTAAAGTGATTAAAGTGGCAATCATAAATAAGACAAATTATAAGAGTCAGCAAGGATATGGAGAAATCAGAACCCACATACATTATGGATGGGAATTAAAACAGTAGAGTACTCCAAAAAGTAGTTTCTCAAAATATAAAATATGTAATTAGCATGTAACTCAACAATTTCACCCTAGCTATATATGTAGAAGAAGTGAGAACATATTTTTTTCATAATAGAGGGGAGTGTGTGTATGTGTGTAGGTGTGGGTGTTTTAAAGTCTGTATCACAGATTGGTGATGACTATTAAATAAGGCTACCACTCATGTAACAGTTTGCTGTATTTTGGTAGCATTGGTATTACTGTGATGCAGGAAGCTATGCCAATAGTATTTGAAATACCAGCGGGATAACCCATAGTGGGCACATTTCAGTGGAGCTCATAGACTAAGAAGAAGGACCTGTGGTCTTCTGAAAACTTCGCTCCTAAAAACTTTATGAAGGGCAGTGGAGTATGGTCTGCTATGGTGACAGAATATGATTCCTCAAGTTGAATGTTCCTCAAAATACAACTAGAGAAGAGCTGCCTCTTCAAAATAGAGTCAACCTTAGTACTATAGATGGAGCATAGTTTTCAGTATCTTCATTTGTTGATGAAGTACTACAATATGAATAAGATAATGCATATAGAGAATTTATCAACATGGTAGTCACAGAGTCAGCCTTCAATTAGTCAAATACATTTTATACTCCCTTGAACTCAATCTCACTGATAGGAAGTATAGTCCCTTGGTGCAAACCTAAATATTGGTTGTTTGAGTCTACCTAGAGGTACTATAGAAGTACTATGTCTGGTGATCCACAAAAATTCAGTCACAGGAAGTTGTATAGAGCACAGCGCTGCCCTGACAGACAAGGGGCTGTCATGACTAGACCACAACTAGAACGAGTCAGTACTAGAGATAAGAGAAGGACTTAGACCAGGAGCCACAACCCAAGTATCTTTATTTACCTGGTAGCAATTTACTGAAACATCAAGCTTACCATTAAGAAATGCCAACTTTTGGAATTCCAGATCTATCATACAAAAGTCAGCAATCCCAAGATACTACGAGGAAACTTTCTTCTTATGTAATTGATATATTTGCAATCATTCATTCATCTATCCAATCATCAGCTTTATTCATTTATTCTGTTTCAGGTATTAAATGAATGTTGTTGTTAGGTATCTTTGAGTTGAATACAACTCCTAGTAATCCCATGAAAAACAGATGCTGTCCTATCCTGTGCCATCCTCATTTTCTCTGATACATTTGAGCCCATTGCTACAGTCACAGTATCTATCCATCTCATTGGAACTCTTCTCTTTTGATGACCTTCCACCTTTCCAAGCATGATGCTCTGCCCAAAATATGAGGGATGAAACTCCACCATCCTTGACTCCTAGGAGTACCCTGACTGCACTTTCTCTAAGACAGACTTGTTTGTTCTTTTGTCAGTGCACAGGATATTCAGGATTCTTCTCCAACACCACAACTCAAAGGCATCAATTCTTCTTCTGTCATTTTATTCACCATCTAGCTCTCCAATGCACAGCAAGTAATTGAAAAGACCATGCCCTTCTGAAAAGTGATTGAAAAGATCATGGCCAGGTGCACCTTAGTCTTCAAACTGCCATCGTTGCTCTTCAGTATTTTGAAGTGATTCCTGAGAGCCAACTTTCCCATCGCAATTAAGTGATGCAAATACAAAAATTACACAGTGGACCCTTGACCCTTAAATTAATCAATAGAACCTTTCGAGTGCCAAATGAATTTTTTAAAAAACAATGCTAGACATCACAGGGATACCTAACTCAATAATCATTAACTCCCTCCTATGAGTCAGCCTTACTAGTTGTAGAAAAATGAGTGAGATATGGTACTTACTCTAATAAAGTTTAAAACCTGATACCACAGGGGGCTCTGGTGGCATAGTCCACAGGAATGGCACTGCAAACCCAAAGGTAGTGCCTCTCTGGAAATTGAAATCCACCAGCAGACTGAAGGAGAAAAATGGACAATGTCCTCCTGTGTGATTTACTGTCTCTGACAACCTGCTCGAGAGTCATATATGAGTCAGCTCTCACTCCACGGTAATGACTGATAGGCTGATGGTATACAAAACAAGAACCCAGATCACCAGCCAGGAGGCTGATGTGATATTTAAAAGAGAACAAACCATCATCGTCCATTGAATCAGAACTAACGCATAGCTGACCCTCCATTGGTTTCTGAGCTGTAAATCCCATGGAAGGAGATTGCCCATCTTTCTCCCACAGAGTCACTAGTGGATTCAAACTGCAGAGAGGTGTGGCCTTCAGGTTAGCAGTGTAATTCCCTAAGGATTCCCACCAGAGCTCCCTTCTAATGTGATAACAGGTCCCAAAATGATTCAGGCACCAAAGTAGAGAAAGCTTGTTTGGAAAATGGCAAGTAGTTCAAGGTGGCTGAAGCATATGTAGCTAAAGGTAGAAAGGAAGGCTGGAATGGTGTGCTAGGGCCACATGTGTTGTTGATTGCCGTCGAGTCGAGCATGACTCTTAGCAACTCTGTGAGCAAAAGGACTGAAGCCCCTCTACAACTATCATCATTTCTCAAGGTTCATAGTTTCCAGAGGCATGTTGTTTAAAAAGTGGATGCCACTCCTGCTTCCAAATTTAGTAGATTCTAAAGGTTAAATGAAAGCACCAGAGTTTTATTAGGTGGCAACAGAGCTATTTAACACTACTGTGATGTGCAAAGATACTAGTAGCAAGAATAGAGCCTATGGACACAGAATGCCAGACTTGGGCCAGATCTACACCCATATGGAAGAGTCACCTGAATTCAAAGCATACTACGACATACATGTTAATGGTTTAAGACTAATAAAATGTATGGGACCTGAGAGGAACTTTCTCTTTTTGCAGATCTGGCTTTAGAGAACAGGAAGTTGGATCCCTTACCGTCTTACTTAGCATGTACAGGCCAGCCCTGAGCCACCTAAGGACTCTGTTCGCCACAGTTTAGAACAGGATGTGACAAAGTTTTCTTTAAAGAGTCCGAGAGTAAATGTTTTAGCTTTTGCAAATCATACGGGTTCTGTTATACCTAGCTAACACAGGAAAATAACCAATAGCAACATGCAAATGAAGATGCATGGCTGTGTGCTGATGCATGGATCTGGCTCAGAGTTTGAAGCCTTTCCACAGAGCCCAATACACTGACCAGCTCCAACTCCTTCCAGAGAGAGACTCAAGCCTCATCTGTCAAAGATTACTATTCCTTCAGAAATGTAATTGCTCTGATCCCAAGTCTCTGTCCATACCCTCAAGACTGCTAGGCCTCATTCTCTGAATAACCTGTGTGGTGCTCATCCATGTTGGGTGGTAGCCAGAGTGTTATCTTATGACACAAGACCCTCCAGGTGCATCGATTATTTCCCACATTCCTATGCCTTTGCAGGTGCTGTATCCATTACCTAGAAGTTCACCTCCTACTCCGCTCATATCACTCTCTCAGTGAGATTCTTCCTGGCCTGCAACCTATAGGATCCTCCCCATGTCACTCTCTATTTCATCCTGTTTTCCATTCTTTATAGCACGTAGAGATCTCTATCTGTTCCCATTCCAAAGAAGGGTGACCCAGCAGAGTGTGGAAACTATATTAACAATATCATTGATTTCACATGCAAGCAAGATTCTCCTCAAGATTATCCAAAAACGACTAGAACAGCACATCAACAGAGAACTACCAGAAGTCCAGGCTGAGTTTAGAAGGGGTCGTGGTACTAGAGATATTATAGCTAATGTTAGATGGATCTTAGCTGAAAGCACGGAATACTGGAAGAATGTCTGTGTTTCATTGATTACGCAAGGGTGTATGACTTGGTGGATCATAACATACTGTGGCTGACTCTGAGAAGAATGGGAAGCCCAGAACACTTGATTGTGCTAATGAGAAACTTATACTTCGATCAAGAGGCAATTGTCAGAACAGAGCAAGGAGACACTGTATAGTTCAAAATTGGGAAGGGTGTACACCAGGAGTATGTCCTATCTCCATAACTTTTCAACCTGTATGCAGAACAGATTATCCGGGAGGCTGGGCTCTATAAGGAGAAGTGTGGCATCAGGATTGGTAGAAGATCTATGAACAATCTGCTTTATGCAGATGACACAACCCTGATTGCTGAAACTGAAGAGGACCTGAAGTGCTTGCTGCAGAAGATAAAGGACTGCAGCCTTCAATATGGATTGAGGCTCAATATCAAGAAAACAAAGATTCTCACCACTGGACCAATTGGCAACATCAGGATGGATGGTGAAGAGATTGAGATTGTTCACAGCTTTAGTTTGCTTGGCTCCACAACACTCTTGGCACCAGCAGCCAGGAAATTAAAAGACATATAGCGATGGGAAAGTTTGCTATTAGGGCTCTCCAAAGTACTGAAGAACAATGGTGTCACTCTGGAGACTAAGGTGCGTCTGATACAGGCCATGGTCTTTGCAATCACTTGTTATATGTCAGAGAGTTGGACAATGACTAGGGAGGATAGAAGAAGAATTGATGCCTTTGACCTGTGGTGCTGGAGAAGAGTATTGAGTGTACCATGGACTGCTAAGAAAACAAACAGATTCATCCTGGAGAGGGTTAAACCCGGGTGCTCCTTGGAGGCAAGGATTCTGAGGCTTCGTCTGACATACTTTGGACATGTTGTAAGGAGGGACCGGTCCTTGGAGAAAGACATCATGCTTTGGGAAGGGGAGGGACAGTGTAAGAGAGGAAGACCCTCGATGAGATGGATTGATTCAGTGACTGGGGCAATGGGGGTAGGTGTGTAAGAGACAATTAGATTGGCACAGGATAGAGGAGGGTTTAAGGCTATTGTATATAGGGTCGCTATTAATCACAAGCAACTCGACAGCACAGAACAACATTCCTCATACAATGTAATTTCCATGAGATTGGAAAATTTGTCAGTCTTGTTCACCACCATTTTTCTGGTCTAAAGTAAGTACTACTCCATCCTTCTAAAATTCACTGCCAACTAGTGGATTCCAATTACTATTGATCTGTAGGACTGCTCCATAGACCTTTCAAGGCTTCTTTAAATCTTTACGGAAGTCAACTGCCAAATCTTTCCCTGGTAGAGTTCCTTGTAGGTTTGAACTGCACACCTTTTGGGTAGCAGCCAGGCAATTTAACCACTATGTCAGGAGAGCTCTTCAGAATAAGTACTCAGTATTTGCCAATTGAAAAATAAATGAATGGATGAGTTGCCATACTTCTCTGTGCTTCCTTCTCCTCACCTATTCCTCTTCACATTCTTTTCAAATTTCTCTTAGGCCCCTTGAAAAATCCTCACACTAAGCAAACTTCCCTTTACCCTCAACCCTTCATTTAGTGCTGTTTTAATCTTCTTTCCTTAATGGGAACCAGGGGCAAATATAGCCTCTCTCAAGTATAGGTTTTCTTATGCTTTTGCTTTTGTATGCTCTTCCACGTGCTCTACTGCCACTTCTAGTCTCAATAAAATATGTTCTCTAGGAAGTCACACCCTCATCTTCCCATCTCCGAGCCAATTAGGAAAAAATGGCTGAAACAGTACATTTATTCCCATTCCGAAGTAAAGATGATTCAACAAAGTGTGCAAATTATTGAACACTATCCTAAATAACATGCCTCTAGAAACTCTATGAACTTTGATAAATGTTGATAGTTGTAGAGGGGCTTCAAGCCTTTTGTTCATAGGGTCGCTATGAGTCTTGTGTAACTCGAAGGCAATCAACAACAACAAATCATTATTATAATATGCAAGAAAAGTCTTGCTAAATATTATTTTTAAATTACTAGAACAGTACATTGACAGGGAACTTGCAGAAATTCAAGATGGATTCAGAAGAGGTCATGGAAGGAGAGATAGCATTGCTACTGTTTGATGGATCTTGACAGAAAGCATAGAATACCATAAAGATGTTTACTTAAGTTGTATTGACTTCATACAGACATTTGATTCTATGGATCATAATGGATATGGCTAACACTGAGCAGAATAAGAATCCCTGAATACTTGTGTTCTTTTTAAGCATAAAGCAAGAACAGTCACTCAGATAGGACAGGGGGACACTGCATGGTTTAAAATCAGGAAATGTGTGTATGACGGTTGTATCCTTCGTTGTTATGTGCCCTTGAGTTACCTGAAAATCATAGTGACCCTATGTACAGCGGCCCTGAAGCCTGTCCTGTCCTGAGCCAGTCTCACTACCTACCACCATTGACCTAGTTACTGTATAATTCCATCTCGTTTGGGGTCTTCCTCTCCTGTGCTGTCCCTCCACCATTCTGAGCATGCTGTCCCTTCTCCAGGGATTGGTCTCTCCTGGCCACATGCCCAAAGTATGTGAGACAAAGCTTCAAAATCCTAGCCTCTAAGGAGAAACTTGGTTTCACCCTCTCCAAAACAGACCTATTTGTTTTCCTGGCAGTCTATGGGATGTTCAAGATTCCTCTCCAGCACCACAACTCAAAGGCATCAATTCTTCTTCTGTCATCCTTAGTCATTGTCTAGCTCTCTGATATATGGCAAGTAATTGGGAAGACCATAGCCGGGATCAGGTGCACCTTAGTCTCTAGAATGACATCATTGCTTCTCAGTACTCTGGAGAGGTCCCTGATGGCAGATTTACCTAATGCAATTCATCTTTTAATTTCCTAACTGCTGGTGCCAACAGTGCTGGTTGTGAGCTGAGCAAGCTGTAACTGTTGACAACTTCAATCTCTTCTCCATCTATCATGGTGCTGCCAATTGGCCCAGTGGTGAGAATCTTTGTCTTCTTGATGTTGAGCTTTAATCCATATTGAAGACTATAGTCCTTAACCTTCTGCAGCAAGTACTTCAGGTTCTCTTCAGTTTCAGCAAGCAAGGTTGTATCATCAGCGTAACATAGGTTGCTGATGAGTCTTCCTTCAATACTGATGCCTCCTCAGAAAGCTCAGTCTCTTGAATGATCTGTTCTCCATATAGATTGAAAAGGTGTAGAGACAGGATGCATCCCTGATGCACTCCATTCCTGATTTTGAACCATTCAGTGTTTCCTTGTTCTGTTCTGAGGACTGCCTCTTGCTCCAAGTATAGGTTTCTCATGAGCACAATCAAGTGTTCTGGGATTCCTATTCTCTTCAAGGTTAATCACAATTTGTTGTGATCCACACAGTCAAAACACCTTTGCATAGACAATGAACTTAATCTATATGCTGAGAAAATAATTTGAGAAGTTGATCTATATAGAGAATATGGCATCAGGATTGAAGAGTCATCAGCAACCTGCATTATAAAGAAAACACAACTTTGCTTGCAGAAAGTGAAGACCTGAAACACTGCAGAAGATCAAAGACTACAGCCTTCAATATGGATACGCCTCAAGATCAAAAACCACTAGAACAACAGGCGACATCATGATGGGGGAAAGATTGAAGGTGTCAGTCATTTCATTTTATGAGGAGCCACAATCAATATCCATTATTTCAGCAATCAAGAAATCAAAAGATGTATTGCATTGGGGAAAATCTGCTCTCATGGACCTCTTTAAAGTGCTAAAGAGAAAAGATGTCAGTTTCAAGACTAAGGTGATCCTGATCCAAGCCATGATATTTCAATTACTTCCTATGCATCTGAAAGTTGGACAATGAAGAAGGATGATAGAAATACTAGAATCCTTGGAAAAGGTCCTTTGTACTTCTGGTTAAATTTATTCCCAAGTATTTAATCTTGTGATTAGCTGTTGTGAAAGGTATTGTTTCTCTTCGTTCTGGCTCTGTATTCTTTTTGTCACTGTAGAGAAAGCCAACTGATTTTTGTATGTTGATCTTGTATCCTGCTACTTTGCTGAATTGGTCAACTATGTCCAATAGTTTTCTTGCTGAGTCTTT
>NW_006399846.1:7543400-7573111 GCF_000299155.1 Elephantulus edwardii | reverse complement strand
AAAAAAAGAAATACTAGAATCCTTTGAATTGTGATGTTTGAGAACAGTATTGAATATACCAACTCATAGCTGACCCTCCAGTGGGTCTGCAGAGACAGTAAATTGTGTAGGAGGAGATTCTCCATCCCTCTCCCAGGGAGTAGCCGATGGATTCAAACTGTGTTCCTCTGAGATGGCAGGACAACTCCTTACCACTAAGCAGCCATAGCTCTCTAGTGAATATACCATAGACTGGCAGAAGAACAAACAAATCTGTCTTGGAAAGGAAAAAGTGCATTCAGGTTACTCCTTAGAGACAAGGATGCTGAAACTTTGTCTCACATACTTTGTTGTCAAGAGGGGCCAGTCCTTGGGAAGAGAAAGGCTGAAAATTCAGAAAAGAGAACAAGGCCTTCAACAAGATGGACTGACACAGTAACTATGAAGACGGGCCTGAGCATGAGAGGTATCATGAGGATGGCCCAGGGTAGGGCAAGGTTCTGATCTATTTTTTACTGGATCTGTATAATCATAGTAGACGTGATGGCACTCAAGAAAAACAACAGGCTAAGAGGAGAAACGGCTCCAGCCGAATAAGGAGGCTTCTTTAAATTGTCCTTCTATACTAAAAAGACACTTCTCCCTTGTAAAATATGAACTAAAAATTAGTTTCTTGCAACAAAAACTAGTTTTGCATTGATTCTTTTAGAAAATATTACTCATTTACCACCTCATCTAATCAGAAACCCACATCCAACATTTCAACCTTATGTCCAACTTCTTTCTATCTCCATTGCCACCATCTTCAATCCCACTATCATCATTGTCATCATCATCATCATCTCTCACTGTACCTTTTCAATCAAATCTTAATTAGCCATCAACCCTCCCTAAATATCCACACAAAGATCAACTGTGTTATTCTTCTAATTAAAACCTTCTAATAGCTTCCCATTTCTTTCATGGATCTAGTCCAGACATAGGAGCTATGTCCTTGACTGTGTCAAGGACAACGTGTGACTTAATCTGCCAACTTCCTAAGTGTCTTCTCCTACCTCCACCTCCACCAAACACCAGTTGCTGGTTTGTTGGGGGGGGCAGGGTATGCACTTTTTAGGCATTTTTATTGGTATGCATGTAATTATTCATATACATTGTGTTTCATTGCACCTGTCATTTTATGACATGTTATTTTTCTTAATTTGTTTTATTATTTTTGTGTGTGTACCGTCAAATCAGATCTGATCGGTACGGGAGGAGATTGTGTCTACTTCCCCAGCAGAGCTTCTGGTGGATTTAAACCACGCACCTCTGGAATTGCAGTGCAGCTTCCTGCCACTAGGCCACCAGAGCTCCCTATATTTTATGGCATGTTATTTTTATGACGTCTTTGCTCCTCCCCACTTGGATCCTCATTCTCGTTCTATATTTATGGTCTTATACAGTATTTGTACTTAGGGGACTGAGTTAGTTCTATGACATTGGTTTTAATCTTTTTTTCTTTAATTGTGATTTTACAAAAGTTTACAGAAAAGTTGGATTTTCCAAAAACTAGTTGCTATTGAGTCATATCCAACTCAGAATGAGTCAGAATAGATCTGTGGTCCAGAACAACAGACTCATTTTTTTTTCTAATTAGGTTGCCAGATCTTTGCTTTGAGGAAGGGACCTTTCAGTAAACTCTAGTCTCTAACCATTCAGTTAGCACGTGAGTGTGTTAACCTCTTGCACCACCGTGGCACTCCACTCCACTCCACAGCAATCCTCTGTTTAAGTCTGAACCCTAGATGTATACCTAGATCAAGAAGCTGTTGTCCAAACAAAGCAAGGAAGCACTGCATAGTTTAAAATTAAGAAAGGTGTGTGTCAGGGCTGTGTCCTTTCTCCACACCTATTTCATCTGTATAATAAATAAATTATTTGAGAAGTTTAATTCAAAGAAGAAGAATGTGGTATCAGAGGAAGAATCATCAACAATCTGCATTACACAGATGATACAATCTCACTTGCTGAAAGTGAGGACTTAAAGTACTTGCTGTAGGAGATCAAAGACTACAACTTTCAAAGTAGATTACATCTTAACATCGAAAAAACAAAAATTCTCACCACTGGACCAATAAGTAACACCAAGATAGATGAAGAAAAGATTGAAATTGTCAATGATTTCATATTACTTGCATCTGCAATCAACACCCTTTATATCAGCAGTCAGGAGATCATTGCATTGCAAAGTCGGCTGTCAAGGATCTCTCCAAATTATTGAAGAACAGTGATGTCAGGTTGAAGATTAAGGTGCACCTGATTCAGGTCATGATCTTTTCAATCATTTGCTATGCATCCAAAGCTGGACAATGATTGTGGATGGCAAAAGAAGAAATTATGCTTTTGAGCTGTGAGTTGGAGAAGCTGTGGGTTGTGGCTATCCCACAGCCTGCCAAAAGAACACACACATGTCTTGGAGAGAATGCAGCCAGGGTGCCCTTGGTGGCAAAGATGTCAAACCTTTTTCTCACATGCTTTGGGTATATGGATAGAAGAGGCTATTCCCTGGAAAGGGACATCATGCTTGGAAAGGTAGGTGGTCAGTGAAGAAGAGAAAGACCTCAATGACACAATGACTGCATTGGGCTCAAGTGGGTCAGAGATGGCGAGGATGGCACAGGATAGGACAGGGCTCAGGTCTGCGAAAGGAGCCGGTGCACCATGGAGGTTGCCAAGTTGGACTTCTACGTGCAACAAAAAGGGGAATTGTTCCCAACAGTAATGTCCATAGCATCAAACAGCTACATGGTGACTGCACATGCTCCTGCACCAATTTCAACCAACCATTGGATCCAAGTTCATTGCTGACTCACAGAATTTACTCAGAGTTATGGGGTTTATTGGAGAAATAAGTTGGAAAGTAGGAAAGGCAAAGATATCACTGACAAAAGTCCAGATTTAGTCCAAGAGTCCCAAGCCAGATGAACAAAACACAATTCCTCAATTAATGAAAGTTCAGGTTTCAGTTCAGCAGTACAAATACAAAAAGCCTCTGGTTTCCTCAGCATCCAGCAAACGACCTCAGAGCAGTTACAACTCAGCTTTTCATTCAATCATCCAACAAGCAAAATCTCTGTTTCATCTCCAGGCCTTTAAGGGCCTTAATCTCCAGAGTTCTTCCAGTTTATATTAAAGCAATGCCACAGTCTACTCACTCTCTCTCCACCATCCTTGTCTCCATTTTAAACAGTGTGGAAAGAACTCTCTTATATAGGCCCCACAACATTGATGATTTGCAAGATAATGTGTCCACAGTTAAGGGAGCTGGAGACCAACAAAATGGCTAGAAAAGCCAATTTTTAAGGATTCTGACACCTCAGATCTGTTGCTTATGGGGTTGCTATAGGTTGTATCCAACTCTGCAGCGCCTAACAACCACCACCCAGACCTAAGTCTGAACCCACTAAGTGGTGTCATGCTCACTGTGGCTCCCTGACTGGGTTGCTCTTCTTGGCACCTCCTCTTACAGAGGCTTTCCTGATGCCTCTCCTCACCCCACCCTTCTGACAAGCATCAACAAAATCCCCTGAAGAGCCTTTTGGCTTAGCACTTTACTCCACTGCTTGGCAGGCTATGTTTTCATGACTGTCTCATCCTTTCAGACCGTGGGCTCCTCCAGAGTGGAGATGGATGTCTTAGGCAGATTTCCAGTCCTTGTGCCCAACACAGGGTGAAAATGTCCTGTATGCCTAAACAGCTCTGACATTAAGACTCTGCGTTGGGGAAAATTATCTACTGCCCTCTCCTGGCAAAGTGAGACATTGTCAAATACAGAAACAATAACCCCAAAAAAAGTCAGAGGAAGGGGGAAAGCCACCCAAGTCCATGGCCATGAAATTGATTCCCAGTGATTTCCTTTGTTTTCTGATTCATGATGGCCCCATGTGTTATAGGGTAGAACAATTGTGCTCCATAGGATTTTCTTGGCTGTAATCTTTAAGGAAGCAGATCTCCAAGACTTTGTTCTGTGGTTTTGCTGGGTTGATTCAAACTGCCAACCTTTATGTTAGTTGTTAGCTACCAAAAGTTAGTAGTTGACTGAAAACTATTTGTTCCACCTACAGATCTCCTGACAAACCAGGGATTCTCAGGGAGGGGGGAAACAGATTCTTCCTTCGCAGAGATGTGGGAGACTCTCTCTCCAAGAACCTCTGTGAGAACCCCCTGGACAAGCCTCCCTGCAGTGTTTCTCCTTGTGCAGAATTAAACCTGGTAGAGTAAACCTAAAGAAATATCAGAACAGTTCCCTAGGAAAGTGCTAGTTGTGGAAAGAAACGCTACTTCATTAAGGACCCATCTGTGAATCCCACGTAACGGGTTAAACACAGATCTTCTGAATACATACTTTTGCTAAAGGCTGAGGGGATAAATATTAAAGTCAATATTTGACAAGACTGAAGCTGAGTATTACCAATATAAAATGAACTACTGGGATATAAGAGTAAATCTGAAGGTTCATAAGAATTACTGCGTGCTTTTTTTCCCCTTACAAGTTAAATGTTTTAAAATGTTACTAGACCAATTATAGAAGACTGGCATGCTGAAGGAGGAATAATATCCTAAATTTTCAGTAATGATGGGTGCTGGGCCACTCCTACAGTCACAACAGTGCACATCTGTGATATTAAACAACACTTATTTTCAACTGAGGACAATGGAGAGCAAGAGCTTATTTTTCCCAGATGACAATCTTTGTCCTCATTATGCTAATTAGATGATGAAAACCCACACAAACAAATGATCCTTGATCGTATACAATTTGGGGAAGCCAGAATTACTGCTCAAGTAGACATCTGGCTATTTGACACCCAGAAAAAAGAAAGCCAAAGAAAAGCTTCAGTGCACCTCAGGTACAGGATGAAGATGGGATACTTCTTTTAAGGAAAATAACATGCTCTGATTCAGATAAATACAAGTAAATATTTATTATCTACACTAAGAAATATACATATGTGTATATATATGCACATATATACTCACACATATTTTTGTTGTTGTTGTTGTTGTTAGGTGCCATTGGTTGGAATCAACTCCTACCTGACCCTCTGAAGGTTTTCAGAGGCAGTAAATTCCAAAGGAGGAGATTGCCCATCTTTCTCCCATAGAGCAGTTGGTGGATTCAAACTGCATGCCTTTGAGTTAAGAGCCTAACTCCTTACCACTAGGTTACCAAAGCTCCATATATATATATGTTGTTGTTAAGTGTCATCGAGTCACTTGCGACTCATAGTGACCCAATGTACAACACCTCTGAACTCTGCTCTATCCCAAGCCAATTTAATCATCTCTGACATACCTACTCCCATTACCCCAGTCACAGAGTCAATTCATCTCATCCAGGGTCTTTCTCTCCTGTGCTGTCCCTACACTTTCCAAAGCATGATATCCCTCTTTAAGGATTGGTCCCTCCTTGTAACATGTTCAAAGTATAACAGATGGAGCTTCAAAATCCTTGTTTTCAAGGAGCAGCCTGGTTTCACTCTCTGCAGGGCAAACCTCTTTATTCTCTTAGCAGTCCCTGGTATATTCAATAGTCTTCACCAGCACCACAACTCAAAAACATCGATTCTTCTTCTGTCATGCTTACTCACTGTCCAGCTCTCTGTTGTATAGCAAGTAATTGTGAAGACAATGGCCTGGATTGGGTGCACCTTAGTCCCTAGACTGGCATCATTGCTCTTCAACACTCTGAAGGAGTGGCCCCTGACAGCAGATATATATGTACTTTATCCAAAAAATATGTTTGTCCTTTTGGCAGTCCATGGGATATTCAGCATTCTTCTACAACACCACAAGTCAAATGCATTGATTCTTATCCTGTAATCCTTAGTCATTGTCCAGGTCTCAGATGCATAGCCGGGAACTGGAAAGACTATGGCTTGAATCAGGCATACCTTAGTCTTTAAACCTCATCAGTCTTCAGGACTTTGGAGAGGTGCCTGACAACAGACTCCCAAGGCTATAGTAATCTCCTGACTGCTGGTACCAAAGGTGTTGATTATGGATCCAAGCAAAATGAAATTATTGACAATTTCAATCTTTCTCTCTCTTGAGAGAGACAGAGTTGAAATCTATGGGTCATAGATTGATTTATGTACCCAAAAACATATATAGAGAATGATACAATGTGGAAGCTGTGTAATGAGGCCCCAGGATCTGATATATCAAACAGGTGTAAAAGGATTAAAATATACACCTTAACCTCATCTTCCCAGAAGTATGGTCAGTCTCTTCCAGTGGGATTTACCACCTTTGAAAATCGACTGGAGGGTCAGCTATGGGCCAGTTCAGACTTCAGTGTAACAATACAACAATAATCCCATCTCAACCCTGATTTGATAGAAGAGGAGTTTCCCTAGGGTGTTGCCTGGAATACCTTTTTTCTTTTTTTTAAATAAAATTTTTGTTTTGTACAGTTTATGAGTTATCTTTTGATAGATATTCAGGTTTTTACAATATACAGGCATTACAATACCACTGAAAACATTTCTGAAAATGTTTACATATATGCATAAGTATGCCCACAATATATATTTTTAATTGCAGAAATACAAGGTAATTAAGTAGCATCTACAATTAATACATTGTAAAATATTATCAGATTATCCTTCCTAATATGTGTATTCCTTTAATACTGTTGAATGTTTTATCATAATTAGATATGGTCAAACTTCTTTAAAAATTTAAGGGAAAAAATACCTTCTTTTTTTTATTGCGTTTCTTTAATGTGTTTGAAGCAGGTCTTTTTTTTTTTTTTTTTTTTTTTTTTGCTTGACAAACCTGGAAAATTGCACAATTCTTTATTCTTTTTTTTTCTTTTTATATTGGTTTGCAGGCAAAATTTGTATAGATTGTGTTTCATACTTTCCTTCATTCACATTGTGTTTCATACAATCATTTTCATACACTGTGTGCAGGGTTTCCCTCCCCATACCTTGTGGCTTGTTTTATTTTATTAATTTTAATGAAAGTTTACAAAGACTTTGGATTTCCATTCTTTCATTGTTGTACTTTTCTCCCTGCCCATCCCCTCCCCCAATTCCCTGTTCTCTTTGAAAAGTTAAAGAAAAATTCTTTCATTGCTATGCAATCCCTCCTCCCAAGTCCACTCCACTGTGACACCTTCATTCTGGACTCCTGTCATGACAATAATACTCACTCATATATCCCTTTTAAACAGTTCTCTCCCTCATCTGTTTGAATGCAGTATATATGATTCATTCCCTCCTTCTCTGTCTTCCCTCCACCCCAATGTCAGTTCCGTTTTACAACAGTGGCACCATGCAATATTTATCCTTTTGTGACCGAGATATTTCACTCAGCATAATGTCCTCCAGGGTCACCCATTTTGTGCAATATTTCATGAGTTCCTTGTTTTTCAATGCAGTATAGTAATTCCATTGTGTGAATATACCAGGGCTTCTCTATCCATTCATTTGTTGATGGGCACTTGGGTTATTTCCAGTTCCTTACTATTGTGAACAAAGCCGCAATAAACAGCAGTGTGCATATATCTGTTTGGGCGGTGGTATGGTTTCTTTAGGGTATATTCCCAGTAGTGGAATTGCTGGATCAAATGGTATCTCTATTTGCAACTTTTTGAGAAAGCGCCATACAGTCTTCCATAGTGGTTGCACCATTTTACACTTCCAACAACAGTGAATAAGGGTCCCAGTTTCTCTGTAACCTCACCAGCATTTGATATTTGCTGTTCTATTAAATTTTGCAATTCTTACTAGGGTGAGATGATATCTCATAGTTATTTTGATTTGCATCTCTCTTAGAGCTAGGGATTTTGAACATTTCTTCATGTGCTTTTTGGCCATCTGAATGTCTTCTTTGGTGAAGTGTCTATTTATATCCTGTGCCCATTTTTCAATTGAGTTATTTACCTTTAACTTGTTGTGATGCTCAAATATTTTATAAATTCTAGACATAAAAGTCCCTTGTCTGACATATCATTAGCAAATATTTTTTCCCAATCTGTGACTTCTCTTTTTATCATGTTGGAAAAGTTTTGGGATGTGCATAGGGATTTATTTGATTCTTATAAAGGTCTCATTTATATATTTTATCCTCTCCTGGTTGTAGATGGAATACCTTTTATCTCAGAGAAAATAAAAAGGAAAGAAATCAAATTGAGCTGAGGACCTCAGGATGATCAAGAAAGAATTTGCCAGGAGTGGAGTATGCCCTTATGGACCCAGGCTGCTGTGCAAGGAAGTTCCTTGACACCAGGAAAACCAACATATATAGAAATCTCCAGGGAACACTTTGTCTACAATGACTAGAAGAAACAAGGACTTTCCTCCATAAGCAAAAGAGAGAGTACAGCTTTTGATGGAGATAATTAGCAATACATTTCCTATCCTCTTTCTATTTCAGTTTCTCCCTCTTTCTCTATTGTTTCAGGTGACTAGAGACCAGCTGCTGTGCCTTGGATTCTCACTCAAAAGCTCTTAAAACCCCAGGCACAAACTACATAACAAAGGAACAGGCAGGACAGAAGCACTATTAAATCAATTAACTGAGACTTCCCATGAATTCTTGACCTTAAACCTGCAAACCAGTGAACTAAAATTCCATGAGGTTCCGAAGCTCTGGTGGCCTTGTGGCAAGAGACTGTGCTGCAATCCACAGTTCGAGGCCAAAAGACGCACTGCAGGAGAAAGATGGGCAGTCTCCTCCCTGCGTGATTAAATGCCTCTGAATGCCTCCCTCCCTATGGATCAGCTATGGGTTGGTTCAGACTCCATAGTGCACAACAACATTAACAACCTCAGCAGATTTCACTCTATTTATCTGAATCAGAGCATTACATTTAAAAAAAAATTCTAGGAAATAGGAAATCTATCAAATATCCTATTTCCTCCTCCCTCTTCAGGAGTTCAGATAATGGTATAAGCAAAGGAAGAGTTAAGATCAAGTCTTCACCTTCAAGGTTGACGTTTTTATTGAACTAACATTGCTAGTACAGAGATTATGAATTATATTAAATAACCACGTTCATACTCAAGAATTACGAAATGTGTAACAACCATCTCAGAAAGTGCAAGCGTGGATTGACACCAAAAGAGAAGCAGTCTGAAAGTTAAGAGTGGTCCTGAAGGTCTTCTTACTCCAACAGCAGCTTGAATAAATAAAGTGGTGCACTGCTGATCAACTCTTAACCACTCAGGCTGTGCCATGCACTGCTTTAAATACTTCACATTTAACTCATTTACTCTTAAGAAGAAAAAGTAAATAATAATAAATCTGTAAAACAGAACTATTCTACTCCCATCTCTGGGTTCAAGAAAATTTGTGCGAAGTCTCATCACGGGTACAACAATGAAGCTGCAGTTTGGTCCTAGGTAAACCTGATCCAGGGCCGATGCTGGTATTTGAATGCAGGTAAATGCAAACTGGAGCCTGTGAATTTAACCTTTATACTATACAGCCTCCCACAGAGACTTGTATTGTATGAATATGTATTTGTAATCACATTGTTGTTGTTGTTGTTTCAACATTCACCAAAAATACAAAGAAATTATGTAACAGTCCTTGACCTTTTTTGCCATTGCATTTCCAACACAAATTATATTGGTCATGTTTTCATTCTTAGACTGGGTGACAGATTGCCAAGTTTCATTTTATTGGAGTGTGTACACACAGAAACACACACACATATTCATCTGGCATTATTTTGAAAAATTCAAATATGATATGAAAATGTTTTAAGTGTATTGGCAGCCTAAGAAGATCAAAATATCAACTTTAAAAAGCAAAGGTATCTTGTAGGAGGTCTCGTAGCAAAGTCCCTCATGTGTTGCAGTGCTGATCTGAAGGCAAGGATATAACGTCAGGTCTTAAGTGTGGACTGAGGGTTAGAGAGATGAACCAGGAAAACTCAAAAGGCTCATTTTTTAAAAAAATAGAGCTTTTAACCCCAATGTCTCCAGTAAGTTCCCTACAGAGTAAAGTGAATATTTTTGGGTTTGGTTTAGGGTTTTTTGCTGTGTTTTTTTTTTAATGTATTATCTACCTCTAGCAAAATAAGAAAATCTAAGAACAATTTTTAACGATTGAGTAATATCTTGAAAAGAAAACCTTTGACTAATCAATTTAAATGAGCTGAAGCAGGAGGGAGAGAAGGGATAAAACACCTATGCCTGTTCAACAGTACCTGAATCAAAGTTTTACCATCAGAAAAATATCATGTAAATAACCATAAGTAGAAAAGACTCTTAAGACAGTGAGGTCCTGCTCTGCTATCCAAGAATCCCATGTCTTTCCTTGCTCCATCCCATTTCCTGAATCCTCCATCACACATTCATTCAATGAGGATAGATCATTGTTACTGGAAACCTTCCACACATGTCTGTCCTGTTTCTATTCCAATCGGTTCTTTCCCTCCCACTTACTGGCCTCTATCTTAGCGTTTTATCTGCATCTCCACTCCAGAACTTAACACAGTAGAATAATGATCAGTAGTCATAAGCCACCTATGCATCTGATAGTTGGACAATGAATAAGGATGACAGAAGAACCAGCGCCTTCGAGGTGAGCTGTTAGAGAACTGAATATCTATCTCATGGACTGCCAAAAGAACAAACAAATCTGTCTTGGAGTAAGTGTAACCAGGGATGCTCCTTAGGGGTAAGGATGGTGAAACTTCATCTCACATGTTTTGGGTATGTTGTGAGGAAGGGCCAGTCCTTGGGAAAAGTCATCATGCTTGGAAAGGTGGAGGACCTCCGACAAAATGAATTGACACAATGACTGTGTCAATGGGCTCAACTATCAGAGATGATGAGGATGGTGCATGATGGAGCAAGCTTCAGACTTGTTCACAGGGTTGCTATGAGGCTCAGTCAACTTGGTGGCACTTAAGACCAAATACCTGACACATATCCCTTCTTTTAAAATTACTCTCAGGAAAAAAATCCACAACTCTCCGGCTGATGAGAGTGTAAAATGGTGCAACCACTATGGAAGGCAGCAATTCCACTACAAGGAATATACCTAAAGAAACCAGAGCTGCCACCCAAACAGATACATGCACACCCATATTTACTGCTGAATTATTCACAATAGCAAAGAGATGAAAGCAACTCAAGTGCCCATAAACAAATGAATGGATAGAAAAACTATGGTATAATCACACAATAGTACACAACACTGAAAAACAAGGAACTAATAAAATATTACACAACATGGATGATCCTGGAGGACATTATGCTGGGTGAAATATCTCCATCACAAAAGGACAAATACTGCATAACAACACTGTTATAAAACAGGCCTGACGGGGTTGGTGGAAAACTAACAAAAGGGGGGATTACTGAAGAGAGATGGTATCTCATTGTGGTTTTGATTTGCATCTCTCTTACGGCTAGTGATTTGGAACATTTCTTCATGTGTCTGCTGGCCATTCAAATATCTTCCTCTGTGAAAATTCTTTCCAAGTCTTTTGCCCGTTTTGTAATTGGGTTATCAGTCTTTTTCTTGTGGAGGCCCAAGAGTATCTTGTCAACATTTGTTATGAGACTTTTGTCTGAGATGGTATTACCAAATGTTTGTTCCCAGTCAGTAGGTTCTCTTTTCACCTATTTGGAAAAGTTTTTGATGAGCACAGGGATTTAATCTTAGAAGGTTCCATTCATCAATTTTATCCTCTTCAGATTGGCTTCTCTTTATACGGTAGACTAAGGCTTTCTAAGCTTGATCCTAGTTTGTCTCTTATGAACTTTTTTGTTTGGGGCTTTACTCCCAGGTCTCTGATCCACCTTGAGTTAATTTTTGTGTATGGGTGATACATGGTCTTGTTTCAACTTTCTGAAGGCGGGAGTCCAGTTTTTCCAGCACTATTTGTTGAAGAGATTGTCATTTTCCCATCTCACTCCAGTAACAGTGGCAAAGTTTAACAGGACAGCAAGTAATAAATGTTGGAGAGGATGTGGCGAGAAAGGAACTCTTATACACTGTTGGTGGGATTGTAAAATGGTACAACCACTCTGGAAGGCAGTTTGGTGCTTCCTCAAAAAGCCGAACACAGAAATTCCATAAGACCCAGCAATTCTACTGCTTGGAATATATACCCTTAGAAAATGAGAACTGAGCCTCAAACTGAGACTTGTACACCAATGTTCATAGCAGCATTATTCACCATCAAAAGAACATGGAAACAGCCCAGATGTCCAAGCACAATAAAATAGATTGAGAAATTATAGTACATTCATACAATGGAATACTATGCAGCATGCAGGTGCAATGACTTTTGGAAATTACTATGTAATTTAGGAGGGACTGGAAAGCCTTATGCTGAGTGAACTAACTTAGTCCCACAAGGGCAAATACTGTATAAAACCATTATTGTAAAATGAGTATAAAGATCCAAGGGGGACGGGAGGGTGGAAGCAGAGGGATGAGGATGTGCAGGGGGCAGGGGTTTAATCATGGAGTTGTACAATTTGATGGGGGGTGAGGGAAATTGGAAGAATCTGATTTGAAAAATGTATTCAAATTTTGTAAATAATCTAGTATAAAGAAATTTTTTTAAGTTGAAAATACAATTAAAAAAGAAAAGGGGATAAATAATAGTGCATTGGAGGAAAGAAAGAACTATTCATAAGGAATATATGATTAGGCATTGTAAGTTACGACAACAGAATAAGAAGAACATTGCAAGGAGTTCTAGGGGGAGAGAAGGGAAGGAGGTAATTGTATAACAATGAAAGAATATTTTTTTTAAAGTGATGAACTGAGGGAGAGGGAAGGGAGGGAGGAGAGGTAAAATGTGCAACAATGAACAAATGAAAATCTAACTTTTACATATACTTTTGTTAAAATCACAATTAAAATTAAAAATTTTATAATAAAAATACTCTCCGCATTTTACAGACAAGAAATTGACTTGATGATTAAATAATGCCCCCACAAATCGAACAACTAGTGAGTGAGCCACCCAATTCTTTCCTTACTCTAAAACACATGCTCTTTTCACTAGACTATTAAGTTGTGCATTGTGCTTAATAATAGAACTAAAGGTAACAGACCAATACGGTCTACTTTCAGTAAAGAAAATGATGTTACTCTAAAGGAAAGCATTACTCTAAAAGGTGAAATCTTTCTTTTTATCCCAATTTGTTCAACCAGTTTAGGCCCTAGGGCTTAAAAAAAGCTATGTGCACTGGAAACCAGAAAATGCCTGCCATTCAGCAAGTCAGTACCCACAATTCTGGTCACAATATCCTTCAAAAAAAAGGTGCAGGGGAAAAGCAGATTTAAACTCCCTTCCCCACCTCTCATCCTCTGAGGGTAGTTCATTCTTAGGTAACCCAGAATTGCCATTCAGTCAATTGTTTCACAGAGCACGGGTATCATAGAGAAGAACTGCTCCCAGGATTTCCAAGACTGTAAATCTTAACAGAAATTGACTGCCTCACCTTTTTTCCCCTGAAGCAATGGGTGGATTTGAATTGCACTGTTTTCATTAATAGCTGAATTCTTTAACCATTATGTCACCAGGGCTCCTTAGAAGGTAGTTCTTTCTTGTGCCTACAGGTAACCAGACCATAAATTACTGGAGGGAATTGTTTTCTTTCTCTTTATTTCCTCCTAGTCATGTTCCACCAAAAGGGACTAACTAATGAATTTATTAAACTGTTACTCTAGTGACATTTCATCTATAATAACTAATTAGCACGGAATGGATTTGGATTCGGATTCTTGGTGATCCTATGTGTTTCAGAGTAGGCTCTGCTCCACTGGGCTTTTCTCCTAGAACAAAATCTCTTGGATAGATTTGAACATTCACCTTTTGGTTAATAGCAATTGAGCCATCCAGGGACCCCCTTCAGCTATAATAGCTCTCTTAATTATCTACGCAGATCAAAGTCTTTGTACAGTAAAACCATGCTGGGGACCGCAAGTCTAAGATTTTACTTTTACATCACAAGCCAATTTACATTACAAGACAATTTGAACCTCCTCCCAAGCAATTAACTGCTTCTGAAAACCTGCTGAAGGGTCAGGTATGAATGGTTCCAACTTCACTGCACACAATTATTTGTTTCTGATGTAGATTTATGCAGCCAACAACAATACATTGATAGCCACTCCTCAGCAGATATTAAGCTAAATTGGGTATAAATGTTGAACTAAATCAGGACTTTCTCAAATAACTCACAAATGTTCTGTACTGCACAGTCAACAAACAAGCCATTGAGAAACAGACTATAAGAATAAAATATACTTTCTAATGGATCTTTTGTAAACTAAAATGACTTTTTAGTGTGTTGGAAAGGCTTTTAAGTATTAAATCACAATGACAGTTTTTATTGTGGAGGAAGATCTCTTTACTGATCGTTCTATTTAAAACTCCTTAACTCTGCAGCCCATTTCTTGCAAATTGGCAGCTTTTAGCATTTTTGCTTGGCTCCACAATCAACACTCTTGTTATCAGGAGCTAGAAAATCAAGGGATGAATTGTATTGGGAAAGCACGCTGACAGGGACCTCTCCAGAGCACTGAAGAGCAATGATGTCAGTCTGGTGACCAAGGTGCACCTTGCCTTTGAATTGTGGTGCTAGAAAAGAGTAATGAATATACAGCATGGACTGCCAGGAGAACAAACAGGTGGGTCCAGGAAAGGATGGTGGGTCCAGGAAAGGATGGAACCAGGCTGCTCCTTGGAGGCAAGGATTCTGAAGCTTCGTCTTTGGGCATAGTGCAAGGAGGGACTAGTTGTTGAAGAGGGACATCATGCTTCCAGGTGGAGGGACAGCACAAGAGAAGACCCTCGATGAGACAGATTGATTCAGTGATGAGAGTAACGAGGTTAGAGGCAATAAGGTTGGCACACGGTAAGTCAGGTTCAGGGATATTGTACATAGTTGCTATGAGTCGCAAGCAACTCAACGGCACATAACTACAACAACAGGGGTGGTCAACAACATTGGATTGCCAACCCAAAGGCAAGGAGTTCAAATCCATTTGCTTCTCCTGTAGAGTTACAGTCTCTGAAAACCTGCTAGAGGGTCAGTTATGAGTCAGTTCTGACTCAAAAGCAATGTTTAGAATATGTGTATTTTAAAAAGCTGAAGGTGACATGTCTTTCAGAAGCCTGATCTTCCCAGGTCTACAGAACTCAAAAGATTGCTTTCTCCTAATTCTTGGCACCGCTATTTACTCACAACCCCCTTTTTCCTCTCCCCATTCCCTTCTCTTCCTTCTATCCAATTTATCAAGTATAAAAAAGGAGCAAGAAGCTGCACTGCAATCCCAGAGGCACACGGTTCAAATCCACCAGATGCTCTGCTGGGAAAGGAGGGACAGTCTCCTCCTGTACCAGTCAGATCCGATTTGACGGTACACACACACACACACGCACACACACACACACACACACACACACACACACAATTAAAAAAAAAGGGGCGCAAACACGGGGAAGACACGCGGTCTGTGTTTATGGTTGGCTGTCATTAAATTGCGGGTCTCCAGTTACCGAGGAGACCAACGTGAAGCAACTCAGATGTGGCTGCTTATCTCTCAATAAACCATGCTGTGGGTTGCATGGTGTTGCGCGGATCTGGAGCGGCTGGCAAATTTGCTGTTAGAAATGATGTAGGGAGAATAAGAAAGATCTAGAAGAATCTTGTTCAACCAGGAAACGGGCTAGGTAGTCCCAGGACTCTTCCTGGGAGGAAAGAGGTGCTCCCGACTCCGAGGGTTAGGGGGCCAGGAAGACTAGGCAGCTAACTGGCGGGACGGACCAGGAAAAAAAATCACAAGGGCCAAGGGAAAAAAATCGTAACAACAAAATCATAAAAGCGTCCTCGGCACCAAGAGCCTGAACCGGCTAAGCCGCCTGCGTCTCTAGAAAGTTCTCCACCCCCACCCGCTCTGTCCCTCACTCCAGCTCCAGCTCCTCCCAGCCCCTCCCTCCGGCCGCGGGGTGGGACCAATCGCTCCCCCTGTCCGCTCATTACCCACCTACTCCCGCTCCCGCGCCCGACTCTGTCGCGGGGAGCGGAGCGCGCCGGTAGGCAGAGGTGCTCTCTTTTTCCACTGCCTCGCTGCTCGGCGACTGCAGCGCCCGCGCACCCGCGCGCGCACAGACCCGGCGGCGTAGAGGGCTTGACTCGCGCCCGGTGCCGGGCTTCCGAAGTAAACGGCGCACCGAGCGGCGATGACGGCGGAGGAGATGAAGACGGGGGAGACTGGGGCGCAGTCGGCGCCGCTGCCCCTGGACGGAGTGGACATCAGCCCCAAGCAGGATGAAGGCGTGCTGAAGGTAAAGGGCCGGGAGTGAGTGCACCAGTGGAGAAAGAGGGGACACCGGGCAGTCAGAGGGCCCCTGGCAAGCCTGAGCTCCCGGCGCCAATCTCAGGCTCCCTCCAAGGCTGGGAACCTTGGGATCCAGGTGTGGGTCGGGAACGGCCGCCTTTGCAAGCCTTAGGCTCTTCACCGTTGGTTGTGCAGCCAGTGACCCCTTGCATCGCCTTCCTGGACTGGGTTCCGCTGGTGGCAAGGGCAGCCACATGCTCTGGAGAAGATGGCCTAGGTGCGCAGGCCTGGACATTGCCAATATCCTGGACCCTCTGGAAACCTCTTGTCGAGCCTGAGGCCCCTGGGTGCCTCCAGCCTTGCCCGGGAGGGACCGCGGCTGCAAAGCCAACTCCGGCGTGCACGGTGCAGCGGAGGGGCGGGGCGGGCGCGGTGCACGCGAGTTGCAGCTAGGGGGCCCTGGGCGGCGTGCTACGAGGGCCGGGCCTGTGCTGAGACCGTCCCCCATCACCTCTCCCCGACCCCGGGCCGGGGCCAAGTTGCCAGCGTTTTTCCCTGCCAGCCGAAACCGGAAAGTCTGTCCCTGGGCCACCTTCATCGGTGGCGGTGCTAGAACTCTCTTACCCTCTGGCAGTTAAATATTAGCTAAGACGTGAGACAGTGGAGAAGCCTAATTTTATGACCCAGAGGCCTTTATGGAACCTGGCGCGCAGTCCTGGCCATGAAGACGGTTCTGGCGCCCTCTGCTCTCATCCTCCCTCCCTTTCAAAGGCTGGGGATCCAGCTAGGTCACCGGCTCAGTCATGCTGATCCTCCTCCCTTAAGCCCCGGGAAAAACGATGGCGTGGTGCATGCTGGGACCTGTAGTTTCCGTCCCACCTCGGGCCGCACTTCCAGAGTTGGGTTATCTGAGTGTGTGGCGGGAGGAGGTGCGTTGCCTTGGAGCATGCTGCCGAGTAACCGTCTGCCTGCTAATAGCGCTAGAGGGAGGGGACCAGAACATTGGGGGCAGGGCATCTTGACCTGGGTCAGGACAACAGGCTGTGGTTCAGGCAGGTTCTATGGGCAGTCTTGGGTAGTGAAATCCTAGCATGGATTTTGTGTCCTTTTCCCACCCCAATGTTTCTCCTCATCCTGGCTTTCCACGTGTATGTGCAAGAGGGAGAGTGAGACCTGGGCAAAGCTAGAGATTTCGGGGAGCCCACCTCACCCAGAGTGTGGAATTTTGTAATGCATCTCAACTTTATCCCAGACACTTAGCATCTCAAACCACTTTTGGGTGATTTCTAAAAGGTTGTTATTCCAAGAAGGGCCATTTCTCCTTTTATTCTCTGCCTTTTCCTTCCTTACACTCACGGTGCATTAGTTAAGACACTTAGCTGTAAACAGAAAGGCCATAGGTTCAAGCTCACCAGCCCTTTCAAGGGAAAAGTGGCAATGTGCTTCCATAAAAATTATTTTGTTGGCTGGGTGGGGAGAGAAGTGCAGCAATGAATGAATGGAAATCCAAATTCTCTGTAAATGTTCATTAAAAGTATTTAAAAAATACAATAAAAAATTACTTTGTTGTTGTTGTTATGTGCCGTCGAGTCGCTTGCGACTCATAGTGTACAACAGCCCTAAACTCTGCTCTGTCCTGTGCCAATCGCACTGTCTCTGACACACCCATCCCGATTATCCCAGTCACTGAATCAATCCACCTCATAGAGGGCCTTCCCCTCCTGCACTGTCCCTCCACCCTACCAAGCATGATGTCCTTCTCCAAGGACCAGTCTCTCCTCACAACATGTCCAAAGTATGTTAGAGCCTCAGAATCCTTGCCTCCAAGGAGCCACCCGGTTTAACCCTTTCCAGGATGAATCTGTTTGTTTCCTAGGAGTTCATGGTACTCTCAATATTCTTCTCCAGCACCACAGCTCAAAGGCATCAATTCTCCTTCTATCCTCTTTGGTCATTGTCCAACTCTCTGATGCATAACGAGTGATTGCGAAGACCATGGCCTGTATCAGACGCACCTTAGTCTCCAGAGAGACACCATTGCTCTTCAGTACTTTATAGCGTTGGAAAACCCTATGGGGCGGCTCAACTCTGTCCTGCACGGTTAAGAGTGTGAATTGGCTGGAGAGCACTGACACTGGTTCTGTCCACTCTACCAGGGAAACTTTCCCACAGAGGAAAGCTACACACCTCACAGGTGCCCCATAGGGTCACCTATTGTAAATTACAAAAGGGAGAAATGGACGCTTTTAAGTTCCCGGAAAATATACTAGCCCTGGGTGGGAGGAAAGAAAAACTTAATTAGATTTAGGTCCAGAATGCTTGTGTCCCCAAGTCAAGATTTAGGACCTGATTTGAGAGCTTCTGTTCATCTGTACTCCAGTATTTCTTTTACCACTTTTGAACTGTTGTGTTTCCTCCTTCACTCATATTCCCCTCAATCTCTTCTTTCTTAACCAAACCCTGATGACCATTGGGATTTAGGAAGAGTAAGAATATATAGCATTACCAGCCTTTGTTGATTATCATTTTATGTTCAACTCTTAACAGTCCAAAGAGATAAAGAGTATCATCTTTGTTTTTACAAATAAGATTTACAGCGTTTGGATGACTTATCCCAAGATCAAACACCTAACAAAAACTTGAACTCACTTCTTTTGCCTCTGGTGTTTCAAGCCAAGTCATACTGCTCAAGAAGGAAGGGTTTAATGGATCCCATGATTTGAATCATTTGAGGATTGAACTTAATTTACAAATAGGCTGGGAGGGTAGAAGCAGAGGTGTCATTTTATGTCCACTGAGAGGTATGAGCAGTTTGAATACTTCATTCTGTGCATCCTTGTCCTCTGTTCTGTACCTTTCTCCCAGGTCATCAAGCGGGAGGGCACAAGTACAGAGATGCCAATGATTGGTGACCGGGTCTTTGTGCACTATACTGGCTGGTTGTTGGATGGCACTAAGTTTGACTCCAGTTTGGACCGCAAAGACAAATTCTCCTTTGACCTAGGAAAAGGTAGGTATGATAGATGTGTTGATAGACTAAAGGTCCAAGGTTGGGTGTAAGTTGTAACATGCAGAAACTATATCCACCAGCTCAAGGCAGAGTGATTTAAAATTTACTATAGGTAATCCCTTGTCTTCTTCTGTTACCTTTTTTTCTTTTTTCTTTCTGTGCACCTCCACTGTTTTGTAACTATATTCACTCCTATCCCTTCCCACATCAGGCAGTCCTGATGGTGCAATGGAAATTAGCAGGTCAAATCTATCCTGGTAGCTCCATAGGAAAAAACCAAACAAACAAAAACAGTTATCTGCCCCTATAAAGCTTACTTAGGAAAAGGCTATGTGTGGTACAGTTCTACATTGCTACCTTGATTGCTGTGACTTGGAGTAGACTTGAGGGCCCCTAACAAAACCTTCCCAAATCACCTCAACCCATCACTCTTCACAGGAGAGGATTGCCTTATTTCTTAAACTTCTTAGTTCCATGGTTGAGTGATTTTCTTTCTTTCTCTTTAAGAGACTTGAAAGACTTATGATCAAGCTCTTGGCTCTCCTGGTCCTGTTTCTGCAGAGTCCCCCACTTCCCCTTAGGCATAGTACAGTAAGTCCCCGTGGGAGTGCACTTAGAGTCATGCTCATGCTTATGCGGACCTTCTGGTCTTTTGTATCTGCAGGGGAGGTCATCAAGGCTTGGGACATTGCTGTAGCAACTATGAAGGTGGGGGAAGTGTGCCACATCACTTGCAAACCAGAATATGCATATGGTTTGGCAGGCAGTCCTCCAAAGATCCCCTCCAATGCCACACTTGTGTTTGAGGTAAGTGTCCAAGAGGAAAGCAAAGAGCCAGACCTTATCTTTACCCAATGCCTGGCTGCCCTCCAGCCCTTCCTGCCTTTTAAGAGACAATGTAGCCAAGGCTGAGGCCTGGCCTTTAGAGAGGAAGAGAAATGGAGAGGGCAGCTGGCTCTCCTATGCCGGTGGCTGCCAGAAAAGTGACCAGTGATGGAGGCTTCAGGGTGGAAGAGGAAAATGGCCACTAACTCCTTTCAGACTCAAAATAGGGAATGGTGTTCGGGTGTATTTACATGCAGAATAGTGTTTGGAGGGGCTGGGTTGTGATTTTAAAAGAAAGGAGCCAGTCGGAATCTATATGCAGATACAAATTGAAGCATTAGCATTCTGCTGATCAGAGGAGGGGAGAAATGGCTCTCCCACAAGTCAGGGTGGTGCATGAAGGCTTACCTGAGGAGATGGGACTTAGTATACTGTTCAGTCTGCCCATAGTTGAGCCAGTCAGCAGGGGCTACTTGGAGAATGTTCAGAAGACTGTTGAGAGATGTCAGGTCAATTTTATTTCTAAGAGCCTGGATTAGGTTGATTGAAACTTGGCCTTGCTAAGTGGAACAGATTGATCTCTTAAGGTTAACTGAAATCCATGGGGTCTGTCAACCTCTAACAAACTTAAAATTATGACACTTCCCAAGAATTTAGCAAAAATGTCACTCTGACCCCTAGTGTAAACTGTCTTTGTGGTCTCACGTAGCCCACTAGTTATTAGGGATTTTTCTGGGTCAAGGAGAGGGGCATATCTCTCATTAGTGAACTAGTGTGGAAAGGAGTTACGTTACCTTTCATTTCCCACAGATAGAGCTGTTTGAGTTCAAGGGAGAGGACCTGACAGAAGATGAAGATGGTGGCATCATCCGCAGAATACGGACTCGGGGTGAAGGCTATGCCAGGCCCAATGAAGGCGCTATCGTGGAAGGTGAGCCAGTGCAGTCTGAAGTTATAAATAGAGGAGTCTGAATCTGGGTGACTTTAGACATTTCTCTTCTCAGAGCCTACTTTCTTTTCAATAAAAGGAAGTTTTGGTTCTTTCTCAGTTGCTATCCCACCAGGTGTTATCTTGGGGCCAGAAGTGATAGGGTGGTTGTCGATGGATTCTTTCTGCCTTTGCCTGGCCTCTCACACACCTTTCTTTTTTGCCAGTCACACTGGAAGGATACTATAAGGACCGGATGTTTGACAAGCGGGATCTCCACTTTGAGATTGGCGAAGGGGAGAGTCTGGATCTACCTTGTGGGTTGGAGAAAACCATTCAGCGCATGGAAAAAGGAGAACATTCCATTGTGTGCCTCAAACCCAGGTGAGAGGGAGATACGTGATAGAGCAGGCCAACCAAGGGCAGAGGTTTAAATGCCCACAGCAGGTTTGTTTTGTTTTGTTTTTCTTTTTCACTGTGCTCACTGCCGCCTATAACTCTCTTTGAGATCTAACCTTTTCCATCTTAGCTGCTGCAAATTCTCTTCTACCAACATTAAAATTTCCATCTCCCATTGATTTATTCAGTCATCAATAAACATGAAATACCATACACCTACTATGTTCCAGGTCCAGTCGTAAGGATTCCTCTGTGTTAAAGTCAAATAAGACATTGTTCCTGCCTTCTAATAATGCATTCATTAGTGAGATGGCATTTAAATGAGTGACCATATCACTGTGTAGAATGATTTATTAGAAGAACATAAAAGTGGTACAAGGCCAACTAATAATTGACTGAGTAGGTCAGGGAAGGAAGATGGTGCTGAGTGGTAAACCCTTGAATCAAATCTCAAGGGAAGGGAGGTACTTTCCAGAAAATGGATAGGAAGCATTTTAAGCCTGGGACAGGTGAGGACTACCTCGATGACCTGATATTTTCCCCCTACACACAGCTATGCTTTTGGCAGTGCTGGAAAGGAAAAGTTCCAAATCCCACCACATGCCGAACTAAAATATGAAATTCACCTCAAGAATTTTGAGAAGGTGAGATTGCTCAAGGTGTTCCCTCTTCTGAAGTCAGGTCCCATGCTGTAGGTGACTCTAGGGTAGCTAACTTTATTTCTCCCCTGGGGTGTGGCAGGCCAAGGAGTCTTGGGAGATGAATTCGGAGGAGAAGCTGGAACAGAGCACCATAGTGAAGGAGCGGGGCACTGTGTACTTCAAGGTGAGCCCACAGCCAGGTGCTGGGGACACGCCAGTGCAATGGGGGCTTCTCTGGGTCCACGCTCCCCCTAAGATGTGAGATTATTTCCTACCAAGGAGCAGACAGGTGGACACCTGTGGTCTTCACCTAGACTGTCTGACCCAGCAGGTCCCTTGTTGCCACGGGTTCTGTCTGATGCATGCCGCTTAGGTACATAAACCTCTCTCTTCTTCTAGGAGGGCAAATACAAGCAAGCTTTGCTACAGTATAAGAAGATTGTGTCCTGGCTCGAATATGAGTCAAGTTTCTCCAGTGAGGAAGCACAAAAGGCACAGGCTCTCCGACTGGCTTCTCATCTCAATCTTGCCATGTGCCACCTGAAACTGCAGGCCTTCTCGGCGGTCATTGAAAGCTGCAACAAGGTGAGGTCCCTCAAGAGGCCGTAAATAAGTGAATGTCTGAAGCCTTTCCGAAGGAACACTGAGATAGAAGCCCAGAGGCAGGGAATGAGAGAAGCAAGGGCTTTGACTTTCGAGATGGGAGGCTGTTGACACTAGCAGGAGAACTACTTAAGGGTTTTTACATCCTGGTTTTTAGTCTCTCCCTCTTACCTACCTGCCTGCCTTAGCTACTGTTGTCATGTCCTGTCAAGTTAGAACCAGCTCATGGTTGACCCTCTAGCAGGTTTTCAGAGGCACAGGATGAGACTGTTCACCTTTCTCCTGCAGAGCAGCTGGTGGGTTTGATCTGTGTGCCTTTGGCCAGCAGAGCTCCCTGACCGTATCTATAGACTCTAGAAATGTTACCTTCAGAGACCTGCTGTCTGCCAGCTAAAAACAACCCTTCTCTGTTTCTTTGAGGGCCTCTCCAAAAAGGCTGCTCTCTTGGTCCTTTCCATTTAATGCCCCAAGACTTGTTCTGTCTAGGATGGAGTTGCCATTCCTACAAGGGGGATGCATTCAGTCTTGACCAAATGGGCCACAGGGCACAATTCTCACTGCTGGTTCCTCTCTGCAATCTCAGGCCTTGGAACTGGACAGCAGTAATGAGAAGGGCCTCTTCCGCCGAGGCGAGGCTCACCTGGCAGTGAATGACTTTGAGCTGGCACGGGCCGACTTCCAGAAAGTCCTGCAGCTCTACCCCAACAACAAGGCCGCCAAGACCCAGCTGGCCATCTGCCAACAGCGGATCCGTAAGCAGCTCGAACGAGAGAAGAAGCTTTATGCCAATATGTTTGAGAGGCTGGCTGAGGAAGACAGCAAGGTATGGTTGGGGTGGGGGAATTGTCAGGGGACAGGCATAAGCAAGGGCAGTGTTGTCTCTGTCCTCTCAGGGGGACTCACATGTATGTCCCCTCTGTAATAATCCCTGTGTAATTGCCACTATGCCAATAGTGTGTTCTGTGATCAGGCCCAACACCCACCGTTGGCGGTTAGGAATTTGCTCTAGTGAACTTCCCTTGCTTAGATCCTCTTGGCCTAGAGCCATAAAAGATACCATAAAAGATGGACATGCTCGTACATGTGGCATTTTTATTAGGTAATGGATTTATGTTGTTGAATTCAAACTGCTCAAAAGCATAGTAAAAAGTCCCACTCGCAACCAGTTGTTTTTAGGTGCCATCAAGTCAAGTGTGACCCATAGCGACAGTATAAACAGATCTGAACCCTGTCCTATCTGGTGCCATCCTCATCATCTCGGCCACACTTAAGCCCATTGCTGCAGTTACAGTGTCAGTCCAAAGGCTGTGGATATTATTGCTTCTTGTGGCCTTTAATTATATCACATATATGGATAAGCAGTCACATCTTCGAGTCTCCCTTTTTGTTCACAGAAAAGGCATCATATATACCTTTAGTTTTTAAGCCATCCCTTTTTTACATAATATTAGGACACTCATTTCACATCATTATAGAAGAATTTTTACTTTAAGCTTTAGATTGAACCAGGCCCTTATTTCTAATCTTTCTGTGTTACTAGCACTACCCAATAGAATTAGAAAGTTTTCTATCATCCATATTAAGAAAGGTTTTTTAAAAATCAGAAGAAATTCTATTTTTCAGTTAACCTAAAGTATCTAGATGATAATTTTGTAACATGTAATTTATAATGCTAAGATTTCTTTTCCTTTTCAGTGCTTGGTAGACACATGTGGTAGTTGCTGCTTTACACTTTTTTATGTTCTAAGTTCAAAGTTTGTACCTGCTTGTAGGTACAGACCACACGTGGTATTAGTGTGCTGGGTGGGTTTAGGAGTGTGCCCATATCAGTGAAGCACGAGTAGGTAAGAGTGCTAACATAACATCACTGAGAGTTGCCTTTTCCTGTTAGAAGGACTAGACCAAGTGAGACGTGGCATTCAGTTCCTCCCTCTTTTCTTCTCGCAGGCTAAGGCTGAAGGAGCTGCAGGAGACCATAATTCTGACACCGAGATGAAGGATGAGCAGAACGTGGCAGGGAGCCAGTCTCAGGTGGAGACAGAAGCATAGCCTCTCCCCAGCCCTGCTACTGCGGCTGCCTGCCTCCCCTGTTCCTTACGCAAATTCCACCCTGTTAGTTTTGTAAAAACTGAAGACTTTTGAGTGAATTAGACCTTTATTTTTCTATCTGGTTGGATAGTGGCTTTGTGGGGGAAAGGGGGAAAGGAGTAGGCTGAGGGGTGGATTGAGGTGGGAATAATTTCTAGGTGGTGTCATTTTCCCCCCTTCCTGATTGCATATAAACATACATTTATCTTTTTACTCACCAGGATGTTAATTTATTTTGCTTCCTCTTTTTGCTAGGTCTATTTTCAAATGGTAAAAGGGGATGAGTGGTAGAGATAGGGTCTGATGTGAACCCAGGGTGGAGAGGGAGAACCTCAGGCAGCCGCTTTCCTCATCCTGTCCCTCTCCTGGTCCATTTCCAAACATGTGGACTCCATGTGGGTGCTGGGTAGATGGGAGAAACCACTTTTGTGCCCATTACTTCGCTTTGTTCCCTTCCTCACCCCAGATGGTGTGGCTGATGCTGTCTCTTGGTGTCATGGTAACCACCCCCTGCACCCCCATCCATTGTTTCCTCTCCTGTCCATTCCTCTTCTCGGCCAGGTTGTATCCCAGCCCCCCTCAGCCTCTTCTCTGCACGTTGCTGAAGGTCCAGGCTCTCCTCAAGTTCCTCGCTTGAGCAATAAAGTGGAAACCATAAAATCTGGATGTCAGGCACCCTTTTCTCCGTGGGTCTGGGTAGGTGGGCTGCTCTGGCTGGGTAGGGAAACAATTTCAGGCAGCAGACCTACCTAGTTACCAGGCCAGCTTAAAAATTCTGATGGCAGAAGCAGTAGTGGGCCAGGAAGCACACTTGTACAGCTGGTACCTGGGCTTCTGGGCCTTGCCATAGGTTCCCTGAACTCCCTGCCCACAGCTGCCTGGCATGTGTTCATAGCTCTGGTTTTCTTCTCCATCACTTAAAAGGCTAGGATCATGTGTTTGTTTGACGTTGTATTTGTTTCTGCCTAACTGATCCAAGAAAGGCATCTTTGTGGTTCCTTACTTGTCAAGGTAACACCTGGTGTCACTGACACCCCTCTTAACACAAGAAACTTAAGAGTGATCATAGCCTAGAAACACCCCTTTCCAGCTGCCTTCTCAGCCTTAAAGAGCACTGCTGGCTGCTAACCAAAAGGTCACCAGTTCAAATCTGCAAGAAGAGGCAGCCTGCTCTAGTTTAAGATTTACAGTCTCATAAACCCTGTGGAGGGTCGCCATGAGTCAAACTGACTTGATGGTAGTAGGTTTGGGGGAGTTCTTTTTTGTTTGCTTTATAATCTCAACTTACCAGGCCCTTTTTTGAAGGAGTATACGTGCCTTTTCCTAACTATGTTTTGACCTTTGACTCCTACAACTTTATGGGGCCCTGGGAGAAGTAAGGGGCATGGAGTCAGTCATGCTGAGCCGCCTCCAGATGATCTTGGCTGCAGGCCAGAGCCTGTATCTGTGCCCTTACCCCTGGTCTCTCCTGCTGTGTGGGCCGGCCAGTCCTTTCGGCACAGTGATAGCAGTCTGCCAACACGCATGCCTGTATGGTTCCTTCCAGGAGAAGTTTCTCCACACTTAGCATGGGAGATTAATTGCTGTATGAAAAAAAGCTTCAAGTCATACTGCCTGACTGGTGTTGGGAGTTCTAGTGTCCAGTGACAATGCCTACTTTCTTGCTGGATTCACCTCAAGTGTTTGGGGCTTGTATCTGCATCTTTTTATTATTTCCAGTTAGACTTTTGCCCTACAGCCAAAAGGCAGACACTTCCTGCCTAAGCCCAGCACTGTACCAAGCCTCAGAAATTTGATGGAAGGGTCTACCTAAGAGGTTAAGTCAAAACTAAACTAACTGCTGTGGGGTTGATAAGACCTCAGGCAAGCCTTAAGTCTCTCATCTCCAAAACAGGGAGATGGATGATAAAGAAGTATTCCTAAAGTTCCTTCCATCTGGGATTGCTCTGTAGAATTCCAGGAATTTAAAACTTAATTGCACTCCTGTAAAAGGAGGTGAATAAACCTTGATTTATAGAACACCAAATTTGTCTTGGTGAGGATGCTTTGTTATGGCTAAAATTTTTAAGGTTAAAAATAATCCCTCCACATGGTCAACTCTGCTTTGGGTCAGTGCTTTAAATTCATTCCCTTGAGTTGCAGCCTCCTCAGCATCCCTTAAATCTTCCTGTATGGAGAGAACAGACTTGTAGGAGGACAACTGCTAGCCCTTGGGGAATATTCAGTCTCTGGAAAAACTGGAATTCTGTTTCTCTTGTCCTAGAGCAAGTTCAGACATCAAGATCATATTGTTTTATCTCCTTGAGTATTTCCAGTCCCTCCATTCTAGCACTACTACCTCTCTGCACCACCATCCTCAACACTACTCATCTCCAGCCTGTTCTACAAAAGGCTCTTGTCTTTGAGTCCCTGTCCTACCCACCAGTTCACCACCCTGCTTCCAAATTGAGTCTCTTCTGCTTGAGATCCTTGCAATGTCTCCCCATCCCACTTGCACCAAAGACCCAAGTCTTCATGGCCCATAAAACCTGCAAGGCCTGGCCCACCCTTTAACTTCAGGTACCACCATATGTGCTCGTTTCATCACCCTGAAAAGAAAAGCCAGAGCTGACTAGTATATCACTTTAATTGAAGAAATGGGCAGAGACATTGTCCACAGTAGTGGCAAAAAGACTGGCGTAGTCCTTAGCAAATTATGCTACTAATCCAAAGGTTATGCATTTCAGGCAGTTCAAATCCACCAACTGCAACTCAGAAGGATGGAGAGTCACCTCCCATTGTGATTTACAGCCTTGGAAACCTGGTGGAGGGTTTTGAGTCTGAACCAATTTGATGGCAGTAAATAAAAAATACCAAGTTGTACTTTTTTGGGAAATGACGCTCTGCAAAACAGCAGAAACCTTATTCATGCCTCCTTATCGTTGTCTCAATTGTTAATTTTCCCTTTCCAAATACACATTATCTCAGAACGTTGTAACTTGATGTTGAAATGACGGTGGGCTAAGGGCAGCACTGAATGAAGCCAGTGTTGGAGTTAACAGACATTAAAAGCAAGGAAGAAACTTGTTCTCTTTCCAAAAAGTTACTGTTGCTCACTTTATGGCTGACTCCCAGCTGTGTGCCAAATTCAGAGTAACTTGGATATACCAACTACTCCCAATTATAAAACCGAAGCAGCATACTATTTACCATCTAGTAACCCTAAGTATGCTGATTTGGAAGACAAAGTGAAAGTGAAAAGTTTAAAAAGTAGCTCCAAAGACTAGTGATGGAAGAAAAGTAATGATTTCATGAGTTTCTACCATTCACACCCACCCCAGGGCAAATAGTTGCTTTAACTCATCGCTGACCTTTAGTTGAGTTTCTGAGGCTATAAATGGCATAGTCTGATCTGCAGCAAGCATTTCAAGTTCTCACTTGAAGCACGCAAGGTTGTGTCTTCTGCATAATGCAGGTTTTTGAGTCTTACTCCGATTATGATGCCATAGTCTTCATGTAGTCCAACTTCTTAAATGATTTGCTCAGCATGTAGCTTGATCAGAAAGGTTATTTAGTACTTTCAAATTAGAACTGGTCCATAGCTGACCCTCAGGTAGGTTTTCAGAGGCAGTTAATTGCACAGGAGATTGTCCGTCCTCCCATGGAGCTGCTGGTGGATTTGAACCGTGTGCCTTCAGGATTGCAGTGCAGCTTCTTACCACTAGGCCAGCAGAGCTCTGACACCTACCTTTCCTGATTTTAAACAATGCAGAATTCTCACTGTGTTCAGACAACTGCTTCTTAGTCTAGACACAGGTTTCACATGAGCACAACTAAGTATTTCTCATTTATCACATGATTTCTCATTTATCTCATTTGTCATGATCCAAACAGTCAAATGAATTCTCGTAAATAAAGCACAAAATATCTTTCTGGTAATTACTTTCACCAAGATCCATTCAACTCCAGCAATACCCCTCATTCCACAGCCTCTTCTGAATCTGGCCTGAATTTCTGGCAGTTAGCAGCCAAACAATAATAGATTGGCCAATGAGGTGATTAGTAACATGAAGGAAAGCACATCTTAGGAAAATAAACCATACAATAAGGACAGCATTTGTCCAGGGATAATCCCCAGGCGGAGTCCAAAAAAGTCAGTGATAGCTGTTGAGTCAGAACTGACTTGAATGGACGCTCCAATGGTTTTTCAGAGGCTTAAGTCCCATGGGAGGAGACTGCCTGTCTTTCTCCTTTGCCAAGGCTGGTGGTTTAGAACCGAGGCAGAGAGAAAAGGAAAGAAAAATGGTAAAACAAGATGGACTTGCGAAGAGTGCTGGTACACTGTAGAGGTTGTAATCAGGTCAGGAAATGCGTCTGAATTGTTTAATCGAAAATCAATTTGTAACTTTTCACTAAAATCAGTAAAACAATGAAAGACAAGACCTGATAGAGTAGTGCTGCTCACGTTCTTGTTTTACCCCATTTGTAGAAGTGAAGAAGTGGGGGAATATTTGGTGATCAAGTTTGTTTGAGGAACAGGTTCTGTGCTTCATTAATTTTCAGATGCTTTCTTAAAAAAAGTTTTTTAAGGCGAGCTCTGGTGGCCTAGTGGCAAGAAGCTGCACTGAAATCCCAGAGGTTCAAATCTACCAGATGCTGTGCTGGAGATGAAGGGGCAATCTCCTCCTGTACCAGTCAGATCCAATTTGACAGTACACACACAAAAATTTTTTTTAAAAAGTTTTTAAAAAAAGGTTTTTGAATTCTGAGGTAAAATACTTAATTTGTTGTTGTTGTTATATGCCATCGAGTCATTTCCAACTCATAGCAACCCTATGCACAACAGTTCTAAACCCTGCTCTATCCTGCGCCAACCGCACCGCCTCTGACACACCCATCCCGATTACCCCAGTCACCGAATCAATCCATCTCATAGAGGGTTCTT
>NW_006399846.1:7539301-7541031 GCF_000299155.1 Elephantulus edwardii | reverse complement strand
GGCTCTGGTTGTTGGTGCATATATCTGAATGATAGTGGTATTCACTCGGCTTCCTTGTAAGTGTATGGATATGATCCTGTCACTCACGATGTTGTACTTCAAGATGGATCTAGAAATAACTTTTTTTACTATAAAGGCAACCCCGTTTTTCCTTGTCTTTTCATTTTTAAACTTAAAAATCCTAACTTACATGTTGAACTTGCTAGGAGAATAAGCATACATTTCCAGTGGCCCCTTAGGAAGCCCTAGCCTTGCACAGGGGGTGGTGAGGAGCTGTAAGTGTGGGGAGGTTTTGAAGACCCATTTCTTACCTGGGCACCTGAAGCAGACAGAACTTAGAGAAAGGATCACTCTACCAACTCTGGGAGGATTAGGTGGACAAAGAACCTCATAAATCCTTCCTAATTAATTTCTTCCTATTTCCTCCCCATAGCAAGTTTCTATTGAAGCTATTGTCTGGCTGGTTTGTAAAGAATATGCCACCCACACAACTGTATCCATGTCACCTAGGCAGGAAGATGGCCTGGTTAGGCAGTTCTGGGGAGTAGGCCAAAAACCACATTGAAAGACAGTGCTTGGCTTAAGACAGAGTCTAGATAGTGCCAGTGGATACACATCAGCCTGCCACTGGACAGCAGCCAAGAACAAGGGAGCTCCGTGTGGAGCCAAGGACCGTTCCCACGTGGCGCACTCTGCAATGTCTAGTTCTAGGTTCTACCTGTGCATGTATATTCAGTGGAGTTAAAGCAACTGATACAGGAGATGGGATGGAGGCATAGGACAGTGAGACTTGATCCACAACTTATGTCTGAGAGAGCTCCTTTTCTAACATGGGCTTTTTTACAAAGCTAAAGGCATATTTACACAGTCATCATAATACCATGACCTTCATGGCAAATACACTACAAACAAAAATAAATGGCACAGAAAGGTCAAGAACAAGAAGCCGAAGTGATGGAGAAGATAAAACTGGCACTGTGGAGTGCTGGGTCAGGGTATGATTTCAGAGAACTAGGTCAGGCCAGGCCAGGTAAGGAGGAAAGCAAGGTGACCCTAATATATTCTGTCCTGACCTATTATTTATTTATTGTACAGTTTCATTCAAAGGGCCAGAAGAACAGTAGTGAAACAAAACATGTCATTTAAAACTTTTCACCTTTACATTTAGAGGTAAGTATTTTAAATTTGTTTTCTCATTGTTTAAAACCCAATAGGAAGCTCACACTTTGATTAAGAGGTGAATGGGGCGAGACAGGATAGAGCAAAGTAAGTTTGATTAGGAGGAGAAAAAAAGAGTTGTACAGCCCTCTCTGCCAAAGAGGTAGAGAATTTAAAGAAGCAGGTACAGTGTGACCTGGGGCATTGAATGGACCTGGCCGATACAGCCATACACCACCAGAACAGGAACTTAAAAATAGTTCTGCTTCAGCCAGTTTCTCCATTTGCAGTCCTGACCTCATCATTCCTTGTTCTTATCTGGTTGTACAATCCCTGGGAACCTCCAGGGGGGGAAAATTGGTACCTCTACTCCACTCCACCAGGGAATAAGGTCCTGTCCCTTTAACCATCTTCTGCCGTGGTCATAGAAATTAGAACCACTCCCAACCCAGCATCTTCAGACAAAGCAGATAGCCTTCTCTGTTCTTTTTTTTTTAGAATTTTTTTTAAATTTTATGTTATTATTTTTTTGTGCATGTACTGTTAAATCAGATCTGACTGGTACAGGAGGA
>NW_006399846.1:7535257-7539201 GCF_000299155.1 Elephantulus edwardii | reverse complement strand
CAGAGCATCTGGTGGATTCGAACCGTATACCTTTGGGATTGCAGTACAGCTTCTTGCCACTAGGCCACCAGAGCTCCCCCTCTCTGTTGATTCTTAAAGTAGAATCCCCAAGGGATTTTGAAGGCTATAAACATGTACAGAAGCAAACTCTCCAGTGGTTTAAACGTGACCCTTCTCTTAGCACCTGAACAGTTAATCACTGCACCACCAAGGCTACACTGAAGTTTTGAAAGACCAACTATAAATCAGCCTGGCCTTGCAGACCTAGACCTAAGACTGTCCTGAGTTCCTGGTATTAGTAACTGCCGTTGTTGACTCCCAACTCAATGGCAACTTTCTGAGGAGTAGAACAAAACACTGCTAAGCCTTGTACTTTCCTCTTGCCAGGTTGCAAATTCATAGGTTTTTCATTTGCTCATTTTTCAGAAGTTGATCACTAGGCCATCTTGTCATATTAGTCTGAAAGCTCTGCTGAAACCTGTTCATCACAGCAACAGGCAGACTTCCACTCACAGATCAGTGGTGGCTGACCATTAGGTGCACTGGCCTGGAACTGAACCTGGAAGGTGAGAATTATACTACTAAATCACCACGACCCTCAGAGTTCCTGTAGGATTTCAAAAATACCACTTTTGATGCCATGAATGATGGTGTAACCCAAAGAGAAGCAGAACAGAACTGAACTCTCTGATGGAGAGTGTCCCTAAGAGACTTGGTGGGGATGACCCCTTCCACTCTGTGCAGAATCAGGCCACTCCTGACAACACACGCTGGCTTGCTGTGGGACAGATCCCGAACCCTGGAAACCATCATTTCCAGCTGCAGGACTTCCCTAGGAGCTATGACAGCAAATCAAAGACCTGGAGCTCTGGATCAAACAATCCTGGTTTAAATTCTACCTCCAGAGGTTTGTGAAAGGCATGTTTTTGCAGCAAGTAAATGTCAAAAAAACTATAGGCCACAGGGCTTATGTTGCTGTTATGTGCTGTTAAGTCTCCTGTGACACAATGACCCATGTACAATAGCTCTGAACCCTGATGCTGAGCCAAACTCTGACACACACACTCCCATTACCCCAGTCACTGAGTCAATCCATCTCATCCAGGGTCTTCTTCTCTTATACAGTCCCTCCACCCTTCCTAGCATAATGTCCCTCTGCAAGGACTGGTGCCTCCATGCAGCATGCCCAAAGTATGTTCAGAATCCTTGCCTCCAAGGAGCAGCCTGGTTTCATCCCCTCCAGGACAAATTTATTTGTTCTCCTAGCAGTCCGTGGTACATTCAATACTCTTCTCCAGCACCACAGCTCAAAGGCATTAATTCTCATTCTCTCATCCCTAGTCATTGTCCAGTTTTTGGAGGCATAGCATGTAATTTCGAAGACCATGGTCTAGATCAGGCTCATCTTAGTCTCCAGACTGGCATCATTGCTCTTCAGTACTCTGGAGATGTCCATGACAGCAGACTTTCCCAATGCAAGTCATCTTTTGATTCCCTGGCTGCTGGTACCAAAAGTATTGATTGTGTAGTCAACCAAACTAGAGCTGTTAACATTCTTGATCTCTTTACCATCTATCATGATGCTGCCAATCAGCCCAGTGGTGAATCTTTGTTTTCTTGATGTTGAGTTTCAATCCATATTGAAGGCTGCAGCCCTTGACCTTCGGCATCAAGCGTTTCAGGTCCTCCTCAGTTTCATCAAGCAAGGTTGTGTCATTTGCAAAACGCAGATTTTTTTTATGAGTCTTCCTCCTATCCTGATGTCACATTCCTCTTGATAAAGCCCAGCCTCCTGGATGATCTGTCCCGGACACTTATAGATTGAAAAAGTATGGAGATAGGACACATCCCTGGTGTACACCCTTCCCGATTTTAACCCATACAGTGTTCCTTGCTCTGTTCTGATGACTGCCTCCTAGTTCACGTATAGGTTTCGAATTAGAACAATCAAGTGTTCTGAGATTCCCATTCTTCTCAGAGTCAGCCACAGTTTGTTGTGATCCACACAGTCAAAACGCCTTTGCATAATCAATGAAACACAGATAGACATTCCTTTGGTACTCTCTGCTTCCAGCCAAGATCCATCTAACATTAGCTATATTATCCCTTGTGCCACAACCTCTTCTAAACCCAGCCTGCACTTCTGGCAGTTCTCTGCTAACAAGGCACATACAGTGTAAAAAAATATTCTTATATTCACTTACTCATTGCCCTTGAGTCAGAATTGACTCATAGCTGATCCTCCAGTGGGTTTTCCAAGATTAATTCACATTTTAAAAAAGCGCATGTTGCTTTTTTTTTTTACATTAGAAGCAAATATATATAAAAAATCCTCAAACTTGTTACTGTCAAGTTGGTTCCACTCATCGTAACCATGCACTGGATTTCTGTAATTTGCAATGGGAGGAGATTGTCCATATTTCTGCCAAGGAGCAGCTATTGGATTCTAACCACCTGAGACAGAACCACATCCTATGGACTAGGCCAACAGAGCTCCCCTACAAAGGCAGCTGTTGTTGACTGCCATCAAGTAGATCACAACTCATAGCGACCCTATGAATAAAAGACTTGAAATCTTTCTATAACTATCATCATTTCTCCAAGTTTATAGAGTTTCCATAGGCATGTGGTTTAGGAAGTGGATGCCACTCCTGCTTCTATGCCTGTCTTAAACTGGGAACTCCACCAAACACTGTCTACCATGGGCAACTGTTATGGCATTTGACACTCAAATTGCACAAGGCTAATCATCACAGAAAACCCAGATTCCCTCAGCATGGAAAACTGACAGAAGAGTGCTGTATGACTTAGAAGTATGGTCCTCCAAAATATAACACTAGTCTTCCCCAGTCTTCAATTGAATTTCAAAATCAAGGGCCCTCCATGAGGTCCTTCATTCCACAATCATTCCTAATCAAACATTCCCACTGGCCCTCACCAAAACAAAAGCACCCATCTTAGAGCATTCAGCCACTTCCCCAGTTCTTCAACCGAATTTCAAAACCAAGGGCACTCACTAATGTACACAGGGCTAAAAGTAGAGAAAGGCTTGTTTATGATTATATGAAGAAAATGTTACATCAGAAGGTTGTTGTTAGCTATTAGAGACAAAATTACTCTGCAAGAAACAGGGAACAAAGATTTCTGACATTTTTTTAGAGTGGAGTAAGTAAGCAAAAGTAGTAACCCAAAGAAAGACTAAAACAGCTGAAAAGTTCAAATGGCGAATTGACTCACAATTGGTCCTCCAGCGGATTTTCAAGCAGATATTCTCCAGGGGAGCCACTGGTGGATTTGAACTGTCAGACAGGTATGGCCTTTGGGTTTGCAGCACAACTCCCTATGTCGCCAGAGCTCCCCTACTAAGCTTTAATTGTTGCTGCTTGTTGTTGTGTACCATAGACTCAGAACCGACCCATAGCTGATCCTCTGGAGGATTTTCAGAGGCAGTTAATGGCAAGGAAGGAGATTCCCCATCTGCCTCCAATCGTGCCTTTGGGATTACAGCGCAGATGAAGCCAGTATACATATGTAAATATATAAAATGGAAACAAAATTTTCACACACATTTAATAAAGCTGCTATGCTTAACTTCTTTTAAGCCATTTGTTATTTCCTTTTCTATTTTCTTAAATAACTTTTTATTTTATACTAGTTTACTTACAAAGTTTGTATACATTGTTTTTCACACTGGATCTTTCCCATTTCCTTTACCTTTTCTATTTGATTTTTAAAAATGCTAGCAGGCGTTTCTCACAGGTACCCAGGATTTCCGGCGGGCCAGAAGGGGAAACATAATCTACACAGAAGCTCTACAGGACACGTCACCTTCCCTTGGAGACAGCACAACTAAACTTAAGAGACATGTCAGCCATCAACGTTTTTGGAATCACAGAAGCCAAGAAAGCTTAAGATACAAACTGTCAGATCATGGGTTGGACAAT
>NW_006399846.1:7468201-7531732 GCF_000299155.1 Elephantulus edwardii | reverse complement strand
ATGGCACATAACAACAACAACAACAGCTGAAATTCACTAAATTGTTTTAAAGATCCCTGGTGGATATCACATAAGTGTACTCATGCAAAACCTGAATGTGGATGGAGAAGCAGTCCTTCAAACAGAACAATGGAATGCTACATGATTTAAAATCATAAAAGGTGTGTGTCAGAGTCGTATCCTTTCTCTGTATTCATTCATATATATGGTGAATTGAAGCTGATATGAAGAAGACTGTGGCATCAGACTTATAAGACACATCTACCTACCTTGTGGAGATAAAACAACCTTGCTTGCACAAGGGAACAAAAACTTGAAACACAGCAGATCAAAGACTACAACCTTCAGTATGGATTACACCTCAACATAAAGCAGTCCTAGCCACTGGACTAATAGGCAACACCATGATAAATGGGGAATAGATTGATGTTGCCAAGATATCATTTTATCTGGAAGATAAATAAACAATATACCAGCAGTCAGGAAATCACAAGATGCGTTGCACAAAGTAAATCTTTCAAGTACTCTTTAGGAAGTGCTGAATAGCAACGATTCCAGTTTAAAAACTATGGTGTGCCTGATTCAAACCATGATATTTTTACTTCATATGCGATATGAAAGTTGGACAATAAATAAGGAAGACTGAAGAAGAATTGGTGCCAATGAACTGTGTTGTTGGCAAAGAAGATGGAATATATTATGCATTGGCAAAAGAACAAACAGATCTGTCTTGAAGAAAGTACAACCAGGTTTCTCTTGAGAGGCAAAATGGTGAAACTTGATAACTTGATCACACATACTTTGAGCATGTTTCAGAAGATACCATTTCTTGGGGAAGAATCATTGGAAAAGTAGAGGTTCAGTGAAAGAGAGACCATCGATGAGGCCCACTGATTCAATTATCAACAACAGCGGGCGTGAACATAGTGGGAATTGTGAGGATGGCAAGATAGAGCAAGGTTTTGATCTGTCATTCATAGGTTCTCTATGAGTTGTACCTGACAGAACACAACCTCAACAATGTGTAGCTAGAGAAATCTGGTCACATACTCTGTAGCAAGCTGCACTGCTAATCCAAATGCCATGCAGTTTGAATCTACCACGGGCAATTTAGGGGATTCACAGCCTCAGAAATCAGAGGAAGGATTGCTAGGAGTCGGAAGTGACACAGTGACCGTGAATGGATAGCCATGCAAGTGGTGACATTGATAAGTGTTCATTCAGTATTATCAGTAATAACAGATACTAATCTACAAGTGGATAGAAAGGCTAACAGGCAAGAAGAACAGGTAGGAGCAGGCTAATGAGACTACACCCATGATATATTAACAGACAGTATTTCTACATATATATCTGCAGAGGATCATTGAAAGACCCTCAACAAGACGGACCGATACAGTGATGTGACAATGGGTATGCGGGAGATTGTGAAGATGGTGCTGGACAGCACAAGGTTATTATGATCTACTGTTTACAGTGTCACTGTCAGTTACAACTGACTAACAACTAGCACCTAACATCTGTAATGCTGTAAGCAGATCCACATAAATAGTAGAGCAGAAGGCAAAATTAGACCTTTTCAGCCATAACGAAGCACCTTACAGAAGTGAATCATTAAACCTGGGAGGTCAAGAACACAGTCACAAGGACATCAAGGTCAACTGGCATAGTCTATAATGTTCCACATTCTACTTTGGTAACAATCGTTTTCATAAAAGCTTGCAAAAAAGGCCATCTGCGGTACAAGTGTTGGTCTCTCCCTGCTCAAAATAAGCATAAAGACAACAAAGGACTACTAGTCCAAATGACTAATATTGTTATGTGCTGGGGAGTCAGAAATGATTAATAGCTGACACTCCAGCAGGTTTCCATGGGCAGTAAATCATACGGGAGGACAATGGCCATCTCTGAGGAGCTGGTGATGGATTTGAACTGCATGCCTTGGTTTGGCAGTGCAGCTCCATACCACCAAGCCATGAGAGCTCTGTAAAGGAGTAACAGATCACATTAATGTCAGTCTCCATGACTCTGAGACCAGAAGAAATAGATGATGCCTAGCTACTGATCCCTCTGAAATGGGTCCCAATATAATGGATAGATAATGTGGCAGGAAAATGTGTGTGTGTGGGGGGAAAGGTATAAAATATTTAAAACTCGGGCATTCTGGTCTGATTTAAACTAGTGGAATTCCTGAGACAATGACTCCTAAGACACCCTTCAAGCCTGGAACTGAAGTTGACTCATGACGCAACCTTCACGTAAACAGACAAGCCTCTAAGGTGAGCAGTAACACCAGAAAGGAACACTCCTTGGAAAAATTAACTATACAAAATTCAAGGCAGGCAGGGATAGGGAAGGAGGATGAAAGGAAATGGGAAATGACAGACAAGTGGGGAAAGTGGGGATTATATTTAATACCATGAAACATAGGAATGAATTGTGGAATAGAAAGCCAATGTGCTCTGTAAACTTTTCCTCAGAGCACAATTAAAAAGATTTTAAGAGATGATGCTCAAGGCAGATATTTTTAACAAGATAATATTGTTTGGTTTAAGAACCCCAGGGGATATTTTTTATTTAAATTTCAAAGATTGTATGTAACATGGCAAAGCCATGTGGTTCGAATCCACTAGCGGCTCCTAGGGAGAAGGATGCACATGTCCTCCCATTCGATTTACTACGGTCTCTGAAAGGTCCCTGGAGGGTCAGCTGTGGGTCAGTTCTGACTCAACGGTAAACAACAAGAAGTCAATATTGTTTGGTTTTAATAACTTCAGGGGATATTTTTGGTTTCAAGTTCAATGATTGTAACACGGCAATAGTTTTAGGGATCCCTCCAACCTTCCTGGCACCAGAAAGCCTAGAATCCATGAGAATTTGTAATCCTATTCTGCCTTTTCCCCCTTTAACATTGTAATTCTTACACAAAATCTTTGGCGCCTTGCCGTTGTTGCTACGTTCTTCTGATTTATGACAATCCCACGTGTGACTGCTTCACAGGGTTTACAAAGCTGTGATCTTTCAGATTACCAAGGCTTTGTTCCACGTGAAGATAACATCCAAGAAAACCCTATTTGAACCCTGTGTAGCACATGGGGTTCCCACCAACCTGACTCTAGAAATGGCTTTTTCTGGGTAGCTACAGATTTTTTTTTTTTTTTAAAGGGGAGGGGAGAAAGAAAGAAAACAACATCAATTGCTGATTCTCAGTGATGATCTGGTCTAAAGACTGAAGGTCTTCATAGCCAGGTCCACTAGGGAAGAGGTGAAGGTGATTACGCCCCCTCCTTGGAGAGCCTTGTTTCCAAGGGAACAGTTCCATATCAGGGTTGATCTACCAAGAGCGCCAGCTCTAAAGCAAAAGATGAGCTCAGGTGGCCTCGTCAGCTGATTATACTGCTAACCCAAAGGCCGGGACATTCTGGCAAATCGAGGGCACTAGTGGCTGAGACAAATATGGGAAACCTCCTCTCTTGCGATTTCTTGCTCGAAAACCTAATGGAGGGTCAGCCATGAGTCAGTTCCAACAGGAAGGCAATGAGTGAGGGAGATAACCCTGTCACTCACATGCACCGCTGATAAAGCCGCCTCCAAGCACAGAGGGCCCAGAAGACCCGCCTCCTCGCGATGGCTAAGCAAGTACGGCCAGGATAGGAGGCTCGGGAGGTGACGTAACTTTCCGGTTTCCTTGGCCTTCCGCTCGCTCTGCTGTCAGGAGGGAGCTCGGGGAGCATGTGACGTAGCTCCCCGGTACCTCGGCTCTAGGAAATAAGATGAGGTCGGTGAGCTATGTGCAACGTGTGGCCTTGGAGTTTAGCGGGAGTCTCTTTCCGCACGCAATCTGCCTCGGAGATGTTGACAACGATACAGTAAGTGCATGCGCACTGCAAGAGACGCAGCCTGCCTAAGCGCAGGGGCGGGCCATGAGAGGGAAAGGGAAGTAGCCCCGGGAGGCGGGCCACGTGAGCACTGGGCATGCGCAGGGTGTCCTGAGAAGAAAACTTTATTGATAGCTTAAGTAGTGAACATCGTGATCAATCTAATTGACCTGATACTCAAAGAGTTTTTGTTTGTTTTGGTGTGTAAGCAGATGATCCTGCTGTACAATTCAGTGATATATTTGGAGTAGGAGCCTAGTAAATTCTTGTGGCCACATTTTCTGGTTTGCTGCTTTTATAGTTTAATCTGCAGTGACATCACCGCTCAGGTACCACTTTGCCTTTAAGACCCTCAAACCTTTTTTTTTAAGCCGTAAATTGGAAGTAAGACCTCTCTTCTCTCTCGTTGACTTTCCTCACTTGAAGTTAGTTACTCTTTCGATGCTACACGTGCACTTAAAACGCACTTCTGCTAGAATAATAGTAGATCCCTGTGCTGCTTCTGTGCCTCGCCTCCCGTCAGGTAGAATCCTGAATCGAGAAGTTCCTCTCGCCTCAGCAATAGTGTCTCCTGCAACCCCTGTCTTAATAAAGCTGGATTTCTACATTATCCTGCTCCACAGTTGACTCGGGTGTTGGGTAACCTTAAAGCACCATGTTGTGGTGGTGGTGGTGTGCCGTTGAGTCGAGTACGACTCATAGCGACCCTATGAACAGCCGACCTGAAACCTGCCCTGTCCTGTGCCGTCCTCATCTTTGACACTTTACAGCCCTTTGCTGAAGTCACAGTGTCAGTACATCTCATTGCGGGGGGTCTTCCTCTCCTTCGGTGACCTTCCATTTTTCCAAGTAATAGCCTCGTCAAAGTATGAAAAGTGAAGCTTCGTCATCCTTGCCTCCAAGGAGCATTCTTGCCGCACCATTCCAAGAGACATACCTGTCTTGGAAAGCAGCTCGTCTTTTCCATCTCCCTTTCTGTGCCCTTGTAGTTGTTCCATTTTTCGTTGCTTAAGTTCATTAATACGAGTGAAAAGTGTAAGGATAATTGATGGTATGCAGCTAATGCTCACTAGGTGTTAGCTGTTGTATTGCTCTTGTTTGATACCATTTTTCTACAAAAACTTTGGAGCCTACTCTAGGAATTCAACGATGAACATGACTCAGCAGTCTCATGATCTAGCTTGGTGATAATCACAAACAATCAATTGTAATGAAGTGCATTGATTAAAATATATATAAAGAATACTGGAGTGATTAAAATATATATAAAGAATACTGGAGGTAGAGTATCAAATGGGATAAATGATGGTGTTGGAAGCACTCTTTGTCCTTACACTTTTTGTTTTCAGCCATTATCTCTGGCCATTCATATTTTTAATGCAAAACATTATTTCCCTCCTCTCCTACCCCCTAAGGAGCTTTGGTAACCTGGTGGGTAAAAAGTTGCTCTGCCTATACCAAAGGCTGGAAGTTTGAATCCACCGACAGTTCTGTGTAAGGTCGCTCTTGTGCTGTTTAACACTGAAAACCCCATTGAATCAGTTCTGACTGGACGGCACATAACAACAACCCTAACCTCTAACCTCATCTCTTTACTACTCTCCGTTCTATTTTTCTTTCTCTGTTTTTTGAGATTTAAATTTTATGTTATCATGGGCTCATGAATAATTTGACTTACTATTTTTATTTCATTCATGAAATTATAAAACACTGATTTAGGGAGCTCTGGTGGCCTAGTAGCAAGAAGCTGTGCTTCAAACCCGAAGGTATGTGGTTCGAGGCTACCAGCTGCTCCACGGGAGAAGGATGGACAGTCTCCTCCCCTGCGATTAACAGCCTTTGAAACCCACCAGAGCATCAGCTATGGGTGGGTTCCACCTCTGTGGTACACAACAATAACATGATCATTAGATGTATGTTCATGTTGTCCAACATTTCATCACTGGGATTCCTATAAACAGGTTCCTATAGCTTTTTTAAAAACTTGTGGTAAAAATGTGTATGTAAAAGATTTACCTGCAACAATGAATGAATGGACATCCAAAATCTCTGTAAATATTCATTAAAACTATTAAAATTTAAAAAAGAAAGCAAAATAGAAATCAAGACATATCATATAAAACATACAAAACATTAATCCAGCAAATAAATTTTCTCACACACAAAAAAGGTATTTGCAATGAATAAATCATTGAATGTGCAGAATTCCAAAAACAAACAAACAAAAACATTTACCAAGCAACATTTTTAAATGCACTGTATCTTTATGATCTAGCCCCAGCATTCTTTAGCATTCCTTTGCTTTCAGATACAGTAAGATGATCCAGGCTTTTATGCATTGTTCTTTCTGTGTTTCATCCCAGAACACAATCTTTTCTCCATGATCCCAGGTTCTTTTTATTAGAAATAGGGTTTATAAATTCTATTTTGATCCCAGATGGGCTCATTATTATCAATGTGTCATTGCTACTAGGCTCTCCCAATGATATCAAAAACAGACAAGAAACTTTTATTCTTCCTTCATCTGTTTATGTTGTTGTGTACCATTGAGTTGGAACTAACTGATAAGTGAGTCTCCAGTGATTTCTCAAAGGCAATAAATCACACAGGAGGAGATTGCCCATCTTCCTGCTGTGGAGCAGCTGGTGGATTCGTTTGTGTTTATTAAAAATATCACCTTTTGCCAATACCGCCAATTTCAACTCAATAGTTTAGGGTAATAGTCCAGGTAACTTCTGTTTTAAATATGTCTGGTTTTTAAAATTTTACTTATTTAGTTGTTATTGAGTCAGCTTGCTGTCTTCTCATCCCCACCTCCCTAGCTGTGCTGTGTTTTCTTTCTCCAAAAGGTAAGAGCTAAAATCAGGTATCCTTTTTACCCCCTCTCTTATGCTGTAATGAGAAAGATGTCTTATAAAGACTATTTTGGTTCTCTCCTCTCAAGGGAGGAAAAAGTTATTCTCATAAATCTGTGTTGTTTTATGGGCTTTCACATTTCTTTATATTCCAAGTAGTACAATTTTACGAGAAAATCTAGGGAGACATTTTACATTGTTAAGTACAGTAATAAATTAACAAAGGGACTTTAGATGTGCAGTATTTTTCCATTTTATATGATTACCTTCTTTATTTAAAAGAGGAAAAAACAGTACTTTCCCCCATAACTTCATAGCACCAGCTTTTTAGAAATTATACCTCTAAGTAAATTGCTGTATTACATACTCAATTCTGTGATACTGCATATATTTTTTCCCCCCACCAACATTATAAACTCATCAAGGTCAGGCACTTTTGTCCATTTTTTTCTACCCACTTTACGTACACACTTAGAGCTTTATCAATGTGATTAGGTTCCAAAGACTAGGTCATTATGTAAGAATTGGTGTTATATGAAAATTGAAGATGACGACGTCATTATTTAGCTGCCGAATTACACCATAAATGCCAAATCACATTACTACATAACTCTCAGATCACTAGGGATCATGGCCCAGCAAGGTGGACGTATAACTTTAACCATAAAAGCCAGTGTTACTCTCCCCTTACATCTTGGTGTTCATTACTGCCAACCATACTTACTTCATTAATGCACAAAATAGCAAGAATTTTTTGCTATTGTTATAAACATGCGATGTCAGATAAAAAGATAGTTGATAAGTGAGGAGTAGGTGTATTCCTAATTCCTGTTCTTATATACTGTTGCACTGGAGTGGACCCATAGTGGACCCTCCAGCAGGTTTTCAGAGGCAGTTAATTACATGGGAGGAGACTGTCCGTCTTTATCCCATAGGTAGTTGTGGATGTGAACCACATACCTTTACTTTGACAGCATAATTCCTTTACCGCTAAGCCACCAGAGCTCCTTATTACTAATACCTAGAATATAGGTATTATATTTCTATGTTGTATACTATTAACACAACATAGGAAATATGATACATGTTGAGGTCAGTATGCTGTACTGAGGTAACCTGGGGTTGCTGTGCCGTTGGGATGTCAAATGCTGTAACAGTTCCCCGTGGTGTACATTGTTTGGTGGAGCTCCTAGTTTAAGGTAGGTTTGGAAGCAGGAGTGACATCTACTTCCTAAACAACATGCCTTCAGAAACTATGAACTTTGATAAATATTGATAGTTATAGAAAGGCTTTAGGCCTTTTGTTCATAGTGTTGCTATGAGTCATGTTCGATTCGAAGGCAATCAACAACAATGACAACATTCCTATGTTACCTGAAAATATTATAGTTCTATAATCTATATGCAGAACAGATCATTCAAGAGACTGGGCTTTATGAGGAGGAATGTGGCATCAGGATTGAAGGAAGACTCATCAATAATCTTCATTATGCAGATGACACAACCCTGCTTGCTGAAACTGAGAAGGACCTGAAGCGCTTGCTGCAAAAGGTCAAGGACTGTAGTCTTCAATATGGATTGAAGCTCAACATCAAGAAGACAGAGTATCTCACCACTAGGCCAATCGGCAGTACCATGATAGATAGAGATTGAGGTTGTTAACAATTACAGCTTGCTTGGCTCCACAATCAACACTCTTGGTACTACCAGTCAGGAAATCAAAAGATGAATTGCACTAGGAAAATCTCCTGTCAGGGACCTCTCCAGAGTACTGAGAAGCAACGATGTCAGTCTAGTGACTAAAGTGTGCCTTATCCAGTCTGTGGTCTTCACAATTACATGATATGCATCAGAGTGGTGGACAGTGACTAAGGATGACAGAAGAAGAATCGTTACCTTTGTATTGTGGTGCTGGAGAAGAGACTTGAACATACGACTGCCAAGAAAACAAATAAGTTCTATCTTGGAGAGGATGAAACCAAGTTTCTCCTTGGAGACTAGGGTTTTGCAGCTTTGTCTCACATACTTTGGACACATGGCCAGGAGGGACCAGTCCATAGAGAAGGACATCATGTTTGGAAGGGTGGAGGGACAGCGCAAGAGAAGATGATGTCAGGTGAGATGGATTGATAATAGTAACTGGGGTGATGAGGATAGGTGTATCAGAGTCACTGAGACTGGCTCAAGACAGGGCAGTCTTCAGAGCTGTTGTACATAGGGTTGCTATGAGTCACAGGCAACTCAGTGGCACATAACTATAACAACAATACCTAATACTTAGAATTCAAGAATGTTTGTTCTTGATCTAATGATCAAAAGTAAATGAATATTTTAAAGCAAAGTGAAGGATTTTTGTAGGTAACTAACAAATATCGGTTTTTTAAAAAAGAAAAGTTAAAAAAAAGAGACAAGTAAGTGAGTATTGGTGAGTGATCACATATAATACCCTCATCCCCCATGATTATGGATGGAAACTTATGATTCCAAGGCCAGCACTTAGAGGTTTGGGGACAGGAAGAAGACAGATTTCAGCCTAATAAATCCTTCTGCTAAAGTTCTATGAAACAGACGTCTTTCTAGCTGAGTCAGAGGGAGAAGCCAGGAATAGAATGCATACCCTCTTGGACTGCTTCCTAAAGCCTGGCTGCTCAGTAAGAGAAAACCTTTGGGAGGCTGAAGCAGATTGCAGAAAGAGCTTGCCTCCTCTCTCCCGCAGCCTTTTGGAGCTGATGGTATACTCTCCAGCTGGGGTTCTTTAGTGTCACTGGATGACCTCCAGAGGCCAGAGCCATAATGGACCACATAGAAGTAGAACTGCTGGGAAGCATTAGAGCTGCTGGCAGGCAGATGGACTGCCCTGCACATGTGCTCTTCCGGGATGCTTTCTGTGGCCTCACTCCTTGCTGCACTGTTTTATATCTGCTTGCTCACAGCACTAACCACACTGTTTTATGATTTTATTCCTGTGTCTGTGCCCTGTTAAACTGTGACGTCCTTCTCTACAGGGAGGTTGTGCATTTATCTTTGCATCTCCAGCTGGTGTTTCAGCTTTATCTTTTAAAACTCCAGGGCTGGCTTGGCTTTTTTATACCTTTTATTCTGACTTTATTTTTGTTTTCTAAAGTCTTTTAGTTATTTGTTTAATAAATACATGTTGTTGAGGACTTCCTATGTGCTGTGGCTTTTGCAGGTTGAAATGAGGTCACTCGGTGACACTGAAAAACCCCAGCTGGAGAGCAAACCATAAGCTCAGAAAAGTTAAAGGGAAAAGGAAGCAAGTTCTTCCTGCAATCTGCTGAATGAATAGAATATAATAATAGATGATATGAAAGATGCTAAGTCTCCTAGCCTTGGAAGTACTAAGAGGCTGAAAAACCACCTGGTATTCCTACCGTTTTTGTGTACGGTCAGAACAGCCCCACAGCTGACCCTCCAGAGGGGCTTTCAAATGCAGTCAATCGCATAGGAGATTACCTGTCTTTCTCCATGGAACAGCTGGTGGATCTGAACCATGTACATTTGGGTTTCTTACCAGTAAGTCACCAGAGCTCCCTAGAATATGTCAAATAGGAAGCTCTGGTGGCTTAGTAGGAAGGAGTTGCACTGCCAGCCCAAAGGCAAGCAGCTTGAATCTACCAACTGAACAGTTGGCTCCCTTGCAATTTACAGCCTCTGAAAACCCACTGAAGGATCAGCTATGAGTCAGAATTGGTTTAGTTTTTAGTGAATTATATGCTAATTGGAGTCACTGGGTGGTACAGACATGCTCTGCTGTTAACTGAAAATTTGACAGTTCTGGTCCATCCAGAGGTGCCTAGGGGGGAAAGCCTGCCAATCTACTTCCCCAAAAATCAGCCCTAGAAAACCCTAGGGAGCACAACTCTACTCTGACATGCATGGGGTCACCATGAGTGGAAGCCAGCTGCACAACTGACTTATATCAATTACAGTCCCAAGTCATTTCCTCTATTAATTCAGCTCTCACACAGCCTTAAAAGGCAGATAGTTTATTATCTTTGTTTTATAGATGAAAATATATAGGCCAAAGAATGCTTGATTCAAATTTCACGTGATACTCTAAACTCCTGTCTCATGTGTCTGCAGCCATAATTGAAACATCAAGGGGATAGTGAGTTTATTGTAAATAATCCAGTTTTAAATTTCTGTGACCTAATTGTCTCAGCAGAAACTTCCCCATTTCAAAATTAAACCAAGGTTCACAGAAAGTAAAACATTGGTATTAAATCCCTGTTTATTTCTAACTTTTCCTTACTATTAAGCTGTTGTCTGTCGCCTTCAGTATCCAATCTCTTGAAAATCTAATATTAGTTCACCCTATTATAAGGACAGGAAAGGGGTGTTGGGTATACCCCCAAGGGAGCATTATGAAGCTATTTGCGGAGATAGGATTTGAAGCCATCTTGTTATCTTCCTTAGCTCCTGGAAAGGGCGGCCAGCCTTTTGGGCACCAGTAGGAACACCGTGTATTCAAATATAGGCAGTGGAGAAACTCCGTGCGTGGGGACCCTCCCGTGTTAGAGCTTCCCACCTCTTGAGAGCATCAAAGGCCCAGAGGATGGATGCTGCCGCCCACCCTTTCTTGCTCTGTTCTCCCCTGTACCCTTGCCCTGTATATTCACTCAGACACATCAAGATCAGCATGTTTTCCCACAAGGGAGAAGAACTCAAGAACTGACTTCTTTGTCTTTTTATTTTGGCTCCTGATTAAATAATGAAGTTTAATGTTGTTGTTGTTGTTATGTGTCATCAAGTTGCCTGTGATTCATAGCAACCCTATGTACAATAGCTCTGAAGCCTGCCCTGTCCGGAGCCAGTCTCAGCAACTCCGACACATCTACCCCCATTGCCCTAGATACTGTGTCAGTCCATCTCACCCAGGGTCTTCCTCTCCTGCGCTGTCCCGCCACCCTTCCAACAATGATGTCCTTTTCCAGGGATCAGTCCCTCCTGGACACATCCTCAACGTATGTGAGAGATAGAGCTTCAAAATTCTAACCTCCAAGAAGAAACTTGGTTTCACGCTCTCCAAGACGGACCTTTTTGTTTTCTTGGTGGTCCATGGTATGTTCAAGGCTCTTCTCCAGTACCACAACTCATTCAAAGGTGTCAATACTCCTTTTATCATCCTTAGTCATTATCTAGCTTTCTGATGCATAACAAATAATTGCGAGGGAGCTCTGGTGGCCTAGTGGCAAGACACTGCACTGCAATCCCAGAGGTATGCGGTTCAAATCCACCAGATGCTCTGCTGGAGAAGGAGAGGCCAATCTCCTCCTGTACCAGCCAGATCTGATTTGACGGTACATGTAAAAATAATACCATTTAAAAAAAAAACAACAAACCAAAAAACAAATAATTGTGAATATCATGGACTTGATCAGCACACCTTATTCTCTAGACTGGCATCATTGCTGCTCAGTACTCTGGAAAGGTCCCTGACAGCAGATTTACATAATGCAGTTCTTTTTTTTTTTTTTATTTCCCGACTACTGGTGCCAAGAGTGTTGATTGTGGTGCCAAGCAAGCTATAATTGTTAACAACCTCAGTTTCTTCTCTATTCATCATGGTGCTTGCTGCCAAGTGGCCCAGTGGTTAGAATCTTTGTCTTCTTGATGTTGAGCTTCAATCCATATTAAAGACTATAGTCCTTGACCTTTTGCAGCAAGCATTTCAGGTCCTTCTCAGTTTCAGCAAGCAAATTATGTCATCTGCATAACATAGGTTGTTGAAGAGTCTTCCTTCAATCCTGATGCCTCATTCCTCCACATAAAGGCTAGCCTCCAAAATAATCTGTTCTGCATATAGACTGAAAAGGTATGGAGACAAAACACATCCCTGACACACTCCCTTTATGATTTTGAACCAGGCAATGTTTCCCTCTAAAAGACTAGAGCAAGGGAAGCTCTGGTGGCCTGTGGCAAGAAGCTGCACTGCAATCCCAGAGATATGTGGTTTGAAACCACCAGATGCTCTGCCAGAGAAGGAGGGGCCATTTCCTCCTGTAACAGTCAGATCCAATTTGATGGTACACACACAGAGAAAATAAAAAAAAAAAAAAAGACTGGAGCAGCTTTGAGACTTCACATTTGTGGTCAACAAATAAGAAGAGCTGAACATCGAGTACATGGGGCTGTGATGGACCACAAATTCTGCATGGCCTCCATTTCTCCTATGTCTGTTGCTTCTGTCATATGTACACACCCCAACCACCAATAAAGAAATGCTAGGCAACTATAAATGTATTGTTAGAGCCAACTGATTTTTAATAATGTTGATGGAGAGAAAAATTGAGGTCTTGTCATTTCTCCAGGATAGACTCAGTGGGAAGGAGCTTGTCCTAATGGTCTCTTCTCTCTTTATTTGAAGTTAAATGAACTTGTGGTGGGAGACACCAGCGGGAAGCTGTCTGTGTACAAGAATGATGACAGCCGGCCATGGCTCACCTGTTCCTGCCAGGGAATGGTCAGTATTCAGCTCCCTGGGTCTTGAAGTGGGGATGAGATCCCTTCTGGCCAGGGCTGTCAGAGTTAGTCCCACACAGAAACCCACGCAGAAGTCCTGACTCACCAACTGCCTGGGTCAGCCTCTTCCAACCCCCATCCTCCACAAGGCTGAATGGCTGTTTAGTTTTCTGATGTGAAATGACTCCCTGGTCCTTTATGGAGACCACCCAAGGTTGCATTATCTCGTAAAGTATAATAAAAAATGGGGATAATAGTTTTAGTAAGTCTGGAAGTACTATAATTGGTTATATTAGATGTAGAGTTTTTGCTTTGCTTCTTTGTTTAAGCCAAGTTGTGTTAACTACCTCAGGTATTCCTGTTGTTATTCAGATGAATAAAACCATATCACTCTTACTTGATTAGCATAGACAATTAGTACTGGCCATATGGCACCCATTTTTTGGTAGATAATAGTGCTTAGACAACTTTCCTCACTTCTTGTCTCACCAAGATCAGGGAGGTCTGGTCTCCCACAGGATGGCTTTCCTGAGCCTCTCTTTCTTCTCTTGCAGCTGACCTGCGTTGGGGTTGGAGATGTATGTAATAAAGGAAAGGTAAGAACTCTAGGGAAATTTGGGGCGTCAGTAACTCTCCAAGGCTTTATCTCAATCCCTCTCTCAAGGTGGGCAGCAATCAGGAGTTAAAGATGTCAGCCTCAACCTCTGTAATTGAATTATTAGGCTTGAATTCCAACTTCCTCCCCTTCCATCTCTCCCATACCTTTCTGCCACTCAGAACCTGGTGGTGGCGATAAGTGCTGAAGGCTGGTTTCACTTATTTGACCTGACACCTGCCAAAGCCCTGGATGCTTCTGGGCACCACGACACACTAACAGGAGAGGAGCAGCGTCCGGTCTTCAAGCAGCACATCCCCGCCAACACCAAGGTCATGCTGATCAGCGACATCGGTGGGCATGGCTACTTTTTTTAAATTGGGGGCATAGGAGTCGATACATAAATGAACAGAACCCTAAGCATTCAGGGAAGGGAAATGTGTGTGTTTATGCATTTGTGTTTCACACATGAAATTACTAAAGTCATATTATGAGCTAGGCATTTTTCTTAGTGTTGAAATTACAGTAGTGAATAAAACAGATGAAATTGCTATCCTCTTAGAGCTTACTAGGAAGAGATCATTTGAAAAATAAGTAACCTCTGGTAGCTTACTGGGTAAGGAGTGGCGCTGCTAACTCAAAGGCAGGCGGTTCAAATCCACAGGATATTCCCAGGGAAAAGGCAGTTTCTTCCCATGTGATTTACTACCTCTGGAAACCCACTGGAAGCTAAGCTATGGGTTGGTTCCAACTTGACAGCACATAACAACAATATTTCATGAGAAAGTTCTCCTCCCATAAAGATTCACAGCCTCAGAAACCCAATGGAGGGTCACCATGAGCTGGGGTCTGCTTCATGACAGTAGAGTATATGAGAAGGCAATAACTACTGTAGAGAAAAGTAAAATACAGGAGAAGTTCAGGACTATTGAAAGAAACAAAGGTGGTGGTGGTGGTTGTTGTTGTTGTGTGCCATCAAGTCGCTTGTGACTCATAGCAATCCTCTTTACAAGAGCCCTAAACCCTGCTCTATCCTGAGCCAATCTTATTGTCGCTGACACATCTACCTCCATTACCCCTGTCACTGAATCAATCCATCTCATCAATGGCCTTCCTTTCCTGCTCTGTCCCTTTAACCTCCTAAGCATGACATCCTTCTGCAAGGACTGGTCTCTCCTTGCAACATGTCCAAAATACATCAGATGAAGCTTCAGAATTCTTGCTTCTAAGGTGCAGCCTGGTTTCACCTTCTCTAGAATGAACCTTCTCATTCTCTTAGCAGTCCTTGGTATAGTCAATATATACTCCAATACGCTTCAATATTCTCTAATACTCTTCTCCACTGGGCTGATTGGTGGCATTGTGATGGATGGCGAAGAGATTGCGCGTTTAAACAGCTTTAGTTTATTTGGCTCCACGATCAACACTCTTGGCACCAGCAGCCAGGAAATTAAAAGATGTATTGCATTGGGTAAGGCTACTGTCAGAGACCTCTCCAAAGTATTAAAGAGCAATAATGTCAGTCTGGAGACTAAGGTGTGCCTGATCAGGCCATGGTCTTTGCAATCACTTGCTATGCATCAGAGAGCTGGACAATGACTAGGGATGACAGAAGGAGGATTGATGCCTTTGAAACAAAGGGATAGCAAATTTTTTTTAGGGGTTGTTGATTGTCATTGAGTTGAGCATGACTCATAGTGACCCTGTGAACAAAAGATCTGAACCCTTTTCTATAAGTATTGTCATTTCTCTAAATTCGTAGATTTTCCAGAGGCATGTTGTATAGGAAGTAGATGCCACTCCTGCTTTCAAACCTGTCTTAAACTGGGAGCTCTACTAAACACTGTTAACCTGGGGAACTGTAATGGCATTTGACACCCCAGTGGCACAAGGTTCAGCATCACAGCAACCCTAGGTTGTCTCAGTATAGCAAATTGACAGAAGAGTGCTGTACCACTTAGAAGAATGTTCCTCCAAAATATAACTAACAACTTTTAAATACTAAGGTCCTCCACGGAGTCTTGTTGACTCTAAACAAGAGCAATTTTAAATGGAATTGTCAGGAGAGTCTTTGCTAAGGAGGTGATGTTTGATAAATAATGAAGGCAGGAAGAGCAACAAACCATGCAGATTCAGGGCCTTAGGGAGGAAGGAGAGGGAAGGAAGGAAGCAGGACAGTGGTGGGGAGTGCCAGGTAGATGAGATGAATCTGGATACTTGAGTCCTGTGTCTGAGAGAGGTCCTGGGGAGAAGTGCTAGGACCTACACTGTACAAAGCACAAGGGCAGGGGAACATGTACCAGACTTGGATTGTGTGAGATAGGTAAGTACAGCAGGTTCACAATGATGCAGTGCTGGAGAGAAGTTCTAGTGGTGCTTAGAAGAGTTGTGGACAGCGCTAAAGAGACTCAAGCTGGCGACGACAGATTTGCCTCCAGCACAGTCTTGTTTCTGTACCCACAGATGGAGATGGATGCTGCGAGCTGGTGATAGGCTACACAGACCGCGTTGTGAGGGCTTTCCGTTGGGAAGATCTGGGTGAGAGTGCTGAGCATCTGACAGGACAGTTGGTATCCCTCAAGAAATGGATGCTGGAGGGTCAGGTGAGAGGCAGAGATGGGGAGTGAGGAACGCAGGGCATGAGGGGGAAGGCCTTTCAGAGGAGTCTTGTTGGAGAATGGGCATGCAATAGGGTGCAGGCCAGGAGGAAAAGAAATTCCCTTGTTGAAAAAGTCCCAAGAAGTAGGCAAAGGGAAAGAATGTGAGGATAATAAATAGGAGCATGTGGTGAGTGAGATATGGAGGATAACAGAACATGAGCGTCATTTGGGCACGCACAGATAGCCTGTGCAGGGAGCAGGGTACCAGGCAGGAACCCTATACATTTTAGATTTCTTCCTCTGCCTGCTGCCCTCAGCCCCTTGAATACTATTCCTGGTGCCCCACAGCATGTGTGTTTCTCATCTCCATCCTCCCTTAAGACCCTTTTTCCTCTGAGCAGGTGGACAGTCTCTCAGTGACACCAGGGCCCATGGGTATTCCTGAACTGATGGTATCTCAGCCAGGCTGTGCTTACGCAATTCTACGCTGCACCTGGAACAAAGACACCGAATCCCCACCTGCCTCTGAGGGGACCACGGAGGGTAATAGGTAAGGGAATATAGGCTATGGCTGGTGCAGAGGGCCCATGGAAACAAAATAGGCTGTAGGACGGCACATGGTAGTGAGGTAGTCCTGCAGTCAACAGACTTCATCTAGGTTCCATTCCAAGCACCTTTGTCCCATGAAGCACCCAAGGAATTCTGGGCTTTAGCCTTACAACACCTGGGGGAAAGTCTTAAGTCCCAATCTGGCAGCTCCATCCCTGTCTTTTCTACTTGCCACATGAATTAGACAGAAGTAGTAATGAATTTCCAAGAAAGGGGCCTCTGGGGTCCTGCAGAAGTAAACTCCATTGATCTCTCAGTCCATCCCCTCCTGCCCTCAGGGAGCCCCCTGCTGCCCGAGACGTAGTACTGCATCAGACGTCTGGCCGCATCCACAACAAGAATGTGTCCACTCACCTCATTGGCAGCATCAAGCAAGGTGAAGGTGGCAGTGAGATGGGGAGGGCCCTGGCCAGCCCAAGTTAGTTCTGGGAAAGAAGAGGCACAGGGAGGGTCTTTTTCTCATGACTAGTTATGTCCCTCCCTCTCTGCCTTTGGTCACCACTCCTCCCCATGTGTTGAGCTTGCCCTACTCCTTCATGGTTTATTCTTCTGTCCTACCCACAGGGCACAGCTCGGAGAGCCTCGGCTCTGGCCTCTTTGCCCTCTGCACCCTGGATGGTGAGTTCCCCAGGCTGGTTCTGTGTGGCAATGCTGGAGTGGGTACGGGAGTTTATGTGCCTGTGGGAGCTGCTCAGGAGTTTGGTCCCCCCCACACCCCACCTGCCTTTTCTGCTGCAGGAACGCTGAAGCTTATGGAGGAAGCAGACAAGCTATTATGGTCAGTGCAGGTGGATCACCAGCTTTTCGCCTTAGAGAAATTAGATGTCACGGTGAGTGGGAAACCTGGTGGAGTAGAACATTTTGGCCTTCTCCTTATAAGAGATTTCAATCAGACCAGTTTCACATCACAATTCATAATCAACCTTTACCTCAAGTCTGTTTATTGGTGGTGGTTACATTGAGTTGGCTCAGACTCATGATATTTTTATGTATAACAAAACAAAATGTTGCACAAACCTGTGTCATCTTCTTGTTCTTTTATGTTTAAGCCCATTAATCATGTCAATCTATCACATTGAGAGTTTCCCCCATTTTCATTCACCCTCTACTTTACCAGACATAATAAGTCTTTTTCATCAACTGCTGGCAAATTTTAAAGAAATTTTACTTGTTGTGTTGTTATGTGCCATCAAGTTGATTGTGATGCATAGTGACACTATGTACAATAGCTCTGAACCCTGCCCTATCCTGAGCCAATCTCACTGTCTCCAACACACCTGCCAGTATTACCCCAGTCACTATTTCAATACATCTCATCCTGGGTCTTCCTCTCCTGCGCTGTCCCTCCACTCTTCCAAGCATGATGTCCTTCTCCAAAGACTGGTCCTTCTTGGCTACATGCCCAAAGTATATGAGGTGGAGCTTCAAAATTCTTGCCTTCAGGGAGCAGCTTGGTTTTACCCTCTCCAAAATAGACCTGTTAGTTCTCTTGGCAGTCCATTGTTCTTCTCCAGCACCACAGCTCAAAGCCATCGATTCTTCTTCTGTTATCCTTAGTCATATCAAGCACTCTGTTGCATAACAAGTAATTATGAAGACTATGGTCTGGATCAGGTGCACCTTAGTCTCCAAACTGACATTGTTGCTTTTTAGTACTGTGGAGATGTCCCTGACAGCAGATTTTTCCAATGCAGTTCATCTTTTGATTTTCTAACTGCTGGTACCAAGAGTGATTGTGGAGCCAAGCAAACTGAAACTGTTAATAATCTCAGTCTCTTCACCATTTATCATGATATTGCCAATCAGCCCAGTGGTGAGAATCTTTGTTTTCTTGATTTTGAGCTTCAGTCCATATTGAAGACTACAAGTCCTTGACCTTCTGCAGCAAGCACTTCAGGTCCTCCTCAGTTTTGGCAAACAAGGTTGTATCATCTGCATAATGCAGGCTGTTGATGAGTCTTCCTCTAATCCTGATGCCACATTCCTCCTCATAGAGCCCAGACTCCCAGATGTTTGGTTCTGCATATAGATTGAAAAGATATGGAAAAAGGACACATTTCTGGTGTATACCCTTCCCAATTTTGTACCATGCAGTGTTTCCCTGCTCTGTTCTGATGACTGCCTCCTGGTCCAAGTATAGGTTTTGCATAAGCACAATCAGGTATTCTGGAATTCCCTCTCTTCTCAGAGTCAGTGACAGTTTGTTGTGAACCACACAATCAAATGCCTTTGCATAGTCAGTGAAACACAGATAGACATTCCTCTGGTATTCTCTGCTTTCGGCCAAGATCTTCTAACATTAGCTACGATATCCCTAGTACCACGGCCTCTTCTAATCCCAGACTGCACATCTGGCAGTTCTCTGTTGATGTACTGTTCCAGTCTTTTTTGGATAATTTTCAGCAGAATCTTGCTTGCATTTGATATTAGTGATATAGTTTGATAATTTTCACACTCTATAGGATCACGTTTCTTTAGAATGGGAACAAATATAGATCTTTCCAGTCAGTTTGCCAGGTGATTGTCCTCCAGATTTCTTGGCACAACTTGGTGAATGCATCTAGGGCAGTGTCTGTTTGTTGAAATATGACAATTGGTATGCTGTCAATTTCTGGGCTTTGTTTTTTGCCAATTCTTTCAGAGCAGCTTGAACTTCTTCCTTCATCCCCACAGGCTCTTGCTCATACATTGTTCCATGAAATTCTTCTGTGTCAGCCAATTCCTTTTGGTACAGTGACTATGTATCCTTGTTCTATCTTCTTTTAATGCTTCCTGAATCATTTCATATTCTACCCAAAGCAACCTTGAGTATTGCAACTTGGGGCTTGAATTTGTTCTTCAGTTCCTTCAGCTTAAGAAATGCCAAGCGAGTTTGACCCTTTTGATTTTCTGACTCCAGCTTTTTGCCCTTTTCATTATAATACTTACCTTTGTCTTCCCATGCTACTCTTTGAAATCTTCTATTTAAGTCCTTAATAACAAATAAAATTATGCTGAAGATAATTTTGATTTTTTTTTTAAATTATTATAGTGGTGCATTGACAGCAAACCATCAGAAATCCAAGCCAGATTAAAAAAAGAACATGAAGTAAGGGATGTCATAGCTGATGTTTCATGGACCTTGGCTAAAAGCACAGAATGCCAGAAAGACATTAACTGCCTTATTTTGACTTTGTAAAGACATTTGAGTGTGTGGATCATGACAAGTTATGGATAATATTTCGCAGAATAGGAATTGCAGAAAATATAATTATGCACGTGAAGAATTTCTACATAGACTAAAAGATAGTTGTTCAAAAGAGAATAGGGGTCATTGCATGGTTTAAAATCAGAAAGGTGTATACTTTGGTTCTATCCTTTTACTATTCTTTTTTGTTTGTATGCTCAGCAAAACATCTGAAAAACTGGACTTTACAAAGAGGAATGCAATATCAAAATTAGAAGAAAATTCAAACCTGTGATATATGCAAATGGCACAATCTTATTTGTTGAAAGTAAAGAGCCCTTGAAGCACTTACTGATGAAGATAAAAGGACTTCTGTATGGTTTATACCTCAACATAAAGAAAACAAAAATCCTCACACCTGAACTAAGAAGCAATATCATGATAAATGGAGATAATACTAAAGTTACCAAGGATTTCATTTTGGTTCTACAATCACTGCTCAATGAAGCAGCAGTCAAGAACTCAAACAACACACTGCATTTGGAAAATCTGCAGAAAAAGATCTCTTTAGTGTGTTAAAAAGCAAAGCTGTCACCTTGAGGACTAATGTGGCTCGAAGCACAGCCATTGTCTTTTTTTATTTGCCACAAGCTGGAAAGTCAAAGAATTGATACATTTTAAATTATGATGCAGTTGCTGTTATGTGCCAGTTGAGTCGCTTGTGACTCATAGCAACTCTATGTACAGCAGCCCTAAACCCTGCTCTATCCTGTGCCAATCTTATTGTCTCTGGCACATCTACGCCCATTAACATAGTCACTGAGTCAATCTGTCTCACTGAGGGCCTTCCTCTTTTGTGCTGTCCCTCCACCCTCCCAATATGATGTCTAAAGTATGTCAGACGAAGCTTCAGAATCCTTGCTTCCAAGGAGCAGCCTGGTTAAACCCTCTCTGGGACAAACCCATTTGTTCTCTTAGCAGTCCTTGGTATATTCAATAATAGTATTGATTCTCCAGCACCACAGCTCAAAGGCATCAATTCTCCTGTCATCCCTAGTCATTGTCCAGCTTTCTGATGCATAGCAAGTAATTGCGAAGACCGTGGTGTGAATCAGGTTCACCTTAGTCTCCAGACTGACATAGTTGCTCTTCAGTACTTTGGAGAGGTCTCTGACAGCAGACTTTCCAAATTCGTCATTTTATTTCCTGGCTGCTGATACCAAGAGTATTGATTGTGGAGCCAAGCAAACTAAAGCTGTTAACAATCTCCATCTCTTATTAAATATACCAAGTTGTTGTTACTAGGTGCCATCAAGGCAAGTAAGCGATCCTGTGAATAACAGATCTGAACCCAGCCCTATCCTGTGCCATCCTCACACTTCCTGACACACTAGAGCCAACCCATTGTGGTAGTCACTATGTCAGTCCACCTGGTTGAGGGTCTTCCTCTCCTTTGTCATCTCCCCTCCTTTCTAAGTATGATGTCCTTCTCCAAGGAATAGCCTCTTCTAGCTACAAGCCCACAGTATGTGAGACGAATCTTTATCATCCTTGCCTCCAAGGAGCACTGTGGCTACATCTTCCCCAGGATATATCTGTTTGGGGATATTGAGTGCTCTTCTCCAACACCACTGCTCAAAAGCATCAATTCTCTCATCTTCCTTATTGTCCAGCTTTCAACAGAATAGCTGACTAAACCATGGCCTGATTCCGGCACCCCTTGTTGTTATGTGCCTTCGAGTTGACTACAACTCATAGCAATGCTATGCACAGAAGGTCTCAACCCTGCTCTATCCTGAGAGCCAATCTCACTGTCTCTGACTCAGCTACCCTCATTACCCTAGTTATTGTGTCAATCCTTCTCATCCAGGGTCTACCTCTACTGCCATGTCCCTTGACCCTTTCAAGTATGATATCCTTCTCCAAGAACTAATCCCTCCCGTCTGCATGTCCAAAGTATGTGAGATAAGGTTGTGTCATCTGCATAATGCAGGTTGTTGATGAGTCTTCCTCCAATTCTAATACCGCATTCCTGCTCATAAAGTCCAGCCTCTCTAATGATCTGTTCAGCATACAGATTGAAAAAATTTGGAGACAGAACTCATCCCTGATGCACTCCCTTTTTTATTTTGAGCCATGCCGTGTTTCCTTGCTCTGCTCTGACAACTGCCTCCTGGTTCAAGTATAAATCTCAGATGAACACAATCAGGTGTTCTGGGATTCCTATTCTTCTCAAGGTTAGCCACAATAGGATGTGATCCACGCAATCAAATCTTAGTCCTCAAAATAACATCATGACTCTTTAATAATTTGGAAAAGTCTTTGACTGCAGACTTTTCCAGTGCAATTCTTTGAGCAAATGTACCATTGGATGCTAGAAAAACTAATAAATCTGCTGTGGAAGGAGTCCAACCAGAATGTTCCTTAGTAGCAAGGACTTCATCTGCATGTTTTGGACATGTTATCAGTAGGGACCAGTGCCTGGAGGACATCATGCTTGGTAAAGGACCCTACTTCATGGGGATGTTGTGACCATTATGTAAGAGTACTCATTTGACAGCCCTGCTTGGTGCCTGGCACATGGGAGATGTTCAATGAGTGATTGTTTTCTTCCTCAGCACACAATTTACCTCTCAGAGTCCCCTGTACAGTCCTTGGCCGTTTCACCCACCCCCATCATTAGATCCCTTTCAGAAACAGCTCCTTGTCAATCCAGAATCCCTTTCTCTGGCCTTTTTCAGGGTAATGGACATGAGGAGGTGGTTGCATGTGCCTGGGATGGACAGACATATATTATTGATCATAACCGCACTGTGGTTCGCTTCCAAGTGGATGAGAATATCCGAGCCTTCTGTGCAGGTGGGACTTCCACCCCATGACCTCTGTCATTCACATTTGTTTGCTTCTCATTTCTACTCTTGAAATGGCCTTTACTTTAAATCTTTATAAACAAATGATGAAGTGAATATAAAAAAGCCATCTTTGCATTTGTAAATAGGAAAGGAGAAACAATGCCATCTCCAAATATTTCCAAAAGTCAAATGAATTCTTATCCATTTGTCTGAGATGTGTTGAAGATATTGGAAAGTCCTCTGTGAAGGAAATTCTCCCAGAGCTATCATTTTAGTTCCAAACTGGTAACCTTGGGAAACACCACTAACTCTTTTGGGTGCCTGGTGAGCTCTGGTAGTAAGGAATTGTACTGGTAGCTCAAAGATAAACGGTTCTAATCCAGCTACTGCTCTGTGAGAGAAAGATGAGCAGCCACCTCCTGTGTTATTAACTGCCTTTGAAATCTGCTGGAGGGTCCGCTCTGGGTCAGTTCTGACTTGATGGTACACAATGATAACAGTGGGGATTTGGGGGTACTGCAATGACAGAACACTACTGTAGAGTTTGTACTCCTGAACAAACCTGTAGATCTTTGAGAGGGTGCAGCCAGAGTGCTCCTTAGAGACAACGATGATGACACTTCATCTCATACTTTGGGCATGTTGCTAGGAGAGGCTATTCCTTGGAGAGGAACATCATGCTTGGTGAAGTGGAGGAACAGTGAAGGAGAGGAAGACCTTCAACCAGGTTGAATGACACAGTGACTGCAGCAATAGGCTTGAGTGTGTCAGAGATTGTGAGGATGGCACAGAGTAGGACAGGGTTCAGACATGTTGTTCATAGGGTCACTTGGAGTTGTACTCAACTCGATGGCACCTAACAACAACAACCTGAACAGTTAATATGCCTTTGAAGGCAGCATTGATGCATAAAAAAGCCTTAGCTTCTGACCACCTTTTGCTAATCTAGAGAGCTCTGGTGACATAGTCCCTAGGAAGTTGTACTGGGTACCAAGTGGTAGCACCGCTCTGGCAATTCAAGTTCAGCAGTTCTGCAGGAAAAAGACAGGCAGTCTTCTGTGTGAGCTACAGCCTCAGAAAATCTGCTGGAGGGTCACCTATGAGTCAGTTCTGACATAACAGCAATGAGTTGAGTTTTTTGCTAAACAATTCCTTGAACTATCAATACTATGAACTATCTTCACTTACTCGATTGCTTGTGAGTCAATTCTAATTTTTGACGACCCCGTGTGTGTCAGCTAGCACTATGCTCCCTAGGATTTTCAGTTGCCAGATTTTCAGAAGTACATCACCAAGCCTTTTTTCTGTGACACCTTTTGGTTTGCAGCTGAAGGAGTTAACCATTTACACCACCCAGGGACTCACCAGGGTTATTATTAGATGGAAAAGTCAACAGATATCACCCCTTTGGATGCACTCTGCTCAGTTTCTGTCCCCTGGCCTGATAAACAGATACAGCAGATTGTTTTACCTATTTTACTAAGTTCCCAGCAGAGAGAAATTAGAAAGAAGGCTTTTTATTTAATTTTTTTTCCTTGACCTTGTAGGAGGGTAGAAAGTGCTGACTCTAATGCCTGTATCTTGTTCTCTGCACTCCCACCATTGAGATTGAAACTTCTTGACCTTTGTCTCACCACCCACACCTCTCAGGCATGTATGCCTGCAAAGAGGGCCGCAACAGCCCCTGCCTCGTGTATGTCACGTTCAACCAGAAGATCTATGTGTACTGGGAGGTGCAGCTGGAGCGGATGGAGTCTACCAATCTCCTGAAACTGCTAGAGGCTGAGCCAGAGTACCGGAGCCTGCTGCAGGAGCTGGGCGTGGGTGAGTCCCAGGAGAGTGGCCGTGGCAGAGAAGCCCAGTGGTCCAGGTCCCCAGGAAAGCTGCAGCCTCTTACCAGTCCCTTTTGTTTTGCCTTCAGATCCCGATGACCTCCGTGCAGTCTGCGCCTTGCTTCACCAGACTTTCTACCATCCTGACCAGGCACAGCAGTGTGCTCCCTTCAGCCCCTGCGATCCCACCTAGTGGGGCTTGCCTGAGCCTGAGTTGATGAAAGGTCCTCTTTCTGAGTGCCCTCCCTCTCTAGGTATCCATGGTAATGGCAGGATCAGGAATATGCATATTACAGAGGAGCTGAGTTCAACTCTGGCCATGGAAGGATGGTGGCTGCCCCTGGGGTGACTGTCGCTCTAGACCTCACAGTCTTTTTGGTGAAAGTTCACCCTCTGCCCAGTTGCTTGTACATTGCATTCCTCCACCATCAGGATTATAGAACCTTGGCCTTGTCTCAAATCTGGACCACCTCCCAGCCCCAGATTCCTGTTCTCATTGTATAAAAACCAGAGACTTGTCTGTAAGAAGAGAAACCAAGTCTTTTGCAAGACCTCAGCATCCCTAAGGAAACCAGGCTTCAGGGCCAGGGGAACAGCATCCCAAGTGCCATCTTTCCTGGCAAAACTCCATGTCATCCACATTAGCAGTGACTACAAGAATCGCAAACTAGTTCTTTAGCCATTTCTGTTTTGTTTCTGGGGGATTGTTCAGGGCATTTTATAGTCTGAATCTCACTTCTATTCCTAGCAGCCTTAAAGTGATTTTCCTCAGTTTATCAAAAGAAACTGGGTCAGTACTTTCTCATTTTGCCATATTCTTCAAAAACCTTCATAGGCCTTGCTCTCATTTCCCCAACCAGTCACTTTTCCCTAAAAATAGCCCCTTTTTGTCTCTTAATCCAGTAGTCATTTCAAAGCTGAATGCAGGTTTGTGATCCAGACCACAATCAGAATTCTATCTTGAACCCTTTATGTACTTTCAGCTCTTAATTCTCTGTTCTCTGAATCCACGTTTTTCAAATTGTAGTTTGTAATACTTTGGTGGGTCATTTAGGTAAATGAAATAGAATAAAACAGGCCAGGAAACATCAAAATGCCTGACTCACAGGATGGGTAAGTGTTAGTTGGCTGTAATTACATATGTGTGCTCATGTGTATGTGAACAATGTAAAATTTATTTTGTACTGTGAGTTACGGTCAAACAGGTTTGAAAATCGTTGCTCTGCCTTGTGCTTTACTTCAGTCAGATGGGTCAGCTGAGGAAAGGGTTCACGTTTACGGTCCCTGTCAGTAAGGCGGGAGATGCCATTCAGCTGCTGGCAGCCAAGGAGAAAGACTAGAGAAGGACATCAGCATAGAGAAACAAGGATTTATTCAAGTGGAGAAGCAGCCAAGCTGAGGGCCCGCCATCAGGCCTGGGATCTGTGGGTACAGAAGCAGTAGGAGGCAGACAGGGAAAGGAAAGATGGTGAGACCAGGAAAGCAGAGGTCTTGGAGCAAGGCATTGAGGGAGACGGAAGCCTTTATAAAATTCTGTTACCAGGGTAGAAGGATGCCTGTGATAAGGGATGTCCTCGCCTTTCCTTTTAAGGACAATTGGCAGAGAAAGGTAAGGAAGAAAAAATATCACAAACAACCTCCATGTTCCAGGGGTTTAACAAGGGACAGTCCTCAGGCTAAGTCTAAGGGTTGGCAGATGAGACCAGTGAATCCTCTACCCCCTGCAAACTTAGAGATTGCCACTGGGTGCTTATTTACTTACTTTGCCTTAGTTTGGTCCTTCTCTAATCCAACTCAAGGTCAAGATTTTGCATCCAGCAAGCTCCCAGTTCCTAGCCCAGAGTTCAGGTTAGCTACCTGCTGCCTTCCTCTACCACTAATCTATGACTTGAGTGACTCGGACCAACTAGAAAGACACTCAGATGCTTGGCTTCTTGAGGTTTGATTCCTGTCTTCACAATGAAGTCAGAAGAGCCTCCTTGCCCTTTTACTTTGGCTCAAAGCCTGATGGGGGGATAGGAAGCCACTGATTGCAGGACAAATTCAAGTTCAAGAACCAAGGATGAGGGATAATAAGAAAGAATACTGGCAAGGTTAAGCCTGAGTACTGACTATACCACCAATTGTCCACCTTCTAGAAGTGTCTTCTAAAGGGCTCTTGTATACAGACCTCCAAAGTTCAGAGGCCCCTGTGGTGCAAAAACAATGGGAAAAGAGTCAATATCTGGAGTAAATATTAGAGGTGTAATCATAGTTTTGAACAGAGTAACCAATCACTGGCTTTGGAGACTTTTGTGACCCCAGAAATTGTAGTCAAAGAAAGAGCACCCAGCATTGTAAGCTAAACACTCTTCAACCATCCTACCTTCAGTGTTGCACTAGAAATCTGTTTATCACTTCATTCCTATTCACCTGTGAGCAGATATGTGTGGAATCAGAAAGGTAGGCGCCAAAAGGATCAGGGAAGTGGGGCAGTCTAGTTGTGGGAGATGATGTACCTGAGATGGTGAAGTGAGGGATGTGGAAGTCAGGTCCATCTAATGGAATTGGAAGGAAGTAGAAAGAGCAGTTGGCAACAGACTTTGTTTCAGGCTAGTTGCTGTCATGTCGAGGACCAAGCCAGAGGCCCCGTTTTGCCTAGATAGGCACACCTCAGAGACACCACAGATTCCATTCCACACCATGTCAATAAAGCAAATATGTCACCATCTGTGAGCCACAGGAATTTTTTGGTTTCTCAGTGCTTGGAAACATTATGTTTACATTACACTGTAGTCTGGTAACTGTGTGCTAGCCTTAAGAAATAGTTTAAGAGTTTGCAAAAATTACAGAAATGTAGCAGAGACACAAAGTGAACACATGCTGTTAGAAAAAAATAGAGCCAAGGGGTCTGCTGGATGCAGGATCAGCACAAACCTTCAATCTGTAAAAAATACGCTTTCTGTGAAACACACTAAAGTTAAGCAAATTAAAGTGAAGTGTGCCTGTATCCCTTTCCACAGTGCTGATTTGGCTTTGCTCTTCTCGAGGACACACAGGGCATCCAGAACGATCATGAGCCATCTCTAGTAGCAGCTCCTCCTAGGAAGAGGGCTGTTGTAGAAGCAGAGAGGAATGTGGTTGAAGAGGGGCCGGGGAAGGATGGTGGGGGTCAGTTGTAATAGACCTGACAGACAGGCAGTCCCCAGCAACCTGACTCTCATAATGCCCCATTCCCCCCACACACACACACACACACCACTCTTCCCCTAAGGCAAGGTATTTCCCTCTGGGGACTGACTGGGACAGCAGTCACTGGCCAGGGTCTTGGTACAGAGGCAGAAAGGGCAGCTCTGGGAAAGGGGCTTTAAGCCGCAGCACGCCGTGCTCCAGGTCGATACAGCTCTGTTAGGGGAGGACTGAGTGAGAGAAGGCCTCCGCAGGCCGACCTCCAGTCCCCCCTTCCCACCACCCCCAGCTCCGACTCCTTTTTTCCCTTTTGTCTCTTCCCCCAACTTCCACCTCCTATTTGCCTCCAACTCCACCCCACCCCTGTTCCCATTAACCAGAACCTCTGTCTAGGGAGGAATCCAGTTCTCTACTTCCACTTGTAGGGAAATCATTATCTTCTAAAGAAGGAGCTCTGGTGGTACAATAGTTAAAGTTCTCAACTGCTAACTGAGAAGTCCATTGTTTTCATGCACTAGTGCTGGGAAGGAGAAGGGTGTGGCAGTCCTCTTCCATAAAGAGTGAAGCTTAGGTAACCCTATAGAGACATTCACTTCCTAAAGGATTGCAGAGTCAATCTGGACTTAGCAGCATACACCAATAAAGAAGCCAGTTTGAAACGAATACTCCTCCTGCCTCTAGCGTCAGCCTTTCTAGGCAGAACCTGCCCCATGCTTTCATGCCTGTGCCTTCTGTCTCTCTCCTCCTGCACTTTGAGTGGGGCCCCATGCAAGAATGCAAATCCTAGCACCCTACTTACCTTGAGAGAGAGCAGAGTCTGCAGTCCAAGGCAGAAGTCAGGACTCTCAACATCTGCAACATTTGAAAACGGAAGAGACTGAAAGGTGCCCAGCAAGCTCCTCTCTGCACTCATCCTTCTTTGCCTGCCCCATTCCCCAGGCACAGAGTGTAGGGATAATCAGAGGCCTCATGGGAACTCCTTGTCTAATATCAGGGACTGAGAGGCCTAGTCTATGTCTTTCTCTCTGCCCAGGAGTGAAAGGTAGAGCAGAGGAGAAGCTGGGATGTAGATGAAGGCAGGACTTACCCACCACCCGGGCGGAGCATGCCACGGTCTCCTGCCCTAGCTGCAACTCCAACTGCTCCACCTGGGCTGGAGACCTTGGTGCTGGGTCCCCAACTGGGGCTTTAAGGGCCTGTTTCTCTAACCTGTGGTTGAGAAATAAGGTTATGGCTACCCTAAGGCCTCTCCCCATCCCCATTAATCAGCAGATGTCCCTTCCCACCTCATATTGAAGATTTTCATCCAATCCCTGGTCCCCTGTAGGGTCTAACTTCTTTTCAATGCCAGAACTTCCAGTCTACTTTGATCAGTTTTTTTGTTTTGTTTTGTTGCAGGTTTTTTTAGTAACAGTTTTAATGAGGTGTAGGTCATATATACCATAAATTTACCTTTTTAAGATGTGCAACTCATTGGGTTGTTGTGCTGGGTTTTTGGTTTCTTTTCTATAGTCACAGAGTTGTGCAGCCATCCCCACTATCTCATTTTCACAACACTTTGACCACTCTACAAAGAAACCCTGTGTCTCACACACACTTTCAGGCTAAGCTCTTACCCCAGGCGGCTGAGGCATCCAACAGATATTTGATTGTACTGGGTACCCGTGTCCACGGCCACTCTCAGCATCTGGTCCCGACACTAGGAAAGAGGTTATGGAGGACTTGATGAGCCACGAGGAAAATGGGTTGGGGTTGGAGCCTTCAATTTAACCAGACCTTTCATTATTCCTTTTTTTAAAACCAGTGGAGGGTTCCTGAACACTAACTGAAAATGAACTAGGTACTGAGGAGGAGACAATTCATTGTAGTCGCTCACTGTCAGTTGACATCCCCCTACAGTCCTGCTTCAAGGGCATGTTATTGACATAGATCTCAATTGTCATGGATCAGGGAGCATATTGCTCACTGCTCAATAGTCTTTCATCCCAGTTTTGTCATGGAATAAGTACACTGTACACAAAATCAAATAAGATAGCTGGAATGAAACTACCCTGTATGGGCAAGGAGGAAGGAGAAAAGAGAGCCCCAACAACTAGGCGTTGCCAGTGGTATAGAAACTGACTGTGAGCGTGGCAAAAGTAGGGGAGAATGTATTACTCAATGATACTGTCTTTTACATGTTTCAAGTTTGGAAGAAGAATTATTGTAAATATGTAAGGCATTAGTCCTTGGGAGATGTTCTAGAGAAAATACTATATTAAACTCTAAACTCATTGCTGTCGAGTCAGAACCAACTCTCGACTGACCCTCCAGTGGGTTTGCAGAAGCTGTAAATCACACGAAAGATTATCCATCTTTCTCCCTCGAAGCCGCTTGTGGATTAGAACCACTTGCCTTTGGGTTGGCATTGCAGCTCCTTACCACTAGACCACCTGAACTCCCTGTCCTTTATATTGCCATGTAATAGAAAGGGGGAAACATGGTGATGTGCAACAGTTCATCACTCATCTGTTAACCAAAAAGTTGGTGGTTTAAACTCAACCATCAGCTCCATGAGAAAAGACTTAACAGTCTGCCCCTGCAGAGATTACAGCCCACAAAACCCTACAGGGCAGGTCTCTTCTGTCCCATGAGTTCACTGGACTGAAATCAACTCAAAGATACATAGCTCCACCACAGAAAGGTTTCAGGTTCTCTGACTGTTGTGAATAAAGTGCTGCAAAAGTTGAGAGGAAAGAAAGGCTGTTTCCTACTGGGGAAATCAGAAAAGGTTTCAGGGAGCAGGTCACATCTGGGCTTTAAAAGATGGTAAGACATGGGCAGACGATGACTGGGAAGCAGGAAGAGTGTGCTCTGGGCAGAGGACCACTGAGCAAAGACTGGCAAATGAGTCGACATTTATCAGGAGCAATTCAGTAATGGCTGAGTGGGTGAGCAGCTTCAGAAATGACAAAGCCATTGTCACTTTGAAATGTATATGCTCTCTCCAGTAGAGCTGCAGTAGCCATGCAAGCACACACCATCTATATATTTAGAGTGTATATAAGTGTTCTCCTGTTCACATTTAACTATTACCCTTTGATCAAGGAAAGGAGCTGGAGTATAATGATGGCAGGTGGAGTTGTAGAGAGGGAAGATAGGTTGAGTAAAGATGGTAAAAATCACTGTGTTGGTTCTGTCTCTGGATAACACGTCTGTTTCAGGCTAGAACTATGTTCTGTAGGATTTTTAATGACTGATCTTTTGGAACTAGATTGCCAGACCTTTCTTTTTAGACATTTGTGAGAAGACTCAAACGTCCAGCCTTTTCGTTAACAGCCCCGTGTGTGAACCATTTGTATAATTCAGAGTCTCAAAAAAAGATAGAACACTGTTTTACCAGGCTAGCGAGAGAGCATCTTCTTCCCTCACTACCTGAGAGTGAAAGAAGAGAGTGAAGTGAGCCAGTCACGGATAAGGCTGATAATAATAGTCAGAGCCCAGAGAGGCCACTCACCTTGCAATTAACGAGAAGAACCGGAAGCTCAGGCCGGCTGGTTTCCCTGCTGCACTGCTGGTCCTGGATCAGGGCATGCACGAGGGGAGATTCCCCCTGAAGCCGACTCTGGTTTCCCTCCATCAGGCGCCTTTGAATCACACTGTGCGGCTGCTGGCTCCGGCACAAAACAGGGACAGACAAGCCTAAACCTCAGTGTCCTCCTCATTCCATTTCTCTGCCCTGTGTATTCCTTGCTGCTCTTCCCAACCTCACCCTTTTCCCGAGTCTCACAAGGATAAAAAAGGGGAGATAACTGAAAACACAGTCTATCCCCAAGGAGTTCAACTAAAGCCAAGTGAACCCCAGTAAGAAATGCTGTTTTTCTGGGGGCTCCATAGATGGTGCAACAGTGAAGAAATGCAAAGTGGAGAACTGTCCATGTTACACTGACTTATTGACTCACAGGACATTCCAAGGGTAAATATTATGCTTGGGGAAAACTTTGTCTCAAATCTACATACATTTCGGCCAGAGTTCTATTTTCCCCCCTCTGACCTCATCCTTCCATGAGCTTCAGAATCCAGGGCTGATGAGGCCATGAAATTAAGTCAAAGTCTTCAAAACTCTGACACTGAGAATCATCCTGGAGCTCTCCCTCACCCCTAGACACCAAGTCCGGTCCCTCCCCAAATACCACCATCTTGCCTCCTCTATTACAGAGTTCATCCCTCCTTTCTATTTCATCTGTCCTTCAAGCCTCGCCACGGCTCTCCCACACCACCAGAACAGCTTCCTAAGTGTTCTCCATATTCTCCCTGTACAGACACATCTGTTCTAAGCCTCTAGAATCAATTATCTACAACCTTTGTTATGTCAAATATATTCCTAAGAGCAGCAGCTTGAACATCATTTGGAATCCTGTTAAAAGGCAGACTCTTTAAAAAAAAGGAAAAAAGAAATGTATTACAAGGATTTCAGTCATCATGACCCTGAGACCAAAACTAGATGAAGCCATGCTGTCTCAGCCCTCTGAGAGGAATCATAATAAAAGATCCTTGATGAAAGCTCAAATACATTGCCATCAAGTCGGAACCAACTCAGAAGCTGACCCTCTAGCTGTTTTTCAGAGGCTCTAAATTGCACAGTAGAAGATTGCCCATCTTTCTCCCATGGAGCTGCTGGTGGAGAGAAGCAGCCTTTGGATTACCAGCGAAACTCAGGACTGAACCGCCAGAGGTCCCTCTCCTTGACAAGTGGGAGAGACATGTGGAACAAAATTTAGAAACCTTTAAAAGACCAAGCTTACTGATCTGGTAGAGACTGACAGACTCTCTCTCATACTAAGTTGCTGAAACTAAGGAAGATATGAAGCATTTGCTGAAGAAGGTTAAGGACTGCAACCCCTTCAATATGTATTGAAGCTCAATATCTCTAAAACAAAGATTCTCACCACTGGGCCAATCAGCAGCTTCATGAGAGATGGAGAGGAGATTGAGGTTGTTGACAATCACAGCTTACTCGGTTCCACAATCAACAGTCTTGGCACAAGCAGTGAGGAAATCAAAAGATGAATTGCATTGGGAAAATCTGTTGTTGGTGACCTCCCCAGTGTACAAAGATGTCAGTTTGGACACTAAGGTGCACCTGATACAAGCCATGGTCTTTGCAGCTGCTTGCTATGCATCCAATAGCTGGACAATGACTAAGGACGATAGAAGAAAAATTGATGCTTTTGTGGTGCTGGAAAAGAGTTTTGATCTACTATGGACTGCCAGAACAAACAAGTTGGTCCTGAAGAGAGTGAAACCAAACTGCTCCAAGAATTTTGCAGCTCTGTCTCACATACCTTTGGGCATGTGACCAGGAGGGACCAATCCATTGAGAAGAACATCATGCTTGGAAGGGTGGAGGGACGGCACAGGAGAGGAAGAACCAGGATGAGATGGATTGACTGGAGAATTGGGATTGGGTCAGAGACAATAAGATTAACTCAAGATAGGGCAAGGTTACTGCTCGGTTAAGTATTGAATAAGATCATGTATCATGTAAGGTACCTGGCCAAGGAGTGATTCAACAACACATAACAGCACAGGACAACAACCAAAAGGCCCTTAGTCATTTCAGCCAAAACAATAGACAGCTTTGTTGGCCTAGTGGTAAAAAGTTGTGCTACCAGGAGGCACCCAATTTGAATCCAGTAGCTCCATGGAAGAAAGATGGGCAGTCTCCTAAACCTCTGAAACTAAGGATCAGCCATGAGCTGGTTTTGACTCAACAGATCACAATAATAAATAATAATAAAAAATAACAATGCCAGAAAAAACATGTGGCTTAAGCCAATCAATCATGCTCAGTCACAAGGGTGGCATTTCCCTGGGGATAAAGCTCAAAAGGTAGGAAGAAATAGGAACCATGGATGAATGGAAATAGAAAACAGAGGAAGTGGGTAGAGTGCATTTATATGGTGGGAATTGCAATTATCGCCATGGAACACAATATGTATGTATTGGAAAAACAATTAGCTTTGAAAACGTTCACTCAAAAAGTAAAAAAAAAAGAGAGAAATGCAGAATCTCAGGCACTACCATAGATCTATTGAATCAGAAATTTTAGTGAGATACCCATGGAATTAAAGCACCGAAGTGAAAACTTACCCTGTTTAAAATTTATCAAGCCCTGCCCTTGCTGTCCCTCCCCTCCCCTACTGCATACTTGGGGAACCACAGCCTAGACCTGGCCGCTTTCTGAGTCTTGTGTGACGGCTCCACACAACTCCCAGAATCTACCTAGCACCTTTGTCACTTGCACTGGCCCAGGCAGATACCAGGTTGTTTCTCAGCTCCAGGCCTTTGTGCCTGTTCATTCTTCCTCAAACTCCTCTTTCTTACTCTTCCTTATGTCAGATTGGACAGGACAGCTGGCCCTACATATTGCTCAAGAACTATATTCAGAAGAGTTAAAAAAAAAATTTAAAGTTCCATGTGCAACCTCTTCCAGGAAGCCCTCTCTGACTTCTTCATACTCCTCCACCGACACACACATCTGGCGGGGTGAGTGCCCCTTCTCTCTCTTTTCTCTCCCTTCTTCATGCTCACAGATAGTATTTGTGAATCTCACTCCCACTACCCTGGAGAGCCCTTGGGGTCTGGCCTGTGTCTCATTCATCTCTAACGCTCAGGACCCAGCCCCGCATATACTAGGCACTCAATGAGTGGAGTCCTCTAGTCTTTGCATACCCCTCCTAACCTGTACTCTCTCCGTGAGAACCTGGGATTGTTTTTGTACTCTTGGCTTAATGAGCCCCCTGAGACCGCTCCTCGCCAGCAAGGCTGCCAACAGGAGACTAGATCTGGGAACAGAGCCTCAATCGCTGAGCGCTGGGACTGGTAGGACAAATAGACTCTCCAGTTCCCGTCTCCCCTCCCGCCTTTCCCACAGATGAACTCTAGCTGTAGACCTCCTCTGTACACGTCGCTTCTGAGAGAGCCCAGGGAGGGATACTCCTGAGGTCCTCCCAGTCTGTTGTGTCTTCACCCCCACATCCACAGGAGATAACTATTAGGGTCAGTATGGGAGATCCTGAGACAGGAGAAGTGAGAAGCCCAGGACGTTCTTATCAGATGGCTGGATCGGTCCCTTTTTCTGTGCTCTTAGATGGCATTGTTAATGGAGCTGCTTCTTTGGAGCGAAATAAAAAGGCATAGCATGAGAGTAGAGGCCACCTGACCAGGAACCTTGCAGCTGGGAGCCATGGGGCTTGCTTTCCTGTTCCTCCCCTGTGCATGTCATGTTTGCAGGAGGAATCATACCCCTGAGAGTCCTCTGAGTTTAGATCCCAGTCACATCACTTACTTAGGGGATGCTGAGATGGGATTAAAAGACAGTTTGGACCCTGGGTTGGTTTCCTGGATAGCTTGTCTTAGAGAAATATGGAAATAAAGGACTAGTCAGGGAAAGGCAATGAGGGGCTGAATTTGCTCCAGATTCCCAGAAGGAGGCTGCAGCCAGAGGAGCCTCAACTTTCCAGAGATGTCTCTGCTGAGTGCCCCATCCTGGATCCAGAGGTAAGTTCTAGATCAGCCAGAGGCGACAGTATGCTCCCTGGCAGGCCCCAGAAGATCTTCCTGTCTTTGACTCGGGGATCTGCTCCTGTATTCTCAGGACTACAGCACTTACTTTGTCTCCAGCTCCTTGTTTTTTTGTTGGGTATCATCAAGTTGTTACCAACCCACAGCTGACCTTCCAGAGGGCTTTCAGAGGCAATTAATCACATGGAAGGAGATTGCGTATTTTTCTCCCAGGGAGCAGCTCCCAGGACTTAAATCATGTACCTTACCACTAAGCCACCAGAGGCCCTTGTTCTGCTAGCCAGGCACAGTTTTAAGCTACCTTGGATGGATTAGTTCATATCACTCTCGTAGCAACCCTAGAGGTAGATACTTTTATCTTGATCCTCATTTAGCAGTTGAGGAAACTAAGGCACAAAGACATAAAATAACTTGCCTAAGATAGCAAGTAGCAGAGACAGAATTTAAACCCAAGCAATGTGGCTCTGAAGCTTATGCTCTTAACCAGCACTATCTCTCAGGGGGGATGGCTGTATATGCATCATGTCCACAGGCCCACTTATCTTCTTTGGTGTTACCCCATCCCCCACACCCTCTGAAGACCAAAAATCCTCAAGGAAGTGGCAGGAAAGGAGCCTGGAGAGAGGCCCTCCACCAATAAGAGAGGGAGTGGGGCCCTCCAGGAGACCAGGAGATCCGCCAACAGACATGTGAAACCCTGATTCTCTCTAAGGATGATGACTCTTAATGTTTTAATTCTATGTGGGTCTATGAATGGACAGATCTGGTATGTGGAAATCTATAGTTTGAGGAGAAGAGGGGAACCACTGTCCTATATTAACCCACCCTCCAGGCCTGCTCAGTCTGCCCCAGGCTTCCTGTGTTCCTCTGAGCCTCTACTAAACAGCACAGCTCCTCACTGATTCTGTAGATCAGCCTTGAATTGGTAAAGGGAAAGGTGGGGAAGTTAGGTGATGAGAATAAGGTCCTTCAAAACCACTACAATCATAGAAACACCCCCAACAGAGAGCCTGAGAGTGGTCAAAGGGAAGCCCCCAAGTTGTAGGAACTGTGCTCAGCAAGGGAGAGGATTCTGGGAGCTTGTGGTCTGGACTTTGTGGTCTCCCACCCCTTCCTCAGGATCTGGAAAGTGGAGAGGAAGGGGCAGGGAGACATCTTCGGGACAGGGAGGGGACAGGGCTGCCTCACCAAGTCCTTGGAGGTGCCGAGCCTCTTGAGGCTGTCCAAGGGAAGCAGGTCAGCGGAGTCCTTGTGCAGGAACTGGGTGGCCTGTTTGAGGCGTCGCTCTTGGCTCAGGTGGGCTCGGTCTTGAAGCTCTGCCTCCTGTCCCTTCCTAGCCTTTTCTCTTTCATCTCTCCTGGCCTCCTGCCCGGTACTCATGATCTCTCCAGGGAGGAGCAGTGTGGGGGCTTCTGAGCTGTTCTCCCCTCTGTCCTCTGCAACTGTGTACCCCTGCAGCTTTCTTCCAGTCTCCGTTTCCTGGACTGCAGCTCTCCTTCTGACAGGAGGGTCTCCGCGGGAGAAAAGAAGGAAATAAATAAATAATGTGCAGGAGCAGCCACGTCAGACACCAATTTCCAGAGATTGCAGTAGAGGGAGTGAGGCTCGGGCTGGAAAAACCCAGTACCAGGAGAGAGGGTGGAAGGGCTGCAGTGCCTTGATTCTGGGGTCAGAGTAGCCAGGAAGAGAGAGAGTGTGTGTGTCGGGGGGGGGGGGGGGGGGGGGGGGGGTGTGTTTGTGTGTCAACTGCCAGGGTGCCTGTGCCAGGTTTTTTGAATGGCAGCGTCTGTGTCAGTATGTGTGGGCAGCTGCCTGCGTGCTTTCTGTGATTCCATGTGCTTGAGTACCTGGTCCCACTTTGCAGCCCTCTTGGTCTCCTCCTGGGCTGCCCAGCTGTTTGTTCCATCTGTGTTTCTCTGTAGCCCCGGGCCCGGGGTGCAGGCCAGAAACTGGGTTCAGGATAAAGAAAAGCAACATCAAAATGCCCTTCTCTTTTTACATGTCTGGGTCTCTCCTTGACCAACTTGGCAGATGTCAGATGAGTTCTGGATTCTAGAGAGTGACAGTAGCAGCTATGAACTTTCCCATAAATAATGACCTGGCTTCTTGGCATCTTTTATATGTAACTCCTTAAAACTGAGCTCTTAAAAAATGTTCTATTTCAAACAAAGAACTTAAAAAATAATATAACCAAAATCCTTTACTCACTACTCAATTTGAAAAATAAACTTGCCTATAGGGATGAAACTTCCTGTGTACCTCTACCTCCAGATGACATCCTCTCCTAAGTTCGATGTTGATCACTCCCCTAAAATCAGTCAGATCAATTCTGCTTGAAGAAAACTCCACGTGTTTCAAAGTAGAACTGCACTCCACAGGGTTATCATGACTCTGACCTTTCTGAAGTAGATGCCAGGCCTTTCTTCTGAGCTTCTCTGGATGGGTTCAAACCACCAAACTATTGGTTAGTTATTGCATGTTTAGCTGCTTCCCTCGGGGACTCGTCAGTCCCATACCTCTCTTCATGCATCCGTGCATATATCCTAAGTAATATCTCTTTTAGTTTTGTCTGAACCCACCAGGGAGTTCTGATGGCATAGTCCATAAGGAGTTGTGCAGCTAGCCCAAAGGTTTTGACTCTCCAGGGACTCTATAGAAGAAAGAAGAACAATCCCATTTTTTTTTTAAATGTAGGTTGTTTATTTTTCATTTCAATGAACATCTACAGAGATTTTGGGATTCCATTCATTCATTGTTGCACCCTTCTCCCCGCACAAACCCCTCCCCCCTCCCCCCCCATTTGCTCCTCTCCTTGAAAAGCAAAAGAAAAACTCCCTCATTGGTACACAATCCCCCCCCGCACCTCCCCCAATCCCACCCCCTAGCCCCCAATATAATCCACTCTACAACCCTCATTGCATACTCCTACGATAAAAATAATGCCCTAAAATATAATACTTTTAGACTATTCTCTCCCCCATAGACTTCAATGCCGTATTTTTATGAAACCTAATCGCTCTGAGTAGGAATCAATTCAATTTCAGCAAGTTTGGTTTTTCTTTCACCCACAGTATATGTTATAAAGTTTGCTCACCCCTCCCATAGTCGTAAAATTCATCTATTAAGTGTGAATATTGTGGTAGTTAGGTGCTATCAAGTACAACAGGTCTGAACTTTATGCTGTCCTTGGCCAGCCTCATCCTCTCTGACACTCTTGAGCCCGTATCTGAAGTCACCATGTCAATCCATCTCATCAAGGGTGTCCCTCTCTTTCCAAGTGGAAAGAGGACCCTCTAACTTTCCAAGCACGGTGCCCTTTCCAGGGAATAACCCCTCCTAACATGTCCAAGTATGTGAGACGAAGTTTAGTCATCCTCCTATCTAAGAAGCACTCTGGATGAACTTTTTCTTTTCTAATTTTTTTAATGAACTTTTTCTAAGACTCAGTCAGTTCTCGTTTCCAACACCATGACTCAAGAGGATCAGCTCTTCTTCTATGAGTCATTTTTGTTTTGTTTTTTTTAATTACATATATATTTTTACTTTATATTGGTTTGCATATAACATTTGTATAGACTATATTTCATTCATATACATGTGTTTTATACACTCTTCCGTTCACATTGTCATACAGTCATTTCCATACATTGTGTTTTATAAAACCAATCGCCACCGTTGATCTATGTCCCCTATCATCCCGTCTTTTCAGGTTACCACTGGATCTTTCCCAATTCCTTCACTTCCTCCCTCCACTATGAGTTGGTTTTGACTCAACAGTACACAACAAATAAAGTATGCTTAGTTCTAATTAATTCACTTTAATAGTTGGATAGCATTCCACTGTGAATATCTTACCTTTAGGACATTTAGGTTATTGGCAGTGTTTTTCTGTTTGTTTGGGGTTTTTTTTAATGGAGATTTTATTGTAAGTTTATAAAGAACTTGAATTTCCTCATTCATTGTTGCATATTTTCCTCCCTGTCCCTACCTCCCCCAGTTTGCTTTTTCCTTTGGGAAAAAAGTTTTTTCATTGTTATACAGTCCCCCACTCAAAATCACTTTACTGTGCAGCTCTTATTCTGGACTCTTGTCATGCCACTAATAACTAGCCATATATTCCTTTTAAACAGTTCTCTCCCTCGTCTGTTTCAATGTTGTGTACATTATTTATCACTTCTTTTCTTAGTTGCCCCCCAAACCCCCGTCAGTCCTGTTTTATAACAGTAGCATTATGCAATATTTGTCTTTTTGTGACTGAGATATTTCACTCAGCATAATGTCCTCCATAGTCACCCATTTTGAATAATATGTCATGAGTTCTTTGTTTTTCAATGCCACATAGTATTCCGTTGTGTGAATACACCACAGCTTCTCTCGCCATTCGTTTGTTGATGGGCACTTGGGTTGTTTGCATCTCTTTTCTATTGTGAACAAAGCTGCAAAAAAAACATGGATGTGCATGTATCTGCTTGGGTGGCAGTTCTGGTTTCTTTAAGGTATATTCCCAGTAGTGGAATTGCTGGACCAAATGGTATTTCTATTTCGAACTTTTTGAGAAAGTTTCATACTGCCTTCCATAGTGGTTGCATAGGTAATATTGTTTTGTTTTGATTTTGATTTTACGGATAGATGATGAACCTGTCTGTACACATCCCCCTTGAGGAAAGTATAAGTGTGTCTCTCGAGGATATCCCTAGGAATGGAATTGCTGGTGTCAGACGCACCTCCTCATCTTTTTTGGACATTGTTGGATTGTTCTGCAGAGAAGTGGGCACTCGAGTGAACAGCTCATGAAGCAGTGAGGGTCCTTGTCTCCCCTTCCTCATCAACACTTGTTGTTGTTGTTGTTGTTGTTGTTGTTGTTATGTGCCGTCGAGTCATTTGCGACTCATAGCGACCCTATGTACAACAGCCCTAAACCCTGCTCTATCCTGTGCCAATCGCATTGCCTCTGACACACCCATCCTGATTACCCCAGTCACTGAATTAATCCACCTCATAGAGGGTCTTCCCCTCCTGTGCTGTCCCTCTACTCTACCCAGCATGATGTCCCTCTCTAAAGACCTGTCTCTCCTTGCAACATGTCCAAAGTATGTCAGACGAAGCCCCAGAATCTTTGCCTCCAAGGAGTAGCCTGGTTTAACCCTCTCTAGGATGAATCTGTTTGTTTTCTTGGCAGTCCATGGTACATTCAATACTCTTCTCCAGCACCACAGCTCAAAGGTGTCAATTCTCCTTCTGTCCTCCCTAGTCATTATCCAGCTCTCTGATGCATAACAAGTGATTGCAAAGACCATGGCCTGTATCAGGCGCACCTTCATCTCCAAAGAGACACCGTTGCTCTTGAGTACTTTAGAGACTTCCCTAACAGCAGACTTTCCCATCACAATACGTCAACACTTAGCATTGTCAAACTTTTCAGGGCCCTGGATCAATGCTCAGAGGTGTGCTTCCAGCTTTTCATTTTCACCATCATCAAAGTGCATTTAAGCACCTGCTTATGTGTGTTGGACACTGAGGATGTGTCCCTCACCCAAGCCCTGATCCCTAGAGGTGAAGTCTGACCAAGATAGCAATAAGGTACGAGCACATGAGACAAACCAACAATTCACCAAGCTTCTACAGACCAAACTTGTGCAGTCTTCTTCATAACCACTGCAATCGATTATGTGACAAAATAGAATTATGATGGTGTCCATTTGCAGATAAGGAAGCTAAGTTTTAGGACACTTGTCTGAGATTTGCTGTTAGGGTGAAGAGGTGCCCAGAATCACACCCAGGTTTCTGACTCTTATACCCTGTACTGTAACCTTCTACTGATGGAGGTGATAAACCTGAAAGGAACACCGATTACATTTCTATAACTCTTTCCCACGCAGATCTTGGTTTCATTCTTTAGAGTTAATTCCAGTGGAATTTTCAGACACCTCCCCTTAACCCAGTACCTAACTTGTGTAGCTTCAACTTCTTCTACAACAGAATGGCATATCACCCTATTCTGCTCCATGCTGCTTAAAACGTTCAGTGTGCCTAAGTCCATTAGTATGGCTGTGTATATTTTTAATGTCTTCCAACCTAGAAAGTTGATCATCCAGCACTTTGATGAACAATATTCTGCTGTGATTCATTGGATAATTTTTGAAAATAGGTCGCTGTGATGGTTAACTTTGTGTGCCACCTTGGCTGCCTATGGTTCTCTGGTTTGGCTGTTGTAGTGTGGTCAATCTCTTAATGAGATTTTCTATGAGCAGCCTATCTCTTGAGGAGGGGTTTCATCACAGGTGTGGCTTGCATTTAATACAGAAGGATGGGAGAGCAGGCTTGCTTTTTGCTCAGTCTCCATGCTGGCTCATCCCATCCTTGGTCTGTTAACCTGGCATCCTTACTTGTCTGCTGACCTTGGATTCATCAGGCTCTGCAGCTGTGTACAACATTAGTGCGATTCATCTATAAAGTGTGCTGTGAGCTTGGGGTTTGTCCAGCTTTGCAAGAGTGTGAGTCATTTCCTCTAGCTAGGTAAATCTCTGTCTGTCTCTACGTGTATATGGCGTTTTGGTGGCATAATCCATAGGGAATTGACTTTTAACCCAAAGGCAGCGCCTCTCTAGCAATTTGATTCCACCAGTGACTCCATGAGGGGGAAAAATGGGCAATCTTCTCCCCTTTGACTGTTTAATTTACAGACTCCTGAAAAACCACAAGAGGGTTAGCTATAAGGCAGCCCTGACTCAATGGCACATAACAACATGCACACACATACACACACAAACACATGGGATTTTTCATTGCTTTTCTTGTGAGATCTCTAGAGAACACAGCCTACCTAAGACAGTCACCAAACCTTCTTTCTTCCTAGTCTGCTTTAGTCTGGAAGTTCCGCCTTTGGTATTTGAAATACCAGTGGCACGGCTTCCAACATCATGATAATATGTAAACCACCACAGTATGACAGATGAATAGTGGCAGTATCTATTACTATTACCTAGGATAGAGGTGGAAGAGGATCCACTAATATGTTGTCCTAGTTCCTGAAGTTGCTTCAGAGGATAACCGGCATTGATAGATCAGTGACCTATAGAGTGTGATGTGGACAGGCTCCAGTGTTCAAATAGAACTCATTCAACTTATTCCCACTTAAGTTTGGAAATTATTTAATAGCCTCCAAAATATGTTATTAATATATTCTTTGGAGAAGCAGTGCTAAATTATTAACATAAGTGAGATGTCTCTAGGACACTTTTTGAAACTGGTCCCAAATGGACCAGTTTGGATGTACCTAAACACCCTGAGGAAGAGTAAATATTCCAGTGGCAATGAAAGGAATCTTTGGAGTGTATTGTTTGGCTGGAGTGAGCACAGGGACATTGAGTCCTCTTTTCCAACTAATCTGTTTAAGGCCTTTGTTGCCTCATTCTTGTAGAGAGAGTGAAAGTAACATAATGACAATCAAATCTATTAACACACAAGGGGAAACTGTCCCCATCAAGAGCGTCCACAGCACAAAACCAATCCCCATGAGGTCAAGCATGTCCCCAAGCTCTCCTACCTACTTCTACTAATTTCAACACCAATCTTACTGCTCTACTGGGCCCCAAATCTGTTGAATAGCTACAGACCTCACAGAACCATACTCAAGGTTAAGGGCTTTATTAGGGAAGTTAGCAGGTTACAAATTAAATTGGCAACAGGATACAACTTTTTAACAGAACAGCTTTAAAAAATTTTTTTGTTGTTGAGATTTTAGTGAAAGTTTATAGATAACATGGATTTCCATTCATTCATTGTTGCACGTTTTCTTTCCCGCTCCCCTCCCATCCAGTTCATTTTTTTCTTAAAAAAAATTACTCATTGTTATACAATTCCACACCACCCCAGTCCACTTTACTATGCAGCTCTTATTCTGGACTGTTGTCATGCAAATTATACCTAATCATATATTCCTTTTAAGCAGTTCTCTCCCTCATCTGTTTCAATGCAGTGTACATTATTTATCCTCTCTTTTCTTAAGTTTCCCCCCAAGCCCTTTGTCAGTCCTGTTTTACAACAGTGGCACTATTGCAGTACTTGTTCTTTTGTGACTGGTATATTTCACTCAGCATAATGTCCTCCAGGGTCACCCATTTTGTATAATATTTCATGAGTTTCTTGTTTTTCAATACTGCATGGTATTCCATTGTGTGAGTATACCACAGCTTCTCTATCAGTTCGTTTGTTGATGGGCACTTGGGTTGTTTCCATCTCTTTGCTATTGTGAGCAATGCAACAATAAACATGGGTGTGCATCAGAACAGCTTCTTAAGTTTGCTCTTAAGTGGCCTAAGGCTAAAAGCTACATATTAAAAAGTTCTTTCAGCCACAAAAAGACAAATACTGAATAGTGCCACTGTTGTAGAATGGGACTGACATCAAGGTTGGGATAAGACTGAGTAAAACTGGATAAATTATGTATACTACATTGAAATAGATGAGGGAGAGAACAGTTTAAAAGTGATATATGATAGGGTATTATTAGTTATCACAAGAGTCCAGAATGAAGGTTGCATAATGGAGTGTACTCAGGGCGGGGGGATTGTATACCAATGAAGGAATTTTTCTTTTACTTTTCAAAGAGAGGAGTGAACTGGGGTGGAGGGGTGGGCAGGGAGAAAATTGCAACAATTAATGAATGGAAATCCAAAATCTCTGTGTTTATTAAAATTAATAGAATTTTTTTTTAAAAAAAAGGAAGGAAAAAACCCACCTCTCAAACATGAGGGGCGGGGGGGAGTTTTTAGTCCTGCCAATTAAGGCATCTCACTCCTAGTCTTCCAGAAAGCTTGAGTGAAGTTCCCTGACTCTGCCTTGTGGCTATATTCGCGTAGGTCAGCTCTGTCTCAAGTCTAGTCTCTGGTTCTCTCTTGTGGCTGCTGCTGCTCTTCTGGAGGCCTGGTCAGACGGGTGCAGTAACCTCTAGCCCTGAAGGATGTGCAATGCATTCTCTGCTGCTTCTTCCTTGCTGGTAGTGAGATTCTGAAATTTCTACTGCTGAACCTGCTCGGTTTAACCTTGGTGGAATGGCAAAGCTACCCAGTTCTCTAACACAGCCTATTTGCATGTTCCCACCCTGCCATGTGGCAAAGTCAAGGGCAATGGCCAGGAAAGCCATTTTGAACAATAGGACCACTACACCACAGCTCTATGGACAGGAAGGGAGCTCTCATGAGTAAAGAATTGTGCTGCCAAGACAAAGGCAAGTAGTTTGAATTCTCTTCAGGAGAAAGAGGCACAGTCTCTTCCTGTGTGATTTGCAGTCTCTGAAAACTCACTGGAGGGTCAGCAATGAGTCATTTCCAATTCAACAGCAATGAGTTGTCATTTTGTTGGGCTGTGAATTAGGTAAATGTACTTATGAATAACCAGCACATCTTTCTATTCTGTGACACAGCTAATATTATTTCACTCTCCTCTTGGGAAAGAGCTCTGGTGGCAGAGTAGGTTTAGTGTTGGACTCCTAACTGAAAGGTCTGAAGTTCAATCCCACCAGCCCCTACACAGGAGAAAGATGGGCTGTCTTTTCCTGTGAAGGCTTACAGCCTGAGAATGGTTACCACTGATTCAGAATCAGCTCCGTGGCTGTCTCTCTCTCTCTCTCTCTCTCTCTGTGTTTTCTTGACATGGGACTTGGAAATGAGGAGAATCTCTTGTCTTTTTCTGTTCGTGCTTTTCCTTTTGTAATATGAAACATAGTCTCTGTTCTTGTGCGAGGTTGCAGAAAGAATTGAAATGTTCCAGCAATAAAAAGCCCCAAGCTCTTCTTTCTTAGAAGATAAAACAATCTCTCTGATGTGATGGTAGAGGCTGCAGGGGAGCATTTTGAGGCCTTTTTGTCTCCTCAGCTGGGTTGTCTGTGACTTTGCCCCTAGCTCACCTCGGTTCCATCCTCTTGTCATTCTTTAGTCTAATAGCCACAGAAAACCAAATCATTCACAAGGAATGAATGTCAGTCTCTTAATAATGTGACACAAAATGGGGGAGGACTTCTGGGAACACCTCAAGATGGAACCATTCTGGATGATTAGAAATGGAAGACTTAGATTCTGTTTCCTTATTTCATCTGTGGTGAGCATAAATGTTGATGTTAAAAGGACTCTAGAAAAACAAACAGATTCATCCTGGAAAGGGTCAAACAGGGCTGCTCCTTGGAGGCAAGGATTCTAAGGCTCCATCTAACATACTTTGGACATGTTGCAAGGAGGGACAGGTCCCTGGAGACGGACATCATGCTTGATAGGGTGGAGGGAACAGCGCAGAAGGGGAAGGCCCCCTATGAGGTGGATTGATTCAGTGACTGGGGTAATTGGGATGGGTGTGTCGGAGACAGTGCGATTGGCACAGGACAGAGCAGAGTTTAGGGATGTTGTACATAGGATCGCTATGAGTCGCAAGCGACTCGATGGCACATAACAACAACAACAACAACAACAACAAAATTGCAGAGGAAAAATGCAACTGTAAGACTTGACTCCCTCACTGTCCTGGTCTCCCCCTTTACTTATGAGTTTTCTTTTCATTCTGTGAGCAGGTTTATATCGAGGCCCTATCACAGGCGAGCACTAACCAGGCTCTGAGGGTAAATGGTGAAACCAGATGAAGTCTCTAACCTCATGGAGTTAACGCTAAAATGGACAGGGCAGACAACAAATAGTTAAATCATAGCATCAGTTACTGAAAAGTACTAAGTAAAAATAAAGCAGGGTAAGAGGAGAGAGTGATGGAGATACAGTGATGGAGGTCACTGTTTTTGAAATACTGGCTGGAAAAAGCATCTCTGAGGAGACGACATTGTGCAGGGATCAGAACAAGGTGCGGGAGAGGGCCAGGTAAGATGCTTGCCTCAGATGGAGGGAATAGTGCAGGTAAGATGGCTAGGCTCCCGCACCCCACCCAGACATGGAGTAGATCTGCCTTTCTCCACCCCTCTGCATTGCCTGGTTTCTCAGTGACCAAACATTCATACCTAGTAGAACTACTAACTGGATAAGGTAAAAGGTATTGTCTCCTGCTACCAGCAAATTAGAACTAACTTGTCCACATAAAGTTAAAATCCTTATCCTTGCTCTCCTTGGCAAAGCACTCTTTCTAACTGGGTAAACACCCATCAGGGGCTGAATCTTGCAGACCTGAGAGTCAAGAGTTCCCTATGGAATACAGAATACAGAGCACTGCTGTGTGTGTTCTAAGAATTGCCAGATGGTTATGAATCTTTGAGTTTCTAACAATGATGAAGGCTGAGAAGGGCGCAAAGAGGTAAGGTTTTCTCAGCCTTCTTGCCTCACAGGCCGTGGGTTGAAGACATTCTGTGTTCTCTTTCCCATGAAACAGACTACATCTTGTATCTGTCATTCAGTGTCTGACAGTTATTAGTAGTTCTAGACTTGTGCTGTCCAATATACTAGCCCCTAGCCACATAAGGCTAGTGAACAACTGTGATGTGGCTAGTTGGCAATGAGATCATTGTATAACATATACATTGGATTTTGAAAACTTAACATGAAAAATAGAATTTAAAATAGTTCATTATTTCTATATCAAATACGTGTGAAATGATACTTCTTTTTCTATAGTGTTGTTGTTATGTACCATCGAGTCAGAACCAGCTAACTCATGGCTTCCATCAGGTTTTCAAAGGCAATAAATTGCACAGGAGGAGATTGCCAATCTTTCTCTCATGAAGCAGTTGATGGATTTAAGCCATTTAGATTGAAAGCACAACTCCTTACCAATGTCACCAGAGCTCCCTTTTTATCATTTGATTTAAAAAAATATATATTATTAAAATGAGTATCACCTGTTTCTTATTAGGGAGTTATGGCAGCCTAACCAATAGGGAATTGTGCAGCTAATATAAAGACTGCCCCTCTCTGGTGGTTAGAATTTGTTAATGGCTCCAAGGGAGAAAGATGGTCAATCTTCGCTTCATGTGATTTACAGTCCTGGAAACTGAGGGAAGGTCAACAATGAGTTGATTCTTAGTTGGCAGCAATGAATTGAGTGAGTTGTTTCTTCTTACTTTATTTTTAATTCTTTTCTATTGGTTTGCATGCAAAATTCACATACACTGTGTTTCACACGTTCTTTCATTCACATTGTATTTCATACCATCATTCCCATACAGTATGTTTTATAAAATTAGTTGCCATTGGTCTATGTCTACTATTCTCCATCTTTTCAGGTCCCCACTGGAGTTTCTTCTTTTTTAATGTGGCAATTAACAACTTTTAGATATATCCATTTTTTCTCTTTTTAAAAAACATCTTAAATTTTTAATTCTTTCTTTAGACTGATTTTGATTTAAGAAAACTGTAGAATGAAGCTGTCAGAGTCGGCATGCTTATCGGTGGTCCCCGCCACTAGGGAACTTGAATATCTTCGTATTTGCCGACTGTAGAGCACCTCTTCCCTCCTCATGGGTGGGAGTGCAGGGACCAAAGTGCAAGATGAGCACCATGTTCGCTGACACACTGCTCATCGTCTTTATCTCCGTGTGTGCGGCTCTTCTCGCTGAGGATATAACATGGGTCCTGGTGTACAGGACAGACAAGTACAAGAGACTGAAAGCAGAAGTGGAAAAACAGAGTAAAAAATTGGAAAAGAAGAAAGAAACCATAACTGAGTCAGCTGGTCGGCAGCAGAAAAAGAAAATAGAGCGACAGGAAGAGAAAAATAACAACGGAGACCTATCAATGGTTCGCATGAAATCCATGTTTGCTATCGGCTTTTGTTTTACTGCTCTAATGGTAATGTTCAATTCCATATTTGATGGTAGAGTGGTGGCAAAGCTCCCCTTCACGCCCCTTTCCTACATCCAAGGGCTGTCTCATCGAAACCTGCTAGGGGATGATACCACAGACTGTTCCTTCATCTTCCTGTATATTCTCTGTACCATGTCAATTTGACAGAACATACAGAAGATTCTTGGCCTTGCCCCTTCGCGAGCTGCCACCAAGCAAGCTGGTGGATTTCTTGGTCCTCCACCTCCTTCGGGGAAGTTTTCATGAAATCATTCAAAACCCTTTAATTCTTGTCATTCTTTTTAAATTCTCAGATAAAACTGGCAACTACTTTGTAGCAAGAGCCATAGGCAGTCTTAGCACTCAGGCCATTCTTACTTTGTAGTTTTGCATTATTTCTAGCTTTCTTTTTTTAATTATTAGAATTAGAATGACACTCAATGAACATGATTGTGCTTTTTCTCACAGACTTTTTTTTTTTTAAATTACATGTGTCAATTAGGTAGCCATCAGTGATGTTTATGTATGAAAAACAAACGGCATGCTTCTTGTTCTTTCTATGCAAATACTTTTTTTTATTATTATTTTGTGTGCGTGTACCGTCAAATCAGATCTGACTGGTATAGGAGGATATTGCGCCTCCTTCTCCGGCAGAGCATCTGGTGGATTCGAACTGTGTTCCTCTGGGATTGGCAAATACATTTTGTGGGACTGACTTGAAAGACTACTGGGGGCCGTCTACCTGGGAAGTCGGTTCTCTGTGAGAATTTGGAGAGACTCTGTTAGATGACTGGAATTGTTAGTCATGTTATCGTATTTCAAGCCAAACATATGATCAGAGATAAGTAAAGAGGCCAAATTTTTTAGTAACTTCAACTACATAAAGAACTTTTTCTTTCTTTTATTTTGCCCTATGTTTTTAGAAATCTACAAAAAAACCAAATAAAAAATTTCCAGGAGTGAATAAATTTTTTAAAAATAAAAAAAAAAAAAGAAAACTGTAGAATGTTAGTTAGTAACGGTCACAGGCATAAGCCAGGCAGTGGCACAGTCAGTTCTCTATAGAGTCCTGCTTTGCAGGGCTGTGAATACACTGGGCTCTTTGCTCACACCACTAAGCTCAGTCTCTGCAGATTTTAGTCCATGGGTCACTTTTCCCCATTTTTCTTTGTGAAGTCCTCAACCTTCTTAGATAGTTTTTTACGATCCTTATCCTTCAGGCAGGTTGGCCTGGAGCGAGTGTTCAGGTAGGGGGTTGTTCACCCCTGTGCTATGAGGGCCTGTCTTGGTGTCTGGCTTCCAGTTTTCAGCACTAATTACTGAGAGACAGACCTGCCCCTTTTCATCGATGTTAGAATGGTAGATCTTCGTTTTGAATGGCGTCTTCGGTGCTTTGAATGGGTACTCTGCTGGAAAGATGATTTTTCTATTCTGAAGGCCCTCTTAACACTTGGAGGGTAGTCAGGAGGAATAACCCTTACCAGGTCAATAAATTAGCTTCACCAAATTGCATGTTACGGAGGTTTTTCATTCCACATTTGCAGATTTCTTCAAACCACTTCATCAGCCTCCTGGAGGCTGCCATCTTGGATCTGGTGCTGCCAACTCTCCCTCCATACTCTCTCTTTTGGGAAGCCCTGGCCCAGTAGAGTCCTCAATTTATTTCCTCTAGTCTGATGTAATTGACACCAGTGCTACTGACATGTGACAACACTATTTTCTGATAAAGCAGGAAGTTCTTCTATCATATCTAGTTCTGGTGGCCTAGTGGCAAAAAGCTCTGCTGCAATCCCAATGGCACACAGTTCGAGTCCACCATTTGCTCAGCGGGAGAAGGATGGGCAATCTCCTCCCATGCGATTAACCGCCTCTGAAAACCTGCTTAAGAGTCAGCTATTTGTCAGTTCCAACTTGATGGTACACAACAACAACATCTCTAAGTCTCTACTGTTGTCCAAGTCTCAGAGATGGAGGTTAGTTTTTACCTTTCTTGTCATATAGTCTTTGACACCTTTCAAATACCTCTATACCTTGACATTCATTCCTCAAAATCAAGGAGTACTTACTCCTTATGTTGGCTAGAGGTTAATTGGGTGGAGAGTTAATCTGGCCCAGCAAAAGCAAAATCATCCAGTCAAATGCTCTGCCACATAAGGAAATTCCCAGAATATTCTTTACGAATGGTTTATTCAGAGCTTGACAAATAGCTCCCTTGAGTCCATGGTGGGTAGAGGGCAGCCAATTCTATTTCAAGCTTTTTCTTACAGTCCTGTCAGATGTGCTGAAGATAGGAATGAAACTGGTTTCCAGAATTCTCCTGTCCAACAAAGATCCCAGGAGCTCTGTGCCAGTTTTGAAATTTATCATCAAGGCTCCACAACAACTCCTGGCCACATAGGCTGCTAGGCTTGAACACTTAATATATTCATGACATTAGGATGATTTTTCTCTTGTTTTATGCATGGCAAAACCAAAACACAGAAAGGTTAAGTAGCTGCCTCTGGTGAAGAAAGCTGACTGAGCATGGGGTATTGTGCTCAAATGTGTTGAAGAATTCCAGCTCTGTCCTTTATTGTCTGGGTGACCTTGGCTATAGTATTTCATCTTTTTTAATGCTTTCTTATCTATAAAACGGAAACAACTTGTATGTAGAGCTTAAAATGAAGTTTCATAGCAAAATGGCTAAGAGCTCTTTGTGTCTCAGTCTACTCAACTGTAAAATGAAGATCATAGAAGTACTGACACACAACAGTGCTGACCACAAGAGTACTTAAGTGTTGTGAGGATAAAATGGGTCAATTCATGTAACTCTCTCAAAACCAAAACCCAACAAAGCCCATTGCCACCAAATCAATTCCAAAGGGCTCCCAAGACAGTCAATCTTTACTAAAACAGCAGTTTTAGTAAATTAATGGCAGTTCATGTTATAAAACAAAATGTCTATGAATGATTGTATAAATAAAATAACCAATATGATTATCCAATGTTAGATGGATCTTGGGTGGAAGCAGAGAGTACCAGAGAAATGTCTGTGTTTCATTGACTACGCAAAAACACTTGGCTGTGTGGATCACAACAAACTGTGGCTAACCTTGAGAAGCATGGGAATCCCAGAACATTTGATTGTGCTCATGTGAAACCTATACTTGGGCCAGGAGGCAGTTGTAAGACAGAGCAAGAACTCACTACTTTTTCAAGATCATAAAAGGTGTACGTTGGCTACAGTTCCCCCAGCTGTTAGCCCCCTGTCTTCACACTTTCTAGTCTGATCCCAATTCCTGTGTGTCCCTGTCTCTGTATTTTCCTTTGGTTGACAACATTTTGACACCTAGACCAGGGACCTGAAGAGGCAGTAGTTTCTCTCCCCCTCTCTCTCTTACAGACACCAGGAAACCAAAAGGGAATTTGCTCAGGGCTCAGAAACACTGTGGGTGCCCTCCTGAAGTGTGAAACCCGAGATGATTCGAAAGAGGCCACACTTTTACAGGGATGAAGTTGCAGAATGACTGAATATGATGTCACTGGAGCAGCGTCAAACTCGGGGACCATTACAGGAGAATAAAAAAAGCTGAGATACCTACATGGGGCCAGATAAAGAAATTAATATTAGAAGGAAAAAATTATTACAGAAATAGGAAAACCAATATCTGCCTGAACATTTGTTTTTAGCTATGCCTGCTGTTATGAGCCAGGATGAAGAAAACAAAAACAAGCAAGAATGAATTCTGAAGAAAAGAAACCATGCTCGCCTTGATGACCACAAAATTATGCTTTAAACAAAAGAGAGGAATGTAGGGAACCGAATATAAAATTTACTGTTAATAATAAACCAAATGCTATGTCAGGAGAGGAGGGAAGCTGATACAAGCTGGAATTCACCCTATAGCACTAAAGCAATCCTTAAATGTTTACAGGGGTAGGCATTAAGGCAATCCTTAAATGTCTACATAATTCTTAGTTTGTATTTACTAAACCCCTCCCTCCTGAGAGGTAAACAATAGAGAAGAATTCAGCCTTATTTACAAAAGACTTCCCCATGATCTTTTGTTTTTGCTTACTACTCCTTTGTGATTTTCCTTTGTTTACATTCCTGATAATTCTCAGTAAAAACCCACTAAGGTGTAGCATAGGGGCTGCAGTTCTCCCAGCTGTTAGCCGCCCCCCCCATGTCTTCCCACTTTCTGGCCTGACTGACCCCCCCCCCAAAAAAAATCCAAGGTGTATGTTAGGGATGCATACTGTCTCCATGCCTTTTCAATCTATATGCAGAACAGATCATCTGGGAGGTTGGATTTTATGAGGAAGAATGTGGCATCAAGATTGGAGGAAGACTCATCAACAACCTGGGCTATGCAGATGACACAATCTTGCTTGCTGAAAAGTGAGGAGGACCTGAAGCATCTCCTGCAGAAGGTCTAAGAGTGTAGTGTTCAGTATGATTGAAGCTCAGCATCAAGAAGACAAAATTCTCACCACTGGGCCAGTTGGCAACATCATGATAGATGGAGAAGAAACTGAGATTGTTAACAGCTTCACTTTGTTACTTCCACAATTGATACTTTTGGTACCAGCAGCAAGGAAATCAAAAGATGAATTGTATTGGGAAAATCTGCTGACAGGGACCTTTCCATAGACTTGAAGAGCAATGATATCAGTCTAGAGACTAAGGTGTGTGTGATCCCAGCCATGGTCTTTGCAATTACTTGTTATGCATCAGAGAGCTGGACAGTGACTAAGGATGATAGAAGAAGAATCAATGCCTTTGACTTGTGGTGCTGGAGAATAAAGAATTTTGAACATACCATGGCCTGCTAAGAGCACAAACAGGTCTGTCTTGGAGACAGTGAAATCAGGCTGCTCCTTGGAGGCAAGAATTTTGAAGATCGGTCTCACATACTTTGGGCATGTTGCCAGGGGAACCAGTCCTTGGAGAAGGAAATCATACCTGGAAAGGTGGAGGGACAGGGCAAGAAAGGAAGACCCTGGATAAGATGGATTGACTCAATGACTGGAGTGTTGGAGGTAGGTGTACAGGAGACAATGACATTGACTCAGTATAGAGCAAAGGTTCAGAGCTGTTTACATAGGGTCGCCATGAGTTGCTAGAGACTCGACAGCACATAACAACAACAATAGTCAACTCTTTAAGGAATTCTGGTGTGGTAAAGAGTTACGCTGATAATCTAAAGATACATGGTTCAAATCCTCCAGCTACTCTATAGGAGAACAATGAGCAGTCTCCTCTCATGTGATTTACTGCCTCTGAAAACCTACTGGAGGGTCAGCTTTGAGTCAGTTCCAACTCAATGGTACATAACAACAATCAAACCCTCATTGTGTATGTATTTATCTTTAACTCAATTTATTTCTTTTCATTCTCCTCCCCCTCCATTCTCATGGCTGTTAAACCTCCAAGATTGATTCTGTCGGTGTATAAACCTTTGCTTAGCTTTGTGTAATACTACAGATAATGTGCAAGGAGCTGGAGTCAGAAAATTGAAAGGGTCGAACTTGCTTGGCATTTCTTAAGCTGAAGGAACTAAAGAACAAATTCAAGCTGTGAATTGCAGTACGTAAGGATGTAATGGGCAAATATTGAATGATCCCGGAAGCATTAAAAGAAGATGGTAGGAATATACAGAGTCACTGTACCAAAAAGAATTTCAAGAAACAACATATGATCAAGAGGCAATGGTGATGGAGGAAGTGCAGGCTGCTCTGAAGGAAATGGCAAAAAATAAAGGCCTAGGAATTGATGGAATATCAATTGACATATTTCAACAAACACTACCCTGGATGTGCTCACCAGGTAGTGCCAAGAAATCTGGTGGGCAACTACCTGGCTAACTGACTGGAAGAGATCCTTACATACTCCCATTAAAAAAAAAAAAAGGTGACCCAACAGAGTGTGAAAATTATCAAACAATATCACTAATATCAACAACAACACCACTAATATCACACACAAGCAAATTCCTGCTGAAAATTACCCAAAAAAGACTGGAACAGTACTTCCACAGAGAACTACCAGAAATACAAGCTGGGTTTAGAAGAGATCGTGACACTAGAGACATTATCATTACTGTCAGACGCATCTGGCAAAAAGCAGAAAATACCAGAGGAATGTCTTATCTGTATTTTATTGACTATGCAAAAGCATTTGACTGTGTGGATTGCAACAAATTGTGGCTAACCTTGAGGAGACTGGGAATCCTAGAGCACTTAATTGTGCTCATGTAAAGCCTATACTCAGACCAAGAAGCAGTCCTCAGAACAGAGCAAGGGAACACTACATGGTTCAAAATCAGGAAAGGAGTGTGTCAGGGATGTGTTCTGTCTCTGTACCTTTTCCATCTATATGCAGAACAGATCATTTGGGAAGATGGGCTTTATAAGGAAGAATATGGCATCAGGATTGGAGGAAGACTCATCAACAGCCTACTTTATGCAGATGACACAATCTTGCTTGCTGAAACTGAGGAGGACCTAAAGTGCTTGCTACAGAAGGTCAAAGACTGTAGTTTTCAATATAGATTGAAGCTCAACTTCAGGAAAACAAAGATTCTCATGACTGGGCCAATTGGCAGCACCATGATGGATGGAGAAGAGATTGAGGTTGTTAACAATTACAGCTTGCTCAGCTTCACAATCAACACTCTTGGCATTGTTATGTACCATAGAGTTGGAACTGACCCATAGCTGACTCTCCAGCAGGTTTTCAGAGGCAGTTAATCATACAGGAGGAGATTGACCAGTCTTCTCCCGTGGAGCAGCTGGTGGCCTCAAACCTTGTGCCATTGGGATTGGAGCACAGCTTCTTGCCACTAGGCCATCAGAGCTCACTATACACTTGGCACTGGCAGTCAGGAAATCAGATAAATTGATGAATTACACTGGGAAAGTCTGCTGTCAGGGACCTCTCCAGAGTACTGAGAAACAACAATGCCAGTCTAGAGACTAAGGTTTGCTGAACTTAGGCCATGATCTTTGCAGTTACTTGTGATATATGCATCAGAGAACTGGACAATGACTAAGGATGACAGAAGAAGAATTAATACCTTTGAGTTGTGGTGCTGGAAAAGAGTCTTGAACATACTATGGACTGCCAAGAGAACAAATAAGTCTGTCTTGGAGAGGGTGAAACCCACTTTCTCCTTGGAGGCTAGGATTTTGAACCTCTGTCTCACATAGTTTGGGTACATGGCCAGGAGAGACAGGGACAGCACAAGAGAGGAAGAACCTGGATGAGATGGATTGATACAGTCACTGGGGTAATGAGCGTAGGTGTGTCAGAGAGTGAGACTGACTCAGGACAAAGCAGGCTTCAGAGCTGTTGTACGTAGGGTTGTTATGAGTCACAGGCGACTCGATGACACATGACAACAACATATATAATAGTATTTGTATAATAGAACCACTGTGGAAGGTAGTCTGATGCTTTCTTAAAAAGTTGTAAATAGAGATACCATTTGACCCAGCTATCCCACTACTGGGAATATAACCTAAGGAAATCAGAGTCATAGCACAGATATATGCACACTCAAGTTTAATGCAGCATTATTCACAGTAGCAGATAGAAGGAAGCAACCCAAGTGCCTGTCAACAAACAGATGGATAGGAAAACGGTAATACATCCACACAATGGAATATTATGCAGCACTGAAACACAATGAACTTTTAAAACACTACATAACATGGATAAGTTTGGAAGACGTTTTGCTTAGTAAAATCTTTCGGTTACAAAAGGACAAATACTGCAAAGGACCATTGTTACAAAAATAGATAGGACGTGAGTAAGCAGGAAAAGAATGGATAGATAATGACCTCTCCATCAGATTGGGAGAATGGAGGGGCTATCTGAAGGTAGTGGATGATTAGACATTGTGTGTACAGCAATTGACAATCTGGAGAGTGACTTGGGGTGGGAGAGGGAAGAAAGGGTGTATCAATGATGAATGAAAATCCATCATTTCTGTAAACTTTCACTAAAATTACAATAAAGAAAAATTTTATTGGGGAAAATTTTTTTAAAATAATAGTCTTATCCCATAATTGGCCTTTTGGGACTGGCTTAGATCATTGATCATAATTTGTTCTAGATTCATCCATGTTGTCTAGCATTTCATTCATTCTTGTTCACTTTTCAGAGATGTATAATACTCCGTATGAATACACTACAATTTTTGTTTCCAACTCTTTGCTATTGTAAGTAACGCTGCAGTAAGCAATGATGTGTCTAAATTTGTTTTCCCATTCTCAGTGTTTTTCCTATGAGGTCTGTACTGTTCAATGTTCACTTAGCTTTTTTTTTTTCTTTTTTATCGGCAACTTAAAAGGCAAGGTATTTTATTCATCAACATCTAAGAGTGGGAAACAGTGGCGAGGTTAAATACCAGTTCTCTGATCACTCAGCTTCTTGAAGGCATGTTGTTATTGTGTTCCATTGAGTCAGAACCAATCCACAGCTGACCCTCTGGCAGGTTTTCAGGGGCAGTTAATTGTACAAGAGGAGATTGTCCATCCTTCTCCTATGGAGCAGCTGGTAGATTTGAATCTCGTGCTTTGAGGATTGCAACACAGGTTCTTACCACTAGGCCACCATAGATCCCTTCTTGAATGCATATTTGCTCATTTTTCATAATATTTGGGAAATTTTCTGCAAGCAAATCTTGACTTATTTCTTCTGTGCTTTTTTGATCTTTTCCTGTTCAGAAATTCTCACATGTAAGTTATTCTTCTGGATGTTGGGCCAGGCCTTCCTGGTTTCTTTTCTTTTTTCCTAATCAAACAATATCATTGATATCACATGCAAGATCATCCAAAAATGACTGGAACAGCACATCAACAGAGAACTGCTTGAAGTACAGGCTGGATTTAGAAGAGGCCATGGCACTAAGGAAATTATAGCTAATGTCAGATGGATATTGGATGAAAGCACAGAGTACCAGAGGAATGTCTATCTGTGTTTCATTGAGTATGCAAAGGCATTTGACTGTATGGATCACAGTAAACTATGGCTGACTTTGAGAAGAATGGAAATCCCAGAACACTTGATTGTGCTTATGTGAAACTTATACTTGGACCAGGAAGCAGTCATCAGAACAGAGCAAGGAAACACTACATGGTTCAAAATTGGGAAAGGTATGCATCAAGGATGTGTCCTATCTCCATATGTTTTCAATCTATATGCAGAACAGCTTATCTGGGAGGCTGGGCTCTATGAGGGGAAGTGTGGCATCAGGATTGGAGGAAGACTTATCAACAATCTGCGTTATGCAGATGACACAACCCTCTGCTTACTGAAACTGAGGAGGACCTGAAGCACTTGCTACAGAAGGGTCAAGTACTGCAGCCTTCAATATGGATTGAAGTTCAACATCAAGAAAACAAAGATTCTCACCACTGGGCCGATGGCAGCATCATGATAGATGGTGAAGAGATTGAGATTGTTCACAGCTTCGGTTTGCTTGGCTTTACAATCAACACTCTTAGTACTAGCAGCCAGGAATTTAAAAGATGAATTGCATTGGGAATGTCTACTGTTAGAGACCTCTCTAAGGTACTGAGAAGCAACTGTGTCAGTCTAGAGACTAAGGTGAGCCTGATACAGTCCATGGTCTTTGCCATTACTTGCTATGCATCAGAGAGCTGGACAATGACTACGGATGGTATAAGGAGAGTTGATGCCTTTGAGCTGTGATGCTGTAAAAGAGTATTAAATATGCCATGGACTGTCAGGAGAAAAAACAGATTCATCCTGGAGAGGGTGAAGCCAGGCTGCTCCTTGGAGGCAAGGATTCTGAAGCTCCGTCTGACATACTTTGGACATGTTGCAAGGCAGGATCGGTCCTTGGAGAGGAACATCATGCTTGGGAGGCTGGAGGAACAGAGAGAGGAAGAACTTTGATGAGACGGATTGATTCATCTACTTGGGTAATGGGGACAGGTGTGTCGGAGACAATAAGGTTGGCAAGAGACAGAGCAGGGTTTAGGGCTATTGTACATAGGGTCACGATGAGCCACAAGTGACTCAAAAGCACATAACAACAACAATCGTTCTTCTAACACTTTGTTATTGTATTCTGAATATCAATTTACTATTTGTGTATTGCTTCTTATTTTCCATTTATTTTATCTATTTGATCTTGCATAGCTTTTAAAATACATTTTCCATGTTTTCTGTGCTTTTCTCAATCTGTAGAAGACATTTATCATTCTTTGAAAATTTTTTCCCCTAGGAACTTCCAGTAGTCTTTTTTTCTCTGAAAGATTTTCTTGTTCTGTAATTTGGTCCCTTTTTGTTCCATCTTGTCATCTTTTTGTTTGTCTGGGGTTTTTTTGTTGACCTGTTTTTTCACCTGGCTTACCGTTATCTACTGTTTCTGTGATGTAATTGTGGTGCTATCTTTGTATTGCTTTGTTTTAATATTTCTGAATGAGCTGCGTGAGTGTATTGCATCACTTGCTAGTTTGGTAATTCTTAGTGGTTTGCCTCCTGCCTTTGGTGGCTCTGACAGAGGATGGCAGTGTATGTGCAGTTCTGTTTGTGTAGAGCAGTTGAAGGTAAAGTCAACTGGTGTTGTTTGCAATCTTCGACCGATCAGGTGGAACAGGAGTGGGTCCTTAGTCTTTTCTGATGGGTGAAGTTCTAGGTGGTGAACATGTCAAGACATACATCTTAATAGGGCTTCAATTTGCCCATTTTAACTGAGGTGCGTAGAGTTCTTTCCTAATAAGCTTCCCTAATCTGATAAGAGCCAACTTGCTCCTTAAAAGTGAGGATGAAGAGATTTTGAGACAATGTGCCAGATATTTTATAGATACTTCTATATTTTATTTATTCCATTTGTTTATATTATAATGGTTTCCATCTGCATCTACTTATTGAAACATCTCAGTTGATAATCTTGCTAATTCCTGGAGCCTCTGTTTTTGCCAATGTCTTTAGTGCAACTTGGACTGATTCTTTTGTACCATTGGTTCTTCTTTGCAATTAATATTCTTTAATTCATATACACTGTGTTTCTTTAATTTACATTATATTTAGTTCATGTTTATTGTGATTTTCCCCCTTACAGTAATTTTACTAACAACATTTGTGAAAGCATATAAGCCAGCTACTTCTTGCCTTGTGCCTTAATTTTAGATAGCAAATTTCTGATTTTGTTCATTCCTATTAAACCTGTACTCAGACGGAACAAACATATTCCATTTGCTGAGGAATCCTCTGTTTGACTTGTGAACTTTGAGCATCTGCATCCACAAGCAAAGTCCAGTCCAGAGAAAGCTATCTGCTTGCAACAATCAACCTTAGTTCACAGTGCGGATCATCTTCTCTTCTGGTTGGGCTCTGGTCAGCTCACGCCACCTTAGTACCATTGATTTTTGATCGTACACTCTTTCCTGAAAAGCTTCAATATCAACTAATTTTTTTGGTACAGTGACTTTGTGTATTTTTTCCTTTTTCTTGCATCATTCAATATTTCACCCATAAGATGTTTTAATATTGCAACTCGATTCTTTCATTGGCTCTTCACTTCTTTCAACATGAAAAGTGCTGAGCATCTTCTTTCCTTTTTGTTTTTTAATTCTTATTCTTTACACATTGGTGAAAGTACCTAGATTTGTCTTCTTGGGTTGCCCTTTGTAATCTTCTTTTGAGCTCTCTTTTTAATTTCTTCCTTTCTCTTTAGCTTCTCTATGTTCAAAAGTAAGTTCAGGTCTTTTCTGACAGCTATTGTGCTCCTGCCCTTCTTTTTAATAACTCTTACTTTCTTCATGGATAATATCCTTGATGTTCACACCTCATCTGGTCTTTGGTTGTGAGTGTGCAATATATCAAATTGGGATAACTGAGATATTTCAGGAAACAGATGTAGGCCTGGACATGATCTCTCATCTGTACCAAGAAATTTGGAAAACAGCTACCTGGTTAACTGTCTGGAAGAGATCCTTTCTTTCTCTTTCTGTTGTATTTGTTCTCATTTTTAAAAAGTTATCTAATATAATGCAAAAATTATTTAACAATATCATTTACATCATAACCAAGTAAATATTGCTAAAGATAATTCTGAAAACAGCTAGAGCAGTACATGGACAGGGAACTCCCAGAAATTCAGACTGGATTCAGAAGAGGCTGTGGAATTAGGAACATTATTGCTGATGCCAGATAAATCTTGGTTGAAAGCAGACACTTCCAGAAAGATATTTACTCATTTTCTTGATTATGCAAAGACACTTGGCTGTGTGGATAATAATAAATTACGGATAGCATTGAGAAAAATGGGAATGCTGGAACACTTAACTGTGCTCATACAGAACCAGTATGTAGACTAAGAAACAGTGATCTGAACAGAACAAGGGGCTATTATAGAGTCTAAAATCAAGAAAGAGGTGTGCCAGGGTTGTAATCTTTCTTTAAAAAAATAGTATTATTATTTTATTATTAAACTAGTTTATTTACAAAATTCGAATACATTGTTTTCCAGAACAGATTCTTCCAATTTCCCTCACCCCCATCCATCAAATTGTACAACCCCATGATTAATCCCCATATTCTTTCTTTATAACTATTCAATCTGTATTAGATTGAATAGAGACATTGGACTATGTGAAGAAGAATGTGGCATCAAGATTGGAGGAAGACTCATCAACAACCTGAGTTATGCAGATAACACAACGTTTCTTGCAAAAAGAAGACTTCAAGCACTTACTAAAGAAGCTCAAACACTATAGCTTTCAATATGAGTTATACCACGACACAAAGGAAACAAAAATTCTCACCACTCAACCAATAGGCAACATCAGGATGTTGTCGTTAAGTGTCATCAAGTTGAGTATAACTCAGAGCGATCCTGTGAAGAACATATCTGAAGCCTGCCCTATCTTCTGTCAACCTATTGCTGCTGTCACTCTTTGAGAGTCTTCCTTTCTTTTGATGACCTTCTACATTTCCAAGAGATACATCCTTTTCCAAGGAATAACTTCTCCTAACAACCTGCCTAAAGTACGCAAGACAAAACTTCACCATTTTAGCTTCCAAGGAGCACCCTGGCTGTACATTCTCTACAACATCTATATTTATTCTTTTGGTGGTCCTTGAGAAACTCAGCACTCTTCTCCAACACCACAACTCAAAGGCATCTATCCTACTCCTGTCATCTTTTTATTTGTTGTCCAACTCTCAGCTTCACAGCAGTTGAGTAACTCTTAGCTGACTCATGGCTTGAATCAGGTACACTTTAGCCTTTAAGCTGACATCATTGCTTTTCAGTACTTTGGAGAGGTCCCTGACAGCAGATTTTTCTCAGCATAATGTGTGTTTTGATTTATTGACAGCTGGTACTGATGGTATTGAATGTGGATCCAAGTAAGATGAAATCATTGACAACTTCAATTTTTTTTCTCCATCTGTTCATCAGAGAGCTGGACAGTGACTAGGGATGATAGGAAGACAATTGATGCCTTTGAGCTGTGGTGTTGGAGAAGAGTGTTGAATATACCATAGACTGCTAGGAGAGGGTGAAGCCAGGCTGCTCCTTGGAGTCAAGGATTCTGAAGCTTGGTCCTTGTCCCCTCACAACTCTATTCATCATCCATTGCCTTCCCCAGCCGGGGAACAACCTTTTTAATATTGCACTTTGCCTATCTCAACTAAGCCAACTTGTCGTTAGCTCCCACAAGCAAAACCTGAGATCTCTGGTCTCAGTGGCAGTCTAAGGGCAGATGATAAACCTAGTCAATAACTCTGACCTGTACCTTGAATTCCTTCCTACTTTGTTCTAAGGCTCCTCCGCTGAGACCAGCAACAGCCTTAACCTGGCCTTTGCTCCCTATATCAAGCAGAGTTGATTCTAATCTTTGTCTAAATATAGATTGCAGAGAAGAGATGAAGTTTTTACATTTCCCTACTACTTGTTCCTGATCACTTCCTGTCTTGTTCCAAATGGAAATAACTTTGGATGTGGAAATAACTTATTATCCAAAGTTATCACAACACCTTTGCTCCCACACAAAGACACGCACAAACATGCTTCCTTCCTCCCAAAGCCTCATTTTATGCCTAGGAACAAGCCCCTCCCTGCTCCTAACTCCCTTTGTCTTCCACATCGGGGAGAGAGAGGGAGAATACTAGAATAAAATATGGTTGCAGTGAAATCTCCAGAGTCCTGGAGTACAGAGGTGGCTTGAGGCTGGAGGAATGGTGACAAGGCTCTATCATGTAGACCAGCTTTCCAAGGGATTTTCAGCAAAGAGGCATTTGGCTGAGAATGCTGGAGCCTGGGGTCTGTGCGCCTGCCATGCTCCCCACCCATGTGGAGGCTCTTAGGGTGTTTCCAGAACGTCTCTTCCTTGTTGAGATTTTGCGGGGTTTGACTGTGGAGAGATAATGGAGGGGCAAGACGATGCGGTCCTTGATCAGGGTTTGGTATTTCCTCACAATCTCTTGGCTCGGGGGTGGATTGTGTGCCAAGGCCAGTTTTAGCTTCGTCTCTTTGTAATGTGGCAGAGGGTTGGGGCAAAGCCAGCTCTTGGTGAAGTTATTGGATGGCGGGTTGGGCATGAACTGGAGACTGTCCCGTTCAAACCTTCCACCAGCTGATACGTGTTGGTACCTATTGGGGCAAAGAGGTATAGAAAGAACAGAGGTCAAGGAGGGATCCAGGTATTTCTCCATTGGGAGGGGTAAGAGGAGTACCAACCAGTTGTAAATGATCAGGCTGGAAGGATGCCTTGCTTTAACTGGAAATAGATTCCTGGATATAGATTTGTGCTGAACAGGTATGTACAATGGATGGTCTGCACCCTGTAAGTGTCTGTCTTGGCTTTAGACTGATGAAATAATGTTAAGATAGAAAATAAATCTTCCACTCTTTTCACATGTAACGTTACATCCACATTCAGTACTTCAGATCCTGTGTTGTCTTTTTAAAAAAATTTTATTTTATTAATTTTAATGAACATTTACAGAGATTTTGGATTTCCATTCATTCGTTGTTGCACTGTTTTCTCTACACCCTCCCCAGCCCCGTCCCAGCTCATTCCTCTCCTTTTTTTCCCCTCTTGAAAGTCTGTTTTAATTGCCCCATTGCCACAGTGCTTGTCAAATCTCCTTTGTCAGTGTGTCCTTTGCCATTCCCTATCACTCCTCCCTAAG
>NW_006399846.1:7455052-7466441 GCF_000299155.1 Elephantulus edwardii | reverse complement strand
TTTTTTATTATTTTGTGTGCGTGTACCATCAAATCAGATCTGACTGGTACAGGAGGATATTGCGCCTCCTTCTCCGGCAGAGCATCTGGTGGATTCGAACCGTGTTCCTCTGGGATTGCAGTGCAGCTTCTTGCCACTAGGCCACCAGAGCTCCCCTAGCTTCTTGTTTTTCAATGCAGCATAGTATTCCATTGTGTGAATGTATCACAGCTTCTCTACCCATTCATTTGTTGATGGTCACTTAGGTTGTTTCCAGCTCCTTACTATTGTGAACAAAGCTGAGATAAACATGGGTGTGCATCCGTGTTATCTTTTAATGTAGTGTTATTGGGAAGAATGCTCTGCTCAGACGAAGTGTTCCTCCCTGTCACTGGTAAAACTCATTGCGGGGGAAAAAAAATCTCTCATAATATCCTAAACAATACGCCTCTGGAAACTCTAGGAATTTTTTATAAATAATGATAGCTATAGAAGGGCTTCGGGCCTTTTGTTCATAGGGTCACTGTGAGTCGTGCTCGAGTAGACAGCAATCAACACCACCAATATCCAAGAGCCCTTCCAGTTCTGGCCCACCATTTTTCTTCTATACTCTCTCTGATGATTTTCTCTTCTCTATAAAAAACAAAACAAACCTGTTGCTGTGGAATCAGTCCTGACCCATAGAGAACCCATGTATACAGTGTCCAGCTGCTCCCTAGCCTTTTCCAGGTTACTTTTCTGAAGCAGATGACCCGGCCTTTGTTTCCAGGCACTTGTGGGTAGGATCATGCCAGCAGCTTCTATGATTTGTAGTTAAACACTCAGCTGTGTGCAGGACTTGGGCTGACATGTTCAACAGTAGGACATTTACGGTTACACAGTGTGATTTTCTTACTCCTCGTTCAGCAGATATGTTCCTGCTTGCTGCATTTGGTTACAGAAAAACCACTCTGAGCAGCTTTTCAAAACACTAATACCCAGGTTGTCCTCAGACCAATTAAATCTGAATTTCTAGAAACACAAACCAATGTCACTGCCTCTAAGTGGACTCTTGACTCATAGTCACCCGGTAAGACAAGGTAGAATTGCCCTATAGGGTTTCTGAGGCTGTAACCTTTACAGAAGCAGGCTGTCACTTTTCCCTTCAGAACAGCTGGTGCTTTAACCAGCTGAGAGCTTTAACCACTGTATTACCTGGGTCCTGGTGTAGGCTCCTGGGTCTCTAGTGTAGGGCATTTTCCCAGAAGTGCCCCAAGTGGTTCTAATGTACTGCCATCATTGGGAAACACTGGGTTTATATGTGAATGTTCTGTTTCCCCAACACAATTACAAGCATCTCAAAGCTTCCACTACATCTTCTACATCTGAAATAATTTGATTTCCGGGTGCTCAAAATGGGCAGGTAGACCAATCCAGAGTCACTGTAACAAGTCTTTTCAACCTTTTGCAGAATTGTTCAAAAGGAACAGGACTAGGTGGACCATTCTAATCACTCTCTTTTTTGTTCCCACTGCATGAACTGACTGAACTGGTACACATCCTTTCCTTCAAAGTCCAGTTTAAATACTACTTCCTCTGCAAACAGCACCTTCTTTACAAACAGCAAAAACTCTCTGAAATGTATTCTTTTATAAAATAAATGAAATTCACATGGGGATGACTCCATAGCAGTCAACAGGCAAGACAGGGGCCCTCCTCTCATGGAGATGCTGTACAAATAATGATAGGCTTTACTGAGCCCTATCTGTATGCTGTGCCATTTCATCTTCAAACAGATGCCGATGCCTGGGATTCTAATCACACATACTTGAGAAAGTGAGGCTTGAAGAATTTAAGAAGCCTAGGAGAAGTGAAGAGGGCCCTCACCAAGATGGACTGAGACACTGATTGTAAATGGGTTAGAGTTATGTCAGAGCTGGTGACTGTGGTGCCGCATAGGGCAGGGCTCAGATAGAATGTTCACAGAGTTGCTATGAGTTGTGGTTGAGTCAATGGCCCCTAAAAACAATGTCCTATAGCAAGGACGTGATGTCAGTACTGTGCAACCTAAATCTATACATTTATTGAGTGCTTATTGTATGTCAAACACTGTGTTATTCTCTTTTTATGAATAATCATATATTTATTAAGTAGCTCTAGTGATGTCATTCATAGGTGGTTGTGCTGCTAACCAAAATGTTATTTGTTTAAATCGACCTCTGGTTGGAATTTATGGAAATTATGACCCAAAGGAGGGTCACTCACTACCAATCAGAACTGACTACAGCAGTGAGATTGAGTTTTAATGTTTTTATTGCACTGCCTTTGTAGAACACTGCATTTTATTAGAAGTAGGTATAAACTCACATACTTTGAGCAGGTTATCAAGAGGGCCAAGTTCATGGAGAAGGACATTATACATGAAAAGTAGTTGTCAAATACTCTTAAGTCAACTATGACTCATAGATCTGACTCCTGTCCTATGCCATCCTCATCATCTCTGACACACTTGAGCCCATTGCTACAGTCACTGTGTCAGTCCATCGCATTGAAGTCTTCTTTTTTACAACCCTCTCCATTTACAAGCATGATGTCCCTTTCCAAGGAATAGCCGCTCCTAACAACATGCCCAAATATGTGAAATGAAGCTTTGCCATCTTTGCTTGTAAGGAGTGCTCTGGTTGAACTTTCCCCAAGATATATCAGTTCATTCTTTTGGAGTCCATGGAATATTCAGTATTCTTCTCCAACACTACAACTCAAAGCATAAATTCTTCTGTCATCCATATTCATTGTCCAGCTCTCAGATGCATAACAGGTGATTGGAAAAACAAAATACAATCACTGGATCTTCAGCCTCATTTCTATCACCAAGTCTGTACTTTCTGACTACAATTCCTTCTTTTCCCCCCAATTTTCCATTCTGGTTACCAATTATTATTATTAGTAGTAGTAATAATAATAATAGCAATAATAATAATAACTTCAATACATGTTTGGTCCATTTTAAATAGCAAAAGTTGGTAGAAGTTTCAAATTTCTCCTCTTTGGGTTTAGGTGTTGATGTGTATATTTACATAATAGTTATATTAACAAGTCTTCCCTGTACACATAAGGATAGTATCCTACCACTCACAACATTGTATTTCTGGAAACATCTTGAAATAGCCTCTTAAACTATGAAAGCAACACCTTTTTCCTCAATTTTTTTCTACTGATTTTTTTTCCATATGATTGCCTGACTCGAAGTGACCAGTGCTAGTCCATCTCAGCTCACTTGTTGTGGCTGTTGTTAGGTGCCATCAAGTCAAGTATGACTCATAGTGACCTTAGGAACAAAAGATCTGAACCTAGTCCTGTCCTGCACCATCCTCACACTTCCTGACATACAGGAGCCCATTGCAGCAGTTACTATGTCAATTAACCTGCTTGAGGATCTTCCTTTCCCTCGCCAACACTCCACCTTTCTCAATATCATGTCCCTCTCCAAGGAATAGCACCTCCTAGAAATACATCCAAAGTATGTAAGGCGAAGCCTCATCATTCTTGCCTCTAAAGAGCACTCCGGCTGCACCCTGTCCAAGACATATCTATTAAGCCATCCATGGGATTTTCTCTCTCCAACACTACAGTGCAAAGGCATCAATTCTTTTTCTGTCATCCTTATCCATTTTCCAGGTGTCAGATGCATAGCAAATAATTGGAAAGACTATGGCCTGAATCAAATGCACCTTAGTCCTCAAACTGACATCACTACTCCTCAATAATTTGGACAGGTCCCTAACTTCAGATCTTCCCATTGCAATGTGTCTTCTTATTTCCTGACTGCTTGTACCAACTGTGTTAATTGTGAGTCCAAGCAAGATGAAGCTGTGGACGGTTTCATTCTCCTCTCCATCCATCATGACATACTGCCTATTGTCTCAGCTCACTACTGCCTACAATATTTATCATTTATGCCTTCCATTTTGGTTTTGACAACTTTGGATTCTCCTAGATTTATTCATACTTCATGTATTCCACATACCAATGGTTAATGGATGTTTGCAGCTCTATTTCCTCCCTTTTTTAGTGACTCACTATCTGGGCTTTACCTCTAATACTCTAGCTGCCCATGTTCCTCTGTCATTCATAGGGTTTTCAAAGGCCTGTTATTTCAGAAGTGGATGACCAATCCTGCTTCCTCGTCTGTCTTAATTTAGGGACTCTGCTGGAAGCTATTCACCATGGGTGACTCTGTTAGCATTTGAAACACCAGCAAAAAAGAGGAAAACCCTCAGTGAGACAGTCTGGCACAGTGACGGCAGCATGAGCTTGAGCACAGCAGAGATTGTGAGGGTGGCTCAGGATCCAGCAGAGTCCTGTTCTGCTGTACTTTGGGTTGCTCTGAGTCAGCACAGCCTCACAAGAACTAGAAACTTGTTCTTTTCCCCAACCAGGAAAGAAGTGGAATAGAACACAGTGGTTACAAGATGTGGCTCTGGTGCTGAGCCGGCTGGGTTCAGATTCCAGCTCTGCTACTTTCTGGATATATGAACTTGGGCAAGATACTTGATTTCTCTCTGCCTCAGACATCCAATCTGTAAAATGGGGTCGTAATAACAGTTTCTATCCACAAGGTTGGTGTTGATTGCCATTGAGTTAATTATGACTCAAAGTGATCATATAGACACACATTTGCCCCATAAAGTCTTTTCCCTTAGGAAACTGCTGGACAGGGTTGAACTGCTGAGTGCTTAACCATTGTACCACCAGGAATCCTTAGAGAGTTATGGGAGGGTTAAATAATACAACTCAAGTACTTAGAATAGCATCTGGCACATAGTAAGTTATTATTAGAAAGCATTAGGCTATGAATTTTTTGAGGAGTGATCTAAATCTTATTCATCTTTCTAACACAAATTAGCAATCAAGGATCTTCATTGAAAAGACTATAGGGAAAAACCAAGGTCTTAAAACCCATTAACCCTTAGTCCTTTTATTTACTTATTTTTAAGATGGAAAAATCTCCCATCTCTTCCCTTACCACTGTCAGTATTTCTGTTAACACCCTTGGGATAAGAATTTTGAGTCATTCTAGAGTTAGTCTCCTCCCTCTTTACTGACACTCTTGCTTATTGCCAAGACAGGACATAGAACAGAAATGGCAACGAGTTCCCATGATGGGCAAGGAGGGAGGGGCACTGAATGAGGTTCTCAAGTCTTTCACATGCTGCCTCTGCTCCCACCAATCAGTCTTGCCCGGACAGCTCCTGTCTCTCCTTTCCACCTTTCTGAAGACCATATCCCCTTCTAGGCTTAATATCTCAGTTTCTATAAATCCTTCCCTAGGGAAACACTCCATTGCACAGAAATCTCCTCTCTTCCTGAATTTCTAGGAAAGCATCTCATTTTTAGTTCAGTGCTTTTACATTTTCAGGGACCCTTGGTGGCACTGTGTGTTTCATGTTGGGCTCCTGACCAACAGGTCAGAGTTTGAATCCAGCGGTGTCTCTGAGGAAGAAAGATGCGTGTTTTCTTCCCGTTAAGACTGACCACCTCAGAAACCTGACGGAGGGTCATCATGAGTGAGAATCAACCACACAGCAGCAGATTTTGTTTTGGTTTTACACAGTCATCAAGAAATTGTATCCTTACCTGGAGAGGGAGGTATTTATCAGCTCCATTTTATCAGTGATGGAACTGAGGCTGGGAAGAGGAGACAAGTGCCAACAATGACACAGCCTGGGCTTGGCTCCATGCCTTCTGTATCCAGCCCCAGCTCTTCTCATCATTAATCTACTTCCTAGATCCTAGATACAGTGGGAGAAAACTGTGGAGCAGAACTCAAAATCATAGAACAGACCAGGCTTACTGTCCTGTTCTGGTAGAACTCCCGAGATAGGGCCCTATTCACCTTTCAGGACTGGACCTCACTCCAGTGAAGGCTCAACTTTCAGTCAAACAATGGATGTGTTTACAAGGTCAACAATGAATCAGCATTGACTTAAAGGCAGTGAGTTTCTTATGGTGAACATTAACACCAGAGAGCTGTGCATTCTTTAGAATAGTCAGCCATCAGTGATCAAAAGGGTAGCATAAGGCCGGATATAAAGCTCAGAAGGTAAGAAAAGACAGGGAGGAAGGACAAACAGAAAAAAAAGGAAATACAGGAAAGAAGTGGGAAGAGTTCTGCCAGAATGTGAAGATGGCACCCAATCACACACACACACACACCCCCAAGATGGAATGGAAAAACCAGCTTGCTCTGTAAACTTTCATCTGAATAATAATGAAAAGTTATAAAAATTTTGTTCCTTTATGGCTCCAACCATCTGTCCCATGCTTTGGGCACTCACTCAGCTTTGTATGTGGCCTTGTGTTAATAGTTGTCTTTTCACAGAGGTCAGTTTCTGTCTTTTGTAAATTCTGGAGGTCAGAGACTGAATCATATTTCCTAACGTCAAGCGAGGACAAGTTGTTGGAGAAGGATGTCATGCCTAGGAAAAAGAGAGGGTCAGAGAAAAAGCAGACGCTTTGTGTGGCTTGACAGAGTGTCTGCACAGGGACATAATCCCAGCAGAGAGTGTGAGGAGGTCCAGAGTGGGTTAGGGGTTCCCTCTGTTGTACCTGTGTTGCTGTGAGTAGAGCCAACTGCATGACACCTAATAATTAACAAGCCAACGTAACCCCTGAACTTTTGCTTAATTAATCAAGCTTCTCACATGTCTTCCCTCTACTGTTTCTTCAGAGAGTCAGTTTTTAGATATCCAGAGGGGAGAAAGTTAGAGCATCAAGTTAGACAGACATGAGGAGAGAGGTAGAGAAGAAATCACCTGTGCACTGGGTTGTTTTGGGTGAGGTTCTCAAGAAAGGAGTTTGCCTTACTTCTTGAATTTCTCGGAGGGCAAGATTTTGCCATCGGCATCCAGTGGAGGTGCCCTTACTTCACTCCTCAGTTTGAGTTTCTCCACCTCCTTCAGCTCCTTCACCGCCCTGCGCATCACCTGGTTCTTCCTGCTCTTGTCCACGAACATGGGAGTGCAGCATATGAAGGTCAGGAAGCTGTTTTTGCCCATCCAGGAAGGAGGCGGGATGGGAGGCTTGGCTGGGGGCTGCTGGTGGGCTCTGCAGTTTGTCACCCAGCGCCAGATGTTGCTGTCATAGGGCATGTCAGGCCGAGTGGGGAAGGTGGCCGGCAGGCGGCCCACGTCAAGCCACGTGTGGAAGCCCCAGGTGTGCTGGGTCGCGTTCTCCGCAGGGTAGATTAGGCAGTGACGCACTTTGGACTTAAGCTCAGTGCTGGGTGGCAGCTTCAGGGCCAGCCTGTGGTAGACTTGCTGAGTGAAACCAGGCAACTCCCAGGGCTCACTGGGGAGGAGGAAGTCATGCTGAGCACAGGTTTGGGAGCTTGGGAATGACTCATTGGCGTGGATTATCTGGGGATAGAAAAGAGGAGCTGGGTATGGTTGTGTGTGCAAAAGCGAACTGAAGTAAGAGTACTCAATCTCACTTTCCTAAGCACAGCCAGAGAGAGAACACCAGACTCTGATGGCTTTACGAGGAACCATTTTTCTTACCTGGCCTGCGTTGTGGGAGAAGGATGGGCAATCTCCTTCCCTGTGATTTACTGTCTCTGAAAACCCACTGGAAGGTCAACTGTTGGTCGGTTCTGACTCAACAACACTCACTGACAGCAGCACCTGCTTGTCAGACGTTATGACCACTACTAAGTGAAGGCTCAAACACACCCAGAGGTGCAGTGGAGAGAAAGGCCTGGCAATCTACTTCTGAAACAGGTCACAGCTTTGAATATATTATGGAGTACAGTTCTCCACACACAGCGGGTTGCTATGAATTGGAATTGACTTCAAGTGGTAATGGGTTTTGTTTTCCTCCACTTAGATTTTCCAATTCTTCACCTTCAGCCTGTTCTGTGCCGTGCTACCTTTCTAAGGAACTGATGCTCTTAATAGGGCCCATCAAGCTCTGAGAGATTGAGGGGGATAGTACCCCAAATGAAACTAAGCGAAGAGAGTGAACGTGCTCTCTGTCAAACTAACTTGCTCCTGGTCTTGGTAACATTCCAGGAAAGTCTCTATAGAACACAGCTCAGATGCTTTTTTGTCCCAGACTCTCTTGCTCCTTGTTTCCTGTTGTTGGTGCTTTTCCTTGTCTCATTAAAATGCAACCAAGCTTTTAAAACACCTACAATACCTTTCCTGCAACTTCTCCTCGCTCTGTGACATAAAGTGTTGCAATACATATTATCTTTGCCACCCTACAAACCCTGGATGAGATGGAGTAACAGAGTGACTGTAGGGTCACTATGAGTCATAGTCAACTCAATAGCACATCACAACTACTCTACTAACAGGTATTGTTATTGTCCCCACTTTAAAGCTATAAAAAAGCAAGACACAATGAGAATAACTCACCCAATGTGCCAAATAAGTGGGTGGTGGGGCTAGGACTTGAGGCTGTGCAATGACAGTGCCTACTCAAGGACTAAGAATGTGCCTCTTTAGAAATGCCTCTCCTTCCATGCACTGCTAAGGCTTTGCTGATTTTAAAAAAAAAGTCACATGGCTCTTGGTCCCATTCCCCTAAATTCTTTTTACAGGACCACCCCACAAGGGTTTGGAAGTTGTGGTAGGAACCAGGAACCTCTTATCCTCTTTCGAGCATCCTGTTGCCAAGGCTTAGGACCATGAGGGTAAGATTGCTTTATAGATTAGTTCTGCTTTCCAGGTCCACCATATCAGGGCAACTCCAAGCCCATTAGGGCAAAAAGGGGTTGGCTGCTGACATAGTCCCGCCTCCTACCTGCAGGAAAGGTTCTCTGGCTCGAGATGGACAGTTCCACCCTCTAGGAGGTCTTTGTGAATCACTGGCCATTCTTCTACACTCCAGGAGCCAGGAGGGAAGGTTTTGTGGGGAAGCCCTCTCAGACTCCTTTGTTTGCTGTTAAAGTTGCTATGGTGATGCCTCACAGGAGAGGTGAGGCAGGGAGGAGGCCCTTACCTCTCCTGAGAGGGCTCTCCAGTCCCCAAGCCCCATGCCTTTCAGGTGAGATAATCAGGACTCATGAGTTCAGACTGCCTAGCAGGAAAGGAAAAAGGAGGGGAGGAAAGCAGGACAGGCTGGTTGTGGAAGGAACAGGGAAGAGGCACCTATAAGTGGACTCCTCATTCCCCAATGTCGCCAGGGCCTCCTTTCCCCCATTTTCATGTGCTTCATATGCATGTGAAAGCTGGGCGGTGAAAAGAATCATACCTTTAAATTGTGTTGGGGAAAGGTATGGAGTATACCACTGCTGCCAAAAGAACAAATGTGCCTGCCTTGGAGGAAGTTCAGCCAGGGTACTCCTTAGAAGCAAGGATAGTGAAACTTTGTCTCACATACTTCAGGTATATTGTTGTTAGGAGGCACCAGTCATTGGAAAGCAGACGTCATGCCTGGAAACTAGAGCGTCAGTCAGAGAAAGACCAACAGGAAGGATGACAGTGATTACAAGAATGGACTTGAGCATGGAGATTGTGAGGATGGTGCAGGATAGAGCAAGATTTTGATCTGTTATTCACAGAACTGCCAGATGTGCAGGCCGGATTTAGAAGAGGTTGTGGTACTAGGGATATTATAGCTAGTGTTAGATGGATCTTAGCTGAAAGAACAGAGTACCAGAGGAATGTCTATCTGTGCTTCATTGACTATGAAAGACTTTTGACTGTGTGGATCACAACAAGCTATGGCTGACTCTGAGAAGAAGAATTCCAGAACATTTCATTGTGTTAATGTGAAACCTATATTTGGACCAAGAGGCAGTCATCAGAACAGAGCCAAGGAGACACTACAGGTTCAAAACCAAGAAGGGGGTCCGTCAGGGATGTATTCTGTCTCCATACCTTTTCAATCTGTATGCAGAACAGATCATCTGAGATGCTAGGCTGTGCAAGGAGGAATGTGGCATCAGGATTGGTGGAAGAGTCATCAACAACCTGTGTTATGCAGATGACCCAACCCTGCTTGCTGAAACTGAGGAGACCTGAAGCACTTGCTGCAGAAGGTCAAGGACTGCAGCCTCCTGTATGGATTAAAGCTCAACATCAAGAAAACAAAGATTCTCACCACTGGGCCAATTGGCAGCATCAGTATGGATGGTGAAGAAATTGAGATAGTTAACAGTTTTAGTTTACTTGGCTTCACAGTCAACACTCTTGGTACCGGCAGCCAAGAAATCAAGAGACGAATTGCATTGGGAAAGTCAGCTGTGAGGGACCTCTCAAGAGTACTGAGGAGCAATGACGTCAGGCTGGAGATTAAGGTGCGCCTGATCTGGGCTAGTCTTCGCAATTACATGCTATGCATCAGAGAGTTGGACAGTGACTAGGTATTCCTTGGAGTCAAGGATTCTGAAGCTTTGTCTGACATACTTTGGGCATGTTACAAGGAGGGACTGGTTCTTGGAGAGGGACATCATGTTTGGCAGAGTAGAGGGGTGGTGCAAGAGAGGAAGACCTTCAATGAGATGGATCGATTCTGTGACTGGAGTGTTGGGAATGAGTGCGTTTCAGATGGGTAGGTTGGCACAGGATAGAATGGCATTTAGGGCTCTTGTACATAGGGGTCACTATGAGTCACAGGCGACTTGATGGCACCTAACATTCATAGGGTTCTCAGTCATCTAACAGCCACCCTTGCCTAGGCCTTTCTCTTGAGACTCCCACAGGGCTCTGGTGGCCTAGTAGTAAGTTGTGCTGCCAACCCAAAGATATGCTGTTTGAATCCACCAGCTGCTCCACAGAAGATGGGCAGTTTTTGACCATGTGATTTACTGCTACTGACAATCCATTGGAGGGTCAGCTGAGATAGTTCTGACTTAAATATACAAAAAGAGGCATAAGCTACTCAGCAACTACAGTTCTCTGGGAATAGGAACGGGTAGGAAAAGGGCATGCCTGTGCATGACACGCACCAGAACTTGCAGTATCTGTTTCAAAGAGCAAGTATTTACAGAGGATGCGCCAGGGAGGGTTATCTGTGCTAAAGCCCTTTGCAATCAATCCTTCAGGCACTTCTTCAGCTGAGCTCAGGCCCTGCTTCTTCCCTGTTACCACTGTCTCCACAGTCTTTTCCAACCAAGCAGCACTTATTTTAAGAACCAAGTACCGACACGCTACAGAGAACATTTCCACTGTGGATTTTATTGAGAAGGTAGTTACAGTAGTGTTGACCTGGTTTGCATGCATGCAGTCAGCTGGGGTTGAGGGTGGCTCTCTGCAGAGCTGAGGTGCAAGCTAAGGGAGCCAGGCAGGTCAGAGGCTCTTCCAGCTTTCTCAAGCTTCTGGCCATGTTCTCAACAATGCTAGTCTCTCTGGCATGATTAGGAACACTATCAGAGAAACACCCAGTGGGACTACCCATACATTTTGTCTCAGAAGCATCCATCCCC
>NW_006399846.1:7436713-7454597 GCF_000299155.1 Elephantulus edwardii | reverse complement strand
CCAGAAAAATCTGTGGGCCTGGAATGGAAAGTTTGGAGAGTTCCTAGTCCCATTCACTCTGGTTTTCGCTGTGCTCCCCCTTCAGCCTCCAGTAGCAGAGTAACTAGAGTCTCCTGGGGAACTAAAGGTGGCAGAGAGACCAGTTGCCAGAGCTTTGCTGTCTTCAGAGGCCTCAGTGGCAATAAAGGTGCCACTTCTGCCTTAGCATCACCAGGAGTGGTGGAGCTAAGGAGCTTACAAGGTTGCTGACTGCTGTTCTCACTCAGAAGGTTCGGGGGACACTGGGCCTGGACTGCCTGGCTACATGAGTGCTCCATATGGGTAGTTTGAGCAGCAAGGCCGTGACCAGGTCCCTAGCGCAGTTCAGGAATGAACTGAGACCAGCCGCTGTTATCAGGGCCCAGTAGGTCTTCCTCCAGGCCAGGAAAGCTGATGTCCAGCAGGATCTTGCTGAGGCTGTCGTTCATTGTGTCCAGAACCAGACCCTCTGTCAGAGAGCGATTAGCTGAAAGATTGGCGACCTGTGGTTCTGGGGAGCCTGGCTTGAGGGTATCCATATCTGAGGGGGCATAGCTGCTGAAGGGGTCAGAGGTAAGGTCAAAGGGTTCTGAACTGAGGAACTCTCGGGGGGTGCCAAAGAGGGGAATACTTTTCAGTGGAGTGGTGCTGAGGAGGGAGTCAGGCAGGGGACCAAAGGCACCCTGGGGGGTTCTTACTGGGCTGAAATCAAGCCCCCCTTCTTTTGCTGGGGGGGTGAGCTTCCAGGACTCTGGAGTCACGGAGAGGACAGATTTGCTTGGGGTGGAGGAGATGGGCAGCATCTCCTTAATGGGCGTCTTGAAAGGTCCCCCTTCCTCCTGGGAGTAGCCAAGCTGGGAGGTCTGCTCAGAGGGATCTGCTAGGAAGGGGAGCTCAGCTCCTCGGGACGTGTTGGGGCCCTCTGAGAAGAGCAGCTCGGGCTCATCCACACAGGGAGGCAAGAGATGCTGTTTCCTGCGGGACCGGCTCCTCTCCCTCCTCTCTCTCCGTTTAATCACGAGCATTTCAGACACACACTGCGCTGGAGACTTGAGCCCACTATAGGATTTCTTGGGCTTTGGAGTGGGAGAGCCAGACGAGTCCTCCCAGGTGTGAGGGGATTCTTCTTTGAAGGAGGGGGAGGGCCACTCTTCCAAAGGAGGGCTCTCTACTTTGATGTGTCTGGCAAAATGTGGTGTTTCCTCCCCAGGCTGGATCTCTTCCTCCTTGATGGACTGGACTGGGAGCAAAGGGGACAGCCCTTCTCTGGACAGGAGCTTCTCTTCTTTCACTGGGCCTGCAGTGGGAAGAGGGGCTATCCCTTCTTCAGCTAACAGTACCTAAAAGGGAAGCAGAGAGAAGGTAAAAGGGAGCCTGTCAGGCCTGGTGACACAACCTACTCTCACTGGCAAAGCACAAGATCATGGCTATAACAACTTACATACTGACACTAATTCTCTTTTTTATCTCTTAAAATTTTTTAAAACTACTGAATATGAGGATTTAACATATGATGAAGATGGTGATGCAATCAGGGGTAAAAATGTGGCATATTTAATATGATGCTGGCATAATTAGTATCCATCTGAGAGAAAACAAAATCAGATGCCTATCTTATACCATAGACAAAGACTTAAACATAAAAAGTAAAACCATACAAATCCTGCAAGAGAATTTAGGAGACTACATGTACAATCTGAGGGTAGGGGTGACCTTCTTAACCAAGACTGGAAACCCAGAGCTGTAAAAGAGAAGAGAGACATATTTGACTATATAAAAATGAAAAAGGTATACCGTGGCAAGAGATACCATAAACAAAGTTAAGAAGCAAACAATAAAAGTAGAAAGATAATCTTCATATTCTCAGCATAAAAGAAAAAAAAAGTCATTATCTGTAATGTATAAAATTCTCACAAATAACAAAACCGATAGAAAAATGGATAGTGTCTGTACACATGTAATTCATAGAGGATAATTCCAAGTGGCCAACATTTGAGAAAATGCTCACTTATTGATGAGCAAGAAAGCAAATAAGAAGATATCTTTATATCCATCAGATTGGAAAATATTAAAAAGACTGATTAATACCAACTGCTGGCAAAGATATGAATCTTGTCATATGTTGCTAGGGGAAGTCAGGAGTTTTCTTTATAAAGCAATCTAGCAATATTTAATAAAATTTAATACACCACCTTACTACTCAGTAATCTCATGTCTGGGACTCTATCCCACAGTAATAAAAGTACCACTGAGAAAGACATTTATTGCAGTGTTATTTGTAGGGTAAAAATTAAGACAGAAAATGTGCCCATAAAAGTGGAATGGTTGAAAATTTTGTTATAGTCACACTGTGACATAGTCGTTATTAAGAAAGCAATGAATTAGAGCTTTCTGTCAGGGAACTTTAAAGAATTTCCATAATGGAAAAATTGAAAACTATGGTCTGAGTGAAAGTTAACAGACCAAAATAGTTTTCCATTCAATTTAAACCTTTTGTTTTGCTTCGTAACATTAATTTCACTTCATTCTGTGTAAAAGCACTTTTCCCATTTCCTTCCTGAGTTCCTCATTTCCATTCATCCATATTTCCTGCTAAGCTTTGCTTTAGGGCAATGCTGCTCTTTGGGTCTCAAATGGTTGATTTTTTTGAGAAGTATGCTCCTTGCAGGTACTTAGTGTTCATGTTATAGGTCTGCTTATTGTCTACCTATAAGGCGATACCCAGGGTGGGTTCAGTTCCAGGTTTAAAGGTTGTCGAAGGGCTGGAGTCTTGGGAGTTCTATCAAACCACCAGTAGGTCTGGTCTTTTTTTATGTCGAATTCTGTTCTCCATTTTTTCCCCATTCTACAGGACTTTCTACTGTGGTCCTGATCAAAGCAATGGGTTGTGATATCTGGAATGAGTCTAGTTGTTCTGCTTCTAGGGGTGTGGAGGCTGTGGTTCATGAGGCCCATTAGTTCTCTGGACTGATTTCCTAAGTCTTTGATTTTAAGAAGTCTTCTTTGCTCCAGATTGCATCTTAGGTAGCTAATTACCATCTATTAAGATCCCAATCACTAATTATCAAAGTAGGGTGTAAAATATCTGTGTGGACTATGTCATGCCAATTGACCTACGTGTTCCCTGATATTATCATCCTAACCTCCCAACCCAGCAACTCTCTCCCTCAAGGTGTTTATTTATGGCTAAGCTTTCAAAACTCTGCCTTTGTGTGCTGTTATGTATATGGTTGCATTTGTAGTACAAACAAGTATACACATAGAAATATCCTTTGTCAAACCTATATATACTCATGAGTATAGTCCCATTTATCTTTCCATACCTATTCGGCTTGCACATGTACCCATCTGTTGATTTTTTTTTAATTACTGTTATTGCAAAATTATGTATTTACCTTTGTTACCTTTAACTCTTGTGCACCTCCCAGTGTCTTCATTTGCCTTGATCATATTGTATTGGTCTTGCCCTTCCATAAAGTATTATTGAGTTAGAAAAAGTCAGATACAGAAAAGTGGGCAATTGGGTCCCAATTTTTAATGTCATATGTGTTACATGTATGCACATAAAATGTATGGCTAAATATATATGTCTATTACATGAAGAGGGAGCACGGGAGGCCTAGTAGATAAGGCGCTGAGCTGCCAACTCAAAGGCAGGTGGTGTAAATCCATCAGTCGCTCTAAAGGAGAAAGATGGACATTCTCCTCCCATGTGACTTAGAGCATCTGAAAACTAGATAGAAGGTCAGCTTTGAGTTGGCTCTGACTGGACAGCAATGAGGTGTTTGGGCTTTTTAATTATTTGAATAGCATGCATAAAGTCTAGAAGGAAGCAAAGTAAGTGTTGGCATGGGTTTTCTTGGGGGACAGGGGTCACGTGAGCAAAAAGTAGGGGTGGGAAGGTGAAATGGAGTAAAAAAAAGGGACGGAGGGACAACTGTATCAAAATAAAACAGTACCTATATCGTTGTTGGCAGCATCATAGTGGATGGTGAAGAGATTGAGATTGTTCACAGTTTTTGTTTGCTTGGCTCTAAAGTCAACATTCTTGGCACAAGCAGCCAGGAAATTAAAAGACGTATTGCGATGGGAAAGTCTGTGGTTAGAGACCTTTCTGAAGTGCAATGTCAGTCTGGAGACTAAGGTGTGCCTGATATATGCAATGGTTTTTGCAATCACTTGCTATGCATCAGAGAGCTGGACAATGATGAGGGATGATAGGAGAGTTGATGCCTTTGAGCTGTGGTGTTGGAGAAGAGTTTATTGAATATGCCATGGACTGCTAAGTAAATGAACAGGTTTGTCCTGGAGAGGGTGAAACCCGGCTGCTCCTTGGAGGCAAGGATTCTGGAGCTCTGCCTGACATACTTTGGACATGTTGCAAGGAGGGACCAGCCCTTGGAGAGGGACGTCATGCTTGGGAGGGTGGAGGGACAGCGCAGGGGAGGAAGACCCTTGATGAGATGGATTGATTCAGTGACTGGGGTAATGGGTGTGTTGGAGATAGTGAGATTGGCACAGGATAGGGCAGAGTTTAGGGCTATTGTATATAAGGTTGCTATGAGTCACAGGCGACTCTATGGCACATAATAAACAACATATGGTTGTTATATGCCATCAAGTTGACTATCGCTCACAGTGACCAGACTGCTGAACAGACTGAAATCCTGCCCTATCCTGCACCATCCCCATGACCTCCACTATGCTCAAGCCCATTGTACAATCGTGTATCAATCCATCTGCTTGAAGGTCTTCCTTGCTTTCTCTGATCCTCCACTTTTCCCAGCAGGATGTCTTTCTAAAGACCGGCCCCTCCTAATAATATGTTCAAAAGCATGTAAAACAAAGTTTCACTAACTTTGCCTCTAAGGAGGACCCTGGCTAGTCCTATAAACTGTTATTAATTTTATATAGTATTGTTATTAATTCTATATAGTATTATTTTACGTTGGGGGTTGTTTTTTTTTTTAAATTTTTTGGGGAAAAGGCAAATCCAGTTCTTTCCAAACTCCAGAGCCTGTATGATTCCCATCTCAGTGAAGTGGGAGATGTGGGAAACCTTTTCTCTGATTTCATTACTCATCAGTCCCTGCTCATAAAACCTCTAAAGGGTAAATGCCAGACTTGATGACTTAATCACAGTGTGGTCTTAACTTCCCTCTCTTGCTGCTGCTGAACCTAACCTCGTTATGCGCAACTGAGGGGATTTCCTTCCCGAGGGGACATCTGGCAATGTCAGGACACATTTTAATTGTCACATTTGGGAGTGCTACTGGCATCTAGTGGAGAGATACGGAATGTTGCCAAACATCCTATTTTGTAGGCCGTCAGCGCATAGCTGACCCTCCAGCAGGTTTTCAGAGGTAGTAAATGACTTGAGAGGATATTGCCCATCCATCTCTTGTGTAGCAATTGGTGGATTCAAACTGCATGTCTTTGGGATTGCAGCACCGCTTCTTACCGTTAGGCCACCAGAGTTCCTTAAACATCCTATGTTCTTGTTGTTGTTAGGTGCCACTGAGTCTTACAGTCCTCAGAAAATTCCCCTAATCCCTAACAGAGAATTTTCCAGCCCCAAATGTCAGTAGTACTGAGGTTAAGAAATGCTGACTAGACTGACACTGATTCTACCAGTGCTAGGTGCAAACTGCCTGTCCTGCCTCCATTTACCTAGTGGGATGCTCTCTGCAGACCTGTTTGCTAATGGAAATCTACTTTGTTTTAAAATCTACTTCTCTTGTAACTCTTCCTAACTGTCCCACCTCCTCCCTCTTATCTGAATTCTAATGGACTTACCAGGTATTTATGGGCCTTCTGACACCACTTAGATTGTAATCTAAATTCCTTTTTAGTTCTTATAATGCTGTTAAGAGTCCCTGGGTGGTGGAAATGGCTAAGTGCTTATTAACAAAGTTTGGCAACTCAAACCCACTGAGAGGCAGGCACCTCACAAGTCAGGCCCGGAGCGCTGCTTCTGAAATCCTTGAAAGCCCTATGGAGCAATACTGCCCTGCACGTATGGGGCAGTAAATGGGCATTAACTCAGTGGCAACGAACAACAGAATCCTGTTAAATCTTCTAAATGTTCCTATGTATTTACACTTAGCTTGCAACTAAATCTACAAGCTTCTCAAGAATAAATATTTACCAGAGTGCTATGTAAGAAGTAGGTAATTGATGAAAGTCTCTCCTCAGAGGAAAAAGGAAGACACTCACCTTCGGGGCAATTCGGACTCGCTTACTATGGCGGGCCAGCTCTGAGCTCATTAGCGAAGCCTCCAGGGGCAAAGGCACGTTCACGGAGGGCTGCAATACCAGTGACTGGTTCACTGGGAACTGGATGGGCACTAGGTACGAGCTGACTCGTGGAAGCAGTGGCTTCATCTTTCGGCCTATGAGGAAAATGGAGTGCTTAGGAGCAGGGGGAACCAGGTGCACACCCCTTCTCAATCCCAGGAGCTGGGTCCTCCTTTTCTGGGTTCAGATCCCTTTGAGCTGAGAACAGACTCTGAGAGTTTGATACCCTGAAAGTAGGCCCCCAGCACAAGGACTCCACCTGAGGCCCACTATCCCATACTAACGTGCACCCAGTGGGAGTTCAGTTTTGATGGTCACGTTCCGGCTCAGGTCAGGGTTGGGTCGTTTCTGGTGCTGCTTTTGGCAGATAGGGAGAGAAAGAAACCTGAGTTAATAAAGTAGCAGGAAGGTGGCAGGAAAACCAGGCACTGAGCTAACAGGCCAGAGAGAAAAATCCAGTGTAGGGAGATGGACGTAGGTGAGCACTGTCTCCAAAGCCTTTGATAGTGAGAAAAAGTAGCCAGCATACAGATGAATGAGAGACATCACTACCACCTCATCCACGTGCCCTCACCACCCCCAGGGGATGCTAAAGCATGTAGAATGGTCAAGAAAAGGCAGGAGGTAAGAATGAGAGGAAATACTGCAGCCTGCCATGCACTTGGCACTGCTGATTCACACCAAGCCTGTGGCATGTTCTCCTGCCATGCTGTGCCCTGTTCAGCACACCTAGATGACACCCGTGGGAGAGGCAGGAGAAGTGGGCAGGAGCCCTCCTCCTGGTAAGATGAAGTAGTGGTCACTACTGTGCCCAGCAACCTCCTTTTCTTCCCTTCCAGAAGTCTCAGGGTGCTCTGTTTAAGAACAGCAGTCACATGGCCCTAAGCTCTCTGTCCACTCAAGCCATGCTGAGCAATGAAAGGAAAAGAAGTGCAAGCCCCGAGCCAGAGGGAAAGCATCTTACTGATTCCAAGTGCTCGGGCGATTGTGGAAACCCTGGGTCCAGTGGCTGGTGGTGGCCAGGCATTGTGGGAAAGAAATAAGATGCAAGTTACCACTGACGTGATCAATCTGACCAGACTGGGAAGAACACATATTTGTGATTGAAGCTGAAGGGCAATTTGGAATAAGTGTCTGAACCAAGAGAATGGACATAGGGATTGGAAGTCTATGGACACTTTGCTTTTTTCTGAACCAATAGTTTTTTTCTGAAAAGGTAGACTCATGGCTCAGTTTTCCTAGATTTTTCTCTACAAGAGTCCTTAGATGCCTGAAAATACAAATCCTGGGGTCATCCAGAACACACTGAGCCAAGATCTCCAAGGGAGGGGCCTGGAAAAGCTGTATTTGAACAAGTGCCTGAGCAATTCTTTATCACAGGGAAGTTAAGGAAATTCTGCCTGGGGAAGTCTTCCTGTGTTTTGGATCAGAAGTCCTTTTTAGGCCCAGTTTATCATCTGGTATTTGCCATCTGTGTTTAGTGTGTTTTATGTAAACCACTGATTGGTTGGTTTGAACTCTTCCCTGATCAAGTATCCTTTTGAAGTGGATACTAAAACCTCCAACTCGGGTCTTATTTAGACGACACTGGGACACTCACCTTAAACACTTGGTCTAATGTCAAGTAGCGATTAGCACTGGGGTGAATGGTCCAAAAAGAAACCTTGCCATTAGCAGACGTCTCTCGAACAAACATGTCATGGAGAGAAAGGTTGTGGCGAATGGAATTCTGAAAGAAGGTAAGGACCAGTGATCATCTTAGCTTGAGAAAGAGCATCTTTTAAATTAATTGGCCACCATGCTTGGAAAGGTGGAGGGATAGCGCAGGAGAGGAAAACCCCGGATGAGCTGGATTGATACAATTAACAGGGCAATGGGGGTAGGTGTGTCAGAATCAGCGGGACTAACTCAGGACAGGGCAGGCTTCGGAGCTGCTGTACATAGGGTCACTATGGGTTGCAAGTGACTTAATGGCACATAAAAACAACAACAAACTAATTGGGAAAATAAGTCTCTGGCCTCTCCAAAGTGGTACCCAGGACAAGCTTTGTCAAGTGTTCATGTAGCCTTGCTCAGTGGTACTTCTTTCCCTATAATCCACTCTGGTGAGTCATCAACTTTGCTACAAACCCATCTACCTCTACAAGGTTTAAAAGCTGGTGCTATTCTTTAGGGTGGTGATAAAGAAAAGACTTGGGAAATTGTTGGGAACTAAGAAAAAAAAGCTGTTAAGACTATGAAACAATGGTGAGACAGGTGGGTAACAAAAGTTAAGAAACCAGGAAATTGCCTTTCTATGAAAATGGCACCGAAAGTGAAGAAGGAAGCCCCTGCCCGTCCCAAAACTGAAGCCAAAGCAAAGGCATTAAAGGCCAAGAAGGCAGTCCTGAAGGGCATGCATGGCTAAAAATAAAACAAGATCTGCACATGACCCACCTTCCTGTGGCTTAAGACGCTGAGACTCTGAAGGCAGCCCAAATACCCCCAGAAAAGTGCCCCCAGCAGAAACAAGCTTGACCAAAAAGATACCAGGAAATTGAAATAAGAGTGTGAAATTCAAGAGTTCTATTATGGCTGTTATTACTGTCAGGTGCCATTGAGTCGACTACAACTCATTCCATGAAGAAAAGATCTGAACCCTGTTCTATCCTGTGCCACCCACACACTTCCTGACACACAAGAGTCCACTGCAGCAGTCACTGTGTCAATCGACCTGGTTGAGGGTCTATTATGGAAGGGGGGAAAAACCTCTAAACACCCCAAAACTGTTAACCTTCCTAATCTTAAATTAATAACCTGTTGGAAGACCTAACTTGTGATTCTTTTTTTTCTTTCCTAACTTGTAATTCTGACATTGACCGAGTATAGGTTATAATGACTCTTAGGTATCTAAGTATTTCCATGAATAAAATAAAAAAGAGTGCTATCCACTAGACATGCGAGGTGACATTACAGGAGATGAATTTATGAATTTTGGACATGAGGCTTACAGGCAATGGGTTTTGTTTTGTCTTCCATTAAGATTTTCTCATAACATCTATTAAGCAACTAACCATTGCTTTAGGACTGATGTGTTTTTTTTTATCTTGTATGCGTGTACCGTCAAATCGGATCTGACTTGTACAGGAGGATATTGCTCCTCCTTCTCCGGCAGAGCATCTGGTGCATTTGAACTGCGTACCTCTGGGATTGCAGTGCAGCTTCTTGCCACTAGGCCACCAGAGCTCCCCCAGGACTGATGTTTTGTGCAGCATAAAAGCAAGGTTGGCAGTACCCTGAAGGGTCTATAAACCGTAGGTAATAACAGATAAAGTGGCTGCAGAGCTCTTAGCAGTGTGTTTTGCTTAGATTCAGTAGGATCAAGTCACAATCCAAAAGTTACCTATTTACAAGTCCAGTACCCTTAGCATTGTGCTCCCTTAGAGTAAAAACATTAAAGAAACAAACAGTGATCTAACTTTGGTTGTAAGGGGTATATTACCTTCCAGCCTGGCTTGGCAATGTGCTTAAAGTAAGGAAAGTGGTCCTCAATCCAAGTATAGATGTCCTTCAAGGTCATACGCTTCCTTTCAGTGCTATTGATAGCAAATTGTATCATGGCCATGTACGAGTAGGGTGGCCGCTCTGACATGGAGTCCTGCCAGGATGTTGATGCTGGAGGCTCCTCAACCTGAGGAGCCAAAGGCAAAGAGAAAAAAGTAACACAGAAGAGTTTGCAAGAAGCCTCCTCACCATAAACATTCCCTACAGAACCTTTTATCCTATGGACTTATACTAGAAACATACTTAGGAGAGATTATTCTTCCATAGGAAAAAAATTTAGGGTTGAGAAGGATATAGACTAGTATGTAGTCAATTTCTGAATCATTTCCCTGTTAACATTTTGCTGAGGATATTAAAAATCAGACCTATTGCACTCAAATGGATTCAGACTCAGTGTTCCTATAGAACAGAATAGAACTAACTGCCCCACAGAGTTTCCAAGCCTGTCATCTTTCCAGAAGCCAACTATCACATCCTTCTCCTGTGCAGCACTTGTAGGTTTGAACTGCTGACCTTGTGGCTATCAGGAGAGCTCTTCACCAAGACACAAGAGCCCCGTTATTGAAAATAGCACCCAGTAGCAATAAAGCCCAAACTCTTCTAGTTGAAACTTCTCATGAGTGTTTGGCTATATAATTGTCAAAACATTTTTTGATAGTAAAATGACATTTTTCAGATCAAGAGACTTAGGTCTTAATTCCACTCTTATTCCTGATGTCATGTGAATAAATCCATCTCATTTCAGTATTTGTATAAGAGAAAACATTCCCAAGAATATGGGATGGCTAAAGGTATGGTCTACAAAACACACTAAGTTTTGGCTAAGTGCCGATTACTCTTATTTTTCTAAACTGTGATATAACTTAATAAAGTATGCAGATCTTCAGTGTACAGCTCAAATAAGTTTTACCTGAATATACATTCATGCACATTTTTTACTTTTAAAGGCTAATGTATGATGAAAAACACGATTGTGTCAAATCAATTTTGATTGCTGGAAAGTATTTAAAACATATAATTCACTACAAGATAGGTTATCTTTTCTAAAACAATTATCTTGTTAGACATATTGTATTCCTTTCATACTTTGGGGTGCCTAAAACTGTTTCATCATTTCCTACATAGCTACTAAGGGCAGAGTACTATACACAGTGCTGACAGAAATACAGTGACCCAAGAGAATCCATCTCAAAGAATTTTCACAGGGAGAAAAGTGACTCAAAACTTATTTTGATGAGCACTGAGAAAAATTGCTCCTGCAGGACACTCAATCTCTCTCTTCTTGGAAATTCTCTGCAAGGGCTCCTACTTCCCTTCTGAGTGCCCTAGAGCAGTTCACCTTAACCTGATTCTGTTCCACATGGCGATTTTCTTTTTCCTCCATTTCTTGTTTGATGTCACAGGAACCCAGTCCATCAGAACTCATCTTCCCAAGCCACTGGATGTTGGTCAAGCTGTTGTCGAGAGTGCAGCCTGCTGCCTCACCGCCAACTAGAAAGAAAGCAATCCAGGACTCCAGTTAGCTGCCTGACCAGGTGCCTGGCAGTCCCTTCAACATTTATGGTTAGAGATTGCCTCTCCAAGCCTTAGAGACAGGGAACATAAACTCAATCTAATGGGTCCTGTGCTGCCCCCTTATGGATTTCAGAAGAAATTCTAATTACAATCCAATCTGAGCCACTCTGAACCCTTGAGATCAGACAATGCAACCTTACAGAAGGGTTATTTAAGTATCTGCACAAGGAAAGTTACTTTTGGTCATCTGATTACATTTTCTCCTTTATTACAATTATACTTCCTTATAGAACCACTGCATAGGAGAAACAGAAATAATAAATCCCTTTTCAATATAAAGGAAGCAATAGAATACTAGATTATAATGGCAACCCTTTCACCAGTGCCCAGAGGTTAAATCTTCTGAATGAGGAAAAGACTGGCCCTTGATTCAGGATGTCCCTCATTAATATGACAGACTGTGGACCTTGCCACCAGAGATGAAAGGTGGGGCTCCTCACCCCTTTATTTTGCAGATCACATACCACAGCTCTCCCATCTCTGCCCAGGAATGGCTCCAGGTGGTCTAGTAAGAGTTGCATCCCTAGTTGTTGGCTTTTGTCTCAAGGTCTCAGTGATCACTTCTGTCTTCTTGACATCATTGCTGTCTTGGCATGGAAGCTGGGGTCCCAGTGTGTGAGTGGGGGCTCCCCCACAGCTAATGAGGATAAACTTGTTGGGCCCACTGCTGCCACTCTCTTTTCCTTTGGCCGTCAGTGCCGTGATGATGCTCTGGATGTCAGCATTGTTGGGGACAGCTACCACCTGGGTGTTGGGCATGGTGGGGTGGTTAATAATCTTGATTCCAGCTGGAAACTTGCAGGTGCTAGACTCTGCCACCTCTTTGGAGGCCTGTACTTGTTCAGGCTCTTGCTGGGCAGGAGATCTCTTCGATTCCTCTTCTGATGTTTCACTGGTGGCATTTCGAACAGGAAGGGGCAGCCTCCGTCTTTTGAGAATCAGTGGCCGATGGGGGCTAGTTTTCATGATGAATCTGTGTTTTCACTCTCCATTGAGAATCATAAGCATGGACCCTGGAAAGGACAAGGAGCAACAGGATGTCAATGATTTGTTAGGCTGAGGAGGTGTTTCTCTTGAAATAGTCTGAAGTATAAGCCAAAAAGTCCAGGTGAATCCTCCCAGGGCCTTTGTGAGGATTTACCTCCAGTAATAAGATGATGAAATCTACTGACAAAAGAAAGTGAAAACTGAAGCAAATAGAAGCAGTTCAAAGAAGCAAAGTGAAACTGGGTTGGAGTTGGTTCAAGATAGCCAAAGACTAGAAACGTACACATGCTTGGCTATAGAAACAAGTGGGAGAACTACAAAATAAATAAATAACTGTATTATTGCCTCTGATAACGCAGATCACTTGCAACAACAGTGGGAATAAGAAGAGAAGCTACTAGAGTCAAACTGATCCCATAATTGATTCTGGAATAAAACCTTTAGTATTCTTGTCAACCTACTTTGCAAATAAGATCTGTTTTTACAGAATTAGAGGAGAAAGGCATGTCGTACTATTACCACCTCGCTGGAGAAATCATCTTCCAGTTAGAAAGCCTCGTATTAAAGGCTTATCAATGAGCCTTGGTCTATTTAAGGCCCATGGTGAAGTTGTACAGATTGAGCACTGCACAATTCGTTTCAAAGGCTATAATATTATCTTTGCATTAATAAAAAGGATATTTTCCGTTTACAAAACATTTATATAGTGACATACTGAAGGGGCTTGGTGATATAGTCTGTAGTGAGTTGTGTTGCTAACTCAAAGGCTGCAGCCTATCTCCGGTGGTTCAAATCCACTAGCTGCTCCTAGGGAGAGAGAAAGTCAGTCTCCCTTTAGGATTTACGTCTTGGAAACTGAGCCAGAGGGCTGCTATGAGTCTGAACATACTCACTGGAGGTAAGTTTGATTCTGGTGATGTGTTAGTACTCACATGGGCTTATTTAGCTTCTAGGAGTACTGCCATATTAATTTCACTGCTGTCACCAAAATACTAAGGTGGTTTGGTAATGCTGAAAAAGTTTTTTCTTGAAAGAAAAATGTGCTTTCTTATTTTTTTAACAACTACATGAAAACAGACCAATTCTATTTAGAGACTTTGAGAGACAGCAAAAGTGGCTGTTTCTTTTTTAGGAAAGCTGGTATCTCCCTAAAAATTACATTTTTAATGACATTTGCCATCTGCTTAGAATTCATAGGCTTTCCTCATTCTGACTCCTCCTCTTCCTGTAAGCCTAGGTTTCCTTCACAGTCAAATCTCAGTTTTACTTCCACCTCCTATCTCTCTAGGCCTCCCTCCCTTCTATCCATCAGGCAGTAGACATACTCTCTCTTTCCTTCCCCACCCCTTCCTCTACTCCCTAGCTTTTGGTTTAAGTCTTCCATTTCCCCCTTCTATTCTCAGACCAGCCTCTTTTACCCCACCTGATCAAGGAAACCTCGTTAGATTCCAAAAAACAGAAGGGCTCTGCAAAAGGAGAGGGTGGTAGTAGTGTTGCCAAGGGGTGAGAGTACAAGAAAGCAGGGAAGTGTTGTGCAGGCTGCTATTTCACTTACTGCAAAATTAGCTCAGACTTCAGACTAGCCACGGTCCGTGCTTAGGGATCACTCCAGCTCTCTCGAGGCTGTGGGTAGGGTGCAGAGGTCAAACTTCCAGAGAAGGCCACTGCCAGGAGGCTGGATGCAGAAAAAAAATTGCAACTTCAATGAGACCTCCTTCCTCGTGTACCCCCAAACTTGCCCTCCTGTCCAGTTGCTAAACAACCCCTTGACCTTCTCGTCCGGAGGTCCTGCGGAAGCGGTGCCAGAGACCTTGCTTTCTACCTCTGCCAAAGCCTGACCTCTGCCTCCATTCCTCCACCCCGGCTCACCTCCCGACTGCAGCTGCCGCCGCCGCTGCCGGAGTAGGGCTCCCAGGGCGGGCTCCCGAGCCACGGTCCCCGACAGGGACTCGCGCCAGGCCGGCCGGGTCCCCGGCGGTGCGGGAGGGGTGGGGAATCCCGGGGGATCCCGGGAGGGGAGGGGGCCCGGGCCCGGGGCCGGGGGTGGGGTCCGGCACCGGAGCTTTCAGTTTGTTCCGCTGTTTGAAATTGGCGCCGGCGGAGCGTTGCGCTCACGTGACGCGGCGTCGCCAATCAGCGCAGGTCCTTGTTTGCCGGTTCCGGGGCTCGAATCTTGCCTGGTGCAGAGAGGCGACGCGGCCCCGGCCAAGGCCTGGCGGGTAAGTGAGGCCCGCAGCCGGCTCGAGGGGAGAGGGCGACCGTAGGCCGAGCGGTGGCGGTGGGAGGCCGGCAGGAGCTGGAGACGGGGCCCCGCGGTCGGCGTTGGGGGGAGCGGGAAGACGGTGGGTGGTGATTCGGCACGGCCCCCTCCGCATGTTTTCTTCTTGTCCCACCTCACCTTCCCTCACGACTTAAGAACTGCCCTTTAAAGGCCTGTTTTAATTGATTACTGATTGGGGCACATCGTATTCCATTCTTTATAGTTAGCGATCATCGAATACCACTGACTAGACGGATAGTCCTTTGAAGGCAATATATAATCTTGTCCAGGTTTTTTCCATCTTAAAAAACCGAAAACGCATACATCAATTCAACCTTAACTCTATATCTTAAACTACTACTGTCTCCGTCCCTATCCACGCCTTTTGATGTAATAGGCAAAATTGCTTTATTTATTCACTTACTCAACAGATGTTGTTTGAGTAGCTAGTATGTGCTAGAAACCATGTTAAGCCCTAAGGGTACAATGGAAGACAGCTTTCCTTTTCCTAAATTTACCGACTAATGGGCGAAGCTTGTTGTGTGTAACATCGCAGACAATGGCACATAAGCAACTGTAGAATTATACTATGACTTGGTAGAGGTAAAGGATTCTTTGAGTATTTTTTAATTAGTTGGTCTTAAGTTAGTCAAAAAAGACCATTGGCTGCATAGTCCTAGGGACTTGCTCTGTAAACCTAGTGGCTGAACCTTTCCACTGCTGATTAGGATCAACCAGCAGCTTTTCCAGAGACAGACAATTTTATCTCATGTGATTCACAACCTCTGAAAACTCGCTGGAGGGTCAACTATGAGTCACTTTCAACTCAATGGCAATGAGTAAGATAGATAGGTCAGGAAAGAATTTGATATGAGATGAAATGTCTGATGCAAAAAGAAAAGAGGGAAACCCTTTAAGCTTAGGGAGGGACTAATGTGGAAGGTTATCTACACTTTCTTATTGTTAAGTGCATAGTACAGTTCCTACCAACCCTTTGAACAACAGATCTGAACCCTGCCATATCCTGTGCCATCCTCGTCATCCCTAACAAACTAGAGCCCATTGCAGGAGTCGCTCTGTCAGACCATCTCGTTGAGAATCTTCCCCTTTGCTGACCTTTCCACCTTTCCAAGCATGATGGCCCTTTTCAGGGAATAACACTCCTCACAACATGTCCAAAGTATATGAGACAAAGCTTTGCCATTCTTGTCTCCAAGGAGCATTCTGGCTGCACTTTCTCTAAAGACCTCCCTATTTGTTTGTTTGGCAGTTCATGGAATAGAATATTCAGTACTCTTCTTCAACACCACAACTCAAAGGCATCGCTTATTTTTCTGATATCCTTATTCATTGTCCAGCATTATAATGCAAAGCAAATGATTGTTTATATTTTTATGTTGTTGTTATATACTGTGAGTCGGCTCTGAACCCTGACCTATCCTAAGCCTATCTCACTGTCTCCGACACACCTAACCCATTATCCCAAGCACTGAGTCAGTAGTCTCATCCCTGATCTGTCTCTCTTTCGCTGTCTCTCCACCCTTCTAAGCATGATGTTCTTCTCCAAAGAATGGTTCCTCCTGTCCACATGCCCAAAGTATGTGAGTTGTTGTTGTTGTTGTAGTTGTTATGTGCCATCAAGTCGCTTGCGACTCATAGCGACCCTATGTACAACAGCCCTAAACTCTGCTCTGGCCTGTGCCATTCGCACTGTCTCTGATATTCCCATCCGGATTACCCCAGTCACTGAATCAATCCACCTCATAGAGGGCCTTCCCCTCCTGTGCTGTCCCTCCACCCTCCCATGCATGATGTCCCTCTCCAAGGACCTGTCCCTCCTTACAACATGTCCAAAGTATGTTAGACAGAGCCTCAGAATCCTTTCCTCCAAGGAGCCGCCAGTTTAACCCTTTCCAGGATGAATCTGTTTGTTTTCCTAGCAGTCCATGATACCCTCAATACTCTTCTCCAGCACCACAGCTCAAAGGCATCAATTCTCCTTTCTATCCTCCTTAGTCATTGTCCAACTCTCTGATGCATACCAAGTGATAGCAAAGACCATGGTCTGTATCAGATGTACCTTAGTCTCCAGAGAGACACCAAAAATTCTTACCTCCAAGGAGGTTTCACCCTATCTAGGGCAGACCTGTTTGTTCTCTTGGGAGTCCATAGTATGTTCAACACTCTTCTCTAGCATCAGAACTCAAAGACATTGATTCTTCTATCATTCTTGGTCATTGTCTAGCTCTCATTTATTGACTATATCTCATTAGGCAACATTTCCCATTTACCACAGTAAAAAAAAAAAAACAAAACCACACAAATAAAACTACCTTCTACAGGAGCTGGCTTCTATAGGAGCTTGGAGGCCAAGATTGGTGAGCATTAGGGTGGAAAGTTGATTTGTTAAGGAGAGTGAGGGGAGAGGTTACAGCCTCCTAATTAAAAAGCCTTTTGGTCGGCAGCATGAGGCTGGAATGCATTTTGAAAGCCATCCTTCTTCTAGGTTGTATAGCACTGGTCTGTGCATCATTGTACAGAGGTAACACATGGTTGCTGTGATGCAAAATACTGTGACACTGATGTGTCAAATGGTTACCCTTGGTGGACAGCATTTGGTGGAGCTCTCTGACTAAAACAAGCCTGGAAGCAGGAGTGGCATCCACTTCCGAAATGGCTTGCCTCCGGAAACTATGTACGATCAGTGCTCAGGCCTTTCGTTCATAGGGTTGCTATGAGTTGTCTGCGACTCAACAGCACCTAACAACAACAACAACAACCATTTATTTTGCGAGTTAATAACTAATGTCAGAAAAAAGCAACGTGAAAGTGCTGTTGTTGTTGTTAAGTGCTATCAAGTTGCCTGTGACTTGTAGCAAACAGGAGATGGAAGCCTTGCAATGTCCCTCACTATCCCTATAATCTCTACTATGCTCAATTCCTTTTTTGACTGTCTTTGTGTCAGCCCATCTCATTAAGGATCCCTCCTACTTTTCCAAGCATGCTGTCATTTTCCAAGGACTGGCCCCTCCTAACAACATGTCCAAAGTATGTGAGACAAAGTAGTTTCACCATCTTTTCTTCTAAGGAGCACCCTGGTTATACTTTCTCCAAGATGGATTTCTTCATTCTTTTGGCAGTCTTTTTTTTTTTGATAAAAGTTTTTTGTTTTTGTTTTTTAATTTTTATTAAATTTTATTAATT
>NW_006399846.1:7430797-7434902 GCF_000299155.1 Elephantulus edwardii | reverse complement strand
CCATTTTGAATAATATTGCATGAGTTCCTTGTTTTTCACTGCAGCATAGTATTCCATTGTGTGAATATACCACAGCTTCTCTATCCATTCATTTGTTGAGGCAGTCTTTTGTATAGTCAATACTCAATACTCTACCAATACCACAGTTCAAAGTTATCATTTCTTCTTTGGTCTTCCTTATTAACTTTTCATCTTTCACATGCATATGAAGCAGTTTAAATCCTTTGGCTTGATCAGGTGCACCTTAGACTTTAGATTGACATCCTTGCTCTTTAGCACTTTAGAGAGATCCTTGACAGTGCAACATATCTTGATATCTTGACCACTGCTACCGTGGGTGTTGATTTTAGAGCCAAGTAAAATTAAATCGATGACAGCTGCTGTGAATAAGGACGACAGAAAAAGACTCGATGCCTTTGGATGACTATTATTATGTGGGGAAGAGTACCGAATATACTGTGGACTGCCAAAAGAACAAATAAGTCCATCATGGAAGAAGTGCAACCAGGGTGTTCCTTAAAAGCAAGGATGGTGAAACTTCATCTCACATACTTTGGGCTTGTTGCCAGGAAGGACCAGTCCTGGAAAAAAGACATTATGTTGGAAAAAAGTCGAAGGTCAAAGAAAGACAGACCTTCAACAAGATAGACTGCCACCATGACAGTAACCACAGACTTGAGCCTGATAGATTATGAGACTGGCACAGTATAAGGCTAAGTTCAGATCTGTTTGTCTCAGGGTGACTACGAGTCATAGTTGACTTGATGACACCTAACAGTAACAACAGTATGGTGTTGCTTATTGATCCAGTTACAATGATTTATGTTTTCTTGACATTGAGGTGTAATCAGTACTGAAGACTAGCTTCTAGAGTGAATGCTTGAAGTCTTCTTCACTTTCTGCACACAATGCTATAGTATCTGCCTTGCTATAGTAGTATAGGAGCCTTGCTTCAATCCTGATGCTACATTCCTCTTAATAAAGTCCAGCTTCTTCAATGATTTGCTCAGCATTCAAATGTATGCTGAGCTTAAGTATGCAGGAAGGCTACAACTCTTAACACACTTTTCCTGATTTTAAACCATGAATATCTCCTTGTTCTGCTTGAATGACTGCTTCTTAGTCTATATTTAGCTCTCAAGAGCGCAATAATATGTTCTAGGATTTTCACTCTTCTCAGTGTTATCTGTCATTTACTGTGATGCACATAATCGAATGCCTTTGCATAGTCATAAACACAAGTGCACCCCTTTGTGGTATTCTCTGCTTTCAGCCAAGATCCGTATGATATCAGTGTGATAGCTCTTGTTCCACAACCTCTCTGAATATCACTTGAATTTTTGGTAGTAGTTTTGTTGATGTACTGCTCCAACCATTTTTTAATAATTTTCAGCACCATTTTACTTGATTGTGATATTGTTATTTTCCATATTCTGTTGAATCACCTTTTGTGGGGTAATAGGAGAAATAGTGGTTCTCTTACAGTTGATTGGCCGAATAACTCTTTTGTATTTCTTGACATGGACTAGGGTTGCATCTGTTTGCTGAAATACTTCAGTTGATATTCCATCAATTACTGAAGCCTTAAAAAAAATAGTGTTATTAGTTTAGCTTGGACTACTACTTGTACTATCAGTACTATTTGTTCTTGGTCATACTCCCTGAAATGGTTCAGCTGTGACCAGTTCTTTCTGGGGCAGTAGCCATATATCTATGTATTCCTTCTCTTTCTACCTTTTTTCTTTTTTTTTTTTTTAAATTTATATTATACTGGTTTACTTAAAAACATCTTTTGGTGTTTTTTTGCACCATACAAAGTTGCTCATAGAAGTCTGGAGGCTTCAATATGTTCTTCAGTTCTTTCCGCTTGAGAAATACCAAATAATTCCAGGTCTTTGTGCATTTCATTATAATGATTTTTTTCTTCTCACAGTTTTTTAACATGATCTCCAGCTTCATTTCTGTCACCAGGGCCAAAACCATACATTGCAGCTACCAATTTTCATTTGTTTCCAACTTGTGCATTCTGGTCACCAGTTATTATAAATGCATTGTGATTGCATGTTTGGTCAATTTCAGACTACAGTAGGTGATAGAAATTTGCCGTTTCTTCACCTTTGGCGTTAGTAGTAGTTGGTACTTATACTTGTTATATTGGGAAGTCGTCCTTGTGTAAAAATGAATATTATGCTAATACAGCACTGTTATTTCAGGATAGATCTTGAGGTGTTCTTTGTGATGATGAATGTGATATGATTCCTCTTCAGTTTGTCATTGCTGGCATTGTAGATAGCCAATGTCAGACTGTCTCAGGTCACTGATGCCTAGGATGTGTCACTCTTTATGTGTTCCACTTCATTTTTCACAACACTTTTTCTAGAGTTACTCTTGATACAGTCTGTGCCCTAAAGTAACTGTGTATGGCTAGATGAGAGTAATGTTGGCTATGATGATTAAGGTTATAGTGTGGCTGGGCCGTGACATTTAGCAGTTTGATATTTATATAATGATGCAATTTAGCTTTTAATGGTTATACAGTGGTATAATTTGGGAGTTATGTAATGGTATAGTCATCTACATTTTGTGATCTAATATAATCTTCTGTTTTCATGTAACACTATTTTTTACATAACAGCTTAGTCTTTGTAACATAACTATGTTGATGAGGAAGGTAATTGTTGTGTGCTGTCAAGTACTGACCTATAGCTAACCTTCCAGGCAGTTTTCAGAAGCAGTAAATCCTACTGAAGGAAATTGCTCATTCTTCTGCTGAGCAGCTGGTGAATTCAAACTGCATGCCTTTGGGATTGCAGCAAAGTTTCTTACTACTAGGCCTCCAGAGATTCAGCTAAGTGAGGAGTGGATATTTATCTAAGGAATTTGAGCTAAGAGACCTGAAAAGGGTGTGGTGTGTGCCTTCTTCATTCATGACATTGCTCAAATGTCACCTCCCTTCAGACAGACCTCCAAAAACCTGGTCTAAACCAACTCAAACCCTTATCTGGTTTGATTTTTCTCCTACCACTTTTCACTTTTCCTTTAAAAATCAAGCAGAATAAGGAGTTAACAGATTGCTGTTTCAGATTTAAGCACTGTGGTGGTATTGTTAAGTGCTTTTGAGTCAAGTACAGCTCATAGCAACCCTATAAACCCTGTCCTATCTTGCGCCATCTTCATCCCCAACACGTAGAGCCCATTGCCACAATCCTTGTTGTAGAGGGTCTTCCTCTCCTCTGACTCTCCAGTTTTCCAAGCATGATGTCCCTCTTTAAGGAATACCATCTCCTAGGAAAAATGTCCAAAATCTTTATTCATTTTCCAGCTTTCAGATGCATAACAGGTGATTGGAAAGACTGTGGCTTGAATTGGATGCACCTTAGTCTTTAGACTGACATCATTGTTCTTCAGGACTTTGGAAAGATCCTTAACAGCAGATTTTCTCAATACAGTATGTCTCCTGATCTCCTGACTGCTGGTACCAAGGGTTGTGGACCCAAGTAGGATTAAATAATTGACACTGTAAATCTTTTCTCTGTTTATCATGATGTTGTCTGTTGGCCCATTCGTGAGGATTTTTGGTTTTTTGATGTTGAGATATAATCCATATTGAAGATTGCCCTACTTGATTCTCTGCAGCAAGTGTTTTAAGTCCTCTTTGCTTTCAGCAAGCAAAAGTTTTGTTATGTGCATAAAGCAGGTTCTTGTTGAGTCCTCCTCCAATCAGATGGCACATTCCTCTTCATCAAGGCCAGCTTCTCTAATGATTTGCTTAGCATAAAGATTGAATAGGTAGAGAGAAGACACAGCCTTGACTCACATCTTTCCAGATTTCTCATAGCCTCCTGGCCCTCACGTTGCCCTCTTGTTGACACCGGTTGAGTACCATCTTCTCTGGGGAGCAGCGCCTCAAAAAAAAATGTGCCACAAGGTCAAGAATTTTATATTGTTCTTTGCTATATTTTTCCAGCACTTGGAATGATAACTGGCACATAGAAGTGTGTTCATAATTCATCACACTAAGATTAGTAGCAGACCAGTTATATATAGTGTTGAGACAACACTTTCCCCAAATTCTTGACTTGTTGTTGTTATGTGCCATCAAGTC
>NW_006399846.1:7409173-7427752 GCF_000299155.1 Elephantulus edwardii | reverse complement strand
TCTTCCTTTGTATTTCCATACTTGAAAACTCAACCTCCTTTGCCTTTCTGTTATCTAAATGTGTTCTGTTGTACATAGGGTTTTCAGAGGCCTGCTGTTTCAGAAGTGGATGGCCAGTCCTTCTTCCTAGTCTGTCTTAATGTGAATGTTCCGATTTAGAGAATTCTTGACTTACTACTGTATAAGTCTATGATTTTACACATCAGTAGCCCCTCCTTTGTTCAGCTCCTCCTCTAGGTCCTTTGGGTTTGGTGGTTCACTGGAAAGTTTCCCAGAGACACCCATCAGGGGAATAACTCAAGTGATGGTAGTTATGCAGGCCAATTTTGCAGATTCTGTTAAGTGTTGTAGACTATCTGTTGAAGGAAGGCATCCCAAGGTAAAAGAGAGCTAGCACGGAGGTCTCATGAATTTATATAAGCCTCTAGTAGGATGGGGCTTATACCCCATCTTAATTCTTTCTCTTTAAATACTTCAGCACAAAACAGTTAATCATTTTCTAGGAAAGACATTTTGAATGATAAAACTTAGACACCTGGAATTAGGCACTGAATATTTGTTGGTTGAATGAATGAACAGAGGATATTATATATTACTTGTATTCTCTGTAAAATATTAGCTCCATGAGGGTAGAGAGGAACTTGATAGTGAGAGAAATCAGATAATATTTTCTGGCTCATAAATGTATAGTGGAAAAATCTATACTGTTGTGGGACTTTTTATTCCTTTTCTACACTTGTTGACTCATCTTCCCATCTATCCTGACACAGTTTATAGTTTCTAGTTTGGAAGCAGGAGTGGCATCCACTTCCTAAACAACATGCCTCTGGAAACTCTTTGAACTTTGATAAGTGTAGAACTTTGATAGTTGTAGAGAGCCTTCAGACCTTTTGTTCTTAGGGCCCCTCTGAGTTGTGCTGACTGGAAGGCAATCAACAACAACAGCAGAATAACACAGTAAACTCCTAGCTAATCTCCCAATCTCCAAGTTCATGTCTGATTCTTTCATGTTGTCACTGGAATGAACTGGCTAAAAGACAAAAACAAACAGAAAACACAATGGCCTTTATAAAAAACTATCTGCATATGTGACAATGTTATGGGATTGATGTAATTTTAATTGCATTAATATAAATTATAGAATTGCTAGGAGCATCTTATTTGCCTCAGAATAATGTAGAGGATTGCTACTGGCCTAATGACACCTTGATCCTCCTTGCTTTCCTTTGCAAAGTTTCCTCTATTAAACCTTATTTTGCTTATATAAGAAGAAGGAAAAAAGTGTATGGATATAGGGTAAGTGGGTAGGAGTGTGGGTAGATCAGGATTGGCCATAAGTTATTGTTTGCTAGAGCTGCATGTTGAGAGTGTGTGTGTGTGTGTGTGTATATATATATATATATATATATGAGAGGGGGTGTGTGTGTATGTTTGTGTATCAACTCTCCATGGGTTTCTGAGGCAATAACTCCTCGAAAGATGAAGGATGCCTTCTCTCATCACAGACTCAGATTCTCAAAGATAAAAAAAAAACCCTCAAACTCATTTCTCTTAATTTGGAACCTACTTATAATTGACCTTTTGGTGGGTTTTTGGAGGCTGTAAATTTCATGAGAGGAGATTGCCAATCTTTCTCCCGCTTCCAGAACCATTGGTGAATTCTAATGACCAGAGGTGACATCTTTGGAATAGCAGCATAACTCCCTGCAGATTATGCCTACACTCACAGAACAGGGTGGTAGATTGGAATTACTCACCTTTTGGATAATGTCCATAGAGTCAGAACCAGCTGACCGCTTCAGCGAGTTCTCAAATGCTATAAATCCCTTGGGAAGAGATTGCCTATCTTCCTCCCTCAGAACATCTGGTGAATTAGAGACTCGTATTATTCATGTTTGTTCAATATTACCTAGGATAAAGCTTTTATGTATGTTCAATATTACCTAGGATAAAGCTAAATATGATACTAATTCCTCTTCTTGAAAGTCTTTACTGACTTCTCAGGCCAGTAAGTCCAAGCTCAACTGTTTTTAAAATCCAAATTGACTCCATGCCCAGCCTCGATTCTTGCCATTCATCTTGTTATACCCTATGTCCAGCTGTACTGATTTTGTAATTCCCTGAATTAAAAATATTCTGTGTTTCTCTGCCTCTGTATATGCTGTTAACTCAGTTGGAATGCCGTTGCCCCCCCACCCCCGGCCTTTGTATACCTAAGTCAGGTATCTTCTCCCAGAAGCCTCTCCTGAAGAGAATGGAATCATTATTCTCATACTTGTTGATGTTGTTATTTTTTACCATTGAGTCACTTATGACTCATAGCGACCCTGTGTACAACAGCCCTAAACCCTGCTCTATTCTTTGCCAACCTCACTGTCTCTGACATACATACTCCCATTACCCCAGTCACTGAATGAATCCATCTCGTTGAGGGTCTTCCTCTCTTGTGCTATCCCTCCACCCTCCCAAACATGATATCCCTCTCCAAGGACTGGTCCCTCCTTGCATTATGCCCAGAGTATATCAAATGAAGCTTCAGAATCCTTGCCTCCAAAGAGCAACTCTGTTTCACCCTCTCCAGGATGAACCTGTTTGTTCTCCTGTCCATGGTATGTATATTCAGCACTCTTCTCCAGCACCACAGCTCAAAGGCATCAGTTCTCTTTCTATCATCCCTAGTCACTGTTCAGCTCTCTGATGTATAGCATGCAATTGCAAAGACTATGGTCCGGATCAGGCACACCTTAGTCTCCAGCCTGACGTCGTTGCTTCTTAGTACTCTGGAGAGGTCCCTGACAGCTGACTTTCTCAAAGCAATTCATCTCTTGATTTCCTGGCTTCTAGTACCAAGAGTGTTGATTGTGGAGTTAAGCAAACTAAAACTGTTAACAATCTCAATCTCTTCGCCATCCATCATGATGCTGCCAATTGGCCCAGTGGTGAGAATCTTTGTTTTCTTGATGTTGAGCTCCAATCCATATTGAAGGCTGCAGCAAGCGCTTCAGGTTCTCCTCATTTTAATCAAGCAGTGTTGTGTCGTCTGCATAATGCAGTTTGTTGATGAGTCTTCCTGCAATCCTGATGCCACATTCCTCCTTGTACAGCCCAGCATCGCGGATGATCTGTTCTGCATACAGATTGGAAAAGTATGGAAACAGAATACATCCCTGGTGGACATCTTTCCCAATTTTGAACCATGCAGTGTGTCTCCTTACTCTGTTCTGATGACTGCCTCTTGGTTCAAGTATAGGTTTTGCATAAGCACAATCAAATAAATGCTCTGGGATTCCCATTCTTCTCAGAGTCAACTGTGTAGTAAATTTTTGTCTTCCACTCTGGACTCTCAGCTTCTTAAAGATGGGGCAATCTGGCCATCCCCTGTATCCTTAAAAGTGCTTGGTACTCAAATACTTGTTGAACAAAGGGTGTTAGTCTTTTAAATCCCACACTCAACATGGTTGCATAATTTGTGCCCAGTGTTTTTATGGATTGAATGTTGTTATATGTGAACAACTTTGCTTGGTGGGAAAGTTATAAAAAGCTATGTTTCCTGTAGTCTTGAGGTGGGATAGTAGTTTATGGTACAGATAGCTGGTAGAGCTGGGTTGTCATTGAATTCTTTTCTTCTCAGAAGCTTTTGTTATTTTTCTGTAGGCATGAGTTGGAATTGGAGCCAGTCCCTCCACCTGATTGCAACCAGCATCATGTGGTTACTAATTGCCCTTCATTCACCTATTGATGCCGCCCAGAAAAAAACGCATACAGGGTTCTCGGAAAGCTCCACTGCTATTTCACCAACAACCGCTGGAGGGCTCCAAACACCGCCATGGATCTCCACAGCCTCCCAGCCACACTAGACAGGTGCCCAGCAAACCCATTGACCACAATGCCGTCACTTCTTGGGTAGGCACACAGTATTCTTACTTTGTCTTCTACTCTGTTAGGCAGCTTAGCATGCTGATTTTTCTGGTCTTGAACCTCCAGAAATAAGATTGATAGTAGATATGGGCAAGGAGGCCATGAACTCTTTTTCTGTTGCTTAGCTTTTTCTCTGTTTTGTCTCTTTAAGCTCATTTCCCTTTGAGACTTGAATTGGTTGGAATTGGAGCCTTTGCTCCCTCATCCCCTGAAAGTTCAGTGTGAAAAGTTTACTCTTTAGGAGATGGATGAGAAATGATAAGACACGAGAAATGAGATTGTTTCCTAAGTCTCATAAGAAATGGGGAACATTTGACTAGGTACTCTTTTTCATGTTTAGTGGATTGAGCCTTAGGAAGGAGGAATATCAAAATCACAGAAATCGTTTATGTCATATTTTCAGTTTGGGAGCCTCTAGGAGAGGGTATAGTTAATATATGACCAACAGATAGTATCACAAGAGGATCACATAAAAACACAAGCTCTGTTTGGGTTTTTTTGTTTGTTTTAATTTTATTTTTTTATTTGTGTGTGTGTCGAATCTGACTGGTACAGGAAGAGATTGCTCCTCTTTCTCCAACAGAGCCCCTGGTGGATTCGAACTGTTTACCTCTGGCATTGCAGTGCAGCTTCTTGCCACTAGGCCACTGGAGCTCCCCCACAAGCTCTGTTTAAGAACGCTAACTAAATATAACTTGTTGAGGCATACTCAAAAGAACCATAATTCTTGCTTTAGGATTGTGGAAGAAACTTAAACATTAGACTTTTGTGTAATGATAGGAATATATGTTTACTAAGTAATAAATAAGTGCCAGGCCCTCATGGCTTAACATAAATGATCTCATATTCTTTTCCTCTCAGTTAACTATTTACTGATGGCCTTTTTAGAAGTAGGCACTCTGCAACATGTTTGGGACCAGTGGAGGACACAACTGCTAGTTCAGGCCCTTATGAAGTTTAAAGATAGACCGTTAAACAAGTTATAATTGTATGGTATGATGAAGTGAAGGAGACAATGTCCCTTTTATTATAAATGAAGAAACTGAAAGCCAACGAGATTTAATAACTTGTCCAAAACTATTACTGACTCATTAGACAGACTGTTTTGTTTCTGTATCTATGACTCTTGTTCGCCCCTATTTAGGATTATGGTCATTTAGTAGCATTCTGAATATACTTACCTCACCTCTAGTTTTACCTTGGTTATTAGTTGTCTCTCTTTATCTTTTTTTTTTTTTAAATCATGTTTTCTTTTCTTTTTGATCCTTAGGTATTGCCTCAGTTTGATACAGCGGCAGAAAGCGGTTTCCATGCTTACCGGAAACGTCATCATCGAGACAAGGCAAGACATTCAAGTCGAAAATCTACTACCTCCAAGTTTCCACGTCTGACTTTTGAGAGTCCACAGACTTCTTCCGATTCAGCAACGTTGGGAATCCCACTAGTCAGAAAAAATCCCAATCAATCAGAAAATCACTTTTCCAGAAAACCGTTAGTTCCAATGTTCAGTCCTCAAAGCTCTGGGGAGCTGTCAGTACACACACTTCAAAACCCAGCTTACATGTTTATTCCACCAGATAGCCAGACTCCAGAGTCTTCTCCTGTGAGGGAAGAACTCACTTCCCCAAATCAGAGGGAAAACAACATTCCAAGTTTTCCCCTTCATCCTAGTACTCCCAAGAGCCCAGAGCCTGACCCTATTCTGGGTAAAGACACTCCTGAGGAAAAGTATGGGATACAGGTCACTTGGAGAAGACAGCAGCACCTGTTGACTTGCCTCAGGGCAAAAGGGAAACTGAGCAGAAGCCAATTCCTTGTAAAAAACTGAAATCAGAGTTGCTCTTTATTAAGGAACTCAAGAAATTGACTGATGGTTTTTTAGAGTTGCTTCACTTTTCTGGCTTAGAAGAGAGTGTATCAGCAGAGCAAAATATAAATTAGCACTAATAGGGAAAAGATATTTTAACTTGAGTGCTGAAGTTAAAAGGAATTCAACGCCCTCATCTGCTTTTTAAAATAGGTAGTGGCATAAACCGTTAATTTAATGTAAAAAACGGTTCACTTTATATTTTTCTTATGTTAGCTCTTTAAAATTTTCACTTACCAACAAAGTGTATATCGAGAGAGAGTTAGTAGAAAAGTTTCAGAGAATCCAGCTTTTTACTGTCAGTAATGGAACAATACTGCCCTGCCCACAATAGTTTTCTGGTTTCTTTTAATTAATGCTTAATTTTTTTGCCATCTCATCCAAAAAATATTCATTCTACATTTCTGAGTACCAACTCTTGTGTCAGGCTCAGTCCACCTTCTGGTATGAAATAAGGAACAAGGTGGAAAAGTACTCATTTTGACATCTTATGATTGAGTTACTACTACTACAACTTTTGCTCCTCTGCTGAAAAGGAAAGGCAGGCAGCCCATTTTAGTGAATACTCTGGGAAAGAAAGAGGCCATAGGTAAACTACTTAAATTTGCTAAATTTCAACCTTTCATTCCCAGAGAAATCTAAACATATGACAAAGAATGGGGAAAATGTTTTCCTCTAGTAACTGTTTAAAATGTATGTAAATAAATGCAGAACATTTTCGGAGAATATTACTTCTATTGTAAATAATGCAAAAGAGATATCCAGTTAGCAAGATAATGTCTCTTGTCCATTTACTCATAGAAATAGCATCTCATTTAATCCCATTTATTAAAGAACTAATAAATGTGTCAGGTCCAGCCCGAGGTAGACCAAGTAGGAAATAAGGTCTTCTTATTTTGCCCAGAGAATGAACTATGCTCAGAGTCACACAGTGAATGGAGGCAGACCCAGTGAGTTCAATGCCCTGACTCCGATTCACTGCTGTCAGTTGGTTCCATCCTAGGCTATAAATCATTATGGAAGGATATTGCCCATTTTTCTCCTGTGTGGCTGCTGGTGGACCTTTCATTTGGCAGCTGGGAAAGTTATGCACTGTTCTGCCAGACTTTTCAATGTTCTCTCTCTACAGCCCTACTTTATGCCAAGTTCTAGGCCTCTTTTAAAGTCTGCTTCTGGGCTGAAAAATGAGTGTGGCAGCAATTTTGACCTCACAGTCCATTACATTTGGAATGTCAAGTCACTACAATAACTTGCCCGAATAGAGGGATTATAGTAATATATAGGGAGCCCCACAGGAAGTTGTGCTGCTTAACCTAAAGGCTGGCTCTCTCTTTAGTTTAAATCCACCAGCAGCTCTGCAGGACAAAGATAAGCCATCTTGTGTGTGGTTTACAGTCTCTGCAAACCTGCTGGAGGGTCAGCTATGAGTGCTTCCCTGCTCTGTCTAGTGTGAGAAGTTTGGGGATTTTTGTTTTGAAGATAGATTATTTACACTCTGGTAGTGTAGTCCAGAGCATACACTGCTAAACAGAGGCCATGTCTTTCAAAATTTGACAATCTCCTCTGGTAAAGATGCTTTTTATAGCCTTGAAAAGCGATGGAGGCTTGCTATGATTTGGAACCCACTCATGGAAAGTGAGCAATAAAATATGTAAGTTGGCGGTAGTGGTGATTGTTGGAGATAACTTGTTGGAAACTCACTCATTGTCCAAAAGTTGCAACTAATACCTGACCCTCCATTGAGTTTCCAAGACTAAATCACATGGGAAGAGATTGCCTAGCTTTCCCCCTTGCAGAGAGGCAGTGCTACTCCCTCCTGAGACCATCAAAGAGCTGCTGTGAAGTATCATCAAGTCAGAACCAACCCATAGCTGACCCTCCAGCGGGTTTTCAGAGGCAGTAAATCTCACAGTGGTAATGGGGAGAATGCCCTTCTTTCTCTGGTGGACTTGAACCACAGAACTTCAGGTTAGCAGTGCAGCACTTTGTTAGTAGGCAAGCCACCAGGCTCCCAAGAGCTATTACAGATTTAGGAACCCGGTATGGTTTTACTGCCTCAGAACCCCAATGGAAGGTGGCTATGATTCAGAACTCTAGTGAAGAACAGCAAGTGAATACAGATTTAGATAGTTGATTCAGTTATGGCATGTGGATGTTTTCAAAAGATATGTAGGCTGTAGAGAGAGGCGGAGGAGATGGAAACCGTTCCTGGGCCCCTCTGTGTGCTTTATTACTTAGCAGGTCTAGGCATGTTTTAAAAGGTCGGGTTGCAGTAGAGACTACGTAAAGTCTTGCTGGCGAGAGCACTGTGGGTCCGGGAAAGGCCTCTGGAATGCGGAAGGACTCAGATCGCGAGGAACTAGCCGAGGTCTGTAAGTCATTACATCACAGACCTGGAAGCGCCGTGGGTGGTCCCTGCGCAAACGGCGGGAGCCGAGGAAGCTGCTGCTTTGTAAAGAGTGGGCGGCGCCTTGGACCAACTCACCCCCCTGGAGCCAACGCAGCTGATGAGAACATCCTTCCCACCTGGTCCCTAGTCTCCTCAGCACTCCAGGGGACTGAGCCCTTGCCGTCCCCACCTCAGCTCCACACCAAAAAAACCACTGCCATTGACTATTACTATTTGTAGGGACCCTTCATTGGTTTCCAAAACTGTACATCTTTAGGGAGAGCACTGCTCATCTTTCTCCGCGGAGCAATAGGAAGATTGTTGTGTAACGGAGTGTTGGGACCAAAACGGAGCCGAACCTGCCGCGGCTTTTCAGAGGCAGTTAATTGGCTTGGAGAAGATGGCCTATCTGTCTCTCGCTAAGTAGCTGGGGGATCCGAACCGTGTGCCTTCGTGATTGCAGCGCATCTCCTTACCCCTGGACCACTAGAACTCTAGCTTTTCGGTTAGCAGCCAGAGACGTAGCACACTAGGCCACCAGGATGCCTTCACATCAGCGCAGGCGCTGTTCATTCCGGGTTTCGTCCCTCCCCATAGAAACCCTCCCGCATCGCCGATGGCGGCAGTAGCCAATGAAACGGGAGCCATGTGCCCACAGGCCAATAGGTGGTGGCGACAGTGGAGGGTGTGGTTGCTAAGGGGCTGGACCCGGCGCCCTGCCAGCCTTGCCACCCTAGCAGCGGCGTCTGGGGGTCTGGACGTGGGACGAGCTTGCACCTCGGAGCTGCGGGGGATGGAGGCCTCGCGCTACCGCCGTGGGCCCGGCGGGGATAGGTCAGCGGGGCATGGCGGCTGGTCTGCTCTCTTGAGAGGGGCGGAGTGGAATGGGGGGACTGACGGAGAATGTGGTCCTGAGTGGCCGCTCCCGGGGGACAGGGTGGAGGGCTCGCGGCTGGGAGGGAGGGACTGATGTGGCCTCAGCAGACAAGTCCTGTTTCCCCACTCTCCGTTTCTATCCCAGTTTAAAGGCAAATGGTCGGAAATAGCAGCTCTGCTGAGACTTTTGAGTCCCTGCTTGGAAAACTCTCGGACTGTTCCTTCCGAGCGGTCGTTGCCATCTCTGGGCCTCAGTCTTTCCTTAAAATGCATCAGCCCTGCTCCTCTCGCACTGCCTAGGGGGAGCAGAACTGAGGTTTGGATACCGTCTTTTCCGAGCATGTCGAAGCAGAAGGCTGTGGGCGATGTTTAGTGATTTGCGCCAATGAATGCCAATTGCTTTTGGCAGGCAGTGTTGAATTCTGGAACGGTGTCCGAGAGTTGCAAACGCAAAACTGCTCTTTTTTCTTTATCTGCTTTCTAGTAGTTATCTCTTATTCCAGATTGTCTTATTTGCGGATTTACCGTGACCCTTGTATGTGCTCTGCTTTCTGTACTGTTCCTCTTTTTCTGCCTCCGCCAGAGGGAGACCCTGGAAAAAGAAGACAGTCGGAAATCTCAGCCTGTCGAGTCCTTTTCTTTTAGCCAAGTTAATGAAAAGTTAATGAGGTGCCTTGTGAAATCATTGGCCCAAAACTTTGACATTGCCTTGCAATGTAAATCGTGCAAGCTAACGACATTCCTCATTTGTTATTCTTTTACCATAACAAAAGAAGATTTGACTAGTACATTTTAGACTAGTCAATATTTAAGTAATTTTGAGGACTCTTATGGCCTAGTGGCAAGAAGCTGCGATGCATTCCCGAAGGCAGGTAGTTCGAGGCCACCTGCTGGAGGATGGAATAGATTGAGAAGTTATGGTACATTCACCCCGTGGAATACTATATAGCACTCAGGAGCAATGATTTTGTAAATTACTGCCTAGTTTAGGAGGGACTGGACAGCGTTATTCTAAGTGAACTAACTCAGTCTCATAAAGGACAAATACTGTGCAAGACCATTATTGTAGAACAGGAAGGAGGATCCAAGGAAGGGAGGGGGAGCAGAGGGGAGAGGATGGGCGGGGGTGTGTGTGTGTGCTTAATCATAGGATGAACAATCTTATGTGTGGAAGGAGAGGTGGGTAAAGGAAAGAGGTAAAGATCCGGTGTGAAAAACAATGTATACAAACTTTTTAAGTAAACCAGTATTTTAAAAACCCAACAAACCTGCTGGGGGCCAGCTGTAGGTCGGTTCCAACTTGAAAGTACACAACAACAACGACAATCATTTTTAGAAATTGTCACATAGGACATGACGTAAAACACCTATTTTCCTTTTTCATCAAATTCTGCTTTGCTAAACTCTGAAATTTGTTCAAAGCGGTTTTGTTTCCCCCACATCAACATAAAAAAGAACCCACATTTACAAGTATAAGTGGAAGTACTGAAGGAAAGGAAAGTTACTATTCAGTTTCTCTGGTTGAATTGAGATGGTATCTTAATTGAATTATTTTAATGCAGTAAATTGGATTCTAGATGTCTGATGTTCTTAATGAATTTTGGGGGCAGGGGTAAGGAATTGACTTTGAAATTGGGACTAGGAAGTGAAGTATTTTCTAAATTATTGGACCTGAAGTCTAAAGGAATAATTTTCAAGTGCCTCCCTGTTTTCTTTCCAAATAAACAATTCTTTAATTTTTGAAATTGACATCCAAGGCAGGGGATGTGTTTGACTTCAAAGAAGAATGCCAATCACCAAGTATTTCTCCCGCAGTAGGTAATATTGGTGGTATCACATGTTTGTGGCTAAGAAGAACTGGAAATTCTCTTGCCTTTTTTTTTTTTTTTTAGATGTGTGTTTATTGGATTTGGTAAGAGAGTGATTTTAGTATTAATACCTCTCAGTATAAGGATAAGTAAGGATAAGGTCTGACTTTTAGGTTTCTCAGGATTTTTTGGTTGTTGGATCTCTCATGGCCTAGTGGTAAGGAGCTGCGCTCCTAACCCAAAGGCACAGGATTTAAATCCATAAGCTGCGTCAAGAGAGAAAGATGGGCAGTCTCCTCCAGAGTGATATATAGCCTCTAAAAACCCACCAGAGGGTCAGCAGTGACTTGGTTCTGACTTGATGGTACACAACAACATGTTGGTGGTGGTTGCTCTTTGAATTATATAACTGTTTTTAGCCATGAGGCAGATTTATTTTTAACAAAGTGGTTATCAATAAGTAAACCTCTTAATTTTTTTTCCCCTGTATCTGAAATAGTGAAAGTTGAAGACACAATTGGTAGCAACCATTTTAGGACCTTTGCCGAGGCTAGATGTTTTACATTATAGTGCCTTTGAATATGATGGGTGGTTTAGTGCAGGAACTTGAGCTCTTTCTGGGGTTTTGCTCACGATAATAGAATTGAAAGTGTGGTGAAAAAGACTTCATATATAACCTTCCCACCTAGTGTTATCTGAAAAGTCCTGGATTATGGTATATGGAGATCACTGGTGACATAGTCCCTAGGGACCAATGCTGCTAAGCCAAAGGTTCCACGCTGCTGGCGGTTCAAATCCACCAGACGGAGAAAGATGGCCACTTTCTTTCCATGCTATCTACAGCCTCTGAAACCTGCTGGAGAGTCAACTATGAATGAGTTATCTCTTAACAGATTAGAATTTAATTGAGTTGATGGCTTATCTATATGCCATGATTTCTGTTTAGAAAGATCAGCAATAGCAGTTATCCATGAAAATGTTGTCTTTCACTAAATATTTCGTCAAGTCATATAGTTGTTGGCAAACTGATTTACCCAGTGTTTTAAAATATTCTTAGATCAATAAATATATAACTTCAGTGTGTTTGGCAGATACTTAAAAAAAGAACAAAATACGGCAAAGGCAAAGTAATAATAGCATACATGTATTTCTTAAAATGCGAAAGCTGTATATAGGACTAGAAAAATACCAGTATTCACATTTCCTTTCTTCCAGCATACTTCTGTTCTAAACATCACAGGTAGGCATGTTGTTATGTGCCATCGAGTCACCTGCGACTCATAGCGACCTTACGTACCAGCAGCTCTGAAGCCTCCCTGTACACTGATACCCACACACCTCCTACCATTACTCTAGTTACTCTATCAATCCATCTCATCTGCGGTCTTCCTCTCCTGCGCTACCCCTCCGCTCCTCCAAGTGTGATGTTCTCCAAGGATTGGTCCCTCATAGCCACATGCCAAAGTATGTGAGACAGAGTTTCAAAATCCTAGCTTCCAAGGAGAAACTTGGTTTCACCCTTTCCAAGACAGACCTGTTTGGGGTTTTTTTGGCAGTCCATTATGTGTTCAAGACTTTACTCAAGCACCACAACTCAAAGGCATCAATTCTTCTGTCATCCATAGTCATTTTCCCTTCTATGATGCGTAGCAAGTAATTGTCAAGACCATGGCCTAGAACAGGTGGACCTTAGTCTCCAGACTGACATCCTTGCTTCTCAGTACTGTGGCATCTAGCAACATCTAGCATACGTGTATTTCTTCAAATATGAAGGCTATTTATAGGTCTGGAAAAGATAGAAAATCCCTGTATTCACATTTCCTTTCTTCCAGAGTCTTTCTGTTCTAAACTTCACAAGTAGACAAACATAGAGGTGGGTTTGGTTTTTTTTTAAGCCTTTCTGGTTTGAATTTTTGAGGTTTCCCCCCACCCCCATGGAGACTCTTATTTCCCCTGCCTTTGTAAGAAGTCACTATTTTCCTTGTTGTTATGTGCCATCGAGTTGCTTTCGACTCATAACGACTCTGTGTACAACAGCCCTAAACCCTGCTCTATCCCTTGCCAATCTCACTGTCTCTGACACACCTATCCCCATCACCCCAGTGATGGAATCAATCCATCTCATTGAGGGTTGTCTTCTCCTGCACTAAGAGGAGAAAATAGATATATTGCTCAGATGAGTTGAAGGTACTTCAACTCTTAGTATTTGAGGATCTTAGGACTAGAAAGGGCCTTGATAATACAGTTCTTCTGGTTGAGAGAAATTCTGCACTGGCGTTGTTAAGGCTTTTTTTCCCCCCAACCAGAATGTCTGGAAGTCTGCTTCTTTCTGCTTTATTTACCGAGTCAATTCCCTGGGAATAAGTTCTCTCTGGTCCACTGAATCCATTCTGCTTCATGAGTCATCTTTACTGCTCGTGATGATGAAAAGGCACAATTTTCCTGGCCTAGTTAAAGTTCGAGTCTGTTTAAGTCTGAGAGGAGGTATACTGATCCATGTGCTGTCGTTATTAACTTACTTGTTAATTGGTATGAGTCTCAATAATGATGGTTGTCTGGTCTTGTCTTTGGCTTAGAACTTCTGTGAAGATAATAATGATTAGCCTTGTATCCTCTGAGTTACTAGGACCTCTGAAAAATTACACTTGTCAAAAGGATTATAAGTACTGTTTTTATTATTTATAAGATGGCATTTTCTGTTTTACCACACAGCATTATATTGGGCTGTGGGGATACAGGGTTTGAGGGTTAGACTGGAAGATACTGGAAGCTTTCCTTAAATTCCTGAATTCCAGTGCCAGCTTTTTCATTATTTTGCAGTGTAATCCTGAAATGTCATTTCCCTTCTCTCTCTCTTTTTTTTTTTTAATACCAGTTGGTTCATTCGTTGCTAAATTTTTCAGGGAGATATTCTATGTGTTAAATAATCTCTTATTGTTAATTTACCACTTAAAAATTTGATGAATTTCTTTTGTAGGACAGAATATAGTAATCTTAAATTTTTTTGCACTCTCTTCATGGACAAGATGCATTCTTAGTAGCCTTATAAGATGTACTTAATTGCTGTAGTTTTACATTTTTTTTCTTTGATAATGTAGAGAAAACAAGGATTATTTTTATTAATTAAAGTAACAAAACAAGGGTTATTTTTAGGACTGGCTTCAGGAAAAATAAAGCATTGCCATTCAGTTTTGCAGGAAGAAAATTCAGTAAAAGCTATAATTTACCTTTGGCTTAGATTTTGGAATGAAACAGCTTTAATAGATAATTGATTTGTTTCTTGAGAGTGTAATTTTGTTTTGCAATTTGATGTCTAGTTAGCGAGGTACATTTTGTGTACATTTCATAGGCTGTGGTTTTTATAGGAAAAAGAGTTGTCAAGATAAAATAATAATAATGACTTACTTGTGTATATCTTCTGCAATTTTATAGTGCCTTCATGTATTTTATATCTTTTGGGGGGATTGGAAGCCATGTTTTAGTCAAGGTTAGAAAGTCACAGTTTTTCCTTTTATAAAACTTTTTTTAAATTAATATTTTTATCATTCATCTACATTGTACTTAATGCATGTACAGTGAGTTCTCTACAGTCCTTCACTTACATTATATTTTATTGTTTTCCCACTCCATTATAATCGTCCGATTGACAGCTACTCTCGTGAAATTCTTTAAGCCAGCTACTTCATGCCTCCTGCCCTAAGATCAAATCAATTGCTGATTTGCCCATCCCTATAGAATCAAGACTCTGAGGAAACAAGCACATCGTTTTTGCTAAAGGATCCTCTGTTCAACTTGGAACTTTCAGGATTTGGATTCATAAAGTCCAGTCCAGAACAAGCCATCAGGTTGCAGCAATCAACTGTAGTTCATGCTCATAGTACCTCACTCCTTTCCTGTAATTTTGTCATGGATTTTATCTTTTGAGCCCCATAACTCAGGGAAGAAACCAGGGTAGGTATCATTATCTTCATGATAAAAATGAGGAATCAATAGATGAAATAGAATAGAAGCCCTAAGTAGGTTATTGGTCCAATTAACAGGTATGTTCTAAGAAATCATGATGCTAAACTATCAAATAAAAGAACCAAATCCTGAGGGTTTTTCAGTTGTCCATAAGCAGCCTCAGCAGCCGCTATTCTATGACTTTTTTTATTGTTGTAAATATATCTATTATACAACCTTTGTTAAGTCAGACTGTTAAGTGGGACTGTTTGCTGATGTACAATTTACTGACAGCAATTAGTAATGTGGTCAACTTTGCAAACTTAATGCATTGGGTCCTTAAGGGCATTTTAAATAACCTTTCTCTTTGGTTCACTCCAAAGAATATTTGGTGTTTTTCTGCTATATGAGATATGCAAAATGAAGCAGAAATTATTTTAAAATAATTTGACTTGCTGCATTCTTTGGAGCTATATAAATGCTCAGCTCTGCTGACAGCTTTTCCATTTCATTGCCTCCTTCTCCCCTATGCAGTTTTCCTGCTCTCTGGCTGTCTTAATCAGCCTCTTAGGAAATGAGCTTTCACTTGCTAGCTTCAAATGAAGTTAGTTCCAGAATGTGGCAGTCTTTCAAGTAGAAGACAGCTAGGCCTAGGATGCTAACATTTTCTGCCAGATGAGAAAGGATAAATTTTAGAGGAATCCTTTTTGGCAGTTCTAGATTGATTTTTATATGACTTTTCAAAAAAACAATGTTTTGTGATAGCCAAGTGTGTTGTTGGAGTATCAGTATGTGCAAAAATACAACCCTTTAATATTTTTATTTAGGGTTTGGATGAAGTCAGTCTGTTAATTTAGATAAAAGTACTGTAGTAAAGCAGTTATCCCAGTTACCTGACATTGTTGTCTGTTTGAACACAATGGCATCTCTCTGATGATGCTTTCACTATAAAAATAGTCCTTGCTTATTGGCATGATTAAGTTCTAAAGAGGAGGTCTTAATGTGAAAATCTGTGGTAAGTGAATATAAAGGAAGACTACATCACCACAAAGCTGCTACATTGTATCCTTATGTAACCCCCATCATGTTGTTGTTATGTACCTTCAAGTTGGAGCTGACTCATAGCTGACCCTTCAGCAGGTTTTCAGAGGCTGTAACTCAAACTAGAGGAGACTGCCCATCTTTCTCCCTTGGAGTAGCAGGTGGGTTCACACCCCCTACCTTTGTGTTGGCAGCTCAACTCCTATCACCTAGGCCATGAGAGCTACCCTTAACCATCATAACCAGAATTTTTATTGCTTTGGTATTCATTTATATTGCCTTAGTGGTCATAACTGCCAGGTACTAATGCATAATATAGCTGGAGAGTAGTAGATTTTTACGGTTATTGTAAATGCAAAATGTCAGATGATGAGGTAGTTGACAAATAAAGGATAGGGAACTCTGTGGCCTAGTCTGTAGGGAATTGCCCTGCTAACCCAAAGACTGCACCTCTCTGGTGGTTCAAATCTACCAGCAGCTTCTTGGGGGAAAGATGTACAGTCTCTTCACATGAAATTTACAATCTGAAAAACTTGCTGGAGGGTAAGCCATGGATTGGCTCCAAAAGTAGCAGACTAACTGGCATCTTGACTGGAAATATTTTTTACTAACTTATTGAAATACTGTAATAATGAAATTTCAGATCATCTGCCGATCATTTTAATATATGTGGTCAGATATTAATATATTTAGTAGCAGGTAGGAGAATTCAGTCTTGTGATTGAATTTTACCTCTTTCACTGATAAACTGTGTAATCTTGGGCAAATGATCTACTGTATAATTGTATAGTGAGAATTAGGTAACATCTTTCTCCTAAGCGTATGGATTTGAACTGCCAAGCTTTCAGTTGGTTTTTGTTGTTGTATACCATAGAGTTCGGAACTGACCCATAGCTGACCCTCCAGTGGGTTTTCAGAGGCAGTTAATCACACAGGAGGAGATTGCCCAGTCTTCTCCCACAGAACAGCTGGTGTCCTTGAACTGTGTGCCATTGGGATTGCAGTGCAGAATCTTTCCATTAGGCCACCAGAGCTCCCTAAACTTTTAGTTAGCATTCCAAAACATTTCACACTATACCACAGGGCTTCTTTCTATATAAAGTATTTAATTTAATTTCTAGCAAGCAATATAAGCAGTCAGTAAATACAGTCATACTGCACCTAGTGACATATTCTTTTTTATTTGAGGAAAGATTTACAGATCATATTGGTTTTGCATATAGTCATTCATAGATATTTTGTCTGTCATTGTCATTAATAGAGTTAATTAATTACAATGTCTAATCAACCCCTGATTGTGTGTTGCCATTTCCTTCACTTAATTTAACCTATTTATTGATGTTTCAGTCCCATGGACTGGTACAGTCTGCAGGCTCTGAGAGCTCGTGGCTCTAGAAACAGGCCTGAAGTAGAGGTGGAACTTGGAAGGTGAGGGGTGAGGTAGAACACTTCATGGTTTAAAATCAGGAAAGTTGTGCCTCAGGGCTGTATCCTTTCTCCATAACTGTTCAGTCTGTCTGCTGAGCAGTTCATTCAAGAAGCTGGATGATATAAATAAGGATATGATGGCAGGAGTGGTAGAAGATTCATCTATAACCTGTGTTATGCAGGTGGATACAACCTTGCTTGCTGAAAGTGAATAGGACTTGAAGCACTTACTGGAGAAGGTCAAAGTCTACAGCCTTCAAGATGGGTTACATGTTAATTTAAGGAAGAAAAATCCTCATCATTAGACCAATAGGCAGCATTGTGAGAGGTGGAGTAAAGATTGAAGTTTCCAGTGATTTCACTTTACTTGGATCCACAATAAACATCCAGGGTAATAGGAGTCAAGAAATAAAAAGGTGTGCTACATTGAGAATATCTGCCATCAAGAACTTCTAAGTGCTAAAGAGCCAGGGATGTCATTTTAAAGACTAAGGTGCACCTGATCCAAGCCATGGTCTTTTGAGTTACTCCATGTGCAACTGAAAGCCGTACAGTGAATCAGAATGACAGAAGAAAATTCAGTGCCTTTGAATTGTGTTGAAGAAGAGTCCTGACTATCTCTTAGACTGCCAAAGGAACAGATAAATCTATCTGGGAGGAAGTGCTTCCAGGGTGCTCCTTAGAAGTAAGGATGGTGATACTTGGGGTGTGTTGTCAGGAGGAGCCAGTCCTAGGAAAAAAGACAACTTGCTGGAAAAGATGGAGGGGTCAGAGAATGAGGAATATCCTCAAGAAGATGGACAGTGACTACCACAAGAGGCTTGAGCAGGACAGAGATCACAAGGGTGGTGCTGGATAGGGCAAGCTCAGATGTTGTTCACAGGGTCACTGTAAGTCATTGGTGACTCACTGACATCAAACAACTCCCTCCCCTCCCATCTGCGTTACCCATCTAAGTTTGAGTCTATCTATGTGTAAACTTTTCCTTAGCTTTTTATAATAAGTGAACTTATAGTAGCAAGAAGCTGTGCTACAGGCCTGACGGCACGCGATTAAGGCCACCAGCTGCTCCACAGGAGAAGGATGGGCAGTCTCTTTCCTTGTGAATAACTGCCTCAGAAAATCCACCAGAGGGTCAGCTAGGGGTCGGTTCCAACTCAGTGGCACACAACAATAACAACAACGTCTCTTTGCAACTGTCTTATGGTCACTCAGTCTAATTTGTTTTAGATGTATCCATGATGTTCACGAATTCTTTTTTTAATAAAATTTTATTAATTTTAATGAACATTTACAGAGATTTTGGGTTT
>NW_006399846.1:7400662-7408050 GCF_000299155.1 Elephantulus edwardii | reverse complement strand
ATAAATTCTGGATATAAGTCCCTTATCTGAAATGTTATTACCAAATACTTTTTCCCACTGTGTGGCTTCCCTTTTTACCCTGTTGGAGTAGTTTTTGGATGTGCATAAGGATTTGAGTCTTAGAAGATCCCATTCATCTACTTTATCTTCTCCTGGTTGTAGGTAGTTCATGAATTCTTGATCACTTTTTAGTAATGTATGATACTCCACTATGGAATATGATAGCATGGGTTTTGTATGGTATCATACTGTGGTTTTTTTTGAATGATTTATACATTGATGAACATTTGATGACAACGTATTTTGAAAGAATGTTTCAATAGCAATTAAAATTTTATTTTAAAAGAGTTAATTTAGTATTAAAGGAACTTTTTAATAGTGTAGCTTCCCACCATTAGGAATATTATGCAGATGTTTTTAGAAGGTGATAATCTTAGTAAGGCACCCTGGTCATGTAGTGTATGATCTGTCAGGTTGCTAGACAAAAAAGGCAGTAATTGAATTCCACAACCATTCTGTGGGACAAAGATAGGCAGACAGTCTTTTCCTATAAATACAGCCTCAGAAAACCCAATGGAGAGTTGCTATCAGTCAGACTTGATTGTAGTGGATTTTGAGACTATCATGAGAAAAACATTAAAGCCTTGTAAATAAATGAAGGAACATTAAGGTAATACATTTCTTTATAGTATTAAAAAAGTATAGATAGACCTTGTTTTATCACACCTTATTTTATGACTCTTCTCAGATACTGAATTTCTTACAAATTCAAAGTTTGAGGCAACCCTGCCTTAAATAAGTCTTTTCACCATCACAGACCAGGAGGCTGTTGTGCGAACAGAGCAGGAGATGTATTATGTCTCCATGCCTGTTCAGTCTATAGGTTGAGCAAATTATCCAAGAAACTGGACTCTGTGAAGAGGAGTGTGGCATCAGGATTGGAGTGAGACTCATCAATAACCTACAGTATGCAGATGACACAACGTTGCTTGCTGAAAGTGAGGAGGGCTTGAAACACTTGTTGCAGAAGATCAAGGAGTGCATCTTTCCATATAGATTGCATCTCAATATCAAGAGAATAAAGATTCTTACCACTGGACCAATAGGCCATGTCATGATGTATGGGGAGGAGATTGAAACTCTCAACAACTTCATCTTGCTTGGATCAACAGTTAACACGCTTGCTTACAAGCAGTCAGGAAATAAGGGAACACATTGCAATGGGAACATCTGCAGTTAGGGACCTTTCCAAAGTATTGAGGAATAGTGATGTCAGTTTGAGGACTAAGGTGTGTCTCATTCAAGCTATGGGCTTTCCAATTATTAGCTATGCATCTGAGACCTGGACAATGAATAAGGATGACAGGGAAATAATTGATGCCTTTGAGCTGTGGTGTTAAAGAAGAGCACTGAACATCCCATGGACTGCAAAGAGAACAAATAGATATGTCTTGGACAGGGTGCAGCTGGAGTGCTCTTTGGAGGCAAGAATGATGAGGCCTCACCTAACATACTTTGGACATATTGCTAGGAGGTGCTATTCCTTGGAGAGGACATGATGTTGGAAAAGGGTAGAGGTTCAACGAAGGAGAGGAAGACCCTCAACCAGGTGAATTGCCATGTTGACTGCTGCAATGGGCTCTTGTGTTTCAGGAAGTGTGAGGATGGCGCAAGACAGGACTGGTTTCAGATCTTTTGTTCATAGGGTCACTAAGAGTCATACTCGACTCGATGGCACCTAATAACACCACCACCACCACCACTTTTCCAACAGTGTGTGTTCACATTGTGTCTGTTGTTGCATATTTTGTAATTCTTGGAATAAGTGAAACTTTTCTTTAATGCTGTTTTATACTTACTAGACTACAATACAGTATAAACATTTAAAATACAACTTTTTTAATTGGTTTTCATTCAGTCATACATTTTGTTTTATAGCATTGCAGTTGATCACTGCCATTTTCCACAGTGTCTTAACGAATCATCACTGTATCTTGCCTTTCCCTTCACTCTGCTCTTCTCTCCCTCCCTTCCTGTCCCTGTCAACCCTCAGTGATTGTTTCTATCTCTGCACAAACCTCCCTTTACCTTCCCCTCCCCAGTCAGTCAACATGCATATCTCATTCCATATCGTTACTTGCAGTATACACAGTGTCTGATCATCTATTCTTTCCACATTTTGTAAGCAGAACTTTTATATGCACTTCAAAATCAGAACATTTGTGTTCCTCCTTCTTTGTGATACTTGCTTTATTGCAACATTGTAGAATCAAACAAACTCTGTCCAAGTGATGCCCATAATGTAGAGTAAAACTCATAATTATTGTCCCAGTCACTGTATCAGTGCACCTCCGTAAGGGTCTTCCTCTCTTGTGCTGTCCCTCCACCCTCCCAAGCATGACATCCCTCTCCAAGGACTGGTCCCTCCTTGCAACATGTCCAGAGTATGTCAGGTGAAGCTTCAGAATCCTCGCCTCCAAGGAGCTGCCTGTCTTCACCCTCTCCAGGATGAACTTGTTTGTTTTCCTAGCAGTCCAAGGTATATTCAGTACTCTTCTCCAGCACCACAGCTCAAAGGCATCAATTCTCCTATCATCCCACGTCATTCTCCAGCTTTCTGATGCATAGCAAGTAATAGCAAAGACTATGGCCTGTATCAGGCACACCTTAGTCTCCAGACTGACATCATTGCTCTTTAGTACTTTGGAGAGATCTCATAAAATAGTAATGGATTCCATTTGACAGGTGTTCACCAAGGGTGGTTTTCTTTAACGTTCATGGTGATACTGTGTTATTACCCTCATCTTGCAGATGAGGAAGTGTCAAACTCCACGAGGTTAAGTTGTTCGGAAACTACTATGGCAACATACATACACGTCTCCAAGTGGGAACCCAGCCCTTTAGTTTGACATAAGGAGCTCTGGCATTAGAATGGTTAAAACATTTGATCAGTTACTAAAAAGCCAGTCATTTGACTACATCAGTGGCTGTTCAGGGAGGGTGGAGTGTTGGAAGGGTAAAACCTGGCAGTCTGTTTCTATAAGGATTAAAGCTAAACCAGACACACTGCTCTTGAGTTGATTCCAGCTTATGCCAGCCTTCTGTTGGGTTGAGTCCTGATACTGCATTTTTTCCCCATATAGTCCAGCTTCTCAAATGATTTGCTTATTATTCAGATTGAATAGATATGGCCATATTGTTATTGTGTACCACTGAGTCAGAACCGACCCATAGCTGACCCTCCAGTGGGCTTTCAGAGGCAGTCACACTGGAGGAGATTGCCCATCTTTCTTCTACAGAGCATTGAGTGGATTCGAACCACATGCCATTGGGATTGCGATGCAGCTTCTCACCACTAGGCCACCATAAAGTGTCAGTGAAATAGATTCAAATCAACAGCACACAACATTTTGACTATAGGTTCCTGGGTGCCACAAACAAACATTTGACTTGGACTGAAAAGCTCACTGCCACTGAGTCACTTGTAGCTCACAATGAGCTTCCACCAGGTTTCCAAGGCTGTAAATCCTGGTGAGAAGAGACTGCCTGACTTTCTGCCGAGGAACTGAGAACCTCTGGGAGATTCAACCACTAGCGTCCAGTGACTTTTTCGTTAGCAGCGCAACACGTTATGGACTTTACTACCAGAGCTCAAAACACTTGACTAATAGCTGAAACATTGACAGTCCAAGCCTACCTAAGTTTTCTTGAAAAGACAAACCTGGTGATCTGCTTCTGCATGGTCTCAGCCTTGAAAACCCAGGGGTGGTTCTTCTGTGACATCTGGGGTCACCACATCTTGGAACTGACATGGTGGCTACTGATCCTTTTTTTAAAGTTGAGATGGAATTAAAACCCACCGCTTTTGAGCCAGTTCCAACTCATGATGGTGTGTATAGGGTTTCCAAAACTAAGGCTTCATAGGAACAGTTGGCTTCGTCTTGATCCCACACAGTGGCGGGTGGGTTCAAACTGAAATTTATCCTTCAGCAGAGCCTGCTGCTTTGCCTGCCATGCTCCGGGGTGCCGTGAGATAGCATTTACACAGCACAAAGCTTGCAGGCTCTGTTTGGTTTTTTGTGGGGTTTTTTTTTTTTCATTTTTATTTTATATTGGTTTGCGTGTAAAATCCGTGTTCGTTGTTTCACGCTTTCCATCATTCACATTATGTTTCATACAATCATTCCCATATATTTTATTTCTTTTTTTCACCTTCCCATACATTTTACAACTTGTATGTTTTAAGTGTGGAATTCAATGGCTTTTCGATTCTTTATAGAGTTGTATACTGTCCCCAAATCTATTATTAAAACATTGTGATCAACCCCCAAAAGAAATCTTTGGCCCATTTATAGTCCCCTCAGCTCTCCTCTATCTCCAGCAACAACAAAGTAACAGCTCGCTGCCATCGAGTCAGAGCTTATTCACAGCTGACTGCCAGTGGGCCTTCAGAGGCTAGAAATTGTACGGGAGGCGACGGTCCACATTGTCTCCGAGCAGCTGGCTGATTTGGACCTCATGACCTGGGACTGGTAGTGCATCTCTGTACCATGAGGCCACCTGAGCTCCACTCTCCTTCAAGGGTTTCTACCTCATACAAGTGCTGGTTATCACAGGTTTTATTGATACTAAATCTATAGAAATTTCAACTAAAAGCTAGTATTTAAATCATTTTACTCTTAACAGCAACTTCTATTGAAATAATTTCTAAAATCAGGCAGTATATTCCAGTGATCCTGACTGGGAATTCAGAAGCTTTTCGACTACTTTCTGTATTCTCATTCGCATTTTGTCATTTTCTTAATTTTTTTTTTCACAACTCCACAGAAATATTTTAACTCATTATTCCTTATTTGACTTTTGAATATAATAATAATAATAATAATTCATTTTAACCTACTTTTCAAAAGTCAAATAAGGATTAATGTGTTAAAATATTTCTTTAAGACCTAAGTAAAGAATTTTCTTTCACATGGTTTTCTTTATTAATTTTTTTTTTGCACCATCTTTAGTGTTCTAAGCACCATGTACCATTGTTGTTGTTTGGTGCCATAGACTTGAGTAAAACTCATAGCAACCCTGTGAACAGATCTGAATCCTGACCTGTCCTGTGCCATCCTCACCATCTCCGACATTATAAGCCCATTGCTGTGTCATTTCATCCTGTTGAGGGTCTTCCTCTCATTTCCTGACTGTCAACCTTCCCAAGCATTGCGTCGCTTTCCAAGGAGTAGCCTCTCCCAGCAACCTGTCCAAAATATTTGAGACAGAGTGTCACCATCCTTGCGTCTTGAGCACACTGGCTGTACTTTCTTCAGAAAGTTTGTGTTGTTTGTTCTTTTGGTAGTCCATGGTATATACAGTTTTCTTAAAGCTCAAAAGCATTATTACTCTTTTGTCATCCTTAGTCAGTGCCCACCTTAGAGATTCATAGCAAGTGGTTGAAAAGACCATGGCCTGAATCAGGTGCACCTCAGTCTTCAGAGTGATGACATTACTTCTCAGTAATTTGGAGAGGACCCTGACAAATAACAAATGCAGTGTGTCTCCTGATCTCCTGACTGCTGGTACCAAGGATGTTGATTATGGATCCAAGTACAAGGAAATACTTGGTAGTTTCAACCTTTTCTTTGTCTATCATGATGCTGCCTATTGGTCCAGTAGTGAGGATTTTTGTCCTTTTGCTGTTGGAATTTTTGATGAGCCATTAGTTGTTAAGTGCCATGGCGTCAGTGCTAGCTCCTGGTTTGCCTTGTGTGTGCACACCCTAGCAGTGTGTGTGTGCAGTGTGGAAGTACCCTGAAGGGTTCTCAAGGCTGTAACCTTACCAAAGCAGATTGTCTCCTGAGGCAGCCCTCTGTGGATTTTAACTGCCACCCTTTCTCTAGGGTAAGTACTTAACTATTTGCTCCATTCAGGGTCCGTTACTAATGGTGAAAAGTGTGAAAGTACTAGTGTTTGTAAATTTCTTTTGTAATTTTTCTTTTGCGTGTTAAAGTTTTTGCCTTTAATAATCATAAACTAAATTGCCATGTACGCAGTAGCTTAAGAGCTTAGCAGAGACATTGTTTTGGATGTTGCTCTGTTGTAGCGAAAACAAAGAATTCCCAGAGAAGTGTAATGTGCCTCCTGACCCCACAGCAATAGCACAAACACTCTATAAAAAAAGACAGTGATGTGGATAAATTTAGCTCATTCCCCGCAAGCCTGCACTTGAACCAGAGGAGTACACCTACTCCCTGCACACAGCCGTAGCCAGGCTAAAAGTGTCAACTGTCTAATGCAACTCAAAGCAGCTTTTAGTAAACAGCCCTTACTGAGTGTGTGCAGGGAATTTGTGTGGTTAAGTAGGATAGAAACCTCAGCTTCAATGTATAGATGTTTCATTAGAAAAACTTAGAATCCTTTTTGCGTTTTAGAATGCAACCACCAGAGAAGCTTCAAGTATAGAGTATGTAGTGAACTGATGACTATAATGGTAGCTGAATATTGCTGCATTCCTCTGTTTACTCCAGTCACTTATAGTATACAATTATTTTTATTGATAGGCTAAAACCAGCCGTATACCCAAGTAATATTTAATGGGCTAAGGAAGTTTGCTTTTTATATATTAATATACTTAAAAAAATGCATTTGTAAGTACAGGATCCAGAAGGTTCAAAGGCATGTAAAAGTACTAGTAAAAAAACTCCCTTCCTTATCCCTACCTACCTAATTTTCCTTCCTCATGGCACTAATAGTTCAAGTTTATTGTTTATCCTTCCAAAGATATTTGTTTAAATTGAGTATACATTCTACACCATTTTGTTGTTACATGACATTGAGGCAATGGGAATCCCAGAACAATTGATTGTGCTTATGTGAAATTTACACTTGGATCAGGAGGCAGTCATCAGAACAGAGCAAGGAAACACTGCCTGGTTCAAAATTGGGAAGGGTGTGCATCAAGGATGTGTCTTTTCTCCTTATACCTTTTCATTCTATATGCAGAACAGATTATCTGGGAGGCTGGGCTCTATGAGGAGAAATGTGGCATTAAGATTGGAGGTAGACTCATCAACATTATACATTATGGAGATGACACAACCCTGCTTGCTGAAACTGAGGAGGACCTAAAGCACTTGCTGCGGAGGGTCAAGGACTATAGCCTTCAATATGGGTTGGAGCTCAACATCAAGAAAACAAAGATTAAAAAAAAAGAAAGAAAGAAAACAAAGATTCTCAGCACTGGGCCAATTGGCAGCATCATGATAGATGGTGAAGAGATTGAGATTTTTGACAGCTTCAGTTTGCTTGGCTCTGTAATCAACACTTTTGGTACCAGCAGCCAGGAAATGAAAAGACAAATTGCATTGGGAAATTCTGCTGTCAGAGACCTCTCCGAGGTA
>NW_006399846.1:7397467-7399737 GCF_000299155.1 Elephantulus edwardii | reverse complement strand
CCCGAGTGTACTCCATTCTCCAAACTTCATTCCGGACTCTTATGATAATCATAATGCCCTAAACCATATTACTTTTAAGCTATTCTCTCCCTCATCGGCTTCAATGCAGTAAACATAATTTATCCAGTTTTTCTGTGCCTTATTCTTGTTCTGTTAAGCAAAAGGTCAGTGGTTCCAACTCTAGCCCTACTTCCATCTCAGCTTTCAGCTAAACAATAAGGTAAACATTTTTCCTTAACACTCACTCCTTAGAGACACCAGCCATATGAGGTCAAATGAATGGCATTTGCCCCAAAATAAAGCCAAATAATCAGGAATGGGTAGGAGAGAAGGATTAAAGGAAATTAAAATAACAGGGTGGAAGGGAGAAAAGTGAAATAACATTGTGAATGTTGTTGATGTTATAAACAAAATGTGTGAATGGTTAAATTAAAAAATCAGTTTGCATTGTGACTTACATATAAATACAGTTTGAAATGTGTGTGTCTCTGTGTGTGTGTGTCTGTGTGTGTGTATGTTGTTTTTTTAAAGGGTCTACAGTTTGAACCCACCACCTGCTTTGCAGGGGTAAAATGCCATTTCATTATCTTCTATAAAGATTTACAGACTTGAAAATCTGATGGAAGGATGCCATGAATTGGTACCAACTGGAAGACAGTGGATTTGATTTGGGGATTTTTGTTCTTGTTTTGATTGTGTAATGTTCATGTAGGGAACTCTGGTGGCCTAGTGGTAAGAAACTACACTGCAATCCCACAGGCACATGATTTGAATCCACCAGCTGCTCCATGGGAGAAGGATGGACAGTCTCCTTCTGTGAGATTTACTGTCTCCGGAAACCTGCTGGAGAGTCAGCTAAGGGTTGGTTCCTACTTGATGGTACACAACACACAATGTTCATGTGCTTGGCTATTAACCAGGAGGCTGAGATTGAATCCATCAGCAGCCACATGGAAGAAAAGGCTGATCATATACCTCTGTAAAGATTCAGTGGGACAATTCTCCATTTATAGAGTCTCTGTGGGTCGAAATCAGCTCAGCGACACACAGCAACATGAATCAGAATCCACTAGACTGAATAATGCTTCTCAGTATTCTGTGCTTTGCGTTTTTCCAATTGGTAAAATATCTTGGAACTCTTTTCAAATCAGTTGTTGTTGTTGTTAGGTGCCATTGAGTCGTAGATGACTCATAGCGACCCTATGAATGAAAGGCCTGAGCACTATTTATAGAGTTTCCGGAGGCAAGGCATTTCGGATGTGGATGCCACTCCTACTTTAAATCAGTACCTCAGTATTTATATGTTGTTTTAATTTTTTTAAATTGGAAAAAAAACAAAACAACTAACCCTTTAATCAAGCTTATACATTGACAAATAAGGCTTAACAATAACAAATGTGTCCAAAACCAAATAAATAATGACTGTTTAATAAATAGTATACCAAACCCATACTTGCCTTGAAACAGTGGGTTCTAGTTTCATTATATTGTTTACATGTGCCATTGAATCAGAAACAACTCCTAGGTGACCCTCCAGTATGGAACTGTAAATCACACGGGAGGAGATTGCCCATTTTTCTTCACAGAGCAGCTGGTAGAGTTCAACCTAGTGTCTTCAGATCTGCAGAGAATTTCTTTGCCACTGGGCCACCAGAGCTCCACTAGTTCCAGTATAAGACGTTTTTAAAGTGAAAAGCCAATTATTAATGATTCAAACTTTTCATCTATAGATGTTGTTGTTGTTGTTATGTGCCGTCGAGTCCCTTTCGACTCATAGCGACCCTATGTACAACAGCCCTAAACTCTGCTCTGTCCTGTGCCAGTCTCACTGTCTCTGAGACACTCATCCCGATTGCCCCAGTTACCGAATCAATCCATCTCCCAGAGGGCCTTCCCTTCCTGCGCCTGCCCTCCACCCTCCCAAGCATGATGTCTCTCTCCTTACAACATGACCAAAGTATGTCAGACGAAGCCTCAGAATCCTTGTCTCCAAGGAGCAGCCTGGTTTAACCCTCTCCAGGATGAAACTGTTCTCTTAGCAGTCCATGGCACCTTCAGCACTCTTCTCCAACACCAAAGCTCAAAACCATCAATTCTCCTCTATCCTCCTTGGTCATTGTCCAGCTCTCTGATGCATAACAAGTGATTGCAAAGACCATGACCTGTACCAGATGCACCTTTGTCTCCAGAGACACATCGTTGCTCTTGAGTACTTTAGAGAGGTCCCTAACAGCAGACTTTCCGATGGCAATATGTCTTTTAATTCTCTG
>NW_006399846.1:7393515-7396182 GCF_000299155.1 Elephantulus edwardii | reverse complement strand
AATCTCCTCCTGTACCAGTCAGATCCAATTTGATGGTACACACACACACACACACACAAAATAATAAAATAATTTAAAAAATTTAAAAAAATACAATGCTTGTCAGCGACTTTTTGGAGAAGTGCAGCTTATAAACCACTGACCCAAAGTTGGAACTCTTACCTTTTATTAAGCTATTTTCCCACACTCATATGTTGTTGTTGTTGTTAAGCGCCGTCGAGTCATAGGCAACTCATAGCGACCCTATGAACGAAAGTCCTGGACACCTGTATAACTTTAGTCCCTTCTCCAGGTTCATAGGGTTTCCAGAGGCAACCTCTTAATGAAAGTGGTTGCCACTCCTGCTTCCAAGCTTGTTTTAATTGGGGAGCTCCACCAAACACTGTCCACCATGGGTAACCATTCTTGCATTTGACTCATCAGTGTCAATCACAATGTTCAGCTTCACAGTAAGCACAAATTTTCAAAATACAGGTATCTTGACTACTGAAAAACCATCAACTGACCTAATATTGACTAGAATGCTGCCTTTTAAGAACACACCCTTAAATTTTGTATTAACAGATTTTGTTCAGTTTGACTTACCCTCTCTATGAATAGTTATGTGTCCTTAAGTCAACTACCACTCAATGACCCTGTGAACAACAGATCTGCATCTTGCCCTATCTTGCACCGTCCTCACAGTCTCAGACATGCTCAAGGCTTTTGTTACAGTCACTGTATCAGACCATCTTGTTAAGGGTCTTCGTCTTTTTTTCTGACCCTCCACCTTTCTCAGTATGATGTCTAGTCAGAATAATAATATCAAATGCCTTCAAGAAGCTTATATTTCTACACTTTGCAATCCTATCTTATATATGATACTGTTGTTGTTATGTGCCCTCAAGTTGGAACCAACTCATAACTAAATGTCCAGCAGGTTTTCAGAGGAGGAGATTGCCCATCTTTCCCCCATGGAGAAGCTTGTGGATTTGGACCACCTGCCTTTGTGTTGGCAACCCAAATCCTTGCCTACTGTTGTTGTCGTTGTTATGTGCCATTGAGTTGCTTGCAACTCATAGCGACCCTATGTACAATAGCCCTAAACTCTGCTCTGTCCTGTGCCAGTCGCACTGTCTCTGACACACCCATCCTGATTACTCCAGTCACTGAATCAATCCACCTTATAGAGGGCCTTCCCCTCCTGCGCTTTCCCTCCACCCTCCCAAGCATGATATCCCTCTCCAAGGACCGGTCTCTCCTTACAACATGCCCAAAGCATGTTAGACAAAGCCTCAGAATCCTTGCCTCCAAGGAGCCACCCAGTTTAACCCTTTCCAGGATGAATCTGTTTGTTTTCCTAGCAGTCCATGGTACTCTCAATACTATCCTCCAGCACCACAGCTCAAAGGCATCAATTCTCCTTCTATCCTCCTTAGTCATTGTCCAACTCTCTGATGCATAACCAGTGATTGCAAAGACCATGACCTGTATCAGATGCACCTTAGTCTCCAGAGAGACACCATTGCTCTTCAGTACTTTGGAGAGGTCCCTAACCCACCATAACTCCCATATATAATATAGAAATGAAAATGACTTAATTTCTCAAAAACAAACTTTAATCTGTGTTTTCTCATTGCCTTTTTTTCTTTTTTAAACAGCTCTTATGGTGTCCCATTTTGTATATATCTATATTTAATAATCAGTCCCCTATTAATGAACACCATGCTATCCTATATTTTACTATTACAAACAGTAATGAAAAGCCAAAAAAGTTTAATTTGTACTAATAATGGAGTGTTAGGTGAAGTCAGATAGTAGTAAGTTAATCAAAGTTTGCCTAAGGCTGAATGTCTTAGTACAGCTTTCTCAAACAAATTCGTTTCTGCACAGTTTAGGAGGCCCGGTGTTCACACTAAGTGTGCTGACTCTAGGGAAGGCTTTCACAATGTCAGTTCTGGAGGAAGGTCGTTGTCTCTTCAGCTTCAGCTGCTGGGTTCCTTGGAGATCTCTGTGTCGCTTGGCATCTGTTTTACCCTATCTCTGCTCACTGTTTAATCTCTTTGATGTCTCAGAAGAGGTTAATTTAAGACATACTGAACTGTGGTATTGAAGAAGAGTGCTGAATATCCCATGGTCTGCCAAAAGAACAAACATGTCTCGGAGAAGGGGCAGCCAGAGTGTTCATTGGAAACAAAGATGGTAAAGCTTTGTGTCACGTATTTTGGGCACGTTGCTAGGAGAGGCTATTCCTTGGAAAGGGACATCATGCTTAGAAAGGTGGAAGGGCTGCTAAAGAGAAGACTCTCAGCCAGGTTGATTGATGCAGTGAATGCAGCAATGGGCTCAAGTATGTCAGAGATTGTGAGGATGGAACAGGATAGGATAGGACCCAGTTCAGATCTGTTGTTCAGAGGGTCATTATGAGTCATACTCAGCTCATAGGCACCTAACAACAACAGCAGTAATCTTGCTCATTAACATAACAGGCAACCCATTGCAATAACCACAGACACCAAGATTAGGATTTGTAATATCTGTTTTTGAAGGATATAATTCAATCCATGGCATTAAGTTTCTCTAAGAACATAAATTTAGTGGTGATGAGAAAATTTTATTTTCTTTAAGGTATTTTAATTTTTTTTAAAACCTAAGGTTTAAAGGAGAAATATAGAATGACTGTATACA
>NW_006399846.1:7381726-7392005 GCF_000299155.1 Elephantulus edwardii | reverse complement strand
TAAGATATGCTGAGCGAGTTCGGCCCTTTTGATTTTCCGACTCCAACTCCTTGCACATTTCATTGTAATATTTTGCTTTGTCATCCCGTGCTACCTTTTGAAATCTTCTATTCAACTCTTTAGTATCTTGAATTCTTCCTTGTGCTTTGGCTTCTCGTGCTCTTTTAATTTATTTTGGATAAATAAATAATGAAACTTTGGCAAGTGCTGAAATAGAATGAAAAAGGCATTAAGAAATTTTAGTTATCTTGGTTTTTTAAGCTGCATTAACAGTGTTTGTGATAATCCTTTGTAGAAGTTTCAGGGTAAAATCCACACCCACCTCAGGTAAATTACACCAAAGTATGCCACACAATGTATTTAGCTGCTTAAATTTATTGTGATTTTTGTGTACCATCGAGTTGGAACTAGCCTATAGCTGACTACCTAGCAGATTTTCAGATGCAGTAAATTGCACAAGAGATTACGTATCTTCTTCCACAAAGAAGCTTGTGGATTAGAACTATGCACCTTTTGCGTTGACAGCACAGTTTCTTAATCATTCAGCCACCAGTGCTTAGGTGATCATTATTATTTTATATTTATCAGACCATTTAATTTTGACACAATTTTCTAGGTCTTTAACTTCTTGTATTCTGTCACATAACACTAGGAAAGGTAGATATTCAGAAAATAATAATAATGTTGTGTGTGCTGTTGAGGCAGAACCAACCCATAGCTAACCCGCCAGTGGGTTTTCAGAGGCAGCGGATCCCACAGGAGGGGATTTCCTATCCTTCTCCTGTGGAGCAGCTGGTGGATTTGAACTGCTTGCCCAGCGCCTTCTTACCATTAGGCCAGCAGAGCTCTCCACTAATTATAATTTTAATGTGTGTATGTGTGTGTATTATGTAACTATAAATAATAAATTTAGGTTGTTTCCATCTCATTGCTATTGTGAACAACACAGCAATAAACATATAGTATTTATTATAAATATTTATTTTTTATGTTATATGTATTCTTTTAAATTGTATATATTCCCATAAGTATTATTATTGTAATGTTGCACATAAAGAAACTAAGGCAAGCAGACGTTTTACAAAGTAAACAGGTGGAGTGGTCTTAAGAGCGAAATAGACTGCTTCCAGGAACCTATCCTTGTAATTGTTCCCGTCTATTAGAAGATCAAACAAGAGCTAATGCCTTTGAATTGTAGTGCTGATGAAGAACAGTGACTATTCCATAGACTGCCTAAAGAAAAACACTTCTGTCTTGGAGAAGAAACTCAATCAGAATGCTCCTTATAGGGAGGATGGTGATGACTTCTTGTCGTGCTGTCAGGAGAGACCAGTCCCTGGAGAGGGATGTAATTATTTTTTTTTTATTGAGATCTTAATGAAAGTTTATAAAGAACTTTCATTTCCATTCATTCATTGTTGCACATATTCCTTCCTTGCCCCCTTCTCCCCCCCCCCTTTGCTTTTTCTCTTTGAAAAAAAAATCATTGTTATGTAATTCCACCCCACCCCCGTCCACTTAATTATGCAGATCTTATTTTGGACTGTTATCATGCGGATTGTGTTGTTGTTGTTGTTGTTGTTATGTGCTGTCGAGTCACTCATAGCGACCCTATGTACAACAGCCCTAAACTCTGCTCTGTCCTGTGCCATTTGCACTGTCTCCGATACACCCATCCCGATTACCCCAGTCAATGAACCAATCCACCTCATAGAGGGCCTTCCCCTCCTGTGCTGTCCCTCCACCCTACCAAGCATGATGTCCCCGTCCAAGGACTGGCAGATTATACCTAATCATATATTCCTTTGAAGCAGTTCTCTCCCTCATCTATTTCAATGCAGTGTACATTATTTATCCCCTCTTTTCTTAGTTCCCCCCAACTCCTATGTCAGTCCTCTTTTATAACAGTGACAATATTCAGTATTTGTCCTTTTGTGACTGAGATATTTCACTCAGCATAATGTTCTCCAGGGTCACCTATTTTGTATTTTTATGAGTTGCTTGTTCTTCAAGTGCTTCATAGTATTCCATTTTGTATATAAACCATGGTTTCTCTCGTCATTCGTTTGTTGATGGGCACTTAGGTTATTTCCATTGCTTTGCTAATGTGAACAACACAGCAATAAATAAGGGTGTGCATGTATCTGCTTGGGTGGCAGTTATGGTTTCTTTAGGATATAAACCCAGTAGTAGAATTGCTGGGTCAAATGGTATTTATTTTCAGCCTTTTGAGAAAACACCATACTGCCTTTCATAGTGGTTGAACCATTTTACACTCCCACAGTGAGTAAGGGTTCCAGTTTCTCCACAACCTTGCCAACATTTGATGTTTTGCTACTCTGTTGAATTTTGCTATTGTTACTGGAGATGATACCTCATAGTTGTTTTGATTTACATCTTGTAGAGAGGGATGTATTTCTTAGAAGAAGGTCAGCAAAAAGAGGAAGACCTTCAAGAAGATCGACTGACACAGTGACTGCAACAGTTGGTTAAGCACAGCAGAGAATGTGAGAATGGTGCTGGATCAGCCAGTATTTCATCCTGTTGTCCATAGATTTGCTGTGGGTGGAAACTGATTCAGTGGCACCTAACAACACAGTTGATTGACTTCCTTTCACTCAGGTATCTTAGAAGATCATTATCTTTTTTATTAGAAGAAGAAAATGTAGAAAAGCAAAATTGGATGTTCCAAGTATCAATATGCTTATAGAAATTCTTAATTGACTGCTCTCAGTATTGATCAAGATATTAGAAGAAAGCAACAAGATTTTTTTTTCTTTTGCACTTTGAATAGCATGACTATAGAGTAACACCTGATTTGACTGTAGTCAGTGTTTACTAACTTGTTAAATAGATTGTCTTGTCTTTTCTATTTATCTGTCAATTTAGTACTTTTTTTTTAGCCCTAGTAAAACAACTAACAAAGAGTGCGTGGTTCAAAACTGTAATAGAATTGAGAACCAAGACTAATTATTTCTTTGCTCTACTTTGTAGGAAGGAGTTGTTTCTGTTTCTCTGTCAACTTAAGAAACTTTGCAGTAGTTAGAAACATTGTATTGTTTCACTTATTTTGCTCTGTTGGTTTCTTTAGCTGTAAGATGTTGCATGAGCAATTGAAGACTTGAAATGCCTGTTTTCTTTGATATTTTACCATGTGACTTCTAATAGGTAGGTGTGGAATTCAGAATGATCTTGATAATCAAAAGTATTGGCTGAGACGAACAGAAGGGAAAACATCCAAGATACAAATACGAAGAACTGTATGGGAGAGAAGTAAAAGAAGTCTTATCATTTTTAGATGTTGTTCCTGTTGATTGCCTCAAGTTGAGCTCAACTCATAGTGACCCTATGAACAAAGACCTGGAGCTTTTTTATAACTACTGTAGTTTCTCAAAGTTCATAGAGATTACAGAGATATGTTGTTTAGAAAGTGGATTATCTGGTATTTATTAAAGCAAACGTTTGCTGAGCTCCTCCTGGAAGTGTATATAACAACAGGAAAGAATATTTCCTTTTTCTTTTTCCATTGATTATCTCATGTCTTTGATTCAACTCTTCAATAGTTTATCAATTCACATCCACCATCACATTTCTCCTCTGTATAGCTTGCATGTAAAATAATGAAGTGAGCCTGTGTGGATTATAAAATTAGTCTTATTTCTTTGTTGCACATGATGTATAAATGTATCTGTAACACATGCCAAAATTCCTTGGCACTGAGAAGTGAGAAAGTATAGATGTCACAAAATGACAAAATATCGTGACTCATTGACTGGAAATGTTTGGTGCTGTCGAGTTAAGTATGACTCATAACAATGCTATGAAACAACAGACCTACCCTGTGTCTTCTTCATCAACTCTGACACACTGGAGAACATTGCTGTAGTCACTGTATCAAACTATCTCATTGTGGGTCTTCTTCCCTTTCCCTGACCCTCCACCTTTCCAAGCATGATATCCCTCTCCAAGGCATAACCTCTCCTAGCAATATGCCCAAAGTATGTGAGAGTAGTTTTATCACCTTTGCCTTCAAGGAGCAGTCTGGCTGCACCTTCTCCAAGATGCAACTGTTTCTTCTTTTTTTGTTTTGTATCTGTTCATGTCTCTTGAAGCTATTTGCTTATAGGTTTTATATGTGGATATATTTTTCTCCCTCTTAGTTCTTAATTCTTTGCCTATTGTATTTCAGATTAAAGATAGCATTTGCAACTACACTATCAGTTTGTATCAGTACAGCTTCTTTGTGCTTTGGTGTATTGTTTTGTTATTGTTTTCCCTTTGTCATATTCTTGGTTGTAAACAAAGTTACATGTTTTCGTGTAGTATTTGAGAACACAGGCTCTGGGAACTGGATGTCTTGCTTTAAATCCTGGGCTGATATCAATTGTGGGATCATGTAATCTGATTTAGTTGTACCTCAATTCCATCAAATATAAAATTGAGCAGATTTTCAAATTATTATTTATATTAATAATATCTATTATAGAATAGATATTATTAATATATATTCATATATTATATTACATATATATTCTGTATTCCAAATTATTATATCTAAATTGTCAGAATATGAATAATGAATGAATGAATAAATTAATAAAATGAATCAAATATTCAGAATAATGCCTGGCACAATGTAAGGTCTTAAGAAATATTAACCTGGAGGCCAGATAAAAGAGATTAAGCAGAAAAGGATGGAGCCTAGCTGCCTGTACGCTGCAGCCCCTGCCCCTCCTCTGGAAGCAGGATCCCCAGCCGGCTTGGCCTCAGCCCCTCCCTCGTCGTCAGGCCTCGAGGGCTGAGCAAGCGGGGGCAGGAGGAGGCGTGAGAAGATGCGCCTGCCGCCTGCCGTCCCCTTTGCCTTCCTTTCTTTCTTCCTCCCCACCACCACAGAGCAATACCAAGTCCGTTTCCAAAGTCAGTAAAAAGGAGGTCAACTCCAACCACGACAAGGCCTACGAGACCTCAGAAAAAGAACTGCAGGAAGCAGTTGAACATAGCGATGAAATACAAAATAAAATAGACTTAATGAACACGCCAGTGAGGAGATTTTGAAAGTGGAACAGAAATATAACTCCGCCAACTGTTCTTTCAGAAGAAGTCAGTTGATTGCCAAAATCCCACATTTTTCGGTAACAACATTTGTCAACCATCCACAAGTGTGTGCATTGCTCGGGAAGGAGGATGAAGAGGCACTGCATTATTTGACCAGAGTTGAAGTGACGGAATTTGAAGATATTAAGTCAGGTTACAGAATAGATTTTTATTTTGGTGAAAATCCATTATTTTGAAAATAAAATTCTCACCAAAGTTTTTCATTTGAATGAGAGTGGTGATCCATCCCCAAAACTAACTGAAATCAAATGGGAATCTGGAAAGGACTTGAGGAAACGTTCAAGTCAGACGCAGAATAAAGCCAGCAGGAAGAGACAGCATGAAGAACCTGAGAGCTTCTTTACTGGTTCACTGATCATTCCGATGCTGGTGCAGATGAATTAGGAGAGGTCATAAAAGATGCTATTTGTCCAAATCTGTTACAGTACTATTTGGTTCCAGATATGGATGAAGGAGAAGGAGAAGATGATGAAGAAGAAGGTTTGGAAGATATTGATGAAGAAGAGGACAAAGATGATGGGGAGGAAGATGAAGATGATGATGAGGGAGAGGACGGACAAGAAGATGAAGAAGATGACTAAGAGCATTGATGGATTCAAACCTTTTTTAATTTTCTTCAGTCCCTGGGAGCAAATTGCAGTCTTTTTGTTGTTTTCCTTTGTTTACTTTTCCTCCCCTTTCTTCTTGTGCTCGGTTGCCCTGTTCTCGAGGTCTCTTTTCTCTCCTTTACACCGTGGTTCTCAATTTGGGGGAAAATATCTTGAGCAGAATACAGTGGGAAAAGAATCTCCACCCTTTACTGTTCCAAATTTTTTATACCTTCCCATCTCAACAAAAATATGGAATCAGCACACCACCATGCTCAATGGGGGAAAAGAAAAACCTTCTGTTCCCTTCACTCTGCTGGAAGCTGAAGGGTGCTAGGCCCCTGTGGAGTAGTGCATAGAATTCTAGCTTTTTTCCTCTCTCTCTGTATTGGGCTCAGAGATTATACTGTGTTTTTATGTGAATATGGACAATTAGCATCTGTCTACTTTCTCTTGTTTAAAAAAAAGGAAAAAAAATTTTTTTTTTAAAAAAAAAGGGGGGGTTATAGAAGGTCAGCAAAGGGTGGGTTTGAGATGTTCGGGTGGGTTAAGTGGGCATTTTGGACAACATGGCTTCTCCTTTGGCATGTTTAATTGTGATGTTTACTGGACATCCTTGCAGTTTAAGATGACACTTTTAAAAGAAAATTCTCTCCTAATCATGACTTGAGCCCTGCCTCTCTATGGGAGAATCAGCAGAACCTGTAGGATCTTATTTGGAATTGACATTCTCTATTGTAATTTTGTTCCTGTTTATTTTTAAATTTTCTTTTTGTTTAACTGGAAAGAAAAGATGATGCTCAGTTTTAAACTTTAAAATTGTACAGGTTACAGGGAACTCTGGTGGCCCAGTGGCAAGAAGCTGCACTGCAATCCTAGAGGTAAGTGGTTCAAATCCACCAGATCCTCTGCTGGAGAAGGAGGGACAATCTCCTCCTGTACCAGTCAGATCTGATTTGAGGACACACACACACAAAATAATAAAAACAAATTTTAAAAAGTGTACAGGTTGCTTTGTTACAATAAAACTAAATATGTACACACACACACAACATCAGGATTGTTTATGGAACCCAAGAGCAGACCATGGCACCATAGCCAGAGACTGGAACAAGAAATTAAAAGAACATGGCTTGCTTCCTGTGACTCATTTAATCGTTCGATTCCAGTTTGCCTTCCTGTTTTAAAGGTTCTTTTTCTCACCTGCTTTCTCTATAGATGGATACTCATGTGACCAAAGTAAGTAGATATCCTTTACTTCTAAGTTGACATCACTCCACTTCAATCTGATAAGCCATACGTAACTAGATCTCTCAGATCTAATTTAAAATCCCAGGAGAGAGAGCTTAATTGTTTCAACTTGGGTCAAGTGTCCACTCAAGTCTCTCAATTCCTGATCATGGAGCTTGTACAGGTTGTGTTGGTCTAGGCAGAAAACCCAAAGTGGCTTTTTAAAATTACAGCATTGATACTGGTCTTCACTTCCTAGTGCTTCCTTGGTGTGGCAGGGCTGCACAGTGATTTGTGATATCATTTCAGTAAAGCTTTTAAGATTTTCACATGTTCTTATGCAAGTGAGCAGGACTAAGCTTCTTTTTCACTATTTTTCCCTCAGTTTGTGATTATGAGGCAGATAAGCAGAGAAACAAGTGACCAGGAATGGTCATCCACAGTCCTGTTAACCTGACATCAACCGTTCTTTTCCTTTGTTCTCTTCACTTGTCCATATGGGAGGAAGTAATCATGATTACTTCTTGAGGCTACCACAATTTGTCACCTTTTAAAGTTTATTTTCATGATTTCTTAGTAGATAGGTAAGAGATGTACATATTACTGGGGTTTTTTTTGTTGGTTGTTTTTTTTAATTTGGGAAGTTTTGAAAGATTGTGGGGAATAATGTGGCAACTCAATAACCCACTGCCATTGAGTCAGTTTCTACTGATAGTGACTGTAGCAGAGCAGTGCTCAGAGGGTTTCTAAGGCTGTCAGTATTTGTAGATGCAGACTGCTTCATCTTTTTCCTGCAGAGCAACTGATGGGTTCAGACCACTGTCCTTTTGGTTAGAAGTCATATGCTTTACCCACAATGCCCTCAGGGCTCTATCAGTGAGCATTCTACTTTAAGATACTGTAGAAATACTGTTACTGATACAGTAACACTCTATAGATTTATAATTCCAGTATTATCTGGATGTACTATATTGCCATTATAACCTCTGGTAAATCTTTTTTAAGCCTGAGGCCCTTCACAGTTATACTTTGTTTTTGGAGTGCCTATGACCTGATATTAGTGATATTGTTCGATATTTCCACATTCTGTCAGAACAAATATGGCTCTCTCCCAGTCACTTGGCTTGGTAGCTGTCTTCCAGATTTCTTGGCACATGCTGGTGAGCACATTCAGCACTGCATCTGTTTGTTGAAACATGTCAATTAGTATCCCATTAATCCCTGGTGTCTTATTTTTTTCCAATGCCTTCAGTGCAGCTTGAACTTCTTCCCTCATTACCATTGGATCTTGATCATATGTTCCTTCCTGAAAGAGTTCAGTGTCATCCAATTGTTTTTTTGTACAGTGACTCGGTGTATTCCCCTCCATCTTCTTTTGATGCTCCCTGGGTCATTCAAAATTTTGCTGATAGCATCCTTCAGTATTGCAATGCATGGCTTAAATTTGTTTTCCAATTCTTTCAGTTTGGGAGATGCTGAGCAAGTTTTTGCTTTTGATTTGCTGACTCCAGCTTTTGGCACATTTTGTTACAATACTTTGCTTTGTATTCTTGAGTTGTCCTTTGAAATCTTCCATTCATCTCTTTTTACTCTTAATTAAAACAATCTAAAATATTAAATTCAGTCAATGAAATACTATATCGTGGTTTAATTGTCTATTTATAAAAGCTATTGGTCTGTCTTGGAGAGAGTAAAACCAGGTTTCTTCTTGGAGGCAAGGATTTTGAAGCTCCATTTCATATTCTTTGGACACATGGCCAGGAACTGTGCTTGAACCAAACCACCAGGGTATTTTAAATTGCTTTATATACATCTGAAAGTTGGACAGTGAAGAAAGAAAATGGACCAGTCCTTGGAGAAGGACATCATGCTTGGAAGGGTGGAGGGACAGTGCAGGACAGAAAGACCCTAGACAAAATGGATTGACATATGGTAAGTGGAGCAATGGGATTAGGTATGTCAGAGGCAGTGAGATTGGCTAAGGATAGGGATGGTTCAGAGCTATTGTACATAGGGCTTGCTATGAGTTGCAGGTGACTCAGTGGCTTATAACAACACCATAGGATTATATAGCCTTTGAAGAATGTGGCATCAGATTGGAAGAAAACTTATCAACAAATTTGCATTATGCAAATGACACAGCCTTGCTTACAGAAACTGAAGCACTTACAATGACTATAGCCTTCAATATGGATTACATCTCCATGTCAGGAAAGCAAAAATCTTAACCACTGGACATCATGATGATAGTGGGAGAAAAGTTGTCAAAGGTATTTTACTTGAATCCACAATCAACAGCCATGGAAATAGCAGTCAAGGAATCAAAAGATATATTGCATTGGTGAAATCTGCTGTCAAGGACCTCTTAAAGTGTTAAAAGAGCAATGATGTTCATTTAAAAGTTTAAATAAAGTGTGCTTGAACCAGACCACCAGGGTATTTTAAATTGCTTTATATACATCTGAAAGTTGGACAGTGAAGAAAGAAAATGGAACAAGAATTGACGACTTTGAATTGTAGTAGTGGTGAAGAGTATTAAATACACCATGGACTGCTGAAAGAACACACAAATCTGTCTTGGAGGAAGAATCAACCAGGGTGCTCCTTAGTGGTAAGGATGGTAAAACCTTGTCTCACATACTTTGGGCATGTTGTCAGGAGGAGCTAATCCTTGGAAAAAGACATCATGCTGGGAAAGGTGAGAGGCAGAAAAAGAGACAGACCTTCAAGGAGATGCACTGACAGAGTGGTCATTACAGCGAGCTTGAGAACATAAGGATGGTGCAGAATAGGGCAAGGTTCCAGTCTGTTGTTCATAGATTCACTGTGAGTTGTACTTGACTCAATGGCACTTAAGACAACAACATGTAATTCTATAGAAATATTGGTGACATAATACTAAATTGAAAGTTATGACCATGTTATAAAAAGGGGAGGAAGAATTGCCAAACGATTTTTTGGCTTTTCCATTTTCCATTCCCATGAGCAATCTATCTGAATTCAGTTATAACATATGCTTACTAACACTTGGTATGTATAGTCTTTTTTATTGTATTCATTATAGGGGTTATATGTGAGTATATCTTGGAGGCTTTAATTAGAATTTACTCATTAGGAATTCTTTTTTATTTATACATTTGTTTATATAGAGCTACCAAAAAATAGTCTTTTTTTAAAGTTTCAACAGTTACTTTATTAAACTGAAAGCTATTGTCAAGATTATTCATAGCAAATACCTTTTTTAAGAGGCATAAACACAGGTTATATACCTGGATTTCACCTGATGGCATGCATAGGAATCAGATCGATTACATATGTGGAAAGAACCGCTGGAGAAGTTCAATATC
>NW_006399846.1:7371916-7379763 GCF_000299155.1 Elephantulus edwardii | reverse complement strand
GGATTGATTCAGTGACTGGGATAATTGGGATGGGAGTATCAGAGACAGTGCGATTGGCGCAGGACAGAGCAGAGTTTAGGGCTGTTGTACATAGGGTCGCTATGAGTCGCAGGCGACTCGACGGCACATAACAACAACAACAACAACATTGTCAAGATTATTATTTTTTTTATTTCTATTCATTCATTGTTGCACTTTTCTCCCCTCCCAACCCTCCCCCCCCCCAGTACACTACCCTCTTGGAAAAGTAAAATTCTTTCATGTTCTACAATCCCTCCCTCCAGGTCCACTCTACTATACAGCCTTCACTCTGGACTCCTCGTTAGGAATTCCTTAGGTCCCTTTTTGGATATATGTTTTGCAAATATTTTTTTCCAGCCTGTGACTTGCCTTTTAATTTCATAATTTTGCATATCAGCATTTTAAAAATTTTGATTAAGTTCATGTTATTAATTTAATTTTTTTATTAGCATAGTTATTAGATTACTTAAAAGTAATCTTCAAATCTACAGTTTTTTCCCAGCTGATATTGTTAGTGAAATGACTATGAATAATGAACCAAATTACCTTAGTGTGTGTGTGTGGGGAGGGGAGCTATTTTCTCTCTTCTGCTCCAAAAGGACCAGGGTGTTTTGGAAGTTATATATTTTCCAATTTTAAGTTTTTACTATTTTTGTTGTTGTTATTTTAAAGTTATGATTTGAATGAAACTATAAAACATTGAATTTTCAGTCATCATTTATGTGCATTTTGTTCTAGAAAATTACTTTTTGCTATTACCTGCAGGTGAACTTTTTCCTTAACCTCTCCTGTAATACAGTATAAAGATCTTAGACAGCCTAAGGCCTCAAAAGGGAATGGTCATCCACAAAATCCACAATAAAAAACCTGTAATGTCGGATGTGGTCTCCCATGTGCCTGTCCCTCTTTCTAATAATTCTAGCACCAGTCTTACTACTCTCTTGGGGCTGAAATCTGTTGCCATAACAACATAAACTCACAGATCTATACTCAAGGTTATGAAATTTATTGGGGAAGTTAACCAGTTACATTTCAGGCAGGCAACAGGATACAATTCCTCAGTGCAAACAGCTGCTCAAATGTACAATCTTCATTCCAATCAAGTTTCTCAGGTGTGCTCACAGACCCTTTGACCTTCAGCCTCATGGCTTAGGTCAGTGTTACTAAGTTTCTTTAGTCCTGCCAGTTTATGGCATCTTCCCTCCTTCCTCCAGCAAGCCTGGGCAGAGGCCCCTGGCTCTGACTCCAGCTCCATGGGGCAGCATTCTCAAGTCAGCTCTGCTTCATATTGGGCTCTGGTTCTCTGCTGAGGCTGCGTCTGACTAGCACAGGAATCTCTCGCCCTGCAGGAAACCAACCTGCACTCCTTGCTTTCTCCTCCTTAGCGGTAGTGAGATTCCCATCTTTGCTGCTAAATCTGTTTTATTTAACTTGATGGGATGGGAAAACCCGAGCAATCCCATAATAATTACTATAAATGCACTCTCTGCCCACTCATTTGATAAGAGAAAAAAATCTATGGGTAGGAAAGCCGATTTTGAACAATAGATCCTTGAGACCCATACTGATACACATAGCACTTAACATTTCTGGTAGCCTGAGTTGAAACAAGTTTTTATAAAAAGATTTTAACTGGATGTAGCCAGCTAATTATTAAAGATTTACAGATTCTCTAGCTAAAATGAATAAATGGCTTTGCCTTCCTTACCAATCAGCAATGCCATTTATTGCATTTATCCCTCACAACCTTGTTTCTTTTCATAACTGTAACTTAATTTCTGAGGATGAAAAGTTACATTTGTGATTATGAAGAAATAATATAGTCAGTAATATCTACTCAACTTACTATTAGAAAAGCAACAGACTGCTCATTGCCTTAATTTTTGCAAGCCTCATCCTGCTGTGTTTCTGGCAAGGATGATATTTACTCCTTCCAGGACCACAGAAGGGGCCTGTTTAGCCTCCTGCTTCATTGGCCAAATTGCAGCTAAGTGCTGATTACAGCATCCTTATTCTCTGGCACAGTGTAGGTGGTAACAAGAAACACTGCCTGCTTGTTTAGCAGCAATAATTTTGTGTTACTGGCAGCTTGATACACTTACTCATTCTTTGCTGAGAGAACTTGATGTAAATGTTAAGTAGTCATAGAATCTAGTAGGTCATTGCTATATTATTAAAGCCTTCAAACTATTTGGCAGAATAATCTTTTGGGATTTATCTTTAGATAGCAATCATATGAATAATATTTTAAACTAGGCCAGAGTGCTCCTTGGAAGCAAAGATGATGAAGCTTCATCTCACATACTTTGGGCATGTTGATAGGAGAGGCTCTTGCAAAGGACATCATACTTGTAAAAGGTGAAGGGTCAGCAAAGGAGAGGAAGTCCCTTAATCTGGTGGATTGACACAGTGACTGCAGCGATGGGCTTGAGTATGTCAGAGATGACAGGGTTCAGATCTGTTGTTGGTCACGATGAGTCATACTCAACTCGATGGCACCTAACGACAACATGTTTCCCAGTTATTTATTTTTGGGCAGATTTTGTTATTATTTCTTATCATCTCCATTCCTAGAAGAATTGTGACTATCGTGAAGATGATGATATCTTTTAGGACATGGGATTTCCTTAAGCGTATTCAGTCTAGTCTGGGATTTAGACAGCAAATTGGTTTTTTGTTTTGTTTTCCCCTCCAGTTTTTAATTTTGAAAATTAAATCAGCAAACAACAAATGTTGGTAAGGTTATGGAGAGATTGGAACTCTTATTCACGGCTGGTGGGAATGTACAATGGTACAACCACTATGGAAGGTGGTCTGACACTTTCTCAGAAAGCTGGGAATAGAAATACAATTTTACCCAGCAATTCTACTACTTGGAATATACCCTGAAGTAACCAGAGCTGTCATCCAAACACTCATGTTTATTGCTGTTATTCACAATAGCAAAGAGATGGAAGCAACCCAAGTGCCCATCAACAAAAGAATGGATAAAAGAACTATGGTATATTCATACAATGAAATACCACGCAGCACTGAAAAACAAGGAACTCATAAAATATTACACAACATGGATGGCCCTGGAGGACATTATGCTGATTGAAATATCTTGTTCACAGTAGGACAAATACTGCATAATGCCACTGTTATAAAATAGGACTGATATGGGGATTGGGAGGAAACTTAAGAAAAGATGGGCTAAAGGGAGCTCTGGTGGCCTAGTGGCAAGATGCTGCACTGCAATTCCAGAGGTACATGATTCAAATCCACCATATGCTCTGCTGGAGAAGGAGGGGGCAATCTCCTCCTGTACCAGTCAGATCTGATTTGATGGTACACGTAAAAATAATACAATTTTAAAAAAGACAGGATAAAATATGAACAACGCATTGGGACAGATGAAGGAAAGAACTGTTTTTAAGAAATACATGATCAGACATTATCTGTATGACAGCAGTCTAGAATAAGAGGTGTATAGCAAAGTGGACTGGTAGGGGGAGGGAGGCGGGAAGAAATTATGATACAATGAATAACTTTTTTTTTCAGTAGTGAACTTGGGTTGGTAGGGAGGGAAATATGTAATAATGAATGAATGAAAATATAACATTTATGTAACCTTTAATTAAAATTACAATAAAAATAATTATGAGATGGGGGAAGTTAAATCAGCCAAAAAATTGAAAGAAAGGTATAGTTGACAACCTGTACCCTTCTTCTAGATTCACCAGTGATTAGCACTAGTTTTTAGTATCTTTTAAAATCTTACTAATTTAATCTACAAGAAAACCATATATATGTAGGGAACTCTGGTGGCCTAATGGCAAGAAGCTGCACTGCAATCCCAGAGGTACCAGGTTGAATCCACCAGATGCTCTCCTGCAGAAGGAGGGGCAATCTCCTCCTGTATCAGTCAGATCCAATTTGATGATACATGCACAAAAAAGAATAAAATTTTTAAAAAGAAAACTATAAATGTGAGAATTCTTGTATATCCTTCACTCTGCTTTTCCTAATGTTAACATCTTACATAATCTTAATTTAGTTGCTAAAACTAATTACTAATTGTAGCTGTTATGTACATTTGAGTGGAAACCAACTCATAGCTAACCCTCTAGTGGGTTTTCAGAGGCAGTACATCACACAGAAGGAGATTGTCCATTTTACTCCTGAGGAGCAGTTGGCGGATTTGAACCATCTTCCTTTGGTTTCACAGCACAACTCCTTACCACTAACCACCACAACTCCATTAATGAGTATTGATTTGATAGTATCAGTTAATACCCAAACCTCTTAGTTGAATCTCCACAAATTTTTCCACCAGTGTATCCTTCCTAGCTCAAGATTCCATTATCATACCTTCTTGTTGTTGCTGTTGTGTTCCATTGAGTAACCTGCAACTCATGGCAACTCTATGCACAACAGCCCTAAACCCTGCTCTATCCGTTGCCAGTCTCGCTCTCTCTGACACACCTTTCTGCATTACCCCAGTGACTGAATCAATCCATCTCATCAAGGGTCTTCCTCTCTTGTGCTGTGCCTCCACCCTCCCAAGCATGACATCCCTCTCCAAGGACTGATCCCACCTTGCAACATGTCCAAAGTATGTCAGACGAAGCGTCAGAATCCTTGCCTCCTAGGAGCAGCCTGGCTTCATCCTCTCCAGGACAAACTTGTTTGTTCTCCTAGCAATCCCATGGTATATTCAATACTCTTCTTCAGCACTACAACTCAAAGGCATCAACTGTCCTTCTATCATCCCTAGTCATTGTCCAGCACTCTGATGCATAGCAAGTAATTGCAAAGACCATGGCCTGGATCAGGTGCACCTTAGTCTCCAGACTCTCTTCAATACTTCTCGTTGCTCTTCAGTACTTTAGAGCGGTCTCTGACAGCAAAATTTCCCAGTGCAATTCGTCTTTTCATTTCCTGGCTGCTGGTACCAAGAGTGTTGATTGTAGAGCCAAGCAAACTGAAGCTGTCAACAATTTCAATCTCTTCTTCATCCATCATGATGGATGTCCAACACTGGACTGTCGGTTTGTGGCTTGTGTGTTTCAGTGATGCTGGAAGCTCTCCTACCAGTATTTCAGATATCAGCAGGGTCACCCATGGTGGACTGGTATCAGCAAAACTTCAGGCGAAGACAGACCAAAAAGCATTTGTAGGTGTCTTCAGTTTAGGGTTTTGGCTTATGAATAACTGTAGAGTAATTCAAGAGTGTGATAATGTGCGGATATCCACCACATGTAAGTGATAAATAGCTTGCTAATTTTTCCCCAAGATACAAGTTTAGAATTTCTTGTCTTTATACCAAGAAAATAGAAAAATAGTAATTCCATCTCTTTTCATCTGTAGAAATTATTTTTTTGGTTGATTTATAAACCAAACATTGATTGAGTTTACTGTTCAGTAGTTTAATTTTGAATTAAAGAAAAATCTTAAAAGCTAACAAACCATGATAAAAACACCTATGATAAAACAATTTTTCTCAGTCTGCCCAGAGGAAAGAAGAATGAAGAAAATAAAATATTAAAGAAATAACAACTTCCAAGGACTGTATCACCACACATACTACAGCCTGCATTTTCCTGAGACCAAAAGTACTGATGCTTCCTGGCTACTACTACTAGCTGCTCTGATCAAGACCATAGAAAGTACTGGGCAGGATGGGAGAAACATGTACAACAAAATTTAAAACTGGTGGCAGGTGCTGAAGCCAGACTTGATGGTTAGATAGAAACTGTGGGAACCCCAGAGCTGTGGTCCTTAGACACTCTTCAAACCTGTAACAAACCATGAGACCAAAAGAACAGCATTGGTCCCAAAGCAAAGCCTAAAAGGCAGAAAGGTGCAGGGACAGCGGAATTGCAACTAATGTTTTAAAACAAAAGGTATATAAGTTGTTTCATGGAAAAATAATTGCTTTATAAAGTTTCACTCAAACACCATTAAAAAAACCAAACAAAATCCCAAAAAAACACCCTACTCTGATACAGGATCACTGTGTCAGTCAAATTGATACCAGCTGGTTTTTATTGTCAGTTGTTTTTATTAGACCACGTGTACTTTCCCCTCTTTGAATAAGGGAACCCCAGAACACTTAATTGTGTTCATGTGAAAGCTATTCCTAGGCTAAGAAGCTGTTCCCCAAACACAGCAAGACATGGTTTAAAAATTGAAAAAGGTGTACTTCGGGGCTATATCCTTTCTCTATACCAGTTCTGTCTGTATACTAAGGAAATCACTCACAGGAAGAGGAATATGGCATCAGGATCAGAGGAGACTCATCAACAACTTGCCTTATGTAAATGATACAGACTTGGAGGGCTCAACATTTGCTGTATATAATCTGTTGTCTTCAATATAGAGATATCAAGAAAACAAAAATCTTCACCAGTAAGCCAATGGGCAACAAACATCATGACGGATTGAGAAAAGATTGAAGTTAACAATTTCATCTTGCTTGGATCCACAATCAGCATCCTTGGTACCAGCAATCAAGAGTTCAAAGGAGAAAAAAAAGAGTTCAAAGGAAACATTGCGTTGGGAAAATCTGCTGTCAAACAGGACTTCTTCAAAGTGTTAAGGAGCAGTGATGTTAGTTTAAAGACTGAGGGGTACCTGATTTCAATCCATAGTCTTTTCATTTATTTCTATGCATCTTCAAGTTGGACAGTGAATAAAGATAGCAGAAGAAGAATAGATGCCTTTGAGTTGTGGTGTAGGAGAAAAGTACCGAATAGCCCATGGACCAAAAGAACAAATGAATATGACTTGGAGAAGGTGCAGTCAGGGTGCTCCTTAGAGGCAAAGCTGCTGAAGCTTCATCTCCCATACTTTGGGCATGAAGTTAGGAGAGGCCAGGCCTTAGGAAAGGACATCATACTTGGAAAGATGGAAGGTCAGCAAAACAGGAAGAACCTAAACAGGATAAACACAGTGAATTTAATAATGGACTTGAGTATATCAGAGATACAAAATACCTTTATTATTGCTTCTAAATTATATTTTAATTCTGATGTTTACTGAAACTGTAGCTTTTGATGTGTATAGAACATACCTAATTGTCACAATTACATTGCATCTGTTCATGTCTCTTTGGTTCAGGTGAAGGTGCTTTGATTATACTGTTTATTTAGTTTGTCTGTTTAGCTTGCCCAGACTTGATGAGAGGGGTAAGTGGTGTCTAGATGGGGCATGCAAATACAGCTGGTTTCTTCCCTATTAGAAGCCTGAGAGAAATGTTTAGTTATGTGTCAGAGGTTTTAGTATTTTTGAGGGGGTTTTAGTAGTGGGGGAGGGATTTTTAATTTTTTTTTCCTTCATTCTAGAGGCATACCAATTTAGGTTTATTATTAACTTGCATTGTGCTTTGAGGGGAAGTTTACAGAGCAAATTTGCTTTCTCTTTAACAATTCATACCCATTATGTGGATCACAAGTCCACCTTGTACCATAATTCCTCCCACTTCCTCCCTGTGTGTCCCATTTTTACTTATCCTCTTTCTGATGCCTCTTTGCCTTCTGAGCTTGACCCCTGGCACATGCTGCCCTTTTTATCTTGTCTGGTAGATTGTTCGAGCCCTCCTCTCCCTGGAGTTGAGACTAGCTATTGTGTGGCTCCAAGTTATGCCGTGGCTTGGACATCTAATTTTCATTCCGTATTAAGAGCAACAGAACACATGCAGATTAACAAAAAGGGCAACCTAGGTAGAACTATCAAGTATGGAAACACAAAGGAGGAGGAACAGTTGTAAGCAGACCCTAGTGATTGGTACATGGAATGTGAGAGCCATGAATGAAGGAAAATTAGAAATTGTTAAGAAAGAA
>NW_006399846.1:7355136-7369236 GCF_000299155.1 Elephantulus edwardii | reverse complement strand
AACAACAACATTAAGAGCAAAGTGAATGGAAAGAAAAGCAGAACAGTAGCTATTTGTAAATACTGGCCAATAACAGTTTTTCTTAAAAACAAAACAAAACAAAACAGTTTTTCTTCAAGTTACTCTTATTTAATGCTCATATTGTATTTTGATGTCTTACTCATTTCATACAGAACTTATTCACGTTTATTCTACTGCCCACTGAATACTAATAATATTTGAGAATTCTATTCATAAGTCTAACACTTAATAATATGTAAAGAATACCAAAAAAATATGTAAGGAGGATGAAAGCAGGAACATACTTGGAAGCAGCATAGGGACACACACGTGGGAGCTAGAGACTATTACACCTGCCACTTTTATGTATGTGTTAATTCATTAACTTGTTCAGTTTTTTGAGAGAAAGTTGATTTATTGAATAGTAATTTTTTTAAGCCTAAAGGTTGTTGCTGTTGTGTTGTTGAGTTGCCTGAGACTCATTGCGACCCTATGCACAATAGCTCTGAACCCTGTCCTATTCTGAGCCAATCTCAGTAGTACAGTCTTACAGTACCCATGACACAAGTTGCTGTATCAATCCATCTTATGCGGGATTTTTCTCTTTTGCACTGTCCCTCCACACTTCCAAGCATGATGTCCTTCTCCAAGGACTGGTCCTTCCTGGCAACATGCTCAAAGTATATTAGACGGAGCTTCAAAATCCATGCTTCCAAGGAACAACTTGGTTTCACCCTCTCCAGTACAGACATGTTTGTTCTCTTGGCCCATCGTATGTTCAGTGCTCTTCTCCAGCACCACAACTCAAAGGCATTGATGATTCTTCTGTCACTTTTTGTCTTTGTCCAGCTCTCTGTTGCATAGCAAGTAATTACAAAGTCTATGGCCTGGATCAGGCACACCTTAGTCACCAGACTGACATCATTATCATTATTCTTTACCACTCTAGAGAGGTCCCTGACACGAAAATTTTCCTAATACAGTTCATCTTTTGATTTCCTGACTGCTGGTTCCAGGAGTGTTGATTGTAGGATCAAGCAAAGTAAAATTGTTTACAATTTCTGTCTCTTCGCCAACTATCATGGTGCTGCCAAGTGGCCCAGTGGTGAGTGAGAACCTTTGTTTTTCTGATAATGAGCTTCAATCTATATTGAAAACTACAGTCCTTGACCTTCTGTAGCAAACAGGCCAGGTCCTCTTCAGTTCCAGTGGGCAAGGTTGTGTTATGAGAGAATTAATAGAACAGTTAGAGAATCAGAAAGTAACCTCTACATTTGTATCTGAGGGGTTATCAAATCTGCTTGGTTTCTGGGCAGGAAGAGTTTTTGTAGTTGGTATACAGATTCCAAATAGATTCATTATCATAAAAAAAATTGCCCTATTATATAAAATCTTCCCAAATGTAGGAATGTGAAGGTAAAACATTAAACGATGAATAGATATTTTGGTGTATTTACTTTAAATATAGCAAAAGCCATGCTTTCTTTTATAGTCATGGAATGTAATTTGTCTTCTAAAATAGGATCTTGTATATCCAGCTTTTCTAACATGCAACTTCTAGTAAAATTGTATAATCCAAGCAATTGAGAATCCTTTTGCTTCCTGAAACACATGATGAAATCTTAAATTAGGAAATGAACAAAAATAGGAAAGGATTCAGAGAAATTGCAGAAATGTTCAGAGTTTGGTTTACAACTGTAACTGAAGACAACCATAATCTGCTTCAGTTTTTTTGTATCCTTTTCTTTTCTTCCATCAAACAGTTATGTCTCCTAGAGACATTAAGTCTCCCCTGGTTATGCACACTTACAGTCTCCTTTGATGACTGGCTGAGTTTTCTTAATGGCATATTTAAAGAATGAATAAAATGACTTCTTGTTGTTTAATGCCGTCGAGTCGTAGAAGACTCATAGCAACCCTGTGAATGAACGGCCTGAGCACTGTTCGTACATAGAGTTTCCAGAGGCAAGCCATTTCGGAAGTGGATGCTGCTCCTGCTTCCAGGCTTGTTTTAGTCGGGAAGCTCCAGCCAACACTGTCCACCATGGGTACCACGATTGGCACATCACTGTCACAGGCTTCAGCATCACAGCAACCACAAGTTACCTCTGAACAGCAATTCACAGACCAGTGCTATACCACCTAGAAGAATGTTTGACAGGAAAACAATTTGGGCTTAAGGCCGCCTCCTGGCTCAAACCCTAGGGCAAGCCTAGCTTGCCTCACTCCCGGGGACAGAGCAAACCTGCACGTCAAACACATGCCCAGAAAAGCACTCGACTCCAAAAGCTTGCCACGATTTTCACTTACCCAGATCTTAAATTTGTTGTCTATAGTAAGATCCTGTTATAATTTTTTTAATAATTTTAATGAACATTTACAGAGAATTTGGATTTCCATTCATTCATTGCTGCACTTCTCTACCTACCCAGCCCTCTCCCCCCGCCCCCCCAGTTCACTCCTCTCTTTCAAAAGTAAAAGAAAGACTCCCTCCCTGGTACACAATCGACCCGCACCCCTCCCACCGCCCCAAGTACATTCCACTATGCAACCTTAATTGTGGACTCTTGTGATAACCATAATACCCTATCATACATTGCTTTTAAATTATTCAGTCCCTCATCTGTTTCAGTGCAGTATACACAATTTATCCAATTTTTCCTGAGTCTTACCCCCACCCTGATATCAGTCCCATTTTACAGCAGTGGCACCATGCAATATTTGTCCTTTTGTGACTGAGATATTTCACTCAGCATAATGTCCTCCAGGCTCACCCATTTTGAATAATATTGAATGAGTTCCTTGTTTTTCAATGCAGCATAGTATTCCATTGTGTCAATATACCACAGCTTCTCTATCCATTTTTTGTTGATGGGCACCTGGGTTGTTTCCAACTCCTTGCTATTGTGAACAGAGCTGCGATAAACATGGGTGTGCATATCTCTGCTTGGATGTCAGTTATGGTCTCTTTGGGATATATTCCCAGTAGTGGAATTGCTGGGTCAAGTGGTATCTCTATTTGCAACATTTTGAGAAAGCGCCATACTGCCTTCCACAGTGGTTGCACCATTTTACATTCCCACCAACAATGAATAAGGGTTCCAGTTTCTCCACAACCTCGCCAGCATTTGTTGCTTGCTGTTCTGTTAAATGTTGCAATTCTGACTGAGGTGAGATGATAACTCATAGTTGTTTTAGATCCTATTATAATTTATTTTGCACCGAGAGCTAGATGTAAATAAATAAATAAAATGGATGAGAATTTTAGGTGTGATTGAGACTCTGCAATTGGAGTGAGTGCAGCCAGGGTGCTCCTTGGAGGTAAGGATGGCAAGGCTTCCTCTCACATACTTGGGGCATGTTGTCAGGAGGGGCTCTTCCCTACAGACGAACATTATGCTGGGAGAGGGTGGAGGGTCAGCAAAAGAGAGGAAGACTCTTGACAACAGGTATTGACAGAATGACTTTATCAGTGGGCTCGTGTATGTCAATGATGATGAAGATGGTTCAGTTCAGATCGGGTTGGCTCACTTTGAATTGTCCTCAGCTCCACAACATCTACTAACCAGAAGGGTCTGTTTCTGCTGTCTTAACTGCTTTAAAAAAAAAATTTTTTTTTTGTACTTCTAAGTCTGTGTTTTTTCATCTTTACAATGTAAAAAATAATAGAAGCTAATTTATAGCATCATTTTGAGGAATAAATAAAATGACAGATGTAAAACTTAGTATTATATCTGGAATATAATGAATGGGTGAGCAGTACTACTGGAATATAATAGATGGTTTAGAAGAGAAAGTCCTGTATCATTTACTTCTTTGGGTATTTCTGTCTCCTTAGTTCTCCTGAGGGATGTGTTGCATTGAAGATAGTGAGTCCTCCCTCACTCCCCCCCACCCCGTGCAGAATTAATTGGTTCTTCCAGTCCACAGGGAGTTGCACTGCTAACCCAAGTTAGTCCAAGCCAGCTTCGGGAGGAAGATGGGCAGTGTCCTTCTATGCAGTCTATAGCCTTTGAAACCCAGGGGAGGGTCAGCCATGAATGTGTTCTGACTCAACACTGAGGGTTATTTTGTTAGTAAATCTCTGTCCTGTGAAGCCACTGGTGGATTCAGAGTTCCAGAGAAGTGATACTTTTAGGTCAGCAGTGCACCTCCCTAAGGAGTATGCCAGCAGAGATCTCTATAGCTACATGTTGTTGTTGTTGCATACCATCGCCTTGGGACTGACCCATTGCTGACTCTCCATTGAATTTTCAGAGGCAGTAAATCACACAAGAGGAGATTGCCCATCTTTCTCCTGTGGAGCACCTGGTGGATTTGAACCACGTACCTTTGCTTTGGTAGTGAAGTTCTTTATAGCTAAGCCAGCTCCCCAGCAGATACATAGACAAGATGAAACTGACAAGATTTTTAAAATAAATTTGTCTTTATATTCTTTCTTCTCATTTTTACAAACAGTGCCTTTGAAGATGAGACCATGAAGCTTCGGCAACTGAAACTAGAGAACCAGGTAAGCAGAGTGTCTCCTTTTGCAGTAGCAGCATGACTGTTTAGATGTAATTTTGATCATTTGGACTCTGAAGCTTTGGAAAGAAGCTGAAAAGCAAAAGGTTCTGAAGGCTGCTCATTAAGCATTGTTTGCAGTTCATGTTTGCTAATGCCTGCCTGGAGCCGAAGTGTTGAGAACTTCAGCAACAAAACCAGCCTTGGATTTGTAAACACTGTGGATTCCTTGGGATGTTTCATAAGAATTGGAGGCATGTTCACATTGTGTTTCCAGGTAGTAATTTAGTTCTACTGCCTTAAATACCTCTCTACACTGTAACCTTATTTAACTACAGGATTTTTTTCTCATCATAAAATGGAGACTTACACTAGTACTTTACTACTAATAACCCCTATTGACTACTGAATAATTTTCTTTATGGCACCAGTCTGTTTTCAGTTATACATATTTTTGCCATCATTTGATTTTCATCTCCCACTCACACTAGATTAAGGACCATGAGAATAGCAGTGAAGTCTAGTTTCGATGATCATTAAACCTAGCCCAGGGCTGGTATATGGGCAGTGTCATGAATTGTGACCAGGGTGGTCAGGCAGTTCAAAACCTAAGCCAGTATACATTGCTTTCATTCTAACTTTTTCACATGAACTTTTTTCCTAATCCACAAAATTCTGTGGCCCCTCTGCTTACACAATGTCATGCCAAGTGTCTAGATTCAGTAATTCAAACTTTCATTGTCTTATTCCACTTCTTTCTGTTAGTGGTAGTATATTACTTTACATGTACTTGCTTAAAACTAAGAAAGAAACTAAATACAGAGGGAAAAAATGCTACTAGTAATACATAGTACTACTACTACTAAATAATTATTAATCCCCATTGAGATGGATTGACCTGGTGAGTTCAGCAGTGGGCTCAGGTGTGTCAGAAATGGTTAAGACAGCTCTGATAGGACAGGATTCAGATCTATTGTTCATTCACAGGGTCATTATGAGTCATATTGAACTCAACAGCACCTAACAACAACAAGAAAGAAACTATTATTCCTGGGATAATCTGTACAATTGTTATTAGATCTTGCATTTGTGTGTGTGTGTAATTTCAAAGATCAGAATAATTGTGACAAAACCCTTTTCCACATTTCATAGCATAGGAAACTATGTAGAGACCATTAAATTTTAGATCATTGTTTATTTGTATTCCTTTTTATTTATAGGCATCCTAGTGTTATAATGCCAGATGTGATGTCCCTCAACATTAAATAAAATCTGTGGTTCATCTAAAAACAGAGTTAGTCATTCTTTTACAGTGCATTCAAGTTTCAACAAACCACACACACTTTAGGATTTCATGTATTGATTTTGGTGCTGAAGACTATCTAAGAGTATTCTTAGAGCCCTGGAATGCTGCCAGAGGTAAAGGAATTTCCACAAATCCTTACTGCTGCAGTGGGCTCTTGTGTGTCAGAAGTGTGAGGATGGCGCGGGACAGGACAGGGTTCAGATCTGTTGTTCATAGGGTCACTATGAGTTGTACTCAACTAGACTCCTGACAACAACAACAAATATTTATTGAAGTAGCTTGTCCCATCTTTCTTCTACAGAGGTGCTGGTGGGTTTAAACTACTGATCTTTAGGTCAAGCTTAAACCCTTGTACTACCAGGAAACCTAGAAACATAGTAAGTAGGTTATAATATCTATTTTTAAATTACTACTTTTTAAATATAGCTTTGGGTTCAACACTCCAGTTCTGAGATAGCCTGGATCCATAATAATTCCTGTGTATTGTAAGCACATGTTCGCGAGAGTTAAAAATACTACATATGCTAGTACTTTCCTTTGCAATTTGTTGAATACTTTTCTCATGCTTTTCTTCCCCCTTAACTTTTATTGCTCTGTTTTATTTAGCTTGATTTCTATCTGTAGAATTGATTGTCCTCTGTTTCAAATATTCAAGCTGCCATTATTTTTCTTTCTCCCCTTGACCCTAATTTGTTTGATCGATAGTGATGTAAAATGAGCAAGAATACAAAAATCAAAACTTACTGCTCTTTAGTTAATTAAAAAGGAAAATAGTTTGTTCTTTAGAGGACTATATTTTTTATTCCTCCAATTATAAAAGAAAAACCAAAAACTAGAAAAAAATCCATAGTTTGCACTACAATATGTATATTCTTCCATTTCTCCCAGTATATATGTGGTTGTGGTGGTGGTGTTGTCATGTGCCATCGAGTCACCTGTGACTCATAGCGACCCTATGTACAACCCGAAATCCTATGTACAGCCCTAAACCCTACTCTGTCCTGTGCCAATCGCACTGTCTCCGACACACCCACCCCAATTACCGAATCAGTCTACCTTATAAAAGGTCTTCCCCTCCTGTGTTGTCCCTCCACTCTCCCAAGCATGCTGTCCCTCTCCAAGGACCTCCTTACAACATGTCCACAGTATGTCAGATGAAGCCTCAGAATCCTTGCTTCCAAGGAGCAGCCTGGTTTAACCCTCTCCAGGATGAATTTGTTTGTTTTCTTAGCAGGCCATGTATACTCAATACTCTTCTCCAGCACCACAGCTCAAAGGCATCAATTCTCCTCCTATCCTCCCTAGTCATTGTCCAGCTCTCTGACGCATACCAAGTGATTGTAAAGACCATATATGTGTATATATTTTAAACTTGTGTGATCATATTTTGATAATATAGTAGGTTGTTGTTGTTGTTATGTGCTATCGAGTTGCCTGCGACTCATAGCGACCCTTTGTAACAACAACCCTAAACCCTCTTCTGTTCTGCACCAATCTTACTGTCTCTGACACACCTACCCCCATTACCGCAGTCATTGAATCAGTCCATCTCATAGAGGGTCTTCCTCTCCTGCGCTCTCCTCCAGCCTCCCAAGCATGACGTTCCTCTCCAAGGACTGATCCTGCCTTGCAACATGTCTAAAGTATGTCAGATGAAGCTTCAGAATCCTACCATATGTATTTTCAGTAGATTTGAATCATGTGTGGTTTTAAACAGCTTTTCATAGGTGTCTAATAAATACATAATAAATGAATGAATGAGTGCTTCCTTCTCTTTTTGCCCCAGTTTTCTTAAGTTTAAAAAAAAATAATTTACAGGAAGTTTTAGAAAAGAAAACAAGCTGGGAATGTGTTAAGTGCCTACATTGTTGTTACTCTCCTGGCTATAATGGCACCTTTTCCCCTCTAGAGAGCACTGCTGGAGAAGAAGCAGAGAAAAAAACGACTTGAGCCGCTCATGGTCCAGCCAAACCCTGAAGCCAGGCTGTGCCGCTCAAAGCCGAGAAGCAGTGAGGAACAAGCTCCGTTAGTGGAACCACACACACCTCACAGTGATGTCGTCCTACATGGTGTGTATTTACACAGCATTGCTTCAAAGCTTTACAGTACAGTTTTCACAAATCTAGGAGAGAGCAGAAACATTCTCAGATAAACTAAAGGGTCGATATTGGCATTGCCATTAGCTACTTTTCTACAGCTTTATAATTACATTCTGGCTCTTTGAGTTAGAATGAAAGAAGTTTATTAATCAGTAGAAGATGTTTCAAAGTTCTTGTTCATCCTGGAACCAAGATACCAAGTTAATTAGTCCAGAATGGCCTGTTTTAGGGGCTTACAGAGCTAGTGATATCACAGTTAGGTGCTAATTCAGATGTTAACTAAAATGTTGGTGATGGAACCTGCTCAGATAAAGATTATAGCCAAGAAAACTCTGGGAAAGTGCTGCTTTGTTACAGGGATCACTTTAAGTTGAAATAGCATTCAACAGCAGTAGGTGTTAATTGTTGTATCATGGTAGAGATTATCTTTGAAGCCAGGAGTAAGTAGAGAGCATCCATCCTTCTAAAAGATCGGATTAACAGTATTATCAGAGATAGTAAGGATGATGAGGGACTAGAATTAAGAGTCTCAAAGGAGCTCTGATGACTTAATGGTGAGGAACCAAGTACAAAGCAACACAAAGGTATGTGGTTCAGGCTCTCCTGGAAAGACAATAGACATTCTTCTCTCATGTGATTTACTTCTTCTGAAAACCTGCTGGAGGGTCAGCTGTGGATCAGTTTCATCTCAACAGCAACAACAAACCAAGCTCCCTGAGCTGTTGGCTTGGATAATATCTGTACTATGGAAAATCTGTTTTGTTTCCCTGATTGCTTTCTTCCCTCCCCTCCCTCCTGTATTTCAGCCAATGGTTTCATCAGTCATCATTCTAAAATATCCTCGATAAATGGTAAGCCCAGGCGACACAGGCCCATGTCCTAAGAGGCTTGTTCCAGCAGCCTGTCTCCTGTGCGCTGTCCCTCTCTGTGCTGATCTTGACACAGGAAGAACAGGGCTGTTGTTATGTATCATTGAGTTGGCTGGAATCTTTTAAAACTGACAGAATATAGAGTGTGTCCTTGATCATCTTCTGTCTTTGACTTGGAAGGCAAAGGGCTTAGATGTTTGTATCTTGTACAAAGTGGGTTATTCAGAAGCAGCTTCTGAAAATGGTCCTTTGAGAGCTAGGGTCAGAGGTAGAGGAGTATAGCAGGACAAATTCAGCTTCAGCTCAGAACTCCAGACTTTTACGTTTATACCCTAATTACTACATTCTTAAGTTTCTGATGCAAACACCAAGTTCATGTTTAGTAACTGCCAGAGCATGTTAATAAAATGAACACCAGTATCTTTGCATGTGTTAAAGAAGAAAGATTTGAAGAAAGAGAAAGTGGATAACAGTGCCTTCTTTTTGTCTTTGTTCTGGGTTCCTAGGCATTGATGGTCCAGCTGCCTTCCTTAAGCCAGATACTCAAGATTTGGAAACCAAACTTCATGTTCTCTCAGTGGGCTCTTCTGCTACAGAAGAAGATACTGAAGGAAGCTTTGATGGGGAAAGCACATTGGATACTCCTTCCAAACCAGATCTTCAGGAAATTCTCCAAAAACATGGTAAGGATTGGTAATGTTTACAGTAATTTGTCTTCTTAATCATTTGTAATCTTTTATTTTACTTTCCTTTTGATTAAAGTTGGTTTGTGTGACTTGAAAGAACTTGTTGTATAGAGCTTTACAGAAGTGGCAGTAGTATGCATCTCTGACATCTGAGTATAGGTCATTGTCAACAGTGAATGTATTGACTTTGCTGATTGGAAGAGCAGCTGACCACGTCAGGATAACTGGAGCACAAGATTGTGAGGACACGGGGAAGAAGGAAGGAAAGGTAGAGAGATGATTGTAAGAAGTAAAAGGACTTTTATAAGCCTTGGGAGTTGTGCATTTTGTGCTACGAACATAAGGTCAGCAGCTTGAATCCATTAACTATTCCATAAGAGAAAGATGGGCCGTTTTCTCCTTTAAAGATCTTGAGAAACTTTAGAAACCTGATGGAGGGTCACTGTGAGTCAAACTGACTGGGCCAAAGTGGGTGATAATGAGGAACAGTGTTAGGCCATATTAAAGAGTTTCTGCTTTAGTGAAATAGGACTTTATACAGAATTCTAACTGGAGAAATGATACCGTCAGTTTTGCAGAGTAGGGAAATTACTGTGCACCATAAAGAATAAAATGGAGAAGGACAAGTTTGAAAGCAAGAAAACTACTAGGAGATGGTGTACTGAGAATAAAAAGCAGAGGAAAAATAGAATTATTCGGTGGCCTAGTGGCAAGAAGCTGCACTGCAATTCCAGACATACATGGTTCAAATCCACCAGATGCTTGGCTGGAGAAGGAGGGGCAAATTCCTGCTGTACCAGTCAGAACTGATTTGATGGTACACACAAAAAAAAATTTAAAAAAAAATTTTTAAAAAAAGAAAAATAGAATTACTCTCCTAGAGCATCAAAAAGAATAAAAAAGGAATGAGGAGTGCGTGTGCGCATGGTACGTGCACGTCGCGGTGCTGGACCCTGTTTCCGCGACCTCCTGCGCAAATGGGCTTCGTGGCTTAGGGCTTTTTTCCTCCCTCCCGGTGTCCTGCCACCCGTGATCGTGCCGAGGCCCGAGGGGTCGCTGCCGAGGTTTCCACCAAGCCACAACAAGAGTATGGCAGCCATATCCTCCAGCGGCTCGCTTGTGGCCACCCACGACTACTACCGGCGCCGTCTGGGATCCACTTCCAGTAACAGCTCCTGTGGAAGCACTGAGGTACCCTGGGGAAGCCATTACCCACTACCCAGGGCTCCCCAAGGCTGACCCGGGCCACTGGTGGGCCAGCTTCTTTTTCGGGAAGACCAGTGTCCCGTTCATGGCCACTGTGTTGGAGTCTCCAGAGCACTTGCGACCCCAGGCCTCTGGCATTGTGGTCGCCTGTGACCTGGCCCAGGGCAGCACAAGGAAGCAGCCTGGCAGCACCCAGGCGGCGCTGGCCCTGGGCTCCTCTTGAAAGGGCACCGACACCACCCCCCACCACCACCACCAACACCTTCCTGAGGGGCTTCTGTCAGCACCTCCCTACCCCACCCCATAGACTAGGCAGGTGCATCAAGTGCAAAAGTGGGTGGTTCTTTCTATTTCAAAAAAGCAAAACACCAAAAGCTGAGAGAACCACATTCTTTACTGTCTAATTACACATGAGCTTTTCAAATATCCATAGCTGTTTTATCCACCCCAAGTGGAAATAAACTTGAAGCCACCAAAAAAAAAAAAAAAAGGAATGAGGAGGGGTTGACTGACTTGAGTGGTGAAACATGTCTGTCTGTCTGTATGTATGTATGCTGATGCTGGCTGTGGAAGCTAAACACTAGCATTTTTGTGTGCCAGGAGCTTGGCATGTATTTTCTCATTTTATTTAATAATGATAATGGTATTTTGAGAGATCTGTGTGTGTTCATCTCTACATTTCACAGACAAGAAAATTAGTTCTCATAGTTTACATCATTTTTGATAGATCACAGTATTAGTTACTTGAAAATTGGGACAGGAAAAAATAATCTGTGAAAAAGTATTTTAGTATAAAAAAATCAAAGTATGTTTTAGCAAATTGCAACAGATGACCAAAATGGTATAGGAAAGACAGTGTAGTGAAGTGAGTTAGAGCAGAGCTCTAGAGTCTGCATCCTTGATTTTTTCATTTAAAGAAATTTATATTTTGGATATTTTAATTGTTAATACTACATATAGTAGACCTGGCACATGTGTAAATTATCAAGCAATAACACTACTATCACTAATATCACAGACTAGCAAAATCCTGCTGAAGAGATCCAGAAAAGACTTGAACAGTACATTGACAGAGAACTACCAGAAATAACAGGCTGGGTCGTGGCACTAGGGACATTATTGTCAATGTCAGATGAACCTTGTCAGAAAGCAGAGAGTATCAGAAGAATGTCTATCTGTGTTTCATTGACTATGTAAAGGTGTTTGACTGTGTGGATCACAATAAATTGTGGCTAACTTTGAAGAAAATAGGAATCTCAGAACACTTGACTGTGCTTATATGAAACCTATACTTGGACCAAGAAGCAGTCTTCAGAACAGAGCAAGGAAACACTGCATGGTTCGAAATCAGGAAAGGAATGCATCCTTGATGCATCCTGTTCCTTTACCTTTTCGGTCGGTACAGAACAGATCATTTGGGAAGCACTGCTTTATGAGGAGGAATATGGAATCAAGATTGGAGGAAGACTCATCAACAACCTATAATATGCAAATAACACAACCTTGTTTGCTGAAACCGAAGAAGACCTGAAGCACTTATTACAAAAGGTCAAGGACTGTAGTCTTCAATATGGATTGAAGCTCAACATCAAGAAGACAAAGATTCTCACTCCTGGGCCAATTAGCAGCACCATGATAGATGGAGAAGAGACTAAGGTTGTTAGCAATTATAGTTTGCTTGGATCCACAATCTTAACACCAGCAGTCAGGAAATTAAAAAAAAAAAACAAATTACATTGGGAAAATCTGCTGTCATGGACCTCTCCAGAGTGCTGAAGAGCAACAATGTCAGTCTAGATACAAAGGTGTGCCTAATTCAGGCCATGATCTTCTCAGTTACTTGTTATGCTTCAGAGAATTGGACAATGTCTAAGGATGACAGAAGAAGTATAGATGCCTTCAAGTTGTGGTGCTGGAGAAGAGTCTTGAACATACCATGGACTGCCAAGAAAACACATCCACATCCATCTGTCTTGGAGAGGGTGAAATCAAGTCTTTCCGTGGAGGCTAGGATTTTGAAGCTCCACCTCACTTTGGGCGTGGTCAGGAGAGGTCAGTCCTTGGAGAAGGATATCATGCTCTGAAGGGTGGACAGACAGCTTAGGAGAGGAAGACCCCAGATGAGATGGATTGATACAGTAACTGGGGTGATGGGGTTTGGGTCAGGACAGGGAAGGGTTCAGAGATGCTGTACATAGGGTCGCTGTTGATCACAGGCGACTCAGTGGCACATAACAACAGTACCATACTATGACAGGTTTGGAAGTAGGAGTGGCATCCACTTCCTAAATATCATGCCTCTGGAAACTCTGTGAACTTTGATAAATGTCGATAGGGGCTTCAGGCCTTTTGTTCATAGGGTTGCTATGAGTCATGCTCGACTTGACGGCAGTCAACAACAATAACATCAAGTCAACAAATTGTACACATACAATTTGGTTGACATTAGTTACGTTGTTCAAATTGTGAGACCTTCTTTTTCCAAGTTTTCCAAATCAGTTTTAGAGATTATTTTTCCCCTATTAGCATAAACTCATTGCTCCTAAATTTCCTGTCTTTTTGAGTTACTGCTGCCATTTTGACCCCATGTAAGTAGTTCTTAAAAGAGCACAATGCTCAGGCCAGTCAGCCTTACTTACTCAGTTAAACTATTAATTTGGTTTAAAGAAGACTTGGGGGATATTTTAGTTTAAGGTTTCAAGATTATCCCAGAGTGGTAGTTCCAGGGGTTCCTCTAGCTCCTAAGCTTCCATAAAATCTGTATTTGGATCTCAACGTTAGCACTTTTGGTGAGGAGAGGGAGCAAACCATTTAACTTTTCCCTGCCTCAGTTTTGCTGTTAATAAGAAGTTAATTGTGATAGTGACTGGGATAATCGGGATGGGAGTGTCAGAGACAGTGCGATGGGCACAAGACAGAGCAGAGTTTAGGGCTGTTGTACATAGGGTCGCTGTGAGTCGCAAGCGACTCGACGGCACATAACAACAACAACAACACTACTGCAATTACTATAACAAAAGAATGTAAAAAGAGATATGAAACAGAAAAGAAGAATCAGGGCAGAGAGAAGTTTGTATTTGAAAAAAAAGTAAATTACCAAGACTTGAGCCTAAGACAGTGGGTAGGGACTAGATCTTCTGATTCTCATTCTTTGCCCTGTACCTTAAATATCAGATTGTCTCTCTCCTTTCCCCCTGCTTTGCTATATGCCTGCTGTATTCTTCTCAGAAGTGGTTTTTCAATGACAGATGAATTAATACTTTGATATCTCAATAAGTTGCACCTTTATGTATAACCCATTGACTGTTCCCTCGGTTCTAGGAAATGTCTGTTTGGCATATTGTTATTGTTGTTATGTCCCGTCGAGTCACTTGCGACTCATAGCGACCCTATGTACAACAGCCCTAAACTCTGCTCTGTCCTGTGCCAAT
>NW_006399846.1:7335417-7348216 GCF_000299155.1 Elephantulus edwardii | reverse complement strand
CTGCTACTTTGCTGAATTGGAAAACTATGTCCAATAGTTTTCTTGCTGAGTCTTTAGGGTTTTCTGGGTGTACTATCATATCATCTGCATAGAGAGATAATTTTACCTCCTCTTTGCCAATTTGAATACCTCTTATTTCCTTCTCTTGTCTTACTGCTATTGCTTAGACTTCCAATACAACATTGAATAAGAGAGGTGAGAATGGCATCCTTGCCTAGTTCCTGTTCTTAAAGGGAATGCCTTTAACCTCTGTCCGTTGAGAACAATGTTGGCTCTCAGGTTTGCATAAATACTTTTTACTATGTTGAAGAAAGTCCCCTCTAATCCTATTTTGTTGAGTGTTTTAATCAGGAAGGGGTGTTGGATATTGTCAGAGGCCTTTTCTGCATCAATTGATAGGATGATGTGGTTCTTTTTCTTTGCTTTGTTAATGTGATGAATTACATTAAATTCTTGGTATATATAATACCAAGAAGAAGATAATAAAAGAATACCAGAAGAATGTTTATTTATGCTTTATTGACTGCACAAAGGCATTTGACTGTGTGACTCATAACAAATTGTGGCTGACACTGAGAAGACCTAGACCAGGAGGCTGTTGTGCAAACAGAGCAGGGGAACACTGCATGGTTTAAAATTGAGAAGGGAGTGCGTCAGGGTTGTGTTTTCTCTCCATACCTACAGATTGAATAATCTGTATGCTGAACAAATTATCTGCGAGACTGGAGGAGGAGTATGGTATCAGGATCAGAGGGAGACTCATCAATAATGTCATTATGCAGATGACACAACCTTGCTTGCTGAATGTGAGGAGGACTTGAAGCACTTACTGCAAAAGATCAAGGAATATAATAATAGTACTTGAAAATATAGTCTTTCTGTCTAGCACCTCAAGAATTTTCTGGCTTTTGCTACCAAAAAAATTTATATACAATTTACATAAGTTCATACAGAGTGGATACATTAGTAGTTTTTATTTACAGAGTTTTGCAAAAGTCACCATAAGAATTTGTACAACAGTTTCATTACCTCCAAAAGAAACCATTTCTCCACTAGCCAATCTTTCCCCAGCCCCGAGCCCGGTCAGCTTTATGTCTATAGATTTACTTGTTCTAGACTTGTATAACAAAGGAAACATATGTAGTCCTTTGAGACTGGCTTCTTTCACTCTGCATAATGCTTTTTCCTTGTTGTAGCATGTATCAGAATTGCTTCCTTTTTACTGTCACATAATAATTGGACATTTTCTTTGTCCATTCACAGATGATAAACATTTGGATTTTTTTTTCTGCCAGATGGTGGGGTTTTTGGTAGTTGGTTTTTTGTTGATGTTGTTGTTGTTTTCGCTATTATGTAACTTTATGGTTCAGGTTTTTGTGTGGATATATTTTCATTTGAGATTGACTTATTTTTAAAAAGTAGCCCTTGACTTGCCCTTGTACTTGGATGTCCTTTACTTGAGTTAAGCTAATGCCAGCTGTGAACTGTACAAAAGCATATAATGGTTTTCTTTCTTCTGAGGTTGTTGAATGTGGGCAGGAAGTGGTTTGGAGGAAAAGCCACACTACTTGTTGTTAAGTCCGTAATTTGTATGCTATTTCAGCTTTTTATGAGGCCCTAGCTCTGCCGCTCTCTCTTGGGCAAGTGACCTGAGATTCCTATTCCCACATATTAATCTGCATTGTTGTTGTATGCTATCGAGTTGGAACCACTCCATGATAGCTGACCCCTGGGTGGTTTTCGGAGGCAGTAAATCGCATGAAGGGTGATTGCTCATCCTTCTCTCACAGAGCAGCTGGTGGGTTCAAACCATGTGCCTTTAGGATTGCAATAACTTAATATCCCTTAAGAACAACATTGATTTTAAGAAGAAGAGATGTTTTAGGTTTGAGGTTTAATGAATACTGACTCTTGCAAGAAATACCAAAGGATCCTAAAGCCACTGAGTGAAGTAGGAGACAAAGGATATGAATTTTCCAAATCTGTCTATCCATTTTGGGGACTAGGGCTTATTTGGGGAGTGACAGGCCAGCAGAATGTAGAGTTTTTAAAAATACCTTCTCTTGGAAGCAAGAATGGTGAAACTGTCTCACTTTGGACATGTTATCAGAGGGGCCAGTCCTTGGTGAGGGACATCGTGCTTGAAAAGGTGGAGGGTCAACAGAAGAGAGGACGACCCTCAACAAGGTGGATCATCACAGTGACTGCAGCAGTGGGCTTAAATATGTGGGAGATGGTGAGAATGGCAAAGGATGGGGCAGGCTTCAGATCTGTATTTTGTTGGGTCGCTAGGAGTTATAATTTACTTGATGACACATAATGACATCAATCTCTTGAGTGAGTGTTCTAGTCAGTGGCTGTGTCTAGGACTTGTCGGTCTGGTCTTTTACATTCTGGGGATAGTTGGTGCTATTCATATATTATGTCTTGAGAGTGATTCCTAACTATAGCTTGTAGGGACAGACAGGAAAAGAGAACAAAATGGCCTTCATTTGATAATTCCACTAAACGAAGTCAAAGTCCCTACTTTCTCTTAAGATATTTTATATATATAAAATGTTAGCCCTGTACATTAGTACCGGGTATGTTATTGTATCCATTAGTTACAAAAGACAGTCCTTTTCTTGCCTGAGGTTTTGTAAGGAGTTAATTTTCTGTTATTTTGTTATTTGCACTTTCTGTCTTCTCCCCAGACATTGCCCTGACTCTGACTTCTAACACATAGATTAGTTTTCCTTGGTTTTAAACAAGGAGATCTGTACTGTCAAAATAGTTTGTTCCTTTTAGTTGCAGAATTGTATGCTATTGTCAAGCAAATGAAACCCTCATAAAAAAACAAAAGACAATACCCCCATTGCTATCATGTTGATTCTGGTTCATGGTGACTGTACCTGTTGCAGAACACTAAGGTGCATCAGGTTTTCTTGGCCGTAATCCTTGCAAAAGCAGATTGCATGCCTTTTCTTCCTCATTGCTGCTGAGTGGATGCAAACCATTTTTGCCACCAGGGACCTATGCTGTTGTATAAAGTCACAGTGTTCCTAGTCAAATAGTGATTATTGTTTGTTGTTATGTGCCGTCGAGTCGCTTGTGACTAATAGCGACCCTAGGTAGAACAGTCCTAAACTGTGCTTTGTCCTGTGCCAGTCGCACTGTGTCCAACACACCCACTCCGATTACCTCAGTCACTGAATCAATCCATCTCATAGAGGGCCTTCCCCTCCTGCACTGTCCCTCCACCCTCCCAAGTATGATGTCCCTCTCCAAGGACCAGTTGCTCCTTACAACATGTCCAAAGTATGTCAGATGAAGCCCCAGAATCCTTGCCCGGTTTAACCCTTTCCAGGATGAATCTGTTTGTTTTCCTAGCAGTCCATGGTATTCTCAATACTCTTCTCCAGTACCACAGCTCAAAGGCATCATTCTCCTTCTATCCTCCCTAGTCATTGTCCAACTCTCTGATGCATAACAAGTGATTGCAAAGACCATGGCCTGTATACTTAAGTAAAAATACCCAAACCACTATTGTTATGAATATTCTTAAATGTATGTCTTTTGTTAATATATGAGCATATTTCTGTTGAGTGTAGACTCAGGAATGAATCGTACTGTCAGAAGTGTATCTTATTACACCTCTGACTGTATGTTCAATTAGATAGCTAATGCCAGGTTTTTGTTTTTTAAAGTTATTACTTTTTTTATTTGAACGAAGATTTATAAATCATATTGCGTTTTTATGCAATTATTCATAGACATTTTTATAACATTAATTGCCAGTCTGATCACTTCCTAAATATTTCATCTTTTTGGTGGCTATTGTAAATGTAATGCCAGCTTTTTAAAAATGGTTATACCAATATTTGGCCTTACTAGCAGTGTTAAATAAAGGGTCCTGGTGGCACAGTGGTTAAAATTCTTTGGCATCTCACTGAAAGGTCATCAGTCCAACTCACCAGTTACTCCAGGGGGATTAGCTGTGAAGATTTTACAGCCTTAGAGACCGTGTGGAACAACCACTAGAATCATTGCGTTGATTCAGAGTCGTCATTGTTGGCAGAGTTGTTCCTATCTTTGCTAATGCTTGATATTAATAACTTGTTTTTGTTGTTTTTTTGGTGCCCTCAAGTCAATTATGACTCATAACAACTGTCTGAACAATGACTCTGAACCTTATCCTATCCTGAGTCAGCCTCACCATTTCTGACACATTTGACCCCATTGTTACAGTCACTGTCAGTTCATCTCATTACGCATCTTCCTCTCTTGTGCTGACCCTCCACCTTTCCAAGTATGATGTCCTCTAAGGACGCACCCCTCCTGACAGAGTTTCATGATCCTTGTCCAAGGAGCATGGTTTTACTTTTTTTAGGATAGACCTCTTTGTTCTCCTGGTAATTCATGAGATATTCAATACTTTTTTCCAGCACCACAAGGCAAAAGCATCAATTCTTCTTCATTTCTCCTTATTGTCTGGCTTTCAGATGCATAGCTAGCAAATGAAAAGACTATGACTTGGATCAAGTGCACCTTAGTCTTTAGACTAATATCATCACTCTTTAGACTCTGGAGAGGTCCTTGACAAGAGATTTTTTTTTCCCCCAGTGCACCTCATCTTTTGACTCCCTAACTCTTCCTGCCAAGAGTGTTGATTGTGGATCCAAAGAAGGTGAAATCGTTGACAACTTCAATCCTTTCTCCATCTCCCAGTAGTGAGGATTTTTGTTTTCTTGATGTTGAGGTGCAATCCACATTGAAGGCAATAGTCCTTGATGTTCTGTAGCAAGTGCCTCAAGCCCCCCTCAGTTTCAGCAAGTAAGGTGGTGTGATCTACATAAAGCAGGTTGTTCATGAATCTTCCTCCAATCCTGATACCACACTCTTCTTTGTAAAGTCCAACTTATGTGACAGTATTTCATTGTGATTTTTGTCCATACTTCTCTGAATACTAATGAGTTGAACATCTATTTTTCCTGGCCATTTTGGATATCCTCATTTAATAGAAGAGAGATACAGACGGTATCTTCAAGTCACTTACAGCACTTCTTCGTATATTCTAAATGTTAGCTCTCTATTGGTACATAAATCTTGAAAATATTTTTCATACTCTCTACTGTGAGATTAGCATAGATAGGACAGGGTTCAGATCTGTTGTTCAGAGTGACAGTGTGTCATATTCAACTCTATGGTACCCATGAACAACAATTGTCTTTTGTTGGCTAAACTTCTTCATTTTATTATCGTTCAATTTATCAGTCTTTGCTTTTGATGGTGGTTTTTAAAAATTATTGTCACTTTAACAAAAGTTTACGAAAAAGTTGAATTTTCATTCATTGTTGCACATTTTCCTCCCTACCCCGCCCCCACAGTTCATTTAAAAAATATTCATTCATTTTGCATCATTTCTTCCCTCTCTTCCACCTCTCCCCTAGTCCACTTTGCTCTTATTCTGGGCTGTTGTCATACAGATAATGCCTAATCATATATTCCTTTTAAACAATTCTTTCCTTCATCTGTTCTGATGCAGTGTACCTTATTTATCCCTTCTTTTCTTAGTTTTCCCCAAAGCCCCATGTCAGTCCTGTTTTATAACAGTGGGATTATGCAGTATTTGTGCTTTTTTGACTGAGATATTTCACTCAGCATAATGTTGTATAGGGTCACCCATGTTGTGTAATATTTTATGAGTATTTTGTTTTTCAGTGCTGCATAGTATTCCATTGTGTGACTACACCATAGTTTTTCTATCCATTCATTTGTTGATGGGCACTTGGGTTGCTTCCATCTCTTTGCTATTGTTTATAACTTAGTGGTAAATATGAGTGTACATATAACTGTTTGGGTTCCAGCTCTAGTTTCTTTAGGATATATTCTAAGTAGTGGAATTGTTGGGTCAAATGGTATTTCTATTTCCAGCTTTTTACTAAAGCACCATCCTGTTTAAGAAATATTTTCCCATCCTGAAGTTATGAAGATACCTTGTGCTTTCTTAAAAAACATTATTTTTACCTTTTTACTTTTGAATAGTTGTGTATGGTGTGAGTGAATATATGTCATTTATTTATATATTAACTAGGAAAAAATGAAATAGGATACCTATTCATATCATACTCAAAAAGATGCAAACTGTGGAACTTTTAAAATTTGTTTCTTTTTAAATACTGTCTTTCTTTAATGTTTATTTTATTATTTGTGTGTGTGTATGTGTGTGTGTGTGTGTGTGTATACCATCAAATCAAATCTGACTGATAGAAGAAGAGATTGCCTCTCCTTCTCCAGCAGAGCATCTGGTGGATTTGAACCGCACACCTCTGGGATTGCAGTGTAGTTTTTTGCCACTAGGACACCAGAGCACCATTAAATACTGTCTTTTTTAAACCACAACTTAATAGTGCTATCTTTGTCATAAATCAAGAGAGAATTTGTTGATATTCTCGTCAATTTTTTGGCCTTTTTACCTGTCCTTGGGGTCAGTGTCACACTGGTTTTCATTATTACAGTTTTGAATCTATATGTAGCATGTCCTCTCACTTTCTTCCCCTGGACCCCCCTTCAAGAGAATCCTGGCTTCTTGTTCCTTTGTATTTCCATTCAAATTTTTAGAATCAGCTGTTAAAGGAAATAAAAAAATTACACATCATGACATTTTGAGAAGAAGCATGTAGAATGTAGGAAGCTCTGGTGATGTGGTCACCGTGAATGCGCTTTGAATCCACCAATGGCTCCACAGAACAAAGGCAGGCAGGCTTCCTCCTTTATGATTTACAGCCTCAAAAACCAGGTGGGGCATCACTGTGGGTTGGAACCTACTCTACAGCAATGAGTTATGTTGAATGTGAGAGCTTTGGTCACATAGTACATAGTGTACTGCATTACTAAACCAAACGCCTCCCATTTCGGGCATTTTGAAGCCATCAAGTAGCTCCTTGGAAGAAAGATGGCCATCTTTTCCTATTAAGATTTACAACCTTGATAGGGGAGACCTCGTCTGCCCTGGGAGCACAGGCCCCTCTGCACAGTCACCGCCGCCGGTTCACACCCGCAACTCACCATGGATGATGACATCATTGTGCTTGTGGTTGACAGTGGATTCAACATGTGCAAGGCCAGCTTGACAGGGTACAATGCCCCCCAGGCTATCTTCTCCTTCACCGTAGGGTGCTCTTAGCATCAGAGAATGTTGGTGGGCATGAGCCAGAAGGACTCCTACATGGGTAATTAAACCCAGAGCAAGAGAGGCGTCCTGACCCTCAAGTACCCCATTGAGCATGGCATAGTCACCAACATCGGACAACATGGAGAAGATCTGGCACCACACCTTCTACAACGGGCTGCGTGTGGCCCCTGAAGAGCACCTTGTGCTGCTGACAGAGGCCCCCCCTACACCCCAAGACTAACTGGGAGAAGAAGACCCAGATCATGTTCAAGACCTTTTACACCCCTTCCATGTTAGTTGCCATCCATGCCGTGCTGTCCTTGTACACCTCTGGCCACACACCGGCACTGGGATGGGTTCCAGTGATGGGATCACCCACACTGTACCCCAACTCTGAGGAGTATACCCGCCCCCATGCCATCCTGCATCTGGACCTGGCTGGCTGGGACCTGACAGACGACCTTATGAGGATCCGCACCAAGCGAGGCTACAGCTTCACCACCATGACCAAGTGGGAAATCGTGGATGACATCAAGGAGAAACTCTTACGTTGCACTGGACTTTGAGCAGGAGATGGCCATGGCGGCTTCCTCATCCTCCTTAGAGAAGAGTTACAGGCTGCCTGATGGACAGGTCATCACCATCGGCAGTGACTGTTTCCACAGCCCCAAGGCTCTCTTTCAACCCTTCTTCCTAGATGTGGAGTCTTGTGGCATCCACGAACCTACCTTCAACTCCATCATAAAGTGTGATGTTGACCTCTGCAAGGACCTTTACTCCAATATGGTGCTGTCTGGAGGGTCCACCATGTACCCAGGCATCGCTGGCCAGATGCAGAAAGAGATCACAGCACTGGCCCTTAGCACAATGAAGATCAAGATGATTGCTTCCCCTCTGAGAGCACATACACTGCGTGGATTGGCGGCTCCATCCTGGCCTCCCTGTCCACCTTTCAGCAGATGTGGATCAGCAAGCAAGAGCACCAGTCTGGCTGCACTCCATTGTCCACAGCAAATGCTTCTAGGTGGACTCATTAGTTACGTTATACCCTTTCTTGATTAAAGAAAAAATAACAAAAAAGAAAACCCCAACAAACCCACACACCTAACCTGCTCTGAAAAAAAAACACCAAAACAACATATTGGCATGGCTTTGTTACTTTTTTTTTCCCCCCGCTTGACTCATAGTTTTAAAACTGGAACAGTAGGGGTGACAGCAGTTGGTGTGAAGTGAGAATTCCCTCCCACACCCAGTTCTCCAATGTGTTTCAGGACTTTGTACATTATTCTTTCTTTTTTAAAATAATAATTCCAAATAATTGTGACATGGCGAAGTGATAGGAAGCGCCTTCCTTTCCATATGCCTCTCCCTTGCCCCTAAGGAGAGGGATGCTGTCTCCCCACCCTGGGTTGAGTCACGGATAGGGCATGGGAGGTAGCATTACTTTTGTGTAAATGATATGTAATCAAATTTTAAAAAAAAATCTTCCGCTTTAATACTTGTTCTTTTAATTTAGTTTTTGTTTTTAGTAGTTAGCCAGTAGAGGCCCTACTTTTTTGGGCCCCAGCCCTTTCCCTCAGTTCTAGAAATATGAAGGTTTTTGGTCTCCCTGGGGTGGCTGAGATGCGGAGGCAGCCAGGGCTTTACCTGTACACTTATTTGAGACCACTTGAATAAAAGTGCAGCCTTGAAAGAAAGAAAAAAAAATATTAACAGCCTCAGAAAACCTGGTGGAGGGTCACTGTGAGTCGGGATTGACTCAGTGGCAGTGAAAAATCCAATGCAAATACTATTTTGAGGAGAATGTCTATCTTTAGCCTATTGAGTCCTCCAGCCATCCACAACATCTGTATCTTTAATTAAGTTTTCTTTCATTTGTTTGAGTTTGTTTTCCTAGGTTACTATAAAGAGGTCTTGTATATTTTTCATTAGCTTTATTTCTAGGTACATGATACCATTCATACTGTTAGAAATAAATGGTATTATTTTAAAATACTTCCTATCTAAATTTCTATTGCTATTACATCAAAAAAAGAATTTACTTCCATCTATTGATCAGTTACTCAAAATCTTGAATTATTTTCCAGTTTCTGTATAGATAAATGTCTATAAATAACAACAGGGTTTCCCCCCCCTTATCAGTCCCTTTGCCTCATTTATTTTATCGATCTTTATTGTACTGACCATCTCCTCCAGTCCAGTCATGAATAGAAGTGGTAACGATGGTACATATCTTGCCTATTTACCGTCTCACAAAGAAACCTTTTTTAAAAATAAATAAATAAATAAATAGGGTTTCATGCAATCATTCCATTCATTTAGTTTCAAAACATTAATGATAATTTACCAATGTCATGTGTTACACTGTCTTATCATATATCCTCACTGTACCTTACTCACTGGGAAAACTTTCCACTTTCAGATATAAGCTCAATTTTGTTATGTGCTATTGAGTCAGAACTGACCCATAGCTAACCCTTGAGCAGGTTATCAGAGGCTGTAGATTTCAGGACAGAAGATTGCCCATCTTTTTCTCAAGGCGCAGATAGTAGACTTGAACCATGTGTATTTGGGTTGGCAGTACAGATCCTTACCACTGAGCCACCAGTGCTCATAAGCGTGCTATGTGTTTTTAAATACCTTTATCAGATTAAGGGAGTTCTCTTCTGTTCTTAGGGAGCTCTGTTAGTCTAATGGCAAGAAATTGCATTGCAATCCAGAAGGCAACTTAAATTCTTACTGTGCTAAGAGAGTCAGTTACCTCTTAATTTTTCTCCCCAACTTTATTGACAGTGTTGTTGTTGTTATGTACCGTCGAATCACTTGCGACTCATAGTGATCCTATGTACAACAGCCCTGAACTCTGTTATGTCCTGTGCCAATCGCACTGTCTCTGACACACTCATCCCGATTACCCCAGTCACCAATTCAGTCCATCTCCTAGAGGGCCTTCCCCTCCTGCGCCTGCCCTCCAACCCTCCCAAGCATGATGTCCCTCTCCAAGGACCGGTCTCTCCTTACAACATGACCAAAGTATGTCAGACGAAGCCTCAGAATCCTTGCCTCCAAGGAGCAGCCCAATTTAACCCTCTCCAGGATGAATTTGTTTGTTTTCTTAGCAGTCTGTGGTACCTTCAATATTCTTCTCCAACACCACAGCTCAAAGGCATCTATTCTCCTTCTATCCTCCTTAGTCATTGTCCAACTCTCTGACGCATAACAAGTGATTGCAAAGACCATGGCCTGTATCAGACACACCGTAGTCTCCAGAGAGACACAGTTGCTCTTCAGTACTTTAGAGAGGCTCCCAACAGCAGACTTTCCCACTGCAATACGTCTTTTAATTTCCTGGCTGCTGGTGCCAAAAGTGTTGACTGTGGAGCCAAGCAAACTAAAGCTGTGAACAATCTCAATCTCTTCATCATCCATCCTGATGCTGCCAATTGGTCCAGTGGTGAGAATCTTTGTCTTCTTAACATTGAGCCTCAATCCATTCTGAAGGCTGCAGTCCTTGACCCTCTGCAGCAGGTGCTTCAGGTCCTCTTCAGTTTCAGCAAGCAGGATTGTGTCATCTGCATAACGCAGATCGTTGATAGATCGTCCACCAATCCTGATGCCACATTTCTCCTCATAGAGCCCAGCCTCCCGGATGATCTGTTCTGCATACAGGTTGAAAAGGTATGGAGACAGGATGCATCCCTGGCGTACGCCCAATTTTGAACCATGCAGTATTTCCTTGCTCTGTTCTGATGACTGCCTCTTGGTTCAAGTATAGGTTTTGCATTAGCACGATCAAGTGTTCTGGGATTCCCATTCTTCTCAAAGTCAGCCACATTTGTTATGGTCCACACAGTCAAATGCCTTTGCATATAAAAAAACACGTACATACTTAAAATGTACTGTCTGGTTAGTTTTGGCTTATGTTTACATCTGTAATACTTATAAAAATAATTTCACAATGAAGACAATACACTTTTCCATCATTTCATGCTACCCCTTTGGAACTCATCCCTCCCTCCATCTAGTTTCCAGACAGTCATTGATGTGCTTCCTCTCACTATAATTTAGTTTGTATTTTATAGAATTCCATATAAGTGAAATAATGTCTTTATAGATAGATAGATAGATATATAGATAGATAGATATATAGATATTTTCCTTTTACTCAGCATAATTTTTCTGACATTTATGTTGTTTATGTTTATATATTTATGTTGTTTATATTATATAGTTTCTTCCATGTTTATTGCTGATAGTAATTGATTGTAGGGAGGTCTGGTGACCTAGTGTTAAGAAGCTGTTCTGCAATCCCAAAGGCACATGTTTTGAATCCACCAGCTTCTCCACAGGAGAAGGATGGACAGTCTCCTCCCATGTGATTTAACTGCCTCTGAAAACCCAGTGGAGGGTCAGCTATGGGTCACTTCCAACCTGATGGTACACACAACAGCAGTAATCCTTTGTATTGTTGTGCCACAATTTGTTTATCCAAATAATGGACACGTGGGTTGATTTTACAAAGTGGCTGTGAATATTTGTGTACAAGTTTTTGAATTGACATCCAATCTGCTTTTCCTCTTGGGTAACCAGGAGTAGTAAGTATATGTTTTTAGTGGAAACGTGAATAAGAATATAAAGAAAGTATTGTCAGAGTTTGAATAAAACAGCTATATTTTAGATCAGAATAGTTTTAGGTAGGTAAATTGAAACAATCTTTTGTCTAAAATGCTTAGGGCTATTTTTAAGCCAGTGTTGACAGTTCTTCCTTTCCTGTCAGGTATCTCAGGTAGCTTGAACTTTGATGAAGAGGAAACTGATGGGGAGGAAGAAGAACAAAAAAAATTAGGAACTCATTCACCAAATTCTGAAACAAAAAGACCCAATTCTGCATCCAGCCAGAAATCGACCACAGTATGTAGCTCTGAAATGTCTTTCTTTGATTTAAATACTTTCCAAGCATATCTTTACTAATGAAGCTTGCATTTAGACTTAAATATTCATGACTTTTTTTTTTTCATGACTTTTAATATCTTTTGTCAAGTCAGCTTTGTGAGGCTCTGTCCCTCTTTTCATATTGGCTCCTTTGTTGTTGTTATTATGTGCCGTTGAGTCACCTGTGACTCATAGTGACCCTATGTATAACAGACCTAAACCCCACTCTATCCTGTGCCAATCTTACCGTCTCTAACACATCTACCCCCGTTACCCCAGCCACTGAGTCAATCCATCTCATCAAGGGTCTTCCTCTCCTGCATTGTCCCTCCCCACTCCCAAGCATGACATCCCTTGCCAGGAACTAATCCTGCCTTCCAACATGCCCAGAGTATGTCAGACGAAGCTTCAGAATCCTTGCCTCCAAGGAGCAGCCTGGTCTCACTCTCTCTAGGATGAACCTGTTTGTTCTCCTTGAAGTCCATAATATAGTCAGTACTCTTCTCCAGCACCACAGCTTCAGTACTCCTATATCCATGTCTTTCTTTAAATTTTGGCTTCCCTTCATTTTGTCAGAATATGGAAGGTACAGGGGTAAATCGTTTGGAGTTTTTGTCATGTTGTTGTTGTTATGTGCCGTCGAGTCGTTTCCGACTCATAGCGACCCTATGCACAACAGCCCTAAACCCTGCTCTATCCTGCGCCAACCGCACC
>NW_006399846.1:7331880-7333957 GCF_000299155.1 Elephantulus edwardii | reverse complement strand
GACCGTTCTTAAAGATAACCAGTGCTCATTCTCATCATTACCCACCTTAAAGTGATAATCTTTGTCAGCTTTCAGTTCACAGCTGAAAAGGTAGTTCTCAGGCCGCAGGGGGCTCATATCCATATCCATTGAATCCTCCATGGGTTGATAGCTCACGTTTATGCAGGAGAGGATGTCAATAAATCAGCACTGTAGCAGAGAAGAGCCGAGCAGGAGGGATTCACAGCAGTGATCTTTTGATGAGTTTTTGTCATAGAGAATATAAAATGTTTCTGACCTGCCTTTGCTCATATATTGCTTTTCTTTCAGGATACAGGAGCTTCTGGTACTGCAACCCAACAGGCTGACAGCCAGCTGGGAGAAGTTGAGAATTTAGAGGAGTTTGCATATAGTCCTGCCCCTCGAGGTATCACAGTGAAATGTCGTATAACCAGGGATAAAAAAGGAATGGATCGGGGTCTCTTCCCCACATATTATATGCACTTGGAAAAAGATGATAATCGGAAGGTATGAGAATTGATAATTTGGACAAATTTTGAGATGAGGGGGAACAATACCAAGGGATTTAGACTATTGATGGGCCTTATGATAAAGAAGTAACCTGACATTAAGGTAAGTCAGGAGGAAGTAGATAATTAATTCTCAAATGTGTTCTCATTGTCTCCAAAGAGCTCACAGTCTAATAACCAAGATCCTCCCCTTTAACTCCGAAGAAAAGAAGGAAAAGTTTAATCTAGAATGGATGAGAATGTTTGGATGCAATTATTTTCATCTCTATCCCATTACCTTGTTTTTAGATATTACTGTGTGCTCTTTGATTTTGATTTTGATTTTTATTATACTTATTGTTGTGTGCTATCAAGTTGGAATTGCCTTATAACTGACCCTCCAATGGGTTTTCAGAGGCAGTAAATTGCATGGGAGGAGGAGTTTGCCCATCTTTCTACCGCAGAGCACCTGGTGGATTCTAACCTCATGCCTTTGAGATTGCAGCACAGTTTTTACCACTAGGCCATAAGAGTGCCCTATTCTGTTTGTAACATAATAGAATAAATATAATAATGTTGTTGTTATATACCATGGAGTCAGGACCGACTCATAGTTGACCCTCCGGAGGGTTTTCAGAGGCAGTTAACTGCACGGGAGAAGATTGCCCATCCTTCTCCTGCAGAGCAGCTGGTGGCCTCGAATTGCGTGCCTTCAGCATTGAATCATAGCTTCTTGCCACTAGGCCACCAGAGGTATATTATAATCAAGTATGAAATTATGGAAGAAGGAAATAAAGTTTTAGGGCATAGGAGAAATAAGAAATATAGAATTACATGCAAGTTAAAGAACTGTCATATCTTTCTAGAAATTCTAATTCATTTTTACTTAAGTTTGAGGAAATTTAATACTTACTAATGAATAACATTTATCTCACATTCTTTGGACATGTTACTAGGAGAGTATGTTTCTTGGAGAGGGACACATGCTTGGAAAGGTAGAGGGTCAGTGAAAGAGAGGAAGGCCCTCCACCCAGTGAATTGACACAGTGACAGCTGCAATGGACTCTAGTGTGTCAGGACGTATGAGGGTGGCACAGGATAGAACAGGGTTCAGATCTGGTGTTCAGGTGGTGACTGTGAATAGTACTTAACTCAGTGGCACCTAACAACAGCAGTTAATAACTAGGGAACTTTGGTGGCCTGGTGGTTAAGAAACTGCTACGGTCCCAAAGATATGCAGTTCAAATCCATCAGCTGCTCCAGGGGAGAAAATGGACAGTCTCCTCACAAACTGCTTTTGAAAACTAGCTGGCAAGTCAGTTATAAGTTGGTTCCCAAGGGGAGCTCTGGTGGCCTAGTGGCAAGGAGCTGCAATTACAATTCCAGAGGCGCACGGTTCGAATCCACCAGATGCTCTGCCGGGGAAGGAGGGGCAATCTCCTCCTGTACCTAGGGGAGCTCTGGTGGCCTAGTGGCAAGAAGCTGCAACTACAATCCCAGAGGTGCACAGTTCGAATCCACCAGATGCTCTGCTGGGGAAGGAGGGGCAATCTCCTCCTGTACCAGTCAGATCTGATTTGCCGGTACAT
>NW_006399846.1:7323337-7331285 GCF_000299155.1 Elephantulus edwardii | reverse complement strand
AAAAAAAAAAAAAGAAGTTGTGCTGCTAACGCAAAGGCACATGCCCAAAGGCATCCATCCACCGGCTGCTCCTGTTCAGTTTACAGCCTCTGCAAGCCTGCTGGAGGGTCAGCTGTGAGTCAATTCCAACTCGAAGGTACACAACAGCAACAATGAATGAACTGCATAGAGCCCTGGTGGTGTACTTTTTAACTTGTCAAACTGATTACAAAAGTTGTTAACTTGAATCCATCAGTTGCTCTCTGAGAGAAAAATAAGCATTCTCCTCCCATAAAGATTTACAGTTTAAGAAACCCAATGGAGGATTGCAATGAGTCCTACTTAACAGCAGTGGGTTAATGAACAATTTCTTGTTTTTAACCTTAAATGTGAATAGATGACTAGAAGAGCCCAGAAATACAATAATCTCTCATTATTATTATTTCAATGTTGATTTTATTATTATTATTGTTTGTTGTTGTTGTTATTGTTGTTATTTACTGTGTACCAGACCTGAAGAACATTTTTTATAAGATTTATTTTTTAAAAAAGTATATAGGGGGCTCTGGTGGCCTAGGGGCAAGAAACTGTGCTGCAATACAAAAGGTGCTTGGTTCGAATCCAGCTCCACTGGAGTAGGAGAGCTATCCAGTTCGACCATACACACACACACACACACACAAATTGTGTTTTAGGTGAAAATTTATGCAGAGTAGGTTCCCATTTAACAACTCCTATACAAATTCTTTGACATCAAACTTTTTACAATGTATTAGCATTCTCAATATTTCCATTCTGTTCTGTTTCTGATAATCTAGCTTTTTCTCCCTCTCCTTGCCTTTTCATCTTTGCTTTTGGCTAAATGTTGTCTATTTGGTATCATTAAATGTTGACTATTTGGTCAGTTGACTATTTAAGAGATTGTATTACAAGTAATTTTGTTTATTTTAGAAGCAATCTGTTAATTGGTTGAAAGGTGACCTCCAGAAATGGTTTCTGGTCCAAGTTCAGAGATTATTTTAGGCACTTGTCTCAGAGGTTCCTCTAGTCTCATTGGTCCAATAGGTCTGACTCAGGAATTTTCATTTGATTCTGTGTTTTACTCCCATTCTGTTTGGAACCAGCTTTTTTTTTTTTAAGTGAAACAAGAATTTATTAGTGGCTCTCAGACAGATTTACTCTTTGAGGCCAGAGAAAGGCAGTCAGGGCAACAAAGTTTCCTGGAACCAGCTTTTGTATCTCTGGCCCGAATGATCAGTAGTAGTAGCTGAGCACCATCTAGTTCTTCTTGTCTCTGGTAAGAAAAGGCCATGGTTCATGTGACTGTTATTCCTGTGGACTCATTTTTTTCTCTGAGTGAGGTAGGACTTCTTTTTATTAATTAGGTCACTGTGGCTAGGAGAGTAAGTAGCTTACTTGTTGGAAATTACACTAAGTGGCATAGCCAGGTTCAAGGCCACTTGTTTGCTTCTTAGTTCTTGGTCACTACCACTTTCCTAATCCCCTATTATTATCAATTCTAATAGTTCTTAAGGAAATATGCATAATTGTATTTGTATAGTTGAAATCATAGTAGTTTAAACTAATGAAATCACAGGAGTCTAAACTAAAAAGTACAAAATACAACAAAGGAGTATGAGGACAATCACGCTGAAGGAGAGAAAGGAATTCTAGGATTCAGTCTCTCCTAAAGCTGCATAGACTCTCAGTAATCAGGCATTGGATGGATCTCTTTAAAAATTCATTGAAGGTTTGGGGAATAAGATTGTAAGCAATTTTATGGGGAGTAAAGCTAATGAAACTAGAAAAGGTTTCTAGGAGGGACAACCTGATCATGAATTCTAAGCGGGAGAATGGGAATTAGGAAAAGACTCATAGATTGTCTGCTTGGTAAGCGTTCGCCAAGTATTTGTTGAATGAGTGGGTAGAATAAAGCTTCCAGTTCTCTTGACTTCATTTTTTACTGATACTTTGTTTTTGTAGATATTTCTTCTTGCAGGTAGAAAGAGGAAAAAGAGTAAAACATCCAACTATCTTATCTCCACTGATGCCACAGATTTATCTCGTGAAGGGGAAAGTTATATCGGCAAACTCAGGTGAGAGTGGATTTCTATCACTTGCCTGTTCTTTCTGATACTTGTATTCATGCGATCAGAGTGTGCCTGACTGGAGATGCTTGATATAGATGGTTTCTTAAGGAGCCGATTTGCTTAGATCTTTCAGGCCTGCATAATGCTTATAGCAAAACCTGTTAAAGAGTATACTGAATAAAAAATTGGTAAATAAAACTCTTGAATGTATATAGAGACTCCAAATTAAATCTTAGAAAGTCAAATTCCATTTGTATTAAAAGAATAACAAAACAAGATTATAAAAAAACATGATCAATCCAAGAATGCAAGAATTGTTAGACATTAGGAAAACTAACTTTGATAGCTAATAGGAGAAAAAACACATGACCATATTAGTAGGATGTGAATAACATAAAAGTAAATAGCATATTCTAAGAAAAGCACTTACTTAGAAACAGACAAAAATATTTTTACTTGGTAAAGAATGTTTATCAGAACTCAAAGGTAGACAGATTTAATGGTGAACACAAAACAATTTCACATTATGTTGTTGTTGTTGTTATGTGCCGTCGAGTCGTTTGCGATTCATAGCGACCCTATGTACAACAGCCCTAAACCCTGCTCTATCCTGTGCCAGTCGCATTGCCTCTGACACATCCATCCTGATTACCTCAGTCACTGAATCAATCCACCTCATAGAGGGTCTTCCCCTCCTGCGCTGTCCCTCTACTCTACGCAGCATGATGTCCCTCTCTAAAGATCTGTCTCTCCTTACAACATGTCCAAAGTATGTCAGACGAAGCCCCAGAATCCTTGCCTCCAAGGAGCAGCCCGGTTTAACCCTCTCTAGGATGAATCTGTTTGTTTTCTTGGCAGTCTATGGTACATTCAATACTCTTCTCCAGCACCACAGCTCAAAGGCGTCAATTCTCCTTCTATCCTTCCTAGTCATTGTCCAACTCTCTGATGCATAACAAGTGATTGCAAAAACCATGGCCTGTATCAGGCGCACCTTAGTTTCCAGAGAGACACCGTTGCTCTTGAGTACTTTAGAGAGGTCCCTAACTGCAGACTTTCTCATCGCAATATGTTTTTTTATTTTCTGGCTACTGGTGCCAAGAATGTTGACCATGGAGCCAAGCAAACTGAAGCTGTGAACAATCTCAATCTCTTCGCCATCCATCCTGATGCTACTGATTGGTCCAGTGATGAGAATTTTTGTCTTCTTGACATTGAGCCTCAGTCCATATTGAAGGCTGCAGTCCTTGACCCTCTGCAGTAAGTGCAGATTTTTACAAAGGCATGCATATGGAAAATGAAGAAATAAAATCATCATTTGCATAAAATGTAATTATATATCTAATAATCCACGAGAGCCAGCTGAAAACATTTTAGAACTAAAATCCTTTTACAACCAGTAAGAGTTCAGTAAGGTTTGGCACATAAAAGAACAATGTACAGAAATTAATAGTTTTCTTATATACCCAGCAAAACCCAGTTATTGTTGTTATTAGGTGCCACCTAAATCAGGAACAGTCTTTTTAGTATCATTCCTAGGTATCTTATAGTGCCTTGTTGGTATAATGGGGAAAGGTCACATTTAGATTTTCTAACTGGTTATTGGATCTCACATACTTTGAACATGCTTCTAGGGGAGGCTATTCCTTGGAAAGGTCAACAAGAGAGAGCAAGGCCCTTTATAAGATGGATTGACAAAGTGACTGCAGCCATGGGTTCAAGTGTATCAGAGAAGATGAGGATGCCTCAGGATAGGACAGGGTTTCAGCTCTCCTGTTCATAGGGTCGCTATCAGTTGTATTTAACTCAGTGGCACCTAATAACAACAATAACTGGTTATTGCTGGGTATAAAAGAAAACAATTAATTTCTCATACTTGTCAAAACCTCAGACTTGGCTAAACCAGACTCTCCACTTACTTGATGTTTTGTTGAACATGCTGTTAATTGTCAATCAAATCAGCTCCAAATCACAATGACCCTCATGTAACGGAACAGAACTGATTTGTTCCATGCCCTATTCATGAAGGTTGATATATTCAAGTCTGTCTAGGCAAACACTATGTGTTTGGAGTGTCATCCAACTAAGAGGGCTTATCTTCTGAAACTCTATAAAATAATATTCTGTTGTGATCCATAAGATTTTTCATAAAGTTTTCCTAAGTCAGTCACTAGACCTCTCTTAGTCTCACTATTCCGTGGAAGCCTGTCACCTTTCGATACTGGAAATACCAATATCATAGCTACCAGAATCACAACAACACATAAGCCACAAGCCACCACAGGTTCACAGATGAGGGGTGGTTACTGAACCAAGCTGAAGGACAATGCATCCAGAATGATTTCTGTCATTTACTATGTAGTGAATAGAGCGCTCTGGTGGCACCATCTGGAATGAGTTGCACTAGTAACCCAGAAGGTATTCCCACAGTGAGAGGAGCCCAGCGCTCTAAGCAATCCTCTTTCCCATTCTGAGGGGATTATCTCATACCTTTCTTCTCAGACTTCCTTTCCCCTCTTCCCAACTTACTCAAAAATAATTGTTGGTTTTGTGTACTCTCAAGTCAGAGAAGCAGTAAATTGCACAAGAGGAGATTGCCTGTATTTCTCTGGAGCAGCTGGTAGATTTGAACTGCATACCATTGTGTTGCAGCACAGTTTCCTACCACCGAGCCACAGATGTAATCAGGAGGCTTCCTCATTTTCTGCCATCCTAACTACATCCATATCTAGATGCTTTACCTTCCTCCCGAAACATAAAATACTGTGGTGGCCTAGTGGTAAGAAGTTGCACTGCAGTCCTGAAGGCACAGTACGAATCCACCAGCTGCTCCACAGCTGGAGAAGGATGGTAACTGCCTCTGAAAACCCAATTGAGAGTTATCTGTGGGTCACTTCTGTTAAGATAAGTAGCAGACTATTTACAAGAAGTGGGATGTCAACAGTGTCTCAAATGTTTGATGATCTGTATAACTCCATGATTTCCAACATCAACAGTCCCTCCTCTGTTCAGTTCCCCCACTCCTCTCTATCCCTTGCATTCACTGGTTCCCTGGAAGGTCTCTCAGAGACTCAGACCTATCAGGGTAATGATTCACGCAATGATAGATGATGCAGGCTGGTGTTGCAGAGACTGGTGAGCAGTGCAGCCAGTGCTGTGTCCCAGTGCTCCAGGATAGTGGACATACCAAAAAGAGAGAGCTAGCATTGAGCTCCATGAGCTTCTATCAGCCTCTAGTCGAGAGGCTAGTATCCCACCCTAATCCCGTCCTTCATACAATAAATACATCAGTATAAAATAAACAGTTAATCAATGGCTAGGAAAGACATTTTAAACAATAAACCTCTGACACCACATGGGCCAAAAGCACTCAATTGCATGCATCCTACCTATTAAAAAACTTTACTCCTATAGTTTTCTCTCCAGAATGCCACTTCTACCTTTTTAACTTGATTGATTTGCACATATATTTTTTTTTAAAAAAACCCACCTCCTTTTGATTGCCGTTTTCCCATTCCATCTGTCATACATTTATCCTTTTTGTTTGTTTTGTGTGTGTGCGCTGTTGAGTCGGATCCGACAGGCACAGGAGGAGATTGTCCCTCCTCCAGTGGAGCATCTTGTGGATTCAAACCACGCACCTTCAGGATTGCAGCGTAGCTTCTTGACAGTAGGCCACCAGGGCTCCCTGCATTTATCCTTTTTATTATAAATACTCAAAGACTGTAGCCTTTAGTGTGGATTCAACATAAAACAAAAGTCTTCACAATTAAATAAGCATCAGTGTTAATTAAATAATTTAAAATTTAATTCATTAAATGGAGAAGATAGTGAAGATGTAAGGGATTTCATTTTATTAGTATCCACAATCAACAGTCATGGAAGCAGAACTTAGGAAATCAGATGACATGTTACAGTGAGAAACTCTGCTGCAAAGGATCTCATTCTCTTTAAAGTGCTGAAGAGCAAGGATATATATCACTTTAAAGTCCAAGACACCTGACCTGAACTACGGTTCTTTTTAGTCACTTAATATGCATGTGAAACTTGGACAGTGAATAAGACTGAAGAAATGATTCTTTTGAATTGGGATGTTGGAAATACTGCATATATCATGGACTGCTACAAGAACAAAGCTGTCTTAGGAATGCAGCCAGAATGCGCTTTAGAAGTCAGGATGATACAGTGCAGTAGACTTGGAGGGAGGGATTGCATAGTACTAAAAGAGTTTTTCTTTTACTCATCAAGGAGTAAAGTGAATTGGGGAGGAAGGGGGCAGGGAGAAAAATGCAACAATGCACGACTGGAAACCCTAAGTCTCTGTAAACGTTCATTAAAATTAATAAAAAAAAGTGAGGATGGTGAGACTTTGTCTCACTACTTTAGACATGTTTCAAGGGGGATATTCTGTGGAGTGAGACATCATGCTTGGTGAGGTATGAGATGGATGAGTTTAAGCTTAAGTAGCAATTGTGAGGAACCAGCGGGGTTTGGTTCTTTCATACACAGGGTGGTTGTGAGTCAGAGCTAACTTGAGGGCACCTAACCACAACTTTGTTAAAAATCTTGAAAAATTATTTATGCTAGCCATCTCTTCTTCCCTTATTTTTTAAGTTTTTATTTTTAAGTAATTGTGAATTTACAAAAAAATTACATAGTACAGAGTTCCTATGTACCCTTCAGTCCGTTTCCACAAATAGTAACAGCTAACCAAGATACAAGGGTACCTGGTAGCCATTTCTAACTGAAAGCTTAGTGGTTTGGACCCACCAGTGATCTGCTCTCATAAAGATTACAGTCTAGATAACCCTATGGATGAGAGCTCTGGTGACCTAGTGGTAAGAAGCTGCAGTGCAGTCCCAAAGACATGAGGATCAAATCCACCCACGGATCCATGGGGGATGGATGGTTAGTCTCCTTCCGTGTGATGTATAGCCTCTGAAGGGTCAGCTATGAGTTTATTCCAACGTGATGACACACAATAACAGCAACCCTATGGACAGTTCTACTCGTGTCACACAGGGTCACATAGGGTTACCCAGAATTAACTCTTCAGCATAAAACAATGGTCTTTAGTTGTAGTTGTTGTTAGGTGCTATTCAGTAGACTACAACCCATAACAATCCTTGGAACTACACACTGAAACCCTGCCTTATCCTGCGCCATCCTCACAATCTCCGCCCATATCCATGACTTTCTGCCCTTCTCAGTATGTCTCATCACTGATGATGGTAATTTTGACAAGTTGGTTTCAGTAGCCCTTATTTGTAACCAACTTCAAATTTCTTGATTTCTTTTTGTCTTTCTTTCTCGCTCGTTCTTTCATTTGTTCGTTCTTTTGTTCATTCTTTCATTCGTTTATTCTTTTGTTCTCTTTCATTCATTCATTTGTTCTTTCGTTCATTCTTTCTTTTGTTCATTTGTTCTTTCTTTTGTTCATCCTTCCTGCCTGCTTTCCCTCTTTCCTTCCTTCCTCCATCCCTCCCTCCCTCGCTTCCTCATTTTCTTCGAATTTGCATGTCATTCTTTGCACAAGAGCCATGCTAATCTTCCAGTTTTAGTATATGTGCTGCCAAAGTGATTACTTCAGATTTATTTTTGACCATTCAACTCAAACTTAACAGTGTCCTCTAGATCTCTTTATTGCCAAACTCAGTGGTCCCTACTCAGCCTTCATCTGATTTGCCATTTTGTGGAGGAATTTTTTTTACTATGTCATTTTGACTGTGTGGATCATAATCAACTGTGGCTGACTCTGAGAAGAATGGGAATCCCAGAACATTTAATTGTGCAAATATGAAACCTATACTTGGACCAAGAGGCAGTAGTCAGAACAGAGCAGGGTAACCCTGCATGGTTCAAAATAGGGAAGGGTGTAC
>NW_006399846.1:7307427-7319272 GCF_000299155.1 Elephantulus edwardii | reverse complement strand
ACAGGACAGAGCGGAGTTTAGGGCTGTTGTACATAGGGTCGCTATGAGTCGCAGGCGACTCGACGGCACATAACAACAACAACCGTCAAATCAGATCTGACTGGTACAGGAGGAGATTGTTCCTCCTTCTCCAGCAGAGCATCTGGTGGGTTTGAACCGTGCACCTCTGGGATTGCAGTGCAGCTTCTTGTCAATAGGCCACCAGAGCTCCCTAGATTCTTTAAACTGATCTAAAATATAATTCCTTTAATTTCTTTTCCTCAAACCATTTCTTCTATCTTCCCCTTCTCAGTAAATGGTACTGGCCATTCATCACTTGTTCAGACAGAAACCCCGCAGTCATCCTCCACTTCTCTTTTTCTCTCATGTCTCATCTGTCAGCACATGTTGTCCGTTCTGCCTTCCAAATCTCTCAAAATCTGACCTCCTCCACTGACTTTTCTGTCCATTCAGTCATAACTTTTTTAAAACTCTTCTCTTCATTTCCACTCTTGCCTTCCTGATTCCTACACAACAGCTAGACACTATTGTAAAAACATCAATCAGAGCTATTCTTTTATTAAAATTGTAATTTGAATCAATTTTTGTTTACAGAGCAAACTGATTTTACATTCAAATTTTAATACACCTTTTATGACAATAATTATAGTGTAATCAGGCTTCTGTTTCCATTAATCCTTCTACCCTTCACCTGCCTTATGAGCTTTATTCTTGGGCAGTTGCTGCCCTTTTGATCTTATTTGGTTGATTGTTCTGAGGTAATTTTCCTTCTTAACACTTTCTTATGCCTGCCTCTTCATTGATCTAACAATTGAATCCAGTGTTCTTAACATGGTTTACAATGTCTTTAAATGACTTGTCCTCTGTCCACAAAATTACATTTCCCCACCACTTTCTCTGCTCCAACCATTCAGACTTTCTTCCAGTCTTTGAATATGCTGATGTGTTGCTCTTCCCTCAGGACTTTTGTGCTCACTGGTTCCTCTGCCTGGAACTTGCCTATGTTGCCTTTGGTGAATTCTCTCCTCTTTCAGGCCTTTGTTTTAATGTCAGTGCCTTAGACAGAGCTTCTCTCAGCTATTTAAAATAGCATGGTACAGACTCTCAAGCCTTTTATCTCTTTATTTGCCTTATTACTTATGATCGCCTGCCATTGTTTTTTGTTTGTATTATCTGCTTTTCCTATTTAGACTATCAATTCCAGGAGATGATAGATTGAATCTCTCTGTTCACCATTATGTCCTCAATGGCTAGATTAATAAGTGGCACATAGTAGGTGTTCAATAAGCTTGTTAAGTTAATGGTTAAATGAATGGCTATAAATTACAGTGCTTCCATTCTGTGGAAATTACACAACAGTGAAATAAGATTAAATAGCTCTTTGTATATTAACTTCAAAATATCTCTTTAGTTACTTTTAATTTTAAACATCAAGTTTCAGAATAATGTTTTCTACAACCATATAATGATAATATTTTAAGAAAAAGTCTCTTAGGTCCCTTCCCTATTTTAATGACATGCTTTTTTAAAGTAGTGATGAACATTTAGATAACTTGAAAATATGCAAAATAAACCTCTATTCTGTTACTTACCTCTCCTAGATTGTGTTGGTATAAAGAGGTGGTAAAAACAGAGACCATCCTGGTGACTTTTTCTCCTAATTCTAGATCCAACCTCATGGGAACAAAGTTTACAGTTTATGACCATGGAGTCAGCCCAACCAAGGCCCAGGGCCTCGTAGAAAAGGCCCACACCCGGCAGGAGTTGGCAGCCATCTGTTATGTAAGTGCCATTCTCATAGCTTACCCTTTTCCGTCGTCTCCTGGATATGATGCTGGCACTTCAGAATTAATGTAGCAAAACTGAACTGCTAATCCTTCCCATCCACACATTTCTGTTTGTGTGATCTCTCTTCTGTTTCTGTATAATTTTCTTCATGTGTTTAATTATTTATCACTAATGAAATAACCAGTTTCAGTTACTTTTTAGTTTTGTAATAATTCATCCTCTACTTCCTCTGTTCCCTCTTCCTTTTCCTTCTGCCGCTGTATTAATTCAGGTCTTCCTTATTTCTTACCCAGTGACCAGAGGTTCAAGTAAGTTTAGTAATGATCTCCTTTCTTTCAGTGTTCTCCTGTCTAGTTGCTTCTTAAGTAAACCCTCCTAAAACAGCTCAGGTTAATCCAGTGTTCTTCGGCTCCAAATCTTTTACTGTGTACCCTCTGCCTACAAAATAAAGTCCTCATGCTTCAATCTCTACTTCCTGACTCCTCCAGAGGCACACTTCCCCTCCCTTTCCTGTCATTCTAGTCCCTGTAGCCCTCCTGTGTAATTGATTTGCTTCGTCCTACCGATATGTTCTTCCTGTTTGTCTAATCCGTTTTTACTGACGTCACCAGATAATCACATCCTGACCACTAGATGTAGTTGGCCTTCCTTTTCAGATGTCCCCATGGTACTCTGTGCTTCCTGTCATAATCCACATCATAATATTATTAATATTATTAATATTATTATTATTACATGTGAAGGTGGAACTGTATCAGAAACTGTAAATTCTTACAACTATATCCACACTAGTACTGGAGCTCGTGGTGTACTAGGCATCAGATAATTGTGAAATAAAAGACGGTCAGAAGGAGTAAACCCAACTGAGTTGTTTCATTTATCCCCAATGTCTCAATTTTACCATAAATTGAAATTATTCAATTGATCCCATCTTTGATCCCCATGAGCTCTTGTATGTCTGAGAACCATTTGACTTCACACCTTCTTTTTCCTGTCTAACCTCAGAATCACTTAAGTATTTTAACTTATGAATTATGTATGTCTTTTCTCCCACATACGTATTAATGTGTACACTCAAATTGAGACAGAGAAAGAGAGAATGTATTTAATGTGGAATGAAAGTTTACAGAGCAAATTGGTTTTCCATTCAATCATTCATAGACATTATGTTTTATGACAATTACAGTCACCACATTGTAAAGCATTCTTCACACTTTTACCCTCTGATTCTCATAAATAGTAATTCTCACCTATATTTCAATCATATAGTATCTTACCTTCATTGGGAAAGAAATACTTGTTGCTTATGTCAAAGTTGAACTGTTTACTCATTAGTCAGTTACCTCAAATTTCATTTCAGACTTAAGAGTGAAGTTTCAAGCTAATATATTCTATTTAAAGTCTAGGTTCAAACACCTGGTTTAGGTCTGAAAACAGTATTTTCCTGGTTTTGATCTTCACTCTCTTTATTTAGCGGCAGTAATATAATGCTATAATAGTTTCTGCTGCAGTTGGCTTTGTTAACATTTTATATGCCCAAGAAAGTCTCATGTTAAGAATATGGTCTCTGGTGGGGAGGGGTGGGCAGGGAGAAAAATGCAACAATTAAAATTAATTTATAAAAGAATATGGTCTATTTTTACTTCCCTTTTGCAAGTTCTGCATAATTTCCCTATCTTATAGGAAACAAATGTACTTGGATTTAAAGGTCCTCGGAAAATGTCTGTGATTATTCCAGGAATGAATATGAATCATGAACGAATACCATTTCGGCCACGAAATGTAAGTAAGATTTTTATTAGCAAGAGGAGTTTAAAAAGACAAGGAAACAATACAGAAGAGATGAACTAGAAAATGCATATAAGTATTTCTGTTTCTAAAATCTCAACATGAATGTGATTCATAATCTTTGTTGTTGTTGTTGATTGCTGTTGAGTCGAGCACAATTCATAGTGACTCTATGAACAAAAGAGCTAATGCCTTTCTATAGCTATCATAGTTCCTCCAAGTTCAGAGACTTTCCATAGACAAAAGCGGATGCCACTCCTGTTTCCAAATCTGTTTTAAAACTGGGAGCTCCACCAAACAGTGTCCACACTGGAAAACCATTATGGCATTTGACATCCCAGTGGCACAAGCTTCAGCGTCACAGCATACCAAGATTACCTCAGTACAGCAAATTGACAGAGTGATGTACAAAGTAGAAGACGGTTCCTCCAAAATATAACAACTCTAGTCTCACTTAGCAGTGGTTAAGTGTTGTCAAGTCGAATATGACTCATAGCAACCCTATGAACAAAAGACCTGAACTCTGTTCTATACTTACCATCATTTCTTTATGTTTCTCATAATCTTTAGAAGACCAATTATCCCAGGATCTCAGGGTAAGTCTCATTTCAGAAGTGTTACTAAAGTTGTTCATTCAAAATCACTTAGTGTACAAAGAAATTTGCTGAATGAATATTGGGTAAGGAAAAAAATAAAACAAAGCAGAAAACAGCTAGTTTAGTCTGTGGCTTTCTGAAGCAGAGAAAACATTACTCTATCTCTACAGTTGAGATTGAATACACTCTCAGAGTTCTCAGTACAAAGTGATGATTTTAATGATTTCCTCTCTGAGCAGGACCATGAGAGCTTACTTTCCAAATGGCAAAATAAAACAATGGAGAACTTGATTGAGCTGCACAACAAAGCTCCAGTCTGGAATGACGACACTCAATCCTACGTCCTAAACTTCCATGGCCGGGTCACTCAGGCATCCGTGAAGAACTTTCAGATCGTGCACGAAAATGACCGTAAGCCGGGGGAAGAGCTGGCTGGGAGCAGAGGAAAGATGTTCTTACAAGATGAGGAAAGGGGGATTTTCCGTAATTGATATGGGAGACTGTATGCAAATGGAGAGAATTATTTAGAAAGAGATTATTTCTTTGGAAAGGTAAAACTGGCATTTTAGAAAACTTCTAAACCATTGTGTGGAGGAGGGAGGGAAGTGTGAGAGATTTACTGTGGCAAATAGAGGAGTCTTGAGTAAGGCTGTTGCTGGGAGCAAGTGCGAAGAACTTTTCAGCGAAGGTTCCTGGGTAACAGCTCCTCAGACCTTGTACTGTTGTTCACCAAGTAAGCTACCTTCAGTGTCTCTCAACAAAACCTCCTGCTCTCTGTTGTTGAGAGGGAAGATAGAGGCTCAGCTCTTGATTAGTAGATACTACTGTTAATGCCTCTTTCTATTCTTCTCAAAAGTTCTTATTTTAACTTTCAAGAGACTGGATTATTAGTTGGAGGATTAATTGGAAGATCTTTTCTTCGTTTCTTAAATAGGCTTTCCCCCAGAACCTGCACATTATCTTCTAATGGCCCAATCTCTTTCTCTTTACAGCCGACTATATAGTCATGCAGTTTGGACGTGTGGCAGATGATGTGTTCACACTGGACTACAACTACCCACTGTGTGCACTTCAGGCCTTTGCCATCGGGCTTTCTAGCTTCGACAGTAAGCTCGCATGTGAATGAGAGCGAAAACAAACACCAACTGGACTTTCTCACTGCAGAGCTTCCAGAAGCAGTTACCTCCCTTGCCCTTAGACATGAAAGCAGCAGTTTGTCTCCTGAGAATGATCCCTGAATGTATACACACACCAAAAAACACACCTCTCTCTTTCTCTCTCCCTCCTTTGCCTTTTTCAGGCTTGGTTAGTGGTTAACAGTTCTGCCTGGGTAAGCGATTATTCAAAGCACAGAGAGGGTTCCTGTCCTGAGCCCACTAGTGGCCCCTGAGGTGGTTGTGGCCCACAGGTCCTGTGCTGCAAGAGTCACACGTCTGCTTCCCAGGGAGGGACAATTCCCCAAGTTGCCTTGATTCACAGAGTTGGCAGACTTTTCCTGTGAAGGGCCAGATAGTAAATAATTTCAGGCTTCATGGCATATATTCTCAAGACCACTCAATTCTGCCTTTGCAGCACAAAAGCAGCCACAGACAGTTCATAAGTGAATGTGCGTGGCTGTGTTCCAGTACAGTGTAATTTACACAAATAGCCAGCAGGCTAGGTGTGGCCAGTGGGCCACAATTTACCAACACCTACTTTGCTGTTACGTACCAGTGAGTTGGAACCGACTCATAGTGGGTTTTCTGAGGCAGTTAATTGCACAAGAGGAGACTGTCCACCATTCTCCTGTGGAGCAGCTGGTAGAATCAAACCGCCTGCTTTTGGGTTGGTAGCGCAACTCCTTACCACTAAGCCACTAGAGTTCCCTAATACATACATTAGGTGCATCTAAATCATCTGTATGAAGCTTTCCTGGTTTAGTGCCAGGGAGTTGTGCTGCCAGCCCAAAGGCAAGCAGTTCAAATCTACCAGGTGCTCCATTGGAGAAAGATGAGTAGCCTCCTCCCACGTGATTTCCTGCCCATGAAAACCTGCTGGAGGGTCAGCTGTGAGTCAGTCCCAACTCGACAATACAAAACAAGGACAATAACATCTATGGGCTTAGACATCTTCCAAAATGGGACTATGTAGGAAGCAGCAGTCCTCCAGATCAGATTTAAGAGGTCTTTGAGCTGCATGTGCTGTTAGGAAGCTTTTTTCTCTTAAGTCATACTGAAGGCTTAAGCTGTGTGTCCTGCCAAGCTCCCCCATAGGGAGAGGTGACAACAGACATTTTATCCACCCAGAAGAAATGCTTAGGCTCATTAGGAAATAAATCCAGAATCGTGTGGGGTTTTTTTTTAATCACAGGAAGTGTGCTGTTTGTTTCCCAGAGCCAGCCTGCTTTCCCCTGGGCCTGGGAAGGCGGTAATCAGAGTCTTCTCCCTTTCTTCCTTTAGAGCAGGTTGGCCAGCAGCGATCTCGGTCAGAGTGACTGTGGCCCAGTTTGTCATCAAGGATGTGAGAACTGTAGGGAGCTCTGTAGCACTGTGTATAGACATGCAGCCTGTAGAGAGCTGTGCTGCTAACCCAAAGGCCAGTTCAAATCCACCAGCCACTCTGAGGGAGAAAGATGGGCAACCTCCTCCTGTGTGATCCACTACCTTAGAAGGCTACGGGAGGTTCGGCTCTGAGTGAGTTCAGGCTCAACAGCAGTGAGAGCGAGCGAACTGTGAGAACTTTATGTAAGTGTCTTCATTTCAGTTTAGGCTTTACAGCATAAAATCTAAAGATGACTTACAACAATTAAGACAGAGTAACTTGACAGTTGCCAGCATTTTGTACCTGGGAGTGCCTTCCACAGCTGTATAACTGTGGAGAAGTTAGGATGGAGGAAACAGATACCTGTAGACAGTGTAAGAGGCAAGCTAACTTTATCTTGACATTTTTATTATCAAAAGCAGAGAGGTGACGACGGCACATGAGGACCAGCTCCCTGAAGCCCAGTGCATTGGCCCCCTGCCACTAGTCCTCACAGGTTTTAAGATTTCTGCTGACTTTTCCCCCTTATTAGCACCTCCCCACAAATCTTCTGACCTGACCCAGAGTGCCTCTGAATCTTGAGGCTCCAGAAATTTTGTGTGCTCTACAAAATAGAGGAAGACCCTCAAAATGATGGATTGACACAATACAGTGACTGCAGAAGTGGGCTTGAACATATCAGAGATCCTGAGCATGGCACAGAGAGAGCAAGACTCAGCTCTGTTCACAGGGTCACTGCAAGTCATAGTTGATTGAATGGCGCCTAACAGTAACAACATACAGCACTGTTCACGTCCCAGGCTTTTGCACTGAGCTGTTTGCCAGCATACAGCCACGTGAAGGAGCGGGAGGTGGGAAATACAAAGACTTCTGTGCTCATCCCCACTGACAAGTTCTACTTGCTTTGTTTTGGCATGATTGGTTTCCATCTCAGGCATGCTTCCCATCAAGTGCCTCATCTCCAGAAGTGCCCTAACACCGCCCTCCCCACAGTCCTGATGGACTGAGGAACAAGACGTCCTTGTTGAAAACAGAAAGCATTGCACTTACCTCTAGTTGCAATTTATGGCAGGCTCTGGGGAAGGGGTACCTGAGTTTGGCGACTGGATGTAATCTTGCTTCCTTCTCCTCCTCCTCCTGGCTCAGAGAGAGATGTCCTCAGCTCTTTGTGCTCCTGTTCAAGTGCACAGATGATTGGTTTTATAGAAATCCTATTTATATCTTTTGTATGCTACAGAAATAAAAGGTAATTTATATAAAAGTGTATATGTTACAGTTCTTTACGAAGTCCCCTCCCTCAGAGAGTTCCTACAGTCCTGTAACAATAATTTTCATCACTTGCCAATAGTGAACAGATCACTTCTTTGAAACCAGGTAAGTTTCAGCATGAACTTTCCCCCTTGAGTGGAGCTGTAGTTTGCAGACCAAGGAGTCTGAATCCCAGTGGCCTCTGGATACATCATGCCTTTGATACCAAGAGTTTGACCACAAGCAAGCAGAAATCCTACTGTTAACAGGTGCTCATGAATGCCCACTGATTGAGCAGCAAAACACTAATAGTGAAATATATCCCATCTCTTGCATCTCAGTGGTTACAATTCAGAGCTACCTTATGCAAACGGAAAAACATTTGTGTTCACAAGTTTTTCCTGCGCTCCTTGTTCTAAGTACTGTCCTGATGGTAACAATATCAGGAAGTGGGGCGAGCCTTAAAGGCAGGAGCAGAGCTGAAGTTAGGTTTGATTTTATTCCTTCACCTTAATTTTTCCCTTTGACCTGAAGTTCTTGGCTGAGGTACATGTTTGGCCCAACATACTTGTTTTTACATATTTTTCAGTACCTAGGAATGTATCAGTGGTCACTACCATAAAAGTTCTCAAGTGTTATCCAAAGAGACCTGAAAAAGTCCTCTCCCTGTTTTTTTAACTATAATTTTTTAATTGGAAAACAAATACACAACTTGGAATGGATAAAAATATGGAACACTTCATGAATCTGCATGTCATCCTAGCGCAGGGGCCAGGCTAATCTCTCTGTCATTCCAACTTTAGTATACGTGCTGCTGAAGCAAGCACCAAAAGGTCCTTTTTTGATCAGACATTTAGTACAAGCCATCCTTCTCCAGTGGAGCATCTGGTGGATTCGAACTGTGCACCTTTAGGATTGCAGTTCAGCTTCTTGCCACTAGGCTACCAGAGCTCCCTTAGACCTGAAAAGATCATTCATTCTTTTTATGTGTGTACCGTCAGATTGGATCTCACTGGTACAGGAGGCGATTGTTTCTCCTCCTCCAGCAAAGCATCTGGTGGATTTGAACCATGCACCTTTGGGATCACAGTACAGTTTCCTGCCACTAGGCCACCAGAGCTCACCTAGACCTGAATTCTTAAATGTTGGGTGATGCCTCTTAATAACTGGAGTGGAGAAAAGTAGTAAAGCCTTAGAATGGGAGATGTAGACATGAGCACTTTGAAGAACAGATGTGTGAGACTGCATTACTGTAAGAATGGTGGAGAGCCAGGCACATCACAGGAGAATGATCAGCTGCCATCTTTGGGAGGGAACCATCATATTTAAGCAAGGCAATGTTACTCTAAATTTCATATATACGTAAATTTGTCTTCACTCAAACAGTTGAACCAATGCCTACTTGGAACAAATTCTTCATCACAATCACCTCTTTGCACCTATGTAACTTAAATCATTAGGCTTTGAGTCATTCCTTGCACTAAAAACCAAAACCATCCCCACAGTCTCGGATTCATGTATGTATCAATGAGTTGAAACCAGCTGACCCTCAAGCTAGTTTTCAGAGGCTGTAAATTGGACAAGGGCAACTATCTTTCTCTGTGGAACAACTGGTGGATTAGAACCATGTGCCTTTGGGTTGGCAGCACAACTCCTTACCACTAGGCCACCAGAGCTCTCTTTTTAGAGTCATACGGATCCTATGACAGTAGAACTGTCCTTTAGAGTTTTCTAAAGCTGTAGATTTTTTTATTTTTTTCAGGCTGCAGATTTTTATGGAGGCAAATGCCTCATCTTTATCTCAGAGCTGCTGGTGGGTTCCAACCACCAACCTTACAGCAGCTTACCCGGACACACTTTCTTGCACTAAATAAAGTAAAATGGCCATATTCACCAGTGGCAACTCACTTAAAAATTACTCTTTTTATTCATTCATTGAATTCATTTTCTTCCCTTCCCCTCTGCCAGTCAACTTTATGGTGCACTTCTTGTTCCAGGTTGTTGTTGCTTACAAATTCTTAAAAGACACAAGAGCCAATCTCATTCATAACCCAGGAAACATCTGAAGCTTACTCCTGTGGAGAGAATCTTGGGATATTGCACATTACCTTTCTCCTAGGCCTTCTGGTCTCTCTTTAGAATGGTTCCTGCCTTCAATGTGCTTATGCCCAAAGCCTGCTTTTCTCTGGAATTTTTCAAAATGGAGCTCCACAAGGGGCTCACCAAGGTTTGCCAGTGTTTATTACAGCTTCCCTAACATACTAAGTAATTGTACTGGATCATTTTGCCTCCTCCTCACTTTTCATCTACTCACTGTCATGTTGTTAGATGCTGTTGAGACGGTTGAGTCATAGCGACCATATGAACAACAGACCTAAACCCTTTTCTGTCCTGGGCCATCTACATCATCTCTGACATACTTAAGCCCATTGCTGAGTCACTGTGTCAATCCATCCCATTGGGAATCTTCCTATCTTTCACTGACCCTCCACCTTTCCAAGCAAATCCTTCTCCAAGGAATAGCCTCTCCTGCCAACATGCCCAAAATATTTGAGATAAAGCATCCTCATCCTTGCCTGGAAGGAGCATTCTGGCTGCACCTTGTCCAAGATACACCTGTTTGCTCTTTTGGCAGTCCATGGGGTCATCAGCACACTTCTCTAACACCAGAGCTCACAGGCATCAATTATTCTACTAATTCATTGTCCAGCTCTCAGGTGCATAGCAAGCGACTGAAGAAACATGGATTGAATCAGGTGCACTTTCGTCTTCAAACTGACATAATTGCTCTTCAGTATTTTGGAGAGATCCTTGACAGCTGCTTTATGCAGTGCAGTACATTTTCTGATCTCCTGACTGCTGGTACCAAGGGTGTTGATTGTAGATCCAAGCAAGATGAAATCATTGACAACTTCAGTCCTTTCTCATTCTATCATCATGTTGCCTATTGGCCCAGGGGTGAAAACCTTTGTTTTGTTCCTGTTGAGATTTAATTCATATTGAAGGCTGTAGTCCTTGGTCTTCTGCAGCAAGCACCTCAAGTCCTCACTTTAAGCAAGCAAGGCTGTGCCATCTGCATAATGCACATCATTGATGAGTTTTCCTCTGATCCTGATGCCACCTTCCTCTTTATAGAGCTCAGCTTCCCAAAACTGTTCAGCATACAGATTGAATGGATATGAAGAAAGAAAACCTCCCTGACACACCCTCTTCCTGATTTAAAACCTTGCAGTGTTTCCTTGCTCGTTTTGGACAACAGCTTCTTGATGTATAGACTCTGCATATGCACAATTAAGTGTTCTTGGATTCCCATTCTTGTCAATATTAGTCATAGTTCATTATGATCCCGATTAAACAGGCCCACTTAAACCACAGATGGTTTTGTGCCACCACCTACTGACCAAATCAGTGCATTACATACTTAACTGAGTGGTTAGCACCGATTGTTTAATCCAGGTAAGTGAGGCACGAAGGGCCTAGTGACTCCAAGACCTGACCACTGTCATGTCTTTGTGTGTGACTCTCCTGAGGACAGTGATATTCCATAATTTAGAAACTAAAATATTTTAGGTAAAATGCTTGGGACCTAGTAGATGGTAAGCACTTACTATAGATTGGCTGTAGATAATAATACTGTTTTTACTAATGTTCCCTTAATACAGAACAGTGCATTTTTATAACCTTTGTAAAGCTTTTTAAATTTTAAACATTTTATAATTACTTATAAAGCAGTCAATGCTTTTCCAGGGAGTTACGAAGAGAAAGAAAATAGCTGGTTTAATGGGGCTAAACAACTCAGCTCCAATCCGCCTTCACTTTCCTTCTTAATCCTTTTTATTATTATTATTATTATTATTATTATTATTATTATTATTATTATTTTTGTGTGCGTGTACCGTCAAATC
>NW_006399846.1:7293325-7307327 GCF_000299155.1 Elephantulus edwardii | reverse complement strand
TATTTTTGTGTGCGTGTACCGTCAAATCAGATCTGACTGGTACAGGAGAAGATTGTCCCTCCTTCCCCGGCAGAGCATCTGGTGGATTCGAACCGTGCGCCTCTGGGATTGTAGTTGCAGCTTCTTGCCACTAAGCCACCAGAGCTCCCCTTCTTAATCCTTTTTTTAAAAAAACAAAGTGAAACAAAACAACTTGAAGTAACAGCTTAGGCAAAGGGATAAAAACAACTCTGATGCTGGTAGAAAATGTTAAAACAATGTAAAAGTAAAATGAGCTCCCCTCATACTCTGCTCAGTCTTTGGGGCCATCAGCCCATGCTCCTTTGCAAAGTGTCAACATGGTATGGCCTGGAAGTCTATGAGAAAAAGAGTAAAGCTGAGGAGGTCAAAGTGCAGGGAGATTCCTTTCTTGTCCTTGTGGTTTAAAGTAGTTGTTAAGCCTTAGGGGTTTAACCTCTCAACTGACCACCATGGACCTGGATGTTGATCCTTATGACTCTTAATTATTCCAAGGATAATTATTCAGCTAATGGGTAAGTTCACTCTTCTGATGTCTGGGACAGCCAAGTTAGGAAGGAAAACAGGCTGAGGAGAACAGTGTGTCAGAAGACAGCTAGGTATTTCATCAAGATTTTTCAAAGTTGAAGCTATATATAATTTCCATGCATTACTCAGGACAAACTACACCAGGGTAACATAGAATACGACCTTTAAACACTGCTTTCTCACAATATCACCAAAGAAAAGGAAGACATGGAGAGTACACAGTAACAGCAAAGTTAAACACTTCTACAAACACAACACCAGAATATCAGCAAACATAAACACTAATCCACAAGTGGACACATAGGCAGGCAAGATGAACAGATAGGACCAGACATAGGTTTGGCACATCATATCTCCACACTTACATTAGTATATGATGTAAGTATAGCCTCATGTCTAGCAGTGTCAACAAAGAAGTTATGCAAACTTCTTAAGCATAAGCAGACACCTTGAGATAGTGATTTGGTGGTGGTGCGCTTTGGCAGTTAGCATAATTTAGTCCACAAAGGCAATGTTTTACACTCTCCCTTGATGAGTAGTGACCAGGACAGTAGCCAACTAGCAAACTTTTACGTTTTTAGAAACTTAACTTCCCAAGTGCATCTATTGGTCTCTCCCTGTCCAAAACAGAGAAAAGGAAAGAAAAGCAAAGATGTACTGAAACAATAAGTCCAGAAGACCAACGGACTACACCAACCTCAACTTCGATGCCCTTGAGAGGAGCTGGATGCTGCCCAGTTCCCACTGCTCACCACTCTGAAAGGGGCGTGGAGGGGGTGGACCAAAAATGTAGAACAAAACTAGAAAATAGAAAAATAGCCAGACTTACTGGTTTAACAGAGACTGGTAAAACCCTTTATTTACCTTCTGAAGCTAGAATAAAATTCACAAAACAATGGCTCAACTTTCAGCCAAACAATACAGTCCCATAGGTGAACAGCTTCAGGGAGGTACTCACTTCCGAGAATAATCAACTATCTAAGGTCAAAAGGGCAGCATTTGCCTGATGATAAAGTTCAGAAGGCAAGAAAGGAGAGGACAGACTAATGAAAATAAGAGTCATGCACTGCAATCCCAGAGGTGCGCAGTTCAAATCCATCATATGCTCTGCTGGAGAAGGAGGGACAATCTCCTCCTGTACCAGTCAGATCCGATTTGACGGCTGTTGTTGTTAAGTACCGTGGAGTCGTAGGCGACTCATAGCGACCTTATAACTCAAGTCCTCAACATTTGTGTGATTTTCATCCTCTCTCCGGGTTCATAGAGTTTCCGGAGGCAAGCTATTATAGAAGTGGATGCCACTCCTCCTTCCAAGCTTGTTTTAATTGGGGAGCTCCACCAAACACTGTTCACCATAGGTAACCATTAACACATTTGACACATCAGTGTCACAGTATTCAGCTTCACAGCAAGCACGAGTTACCTCTGTACGGCAAGTGGACACATCAGGGCTATATGACCTAAAAGAATGTTTGACCAAAAACGATGAAAAACAGGCCTAGAGGCCGCAGATTAAAAGTCACCCACCTGTGCTCGCTTCGGCAGCACATATACTAAAATTGGAACGATACAGAGAAGATCAGCAAGAAGTGTTCCATATTTAAAAAAAAAAAGTCACCCACCTTTGGCTTGGTAGCATCACTTTCTCTCCACTAGGCCATTTGATTTCTCTCTATTTTGGTGTTATTGTTAAGTGTCGTGGAGTCGTAGGCGACTCATAGCGACCCTATGAATGAAAGTCCTCAACACTTGTGTGACTTTCATTCTTTCTCCAGTTTCATAGGGTTTCCGGAGGCAAGCTATTTATAGGAGTGGATGCCACTCTTGCTTCCAACCTTGTTTTAACCGGGAAGCTCCACCAAACACTGGATTTGATGGTACACACACACAAAACTATAAAATAAAAAAGGGGGTTTTTTATAAAATGAAAATGAGCATCACAGGGAGAAAATGGGAATAGTATACAATGAGTATTGTAATTCATGTTTTAAAACAAAATGTTTGAGGAAGACTAGGAATGTGCATTCAACAATCGAGGAGTTTGAGATCTTCCAAAACCAAACCAAACCAAAATGTGTATAACTGATTGAATGGAAAAAAGAGAACTATTAAAACTATTTTTAAAAAGTTTCCTAATTTTCCCTTCTGTCAATCTTAGATTGCTCTAGGTATAAAGATAAATTTTAAATTGTAACAATCACACATGCTTCAAGAGAATTTTTAAAATACTAAAGTCAAGTTTTTTTTCTAACACATAGCCTCTTTGCCCACCCCACTCCAATAGTTAATAAATGTTTTAATCTTTCTAGCAGTTATTACTAAATATAAAAATAGAAGTATTTGTAACTTCTCATCCTTTGGGCAATAGATCCAGTTCTGTAGCTTGCTGGAGCTGGTTCCTTATCAATAGACTCCTTCTTCCTGCCTATTTATGCCTCACACATTTCCACTGTGGGAAGTACCACAGGTTTTTGTGGGACTGCTGTTTTGTTTTCTTTTTCTTGGTGTTATAAGCTCGCCTCCTGTAGATGGACATTCAGTACGACATGTAATGTTTCCATGAATGTGAACTGAGCACAACGCTTCTCCAGGCACTCAAGCAATTTATTTTAATCCTCTCCCTTCTCACTCATTCCACTCAATAATTCCCACAACTTTACACCTTTACACTTGATGTCTCCTAATCCTGGAGCGTTTCTGAAGCTCTTCAGGGTTGTCTGCCTGCCTACTGGGCATCTTTGGATGGGCCACTGCTGTGCTGTCTAATATGACAGCTACTATTCTGTTAGTCTAGTGGTAAGAAGCTGCACTGCAATCCCAAAGGCATGAGGTTCTAATCCACCAGCTGCTTGTGAGGAAAATATCATCCTGTGTGATTAACTGGCTCTGAAACACCCTGTAGTGAGTCAGCTATGGATCATTTCCCACCTGACAGTACACAACAACAGTCACATTAGTGGCTATTCATTCAATTGCCAATGTCAGATGGATCTTGTACTGGAAGAATGTCTATCTGTGTGTACTGGGAGAATGTCTATCTGTGTTTCATTGACAAAGCAAAGGCATTTAACCATGTGAATCACAACATATTGTGGCTAAACTTGAGAAGAATGGGAATCCCAGGACACCTGATTGTGCTCATGTGAAACCTATACTTGGACCAGGAGGCAGTCATCAGAACAGAGTAGGGAAACACTGCTCTGTTCAAAATCAGGAAAGGAGTGCTTCAGGGATGCTCCTGTCTCCATACCTTTTCAGTCTATATGTTAAATAGATAATTCAGGAGGCTGGGTTTTATGAGGAGGAGTGTGGCATCAGAATTGGAGGAAGACTTATCAACAACCTGCTTTATGACATAACCTTGCTCTCTGAAACTAAGGAAGACTTGAAGCGCTTGCTGCAGAAAGTTAAGGCCTGCAGTCTCCAATATGGATTGAAGAAGCTCAACATCAAGAAAACAAAGATTCTCACTACTGGGCCAACTGGAAGCATCATAATAGATGGAGAAGAGAATGAGAAAGTTACCAATTTCAACTTGCTTGGCTCCACAATCAACACTCTTGGCATTAGCAGTCAGAAAATAAGACAAACTGCATTGGGAAAATCTGTGCCATCAGGGATCTCTCCGCAGTTCTGAAGAGCAAGGATATCAGTCTGGACACTAAGGTGTACCTGATCTTCACAATTACTTGCTATGCATCAGAGATCTGGACAGTGAATAAAGATGAGAGAAGAACTGATGTCTTTTGAGTTGTGGTACTGGAGAACAGTATTAAACATACCATGGACTGCCAAGGGAACAAACAGATCTGTCTTGGAGAGGGTGAAGCCAAGTTGCTCCTTGGAAGCAAGGATTTTGAAGGTCCATCTCATATACTTTGGGTATGTTGCCCAGAGGGACTAGTCCCTGGAGAAAGACATCATGCTTAGAAGGGTGGAGGGACAACATGAGAGGAAGATCTCTGGTTGAGATGTGTAGACTTAAGTGACTGGGATAATAGGGGAAAGTGTGTCGGAGACAGTGAGATTGGCTGAGGATAGTGCAAGGTTCTGAGTAATTGTGCATAGGGTAGCTATAAGTTGCAACCAACTCAATGGCACATAACAAAACAATTAGACGGTTAAATATAGTTGCAATCATCCTTTTTCTGACTATAAAATACGTTTATTGGAACCCTTGGATAATGCCAAGGGCTAACACATTAGATGGCTATCTGAGAAGCGAGAGGTATGAATTCATCAGAAGCAGCAGTCTATTTCTAACAAATCCAGTCACTGAATAAATAGAACTCAGCCAGTGGACGATAAGAAGTCTTGATACATGGTACAATGTGCAGGAATTTGTAAGACAAATTCCAGTATGCCAAATGAAAAGAGTCAGCCACAAAAGGACAAGTATTATATGACTTCACTAATATAAAGGAAGCTCTGGTAGCCTAGTGGTAAGAAGCTGTGCTACAACCCCAAAAGCATGGCGTTAGAATCTACCTGTTGATACAGCTCTGTAGGAGGAAGATGAACAATCTCCTTTTTTTTAAAGTGTAAAATAGTAAAGATAGATTTATTAGAAAGTTACACACCCCCCAAAGGGATGGAAGGTGGTGTGCTAGAGATGAGTCTCTATGTCCTCCTTCTCTTGCTGGGCCTTGGGCTGGAGTCTGGACCAATGAGACGATGCCACGGAGAGTTCAATGGTCTTATTCTAGTTCCTGTTCTCTGATGGCATTCTTGTGCCCAAAGTGTCTACTTCTTCTGACATCACTCATGTGACCAAAAGCACCAATACCATGAATGTCAATATTCACTTCCTGGTTTTGATAACTTAAATTTCTAAGCATAAACTTTTGCCTCTTTTCTTGGTTCTTATCCTAACATTCCCCCCTGGAGAGACCAATCCTATAAAATCTTTTCAGTTTTGAACAATGATCACTTTAGCTGCTTTATTCTGGAATTGGGTGTTGTCCTGCCACCAGGGGCTCTGAATCTCTCCATGCCCCTGCTTTTGTGGGTTCCTAAATGCTCTGACCACCATGCCAAGTGAGTTGACTGGCATAGGTTTAGGAGGCACAGTTGAATAAGATGATATCCTTGTAGAACCATCTGCTTAATGTTATAACACTTGGAGCCAATTATATGTTTGGGTCGACTTGATGATGGTGGGAAATCCGTGCTCTCGAATTATCCTGGGTTTCTGGTGCCAAAATGTTACCGTGCAACCAATGTCCTAGTTTGCCCTCTTGTACAGGCAAAAGCATTACACCAGGTGGAAGAGACTAGAGACAGGTACAAGGTAGTACACGTACTGCAATTTTAGTGTTTTTTGAAAGAGCAGACTTTAGTCCACAGAGTATGAAAATGTAGGCTGAAGCTTTTTATTAGAGCACAGGAATGAGAAGAAAGAGATGAGGTGGCAGGAATGAAGGTAAAATAGTAAAGACAGGCTTATTAGAAAGTTAAGTCCCCAAAGGGACTGACCGCCCTCCCTGAAAGGAAGTGGAGGTTAGGCTGGCAATCTCCTCGAGGGATTGTCTCTGAAAACCTGCTGGAAGGTCAGCTATAGGTTGGTTCTGACTTGATAGTAGCTAATAACAAAACAAAGACAAGAAAAGGCAAATACGTAGGAAGCTCTCGTAGCCTAGTGTCAAGAAGCTGTGATGCAATCCCCAAGGTACGGCGGTTCAAATCCACCAGCTGCTCTGTGGGTTGGAAATCCCCCATGCTATTAAATGCTTCTGAAAACCCACTGGAGGGTCAGCTGTAGGTTGGTCCCAACTTGATGGTACACAACAACAATAATATAGAGAACGAAGTTTATTAATGGTTACCAGGGATAGTGAGGAGAAGAACATGTAGAGTGGTAAGAGTGATGGGAAAATTGCATTGATTATTGTCATTGCTATTAAGAAATTCTACCTGTAAGAAGTTAACTGGCAAAAGTTGTGAGGTACACCTATTTATAACAAGCAAAAATAGTAGCTGCTGAGGCCACACAATCAAAAGCCTCTCATTCGTTGGTTTAGGGTCATGGCTACAGGAGACATCCAGTTAATTGGTCTAATTATATGTTTAGAGCTTCTGTTCTATCTCACATGTTCTCAAGTTGGTTTATTTCATAGTGCCTGCGGTCTACACAGTTTGCTAGCAGTTATTAACATATCTAAATTGCACTCTATTTGCCTGGATCAACAGAGGAAGAAAAAGAAGCAGGAATAGAAAGAGGATATGGAATGTGTGGTCAGATGCCTCCATGAACAACTGAGTGCTTGGTCATGTGCAGGAGGACAGGATGGTGGTGCCTGGCTGTCATTACCGAGCTACGAGATAAAAACAGTATGAAGAATCCTGATCCAAAGGGAAATCATGCAGAACAGAATTTTAAATGCTCATGGATGCCACATTTTCTTATGTCATACAGCCTGAACGAACCTCTGAAACTACTGCCCTGAGGCAATCATTAAAATTTTAATCGGAAATACCCTCTAAAATCTTTGTAAAATCTTTTGCTTGACTAACAAAAGCTGTCTGCCTTGATCATTATGCTCTTTTAAGAACTATCTATGTGGCATCAAATTGATGAAAGTAATTTCAAAGATTTGATGGAAACCTTAGATGGCAATGAGTTTATTAATGGCTGAGAAACATCTAAAAAACCCAAAGTCATAATGGTTGTATAACTCAGAGAATATCATCAGCATCACTGAGCTGTCCATGTAGAAACAGGGAAACTCGGGTATGTTTTGCTGTGTATATTTCCAATAACAATCAAATAAAAATTTTTAAAATGAAGACCCCATGGAGTGCAATTCTACTCTGATGTCATGGGCCACTACAAGTCAGAACTCAATGGCAACTTGTTAAAGGTTGATATAGAAAATAAAGAAAAAAGCAGGAAAATAAAAACCCCTTATACTAATTTTCTCAGTTGTTATTGTTATGTGCCATCGAGTCTCTTGTGACTCATAACGACCCTGTACAACAGTCATGAAACCTGCTCTATCCTTTGCCACCTTTACTGTCTCCAACACATCTACCCTCATTACCCCAGTCACTGTAGCAATCCATCTCATCAGTGGTCTCTCTCTTTCTCCATCCCTCCACTCTTCCAAGCATGATGTCCCTGGGGTCCAAGGAACGGTCCCTCCTTGCAACATACCCAAAGTATGTCAGACAAAGCCTCAGGATCTTTGCCTCCAAGGCTGGTTTCACCCTCTCTAGGATGAACCTATTTGTTCTCCTAGCAATCCTTGGTATATTCAACACTCTTCTCCAGTACTACAGCTCAAAGACTTCAATTCTCTATCATCCCTAGTCATTGTCATATATATATGATTGGGTTTTGGTGTTTGGTGTTTTTTTTTTTTTTTTTGAGTTCTTTCTTTTTGCTATTGATTGCTTTTCTTTTCCTTTTTCAGTTGTGATTTTAGTACAAGTTTACAAAGAAATTGGTTTTTATTCATATACATTTTCCTCCCTCTCCCTCCCCCAATTAACTTTGTAATGAATGCTTGTCTTGTTCCAGATTTACATATTTTTATAACCTGCTTTTTCACTACTTAAACTATCAGTTTGTCTGATTTATTGAAAACATCTTGCTGCAAAGAATCCCATCATATGGTTGTGCTTGGATTTGTTTAAGTGTCATGTGGATTATTTGCTCAATTGTGATCAAATGGATTGGGAAACCCAAAATGCAGTAAAGGAATGGAAATACCAGTCAACACATGCTGGAAGTGATAGGATTTTTTATTTTACTTCTGGAATATATCTGGCACAAATACTCTCCCCACATCAAAGCCAGCTTTGACCACAGCCCTGTCCTCTTCCTCCTGTACCACCCATCACCAGGCTGGAGTACAGATCCATTTGCAGGATGAGGTAGAGTGGTCTGGATTACCAGGAAGTGAGCTGAGGGTAGTCAGATGGAGCTCTTCCAGTTTGGTCCAGATGGTGAGATATTCCACAAATAGATTCATTCCTGATAGTCAAGTGTTGTCATTTAAGAAATTACTAATATGCTTAAGAAATGTAAATACTCCTCAGAAGGGCAGGATGGGTATAAAACACTTTCAGTCTTTGTTGTTAGTTACCTAAATAGAGTGGGTTCCAATGCATGGCTGCCCTGTGTGTGCAGAGAACGGCTCCAGAGAATTTTCATGGCTATGACCTTTCAGAAGCAGAAAAACAGGCAGTCTTTCAAGGCGCATCTTGAGTGTGTTTGAATAGCCAATCTTTAGTTTAGTCATTGATAGCACCATTCAGTGACAATTCAGAATCTGAAGATCTTCTATGATTTGAGCCTTCATGGTATGATGTCTGGTTACTAACTGAAAGGTTGATGACTCAGATCCACCAGCCCCTCCACAGGAGAAAGATGAGACAGTCTCCTCCTATAAAGACTTCAAGCCTTGGAACCCAGTGGAGGTTCTTCCAAACGATTGGCAACTGGATGGAAGGTGGTGATGAGTAGGAACTGACTCAAGGAACTTGGGGCTTGGGTTTTTGGGTTCCTTTAGTCAACAGGACCTCATCAGCCCTTGAACCAAAGATCTCTGAAGATGCAAAGTTCTCTAGAAACCTGTGAAAGTATGGACCTGAAGGCAGATGTCCTGCAGACCAACCGTTCCAGATTAGTTTCATTTAAAAGCAGTATCACTGAGGCAGTTAATGTGACCAAACAAAATGTCGATGAATGTTTATATGAAAAACTAACATGATTTGTAAGCCTTCATTCAAATAAAAAGAAATACAAAAGTAATGTCACTGACTTGTACATGTGAAGAATGTTGAGATGGCAAATATTTTGTTACTGAAATGAGAGAAAAAAACCAAAATCCTAAGGAGTAATAGTCTTGGAGAGTTAAGATTTGGAGAAGATGAAGAGGTCTGATCTCCAGGTTTCCTCTCAGCAGCTTTTGTGTTAACTGGGAAGCAAGTGCCACTTTCCAGTTCTCACTCTGTACCTGGCTGAACTCAGCTCCTGACTCAACCTTTAGTTTGAACTCCTTAGCTTGGCTAAAAACACCATTAACTGTTCAGTTATTAAAGTTTAGTGATTTCTGTTCTCTCTCGCACCCTTACAACCAAACTAGTCATCAATACTTGTTGATTTTGCTTCTGGAATATTTCTTTTACTCTCTCTCAACTTTAACCCCACTGCTAGAGTTAAGAGCACCTAGCTCTCTAATCTACACCCAATACTGTTGCCAGAGGCTTCTTCTGACATAGGAGATGATGATGACACATCTGTTCATCAGTATGGCTTACAACACTCTTTATAATATTGCTACAACTTATTTTAATGTTATTCGCCACACCCCGTATTGTCCCGTCACGGCTGCTGGCAAGACCTTTTCCCTAAAAGTGACCCCTTTTTTACAGGACACCAAACTTTTGCACATCCTACTCTGTATGTACATTTCATTAACTGCTTTGTCTTCTTGAGCTGCTCTTTGAAATCTGCTCATCTCTCTTCAGCATTTCTTCCCTTGTTTTTGCCTCTCAACATTCTTGTGCAAATTTCAGTCTTTCTGAAATCTATTTTGGTCTTTTTTTTCTTCTCTGTCTTTAGCTTTCTTCATGAATGATATCCTTGATGTCCTCCCACAATTCATCTGGTCTTTGGTCATCAGTGTTCAATGTATAAAATCTATTCTCAAGATGGGTTTTTTAATTTTTTTAAAAAAATTTTATTATTGTGTGTGTACTGTCGAATTAGATCCAACTGGTACAGGAGGAGATTGCTTCTCCTTCTCCAGCAGAGCATCTTCAAGATGGCTTTAAATTCTGGTGGGATAGAGTCAAGGCTGTATTTTGGATCTTGTGAACTTGTTTTAATTTTATTCAATTTCAATTTGAACTTGCATGTGAGTAATTAATAGTGTGTTCCACAGTCAGCTCTTGGCTGATATGGAGCTTCTCCATTATTTCTTTCCACAGATGTGGTCAGTCTGATTCTTGTCAAGTACATCAGGTGAAGTCTATGTGTATCGTTGCCATTCATGTATTTTTTAAAAGGTATATGCAATGAATTTTCATTGATTGAACAAAATTCTAACATTTGTTTTCCAGCCTCACTTCTATCACCAAGTCCCTATTTTCCAACTACCAGTCCTTTGTTTTCAACTTTTACATTTCTGTCACCGCTGTTATTAATGCATGTTTGATTGCATTGTTTGATCAACTGTAAAAGTTGGTAGCAGTCCTTGATGTCTTCATTGGTTTGTTAGTGATTGGTGCATATATTTAAAGATATTAACTGGTACTATAAACTGGTAATGAAATGTGTTAACTGGTCTTCCTTGTATGCGTATGGGTAGTATCTTTTTTCTTTTATTTCTCAGTGTTTTTCTTTCTTTTTTAAAAATTTTATTATTTTTGTGTGAGTGTACCGTCAAATCAGATATGACTGGTACAGGAGGAGATTGTCCCTCCTTTCCCAGCAGAGCATCCGGTGGATTCGAACCGTGCGCTTCTGGGATTGTAGTTGCAGCTCCTTGCCACTAGGACACCAGAGCTCCCCTCGTATGGGTAGTATCTTACCACTCACAGTATTGTACTTCAGGATAGATCTTAAAATGTTGGAAATTATAAAAATGGCTAGATTGTGAACTGTTGGAGGGCAGGGACATGTCCCTACACTTAGCAGTGTTTGCAAAGTCATCAGACAGTCAAGAAGCAATTGCAGAAATAAATAGCTATTGCTTATAGTTTGTACATTTGCATACTGCCCTGTATTGCAGTCTTTTCATGTGTATAAGGTGTAACCAGGCTGTGCAGTGACTCATTATTTATCAAGCATATCAGGATATATACCTCTAATTGAGGGCTCTTTAATTCAAAGCTATTACCTGGTGAGATGAGATACTTGTCCAATGATACTGTCATTACTAAAATTTTTTTTAATTCTTCCCTTGGAAATACTTTTGCCATTCATAACACTATCTCTTCAATAGCTTTTCTGGAAGCATTTTTTTTTTACTTTTCATTTATTAACAACTACCACCATACCTCTCTATTCAGGAAGCAAGCGGGTTTTGTATAAATGGTAAGTAAACTATTTACCCTTTCATCAAGAAGTTTCAGCAATGATATCAGTTTGAAGACTAAGGTGCACTTGATCTAAACCATGACCTTTTCAATTACTTGCTATACAGTTGAAAGTTAAACAATGAATAAGGATGACAGACATGAATTGATGCCTTTAAGTTGTGGTGTTGGAGAAGAGTGCTGAATATTCCATGGAGAGCCAAAAGGGCAACCAAATACGTCTTGGCAAAGGTGCAGACAAGATATATAGTTAAGAGGGGCCAGTTCCTGCAAAACAGCATCATGGTTGGGAAGGTAGAGGGTTAGTGAAGGAGAGAGAGGAAGACACTCAATAAGATGGACTGACAGTGGCTGTAACAGTGGGCTTGAGAATGTCAGAGACAATAAGGATAGCACAGGATAAGGCAGGACTTATGTCCATTGTTCACAGTAGTACTTATAAGTAGTAATTAACTTGACAGCACTTAACAAAAACAACAATAACAAAAATCTTTGGTTTTTTATTATAAACAAAGATTTTTTTTTTAATTCCCACCAAGTTTTTGTTGTTGTTTAAATGTCATCAACATCATGCTAGAGGGAGAAAGAATTGAAGCTGTGAATAATTTAATCTTGCTTGGAATCAACACTCCTGGAACCAGCAGTCAGGAGATCAGGAGACATTATCAGGCAAGTTTGCTGTTGGGGACCTCTCCAAAATACTTAAGAGCAATTATGTTAGCTTGAAGACTAAGGTGTTCCTGATTCAACCCATGGTCTTTTCAAACACTTGTTCCACACCTGAGAGCTGGACAATGATTAAGGATGACAGAAGAATTGATGCCTTTGAGTTGTGGTGCTGGAGAAGAGTACTGAATATCCCCTGGATTGTCAAAAAGAAAAGAACAAACCAATATGTCTTGGAAAATAGTGCAGCTAGAGAGTGCTCCTTGGAAGCAAAGATGATGAAGGTCCATCTCTCATACTTTGGATATGTAGCTAGGAGAAGAGGGACATCATGTTGGAAAGACTGAGGGTTGACAAAGAAAGGAATATCCCCCAATGAGATGGATTGACTGTGGCAATGGGCTCATGTGTGTCAGAGATGATAATAGCACAGGATAAGCTGGGGTTTAGGTTTGTTTTTTATAGGGTTGCTATGAGTCATACTTGACTCAATAACACCTAACAATGAAAAGAGGTTTGATGAGGGAGATAAGATCTGGACAATAATTATAATGGAAAAGTTCCTGAGAGACTGGCCTTGAATTTTGGAAAATACCAAAAGTTCTTTGGTTTCAAGCTTGCTAGAAGGATGGTAGAGTTAATTGTTAACAAATTGCTTTCAGGCAATTTATTACAGAGATTTTCAAACAGGAGCTCAGTATCAGCAATACCAACAAGCAACTAAATTCCCTTGGCTTGTTTGTTTAATACCCAGTCTCCCACTCTAGACTGAGTCTTCCCAGGCCAAGGAATCTGTAGGGAGTTCTGATAGGCTACCTCTTAGGCAGTTGTACTGCTAATACAAAGACCACAACTCTGGTAGTTCGAATCCACCAGCAGCAATCTCCTTCCCCCCTATTTGTTATTGTTGTTGTGTACCAACCCATAGCTAACCCTCAGGCAGGTTTTCAGAGGCAGTTAATGACAGAGGAGGAGACTGCATATCCGTCTCCGGCAGAGCAGCTGGTGGATTTGAACCACATGCTTCTGGATTGCAGCGCAGCTTCAGAAATCTAATGGAGCTATGTGGAGTTTGAATTTTGAGGGCAGGTGCTTGAGGTCTCACCTTTTCTCATTTTCACAGTATCTAGTGGGAAGAGTAGTTATTGTGTTACTGAGTCCAAAAGTACCTTGCGCTATATACCCCCAATTTAACACTCTGTGCTCTTTCCCCCATGAGGTTCAGTCTCTATAATGACAGCTTTGTGGATCCGCACCTGGCAGAAATAAAAGGACCAAAGTTGGGGAGGTCAGTGGGGGACGGATGACAGATCCGGGAATAGAACCCGGGAGTTCTGCTTCCTCTGAGCAAGTGTCCTTTGGTGGGAGCCGCGAGGAAGGGAGCAGCCCTTCCTGCGCACGGGCGCCCGCCCAGGCCCGACCTTTCAGGGACTAGCAAGCAGGGACGCCTGCAGGAGGTCAGGGATCCCGGGGGAGCGGGGCCAGAGCTAAGCGCCCCGTCCGCTCCGCTGGACACCCCTTCCCAGCTTACGAGGCAGACTTTTCAGGTTCTGACAAAAGGAACTGGGGGTAGGAGGGGCGGGCTCGAGAAAGAGGAAAATGGTGCTGAGAGATCAGGAGGAAAGTTTGAGCACCGGGGAGAGAAGGTGAGATCAGATTCAGAAACTGAAATCACTGCAGACGGCTCCGCACACTGCCAGGCTCGGGTCTTCCCTGGCCCGCCCTTCCTCCCGGCGGGCCGGCC
>NW_006399846.1:7188699-7293224 GCF_000299155.1 Elephantulus edwardii | reverse complement strand
CTCCGGCCGCGGCGTCCCAGTCTCCTCCCTATGTGCCGGTGTCGCGGCCGCCACTCCCTCCCGCCTTCCCTCAGCTGCGCGCATCTCATACCAACCCTCATTCCGCACATTCCAGGCTTCCTCCTTGCAAACTCCAGGCTAGGGGGTGGGGAGGGCCAGCAGCTCCCCAGCTCCCACCGCTCGGCAGCCGTGTCCTCGCTTCAGGTGAGTGGCGCCCGCCCGCCGCCCGGCCGCGCCACTTCCTCCGGCGGCTCGCCCGCTTGCCCGCCTGCGCGCCGGGCGCCACGGTCCTCCGCCCCTTCCTTCGGCCGCTCGCCACTCGTGCGCCGCGTGCTTCCCTCTGCTCTTTCCGACGCTCCCCTTTCCCGCCTTAGAGAGTCCTCTCAGCTCCTTCTTCCGTCGCTCGGTCCTGCCCTCTTTTTTTCTTCCCATCTTCCCCCGGCGCGCTCTCTGCCCTCGGCTCCGCTCCCTCCCTTCCGCCCTCTCCCTGCGCCTGGTCCGTTTCCCCCGAGCTCCCTTCCTCTCTCCCGGTTGACTCACTCCTCCAGGAATAGGGATCTCCCGTGTTTTCCCGTCAGTTCCATTCTGGGGAAACTCCTCCTCCACTCACTGCGCCGCACCACCGGAGCAGAGGTTGCAGCAAACTCCGTTCGGGCCGCTCCGGGGTTTTACTTAATGACACGCGCCACCCCGCCTTCCTCCCCTGCCAGCTGGTCCGCAGTGAGGATGAGCTCAATCTCTTCTCGCTGACCCTCTGTCGCCCCTGCAGTGGAATCGCTTGCCCCCTGGGACCTCTGCAAGCGGACGGAGGCAGAAAGAGTTGGCGCTGGGGCGGACTCATTGGAACTGACTTAGCGCATCCACCTTACTACCTTCCCGCACACTGGGACAGGTAAGTCTGGGGAGAGGAAAAGACTAGTTGGGGTGCACCAGAAGGGTCGGATCGGGACTTTGTAAGGCTTCGCCAGAGGAGCAGGCATCTCGGGGCGGTGCGTGGAGTACTCTCCTGGGGTGAAGCTCGAGATAGAACGCGGCACGTGGAGGCGCCGTGGAGTTGGGTACGACCCAGGCAGGTGGTGGGATACTGGAGGCTTTGAGGAAAAGGGAGGCCAGGCAGCTGAAAAGGCAGAGCCGAAAGCACCAACAGAAAACGAAGACCAGTACCCGGGCCCTTTTTCTTCTGGGCTCTTTTCTAACAGACAGAGGCGCTCTGGCCATAGATGTAATGACTGTTTTAAATGCAAAGGGTATGCAGAAAATTACACCAAAGGTTCTTCTCTCAAGGGAAGAAAAGTCTGCTGTGTTTCATGATGGGGACCAGTGGATCTGGGGACCAGTAATCTGGGGAGCAGATTCCTAAAGCAGGCAGCCTCTTTGCACTTGTATGTAAGGAGGTTCCAGTAAGACTGATTAGGTGGGTGGCTTTAGTGAATTCCTGTGCCCTCTGTGTGCGTGTGGGTCTGCTTGTATGTGAACGTACTGTCCGCATATGACTCACCTGAGTTTCCAGTAGGTGTGTTTGTTGTATTGAGTGCGATGCTAGTGACACTGTGTATAATTCTACTTGGAAAGGGTGCTCGGTTGCCTTTTAGAAAGCTGTTCAACTCGAAGTAGGTGTATGAAGCTGTGTCTGTGAGTCTTTATTTCTCTGTGAAGATGTTGGTTGTGCTGTGACTGTTTTCTGTGACTAACTGCCTCCGGTTATGTGCAGGGATATTTGACAGTGCTTGTAATGCTTGATCCCCAGATGCCACACTCCCTGGGCTGGGTAGATCTGGAAGGAAGCTGCCTACATATTGTTCTTTCACACAGTTGTCTGTCTGAGGAAGAGTGAATCCTATTCTTATTTAAGAGTTTACAGACCTAGCTGATAAAAAGCTAAACAAAGTTGAGCTCTTGGTCTTGAAGGCAGAGGTTGTTGATTGGAGATGTTTGTGAGGATGATTCTCAGAAAGGGAGAGATAATTTTGATTCTTGAGACTTGTGTAGGTTGTGCTTTTAATTTGTCCCCAAGAATAAATAAGAATTGATATCAGTCTGAACTGGTTCAGCTGTCTTTGGAGTTGACCAGGCAATCAGTCAAATGAAAGGAACCTTCATCCTTACAACCTTTTAGACACTCTTGTATAGAGTTCTTGTGGCCTAATGGTGAGGAATTGTATTGTCAACCTAAAGGCAGATGGTTGGAATCCACCATTTGATCCATGGGAGAAAGATGGGCAACCTTCCATTCTATTTCTAGCCTTTGAAAACCCGCTGGAGGGTCAGCTATGAGTTGGTTCCAACTTGATGGCACATAACATCAACAGAGTCTCTTGTGAGAAGAATGAGTAGTTCATGGCATGAATGCTTTAATGTCAGTCTGAAAGGTAAGAACTATCTTTGATTCGATAGGTAATCCCTGCGTAAACAATTGAGGAGGGAGTCTTAATTTCCTCATGTCTTCTTTTCTGCTTTGCAGTACAGATGGTTTTGCTTCTAGGTGCTTACCATTTGAAACCTTTTCAAGGAGTGTACTGGTCAGGTAGAAAACCCAATGTCCAAGAGACAGACAGGCAGAAGTGATATAGTATGTGGGGGACAAGGTGGAGCACATCAAATTTCTTTCTTCAATCCCACAGCAAGATGATTGTTGTTCGGTGTCAAGTTGAACATGACTCATTGCAGCAACGATGAACAACAGATCTGAACCTTGCTCTGTCGTGTGCCATCCTCATCATCATCCTCCCAATCTTTGCCATATTCATTGAGCCCATTGTTATAGTCACTGTTCCATCCATCTTGTTGAGGGTCTTCCTCTTTCTCTGACCCTCCACTTTCCCCAACATAATGTCTTTTTTAACAAGTACTAACCTCTTGGAACAACATGCCCAGAGTATGAGAGGAGGATGGTAAAGCTGTCTTTTAGGGCTTCTTAGAAGGACAGGAACTCTCTTGAGTGGTGGAATTCTCTCTTCTTCCACTCACTCTGCTATTGGGAGCCACTTCACCTTCTAACCTGCTTAGACCACTGGTGTGACTGGGATTACATGAGAGTCTGGTCTAAAGGCAGAATCAATGGTATGGAAAGGATATGGGATGGAGTGAGACAGTTCTGGAAACCCTGACAGTTACTCACCTTTAAGCTCTTAGGCATAGTGTCTTAATAAATAATATGGGAAGAGAAGATGGAAGTAATATGGGATGAGAGGATGGGGTAGCGGTAATAATATCTTCCAGTAGTTTATGAACATTCAGCATTTGCAACACAATTTGCTCAGCACATGCCATGTCCATCCAAGGGACTCAGTAGATATTGGACACAGGGTTTCATAAGCTTATTTCAGCTTGGAACGTAGTATTTCCTAGAGGCCAGTGTTCCAAATAGTGTTTATTTGAATAAACTCTGCTTTATTAATTAATATATTTACATAATGAATATGAATTAAGCATCACTGTGGGCAAAACCCTACGTCACAATCTTTGTCCTTAGGAAAGCAGGGAAGTTGCATTGTTCCCAAGGTGAACTCAATGAAGATTAATATTGTTGTATAGTCTAATGTCAGGATCTAAACCTTTCATTTTAGAAATTGAGTAACTTCTTTAATTACTAGAGGGACAGTAACTTGTTTAAGTTCACATAGCCCACGAGTGTCAGACACTAGAACCTACTTTTCACTTTGCGTTCTGTCTCCCACCCATCTCAGACCCCCAGCTGCCTCTAGCTGGCTTTGGCTGGCTTGGACCATAGTTCCTAACTTGTGACTCAGATAAAGTTTTACATTTTAAAAATACTGCCCCGTCCCAGTAAAAATCCCAGAAGTGGAGAAGGAGCTGTTTTACCGTAGAATCTGCAAAGGGCCCTCAGGAGGTCTTTAAACTCACGCTCCTTCTTTCTCATGGGTCAGTATGCCAGTGAAGAGTCCCCCTATCTTTCTCAATCTGGGATGTATGTCACAACCTCCTTTGGCTTCTGTTCTGGAGTCTTGTGCTGGTGGCTGTCACAAAACAATTCCCAGTGGAAGTAGAGGACACTGGTCACCAACTTGATCCACTCCCTTTTCTGTGGTTGAAGTCATTCCAGACGGATATTCAGAGCTTGTGAGGGTGGCTTTACCTTGCCTGTCTTCCTCTGCCCCTCTTTGACCCTTTGCTGGCAGAGATTGGGACTCCAGCTCCCTTTAAAGCTCTGAAATTGGAGCTGAACAGCTGTTCCCAGTACACCCCCCTCCTCCCGCTTCCAACAGGCTCAGGGGCCCAGGTGGAGGTGGGGGCTGGGCTTTGTCACTGGGGAGTATAGTCTCTAATTCCCAAGTTCTAATGCTAGTTTTGCCTTGATTTCCCTGAAATAACAACTCTGCCTTTTGATTTTTTCGTTCCTCCACCTAGTGAGGAGATTCTAGCCACAACCTGTGTGATACGGTTCCAGACTTTTGTTCTGTGGGCTCCTTTAACTGATAGGAACTGAATCTTGGGAAAATTTCCACAAGAACGCCAGTCTCCTCCTGCCTCTAATAGAAGAGGATAGGTGGGAGGATCCACCAGGCTCCCAGTCTTGTGTGCCAGCTATGGTGTGGGCAGGCGGGCCCCCATGGGTGGGGACTGGCTTCCTTTGACCCAGACTTAGTGGGAACAATAGACTTCAGAGGAGTCACCAGGAGCAGGAAATGGGAGCTGTGCTGAGGCAGGGTGACCCTCCTGGGGGATGGGATTGCATATCCGGCCTAAAGGGAAGGCCCAGTGTTGGGGGCAGTGCTAAGGGCACTGGGGAGGGGCTGGTGACACACAGGATGGGCCTCTCCTTGAAGGGGCCTGTTGACTGAGAGTGAAATCTGAGCTTCTTCGCATTTTGTTTTACCAGCAAAGGTATTGTGGCATCTGCCAGCCTCGGCTTATGCCAAGATCACCCCAGCCAGAAACATGTCTTTCTCTTGCCTTGGCCCCTCAGATGTCTGTGAGAATCATGCTTGCTGGAATAAAAGGCAAGTTTTGTTGCTCCCTGGCTGGTCTGCCTCTTGGCATTTCGCCTTGAGTAATAGTTGACTGAGAAGGCAAAGTTGTGCAGTGGGCAGAGTGCTGGGTGGGGAGTTGGCAGTCTTCAGCCAGCTGGACAACAGATTTCTTTAGCATGGTCAGACCAGCATGATGAAGTCTGGGACAGGTAGGTGGTGATGAGTTCACAGAAGACAGAGGACTTTATCTTGTGCTTGTTTTTATCAGGGTTGCTGTTGCTCAGTGCCTGCAAGTAGCTTTTTGACTCATTGTGATCCACTGTGACAGAGTAGAACTGTGCAATAGAGTTTTCTAGGCACAGAATAGACAAGGTTGGGTATGTTGTTCACAGTATCACTGTCAGTTGTAGTCGTAGTCGACTCAGTGGCACCTAACAGCAGCAACATTTAAAGGAAAAAACCACCAGTTTTTCTGCTACAAAGTTGCTAGGTGGATAAACTGCTAGCCTTTTGGTTAACAGTCAAGCACTTAAAGCATTTACTCCTTGAACCTCCCAAAACACCAGACCTGTTATCATTAAATCAGTTCTGACTCTTTTTGTTATTGGGTGCCTTTGATTTGGTCCTGATTCATGGCGATCATACATACAACAGAACAAAACTCTACCTGGTCTTGTGTCATCTTTGCTCTACTTAAACCTGTTGTTGTAGTCATTGACACGTGTTCCTTCTTGTTAAGGATTTTCCTCTCCTTTGCTGACTGTCTACTTTTCCAAGCTTGATGTCTTTTCCAAGGACTAAGCCTTCCCAATGACATGCCCAAAGTATATAAGACAGAGTTTCATCATCCTTGTTCTTATGGAGTACCTCGACTTCACTCCTTCCATGACAGATTTGTTCTTTTGGCAGTCCATGGTGTGGTCACTATTCTTCGGCAACACCACAATCCAAAAACATCAGTTCTTTTTTTGGTCTTCCTTACTTACTCATTGTTCAACTTTCAAATCCAACTTGTCATGATACTGTGAAACAGAAAAGAACTACCTCATAAAATTTCCAAGACTATAATCTTCGTGGAAGCAGACTGCTACCTCTTTATCTTGCAGAATAATTGGCAGATTATTGCTCACTTTATACCCCTTTCTACTGTTTGGCTGAATGTTGAGCCACACAGGTAAGTTTTGTTCCAGGTTCAGAGAACGCCTAAGACCACAGTCTTGGGAGTTCCATTAATCTCTGTTGGACCAATTAAGCCTGGTGTTTGCCAGATTCTTGTAAGGTTGTGGTTCAGAAAGAAGCTGTAGGAATTATGGCAGCACTTTGGACAGGTTCCTGGGAGAACACCTGTGGACAGGAGAAAGTCAGCTGGGCATGACAAATACTATCTTCATTTCTCACACCGCTCATTTTTGTAAGGGGGGCAAGTGGGCATGCTAGTAATGATAGGCTAGTAAGCTTCTTATTGACCCTGTCTAAACTAGAGGTCATACTTATGAATAGGCCATCAGTGGGAGCTGAGATAACTTGTATTGTCTCACGCTAAAAAGTCTTGGAAAAAATCATTCCGTTTAGGTGGAGGAGAGATAAGTATTTTGAGTCTAATGATTGTCTTGAGTACAAGAGAAATTCATGTAGTCTTACGAATAGCTGTGAAATGAATTTGGAGTTGGTGAAAGATTTTCCAGAGTTCTAGAGTTTTAGAGGTGGACCACAGAATTCTTTGGCTTTGTCATTCATCTCTTGCACTTTTTTTCTTTTCTTTTTAACTTTAACTTGTGCTTTGAGTAAAAGCTTACAGAGCAAATTAGTTTTCCATTCAACAGTTCATACACATGATGCTTTCTGACACTGATTACAATCCCCACATTGTAACAGCACTTTCCCTACTTCCACCCTGTGTTTCCTGTTTCCATTCATCCATCTTTCCTCTTTCTTCTGCCTTTTGAGCTTCCTTTTTGGGCAAATACTGCCCCGTTGGTCTCATTTGGTGGATTGTTCTAAGGAGTGTATTCCTTCTGGTATTACTGATTATTTTTTCCGGCTGGAAGTGGAGCCACAGAGATGAGTTTAGTTCTAGGCTTGAAAGAATGACTGAGGACCATAGTCTTGGAGAGTCCACCAGTCTCTGTCAAACCAGGAAGACTAACCATTTCTGACCTCTTTTGTCTCATATAAGTCTCCTTCTCAAGGACCTTTTATTGTGATCCCTTTCTCTGGTCAGCAGTAATGGCTGGACCCCACCTCGTTCTTCTGGTCTGAGGATCTGGAGACGGAAGTTTTTGTGGTCTGTTGATTGTGTAGGGAGCTCTGGTGGTGAAATCCATAGCAAATTCTGCTGCTAATCCAAAGGCTGTACATCTCAGATGATTTGAATCCCCCAGTGGCTTCTTGGGAAAAAGATGGGCAGTCTCTTCCACTTTACTTTGGCCCTGGGAAGCTCAGTGGAAGCCCGTGAGTTGGTTCCACTCAGTAGTGGTAAAATGAGTAAGTGATTAGTCCTTTGGACTAACGTTGTTGTTTTGTGCTGTCGAGTCGCTTGCAACTCATAGTGACTCTATATACAACAGCCCTAAACCCTCCTTTATCCTGAGTCCACCTTATTGTTTCCCACACACCTATCCCCATTGCTCTAGTGACTGAGTCAATCCATTTCATCAAAGGTCTTTCCCTCCTGTGTTGTTCCTTTACCTTCCCAAGCATAATGTCCCTCTCTAGTGACTGGTCCTTCCTGGCAACATGCCCAAAGTATGTCAGACAGAGCTTCAGAATCCTTGCCTCGAAGGAGCAGCATGGTTTCACCCTCTCTAGGATGAACCTGTTTGTTCTCTTTAGCAGTCCATGGTTTATATTCAATACTGTTCTCTAGCACCACAACTCAAAGGCAACAAATTGGAATAATAGTGTTTTATTTTTACCAAAAGGGGAGAGAACAAAAATTATACCTTCGGTGGTTGCCCACCAGCTTTTAAGACCCTAGTCTCTACTCACCAAGATATTTCCTGGCTATTTTATCTAGGACAGAGTTACTGTGTAGAAACAAGCATGCAGATTATCATTTCTGTGTATTTCACACAACCGGAGTGTGAGAAAGCTCACTTGGCATAGTATGTGCAAGCGAACATATTGGAAGACAGAACTGGAGTCAAAATCATTTCAGTTAACTAGAATGCAGAGGTTAAGTAGAGAGAGAAAAATTTTACCAATTTTCTGATTAGTACATGGTCACAGTAGAAAATCCAGAAAATAAGGAGATTTCTAAAGAAGAAAACAAAAGTATATGTAGTACCCCAATTCAATGCTGTGACTAATGTTTTGGTATACAGGCATATCGTGTTTTACTATGCCTTACAGAGCGAGTATTTTTTACACATTGAAGGTTGGTGGCAAACTTGTCAGCTCCATTTCTCCAAAAGCACAATTTGTGTCTGTCACATTTTGGTAATATTTCATACTTTTCCATAATATTGTTATATACTTAGTTGATGAGTTTCATGTAAACATAGCATATGCTCCAGGAGACAGAAATAGTTGTGTGGCTCGAGTTGTTGTGACATTCACTTTGTTATGTGGTTTGGAACTGAACCTGCATTCCAGTTCCAGATATGCCAGTATTTCCTTCCAAATTTGTGTTCATGCAAATACTACCCTGTTAATCTGATTTGGTTGAACAAACTTGAGTAGTTATTATGTATCATTATTCTCTATTCTAGTGTTTCCCGCCTACTGAACTTTCTGTAATATACCATGTCAAAAAAAATGACTAAAATAAATAATTTTTAAGCAGTCATTGTTGTTATGTGCCATTGAGTTGCCTGTGACCTATAGCAATCCTATGTACAGCACCTCTGAAGCCTGCCCTGTCCTGAGCCTGTCTCATTAATTCCGACACATCAACCCCCATTGCCCCAGTTCCTGTGTCAGTCCATCTCATCTGTGGTCTTCTACTCCTGCGCTGATCCTTCACCCTTTCAAGCATGATGTCCTTCTCCAAGGACCGGTCCCTTCCTGGTCATGTGTCCAAAGTATGTGAGATGGAGCTTCAAAATCCTAGTCTCCAAGGAGAAACTTGATTTCACCCTCTCCAAGACAGACCTATTTGTTTTCTTGTCAGGACTGCTCCAGCACCACAACTCAAAGGCATTGATTCTTCTTCTGTCATTCTTAGTCATTGTCCAGCTCTCTGATGCATAGCAAGTAATTGAGAAGACCATGGCCTGGATTAGGCTCATTTTAGTCTCTAGACTGACATCATTGCTCTTCAGTACTCTGGAGAGGTCCCTGACAGCAGACTTTCCCAATGCAATTTGTCTTTTGATTTCCTGACTGCTGGTGTTAAGAGTGTTGATTGTGGATCCTAGAAAGCTTTAACTGTTAATGGTGTTAAGATGTTGATTGTGGATCCTAGAAAGCTTTAACTGTTAATAACCTCAGTCTCTTTTCCATCTGTCTTGGTGCTGCCAGTTGGCCCAGTGATGAGAATCTTTGTCTTCTTGATGTTGAGCTTCAATCCATATTGAAGACTATAGTCCTTGATCTTCTGCAGCAAGAGCTTCAGGTCCTCCACATAACATAGCTTGTTGATGACTCTTCCTTCCTCCAATCCTGATGCACATTCCTCCTCCGAGAGCCCAGCCTCCCGAATGATCTGTTCTGGATATAGATTGAAACGCTATACATCTCTGATATATCCTTTTATTTTAAATATTTCTGCTACATTACTTCATTTATTTTTCATAGCATGCCTTGAAAAATAGGATTCATTTTTGTGATTTTGGTTTTTAACCAGTATGTTACAGAAAAGAAAAAAGTTGAATGGACATTACGATTGGACTTGGAGTTTGAAACCACGTTGAACTGAGTTTCCCCCACACACACATTAGACTATGAGCTTGCTTTGTTTGTGTCAAACAAAGTCTTTGGCCATTAAGCTCCATGATGCTCAGCTGCAATGGGAACAATCTCTGGATCTGCTAGGTGAATACCCTGACCTACTCGGTAACAAGCTGTTATTACCATGAATGTTTTAGCTGAGCCTGGGTGGCTGACCTCTTATTGTGGTGGGAGTCTCAGTGCTGGGCAAGCAGTTGGAATAAATCTCTAAAACCTCTGTTTATTCTCAGGGTCTGTAGTCCTGGGCTTGTTTCTCTGTGTTGGCTGTTGTGGGCATTAAGCTACGTGATCTGTAAGCTACTTTCCTTCTTCCTACTGCTGGGTGAGGCTGAACCACATTCCTTTTGTTGATAATCAAACGTATTCTGTTTGAGCCACCTATGGACCTTAAAGTATAAGATACACACTGGATTTCAAACACTTAGTATGAACAAAATATAAAATAGCTCATCAATATTTTACAATACAGATTGCAGGATAAAAGTAAATATTTTAGATATATTAAACATTTCAAACCAAACCTACTACTGATGAGTTGCTTTAAGTTGTATTTCACTCCTTTTGTTTTACTTTCTAGACACCGCTACTAGACCATTTAAAATCACATTTGCCACTTGCTTTATATTTCTACTGGACAGCTCCAGTCTGGAGTCTACATGGCTTACAGCCAGCACTTAGAGATGCTGGGGTCATCTTCCCCTTCACCCAGCCTCAGGCAGAACAGAACCTCTCTTACACTTTGCTTTTGTAGTTTATCAAAGACCCGAAGCTAGACAATACTTCCCAAGCCTTCCCATTAGGCCTCCTCTGACTGCTCAGACACGGGCCCTCCCCACCCCACAGTGCCTATTACCTCCAGCTTTCAGGGCAGCTGAATTCTACCTCCCTCTGGCTGGAACCTAGAAAGTGCAAGAGGGGAAGTAGCTCACGGGTCGTCGTGTAGTTTAATGACCTATCCAAACCCAAAAGACTCACTGCTGTGAAGTTGAATCTGATTCATAGAGACCCTCTATCAATTTCTCCAAGACTGTTTACCTTTTACCGAAGGAACGGCCTTTTTTCTAAAGAGCAGCTAGTGAATTTGAACAGTTAGCCTTTCACTTAGCAGACCTCTCCCCTAACTCCCTACATTATGCACTATACCACCAAGGCTCCATTAAATCATATATAAATGATCCTTAAACCCTGGACAAACTGGGGTTTGTAAGATGGAGATACCAGTCATGTGTTGGGAAAACCTAGCCATAGAAGTGGACTCTGCCTGTGCCTTGGTTAGTTCTGCCTAATAGAATTGACTCCAGGTCAGATGGACTTTATCTGCTGTTGCTCTAAAGAAGGCCTGCCTTCTGGAAGTGAGAAGTGACAGCACCCTGATTAAGGGACGGGTTCCAATCTCTTGGCAGGTGTGTTTGGGCGTTTGTCAGCCAGGATCTTGGAACTGTCCTGAGTTGCATGGAGGAAGCACTAGCACCCTGAGAAATGCTCCATGGTAAATTGGATGACCTCATGTTGGAATGGGAGGTGGGGTCACTTCTAGCAGTTGGAAGTTTAAGCAATAGTTGCGTTGCTTATGCAAGAGAAGTAAAGCTGCTTTGGTGGCATCTGATACCCTCCTCAAGAACACTGCCAGTCCAGCCCTGCCAGCTTTCCGCTCTTGGCATCAGCCCTTCCAGCTTCACCTGCCTTCAACTGGTCACAGAGCAGCACCCACTGTGTGCCTGGCACCCTGGTAGGTGCTTGTCACAGGGAATATGGAGGGGAAGATCTGGTCTCTGTCCTTAGGGAGCTTGAAGTACAGAGAAAGAACAGGCTAAATAGTAAGGGTAACAGCCAAGATGAAGGAAGGGCTAATTAGACGCATAAACAAGTGTTGTGAGGGTGTGTGGTAGAGGGTGACTCATTCTGATGGGGCAGGAAGAGTCAGGAATGACTTCTCCAAGGAGGAGGTGTGTGAGCTGGCTCTGATGGATGGGCAGGGTTAATTCCTGTTGTGTGTGAGAGGGAGAAGCATCAGTGAAAAGGTGAGGAAGAAGCAGTGATTGAGGCTTATAATCATGAAATTATTAGAGGGGAGAGATAATTGGGCTTTTATGAATGAGAGGAATTTGAGCTGAGGTCTTCTGACAGAATAAAGATAACTTTTTTAAAAGAAAATTTTATGTGTGTGTGTGCGCGTGCCTGCGTGCGTGCGTGTTTGTACTATAGTCAAATCGGATCTGACTGGTACAGGAGGAGATTGTCCCTCCTTCACCAGCAGAGCATCGGGTGTATTCGAACTGAGTGCCTCAGGATTGCAGTGCAGCTTCTTGCCACTAGGCTACCAGAGCTCCCTAGAATAAAAAGAAATTTAAAACATTTTATATATATATATATATATATATATATATATATATATATATATATATATGTATCTATAGTTATTTACTCTTGATGACATTTGGTTTTCTGTCTTTCGACAGATGTACAGAAATGTGTATTCACTACTATAGTCAAATACAGTACAATTCCATCACCCCATCAAATTTTTTTTTCTGCTGTTGCTTGCCTGCTGTTGTTGCTTTCTTCCCGTAGTGAGCCCTCACCTGGCCACAACACTGATCTGTTCTCCATTCCTCTCATTTTGCCTTTTCGAGAATGTCACATAAATGGAATCATACGGTGTGTAGCTTTTTGAGCCTGGTGATTTTTATTCAACATAATACCTTCGAGGTTCATCCGTCTTGTTGCATTCATCCGTGGTTTGCTCCTCTTTTTTGTGTTTCTGTGTTCCATGTATATCGATGTTCCATAGACTGAATTTTCAGTTGCTTTCTGTGCATCTGAAAGTTGAACAGTGAAGAAAAATGACAGAAGAAGAAAGAATGTTTTTCAAATGTAGTGGTTGTGTTGTTGTTGTTATGTGCCGTCGTCGAGTCGCTTGCAGCTCATAGCGACCCTATGTAAAACAGCCCTAAACTCTGTTCTGTCTGTCCTTTGCCAATTGCACCATCTCCGATACACCCATCCCGATTATCCCAGTCACTGAACCACCTCATAAAGGGCCTTCCCCTCCTGCGCTGTCCCTCCACCCTCCCAAGCATGATGTACTTCTCCAAGGACTGGTACCTCCTTACAACATGTCCAAAGTATATTAGAGCCTCAGAATCCTTATATTGAAAATCTCATGGACTGCCAAAAAAGAGCAAACAAATCTTTGAGAAAGTACAGTCATCCTTCCTTAAGAGGTGAGAATGGTGAACTTGCTCTCACATACTTTGGGTGTGTTGTCAGAAGGGACCAGTCCTTGGACAAAGACATGCTGGGAAAGGTGGAGGTGTCAGGCAGAGAAAGGAAGACCCTCAACAAGATTGACCCAGTGACTTTAACAGTGAGCCTGAGCGTGTCAGAGGTCATGAGGGTGGTGCAGGATAGACAGGGTTCAGATGCGTTGTTCGTGGGGTCACTTGTGAGTCATAGAGGACTTGGTGACATGTAACAAGAACAACTACTACCATAGATTATTTGTCCCTTCATTGGCTGAAGGGCTTTTGAGTTGTGTCCAGCTTTTGTTCTATGCGTAAAGTTGCTCTAAATGTTTGCATGTAGTTTTTTGTGTGAGCAGTTGCTTTCATTTCTGTTGAGTTAACACAAAAGAGTGAGATTGCGCTGGGGGTAATTGTGTAACAAAGAATGGATATTTTTAAAAGAAAGTGAACTGGTTGAGGGGGAAGGGAGAGGGGGGTAAAATGTGTAACAATGAATGAATGAAAATCTAAGTTCTCTATAAACTTCTGTTAAAATCACATTTAATATAAAAATTTTATTAAAAACATTTAAAATATTGCTAGGTTTTGTAGTAACTGTATAATCTTTTAAGAAACTACCAAAGTGACTACCCTATTTGACATTCCAACAGCAAAATAAGGAAAGGTTCATTTGCTGCATATTCTTGTCAGCATTTGGTATTGTCTATTTTTTAAAAAATCATTTTTTTTCTCCTCAGGATAATTATTTATTATTATTCATAGTCATCAGCATCTTCATTAATTATTCATATGATCCTTAATAATAAGAGCAGTAAATAGCAGAAAAGTCTTTGAGGTGCCTAAGGCCCAGGCCAGGTGCCTCTGGGCTGTTAGACCAGCTAATGCCCCCAGGGCAGGGTGGGACCCCAGGCTCCCTGTCAGCTGCCTGGCCCTGCCCCTGCCCCTGCCCCTCCCCCTCCCACTGGGGCCCAGGGGACTGCAGGAGAAGCTGGTCCTGAGGGCTGGGGAGGGGATGTGCTATCCACAGCCATGGCTGCCTGAGTAGGCTTTAGAGGGGAAAGGCCCAGGCCGTGCCCCAAGCCCAGGTGCGTCACATGTCCACGCTGGGCTAAAAAATCATTTTAATAGGTTGTTGTATGCTGTTGATTTGGAACTGACTCAGCTGACTCTCCAGCTGATTTTCAGAGGCAGTAAATTTCAAGGGAGGAAATTGCCTCTCCTCCTTCGGCGGAGTGGCCAATGGATTCAAACCACGTGATAGAGAATATCATTTGACTTTGTTTTGCCTTTCTCAGAATTAATATACTGAGCATATCCTTTCATGTGCTTGTTTGTCATTCATTTATCTTCGTTGATGAAGGATCTGTTCAAATATTTTTCTTTCTAAAAATTTTTGATGACTTTTAATCTGCATAGAGATCCTTTTTCAAACATATGTAGTGCACATTTTTGAAGAAAATCCCTCCAAGAAGAAAGTGAGGTTAGAGCTTGTTATCTTGAGCTCTGGCTTTTTTTTTTAGGGGCACAGGTGGGAGCTAGAGAATAACCTGTGAAAAAGACCAGAGGACATGGCTCTTCTTGAAGTTCTGCTTCTGGCTTTGTACTGGCCATATAACATGCTTTAGCATAAGCAAGGTGGGGCATGTTGGTTTGCTGGGAATCTTCCATGACTGGCCTGCTGCGCTGGGTCCACTAACTCAAGGCTGTGGGGTCAAACTGGCTGGTCCTGTCAAGAAAAACAAATACTGGTGCCCAGCTTGGGTTTCATCTTCTTACATAGATGGCCTTGTTTCCAAACTGGATGATCATGCATTCTGGAATGGGTGGTGGGGTGGTTGTTAAGCCTTAAAGGACAAGGCAGTGGGTGTGTGGCTGATGGGAGAGAGAATCAGTAGGGGTGGGGTTTCTGGGTCAGGGTGGGTCCCTTGTGTTGGTGACCTCAGCCTAAGGTCTCAGGGCTTCAGGCCATTAGCACGGTTTCTAGACTGTCTCCATCTGCAACTGTCTTCCTGTCTGGGCAGTGTGGCTCTGGGGTGCGAGAGAATTTCTATGAAAAATGAACAAGGTTAGGGTGGAAACCATTCTTATCTCTTGTCCAAGCTCAGTCCAACCTGTCCTGGTAGGTTTGGCCCTGTCTAGTTCCTTAAAGTCTTCCTTTTTCTCAGACATCAACCCTTTCCAAACATGGGAGGTGGAGAGTGAGGCAGAGCTGAAGGTGAACCATGAGTCTTACTTTCCTAATGTTTGGTGCCCACTGCCTTCAGGGCACCTGCGGGGGGGGGGGGGTCCCCTGCGCTCTGGGTTCTGGAAAGTTGTTCCCAGAGCTGCTAACTGTGCTGAGAGCAGCAGCTTTTCCCTGGGTGAGAGTGCGCCCAAACCCGCCACCCAGTGGGTTTAGGTATACCCTCTGGCTCTCACGTGGATAGACACAATCCTGCCTGTTTTTTGTTTTTGTTTTTTTAAGAACCATAAACCCATCCCTAAGGCCCAGGAAAACAAAAACCTTTGAGGAACATCACCTGCTCCAGTGTATACATGTAATCTAAGTGCCCTGGGGGTGGGGGAAGGAAATGGGCGAAGAAAATGGCTGTTTGAAAAAAGGCAAGTTGGTCAGAAGACCATTCTGCTAAGTACCTCTTTTGGAATCTGAATTTTCATGGAATTTAAATAAAGCCAGTATCCCTGGTGGCACAGCAGTTAAGCCTTCAACTGTTAACTATAAAGTTAGTGGTTCAGTCCTCCCAGCTGTTCCATAGGAGAAAGATATGACAGTCTGTTTCTGTAAAGGTTGAACACCTGTTACTATAAAGATTGACCCTATCCTTTGTCCTCTGAGGTCACTAGGTCAAATAGGCAGTGGTGGTGGCGTGGTTTTAAAGTAAAACCAACTGGTTTGGTTTGATACTTTATCCCTCAAGTACTTTAATGATTGCTGCTTTGTTTTAGAACCCTGATGAAGGGCTCCAAGGAGAAAAAGCAACATCTACTCTCCTCCCTCTGCGTTTTTTTTTTCTTTTTTTTGAATGGAGACTCTGAAACTCCGAGAGGAGAAAAGACTGGTTCAGAAGGTCCCCACATCTACATATAAGCAAGGTTGGGCATGTTGGTTTGCTGTGAATCTTCCATGACTGGCCGTCATCTTCCTTTCATGAGGGGCTTGATGCTGGGACCAAGGGTCCCTGGTGACACAAATGGTTAAACAACACTTGTATGCTAGCCAAAAGGTTGGTGCGAACTCACCCAGCAGTCCCAGCAGGGAAAGAAATGATGATCCGCTTCCATAAAGGTTTTAGTCAAGAAAATCCAATGGGACAGTGCTGCTTTGTTGCATGGGGTCACTGTGAGTCACAATCTATCAGCTTGACAGCACACAATAGCTAATATGCTGAGGCCTAAAGCAGGCTTTATCATGGCCTCATCACCCCCTTCAGTGGCCTTAGGGCTGAGTGGCTGAGGGGAGAGGGAAGACGGAAGCCTGTGGACACCCACTTGCTGTGACCCACTTCCTTCATATGTTAGGGCTTGGCCCTCGTACACCCACAATCTTGACTACTTGGGAGAGGTGCCTCAGGACATCCACTTCCTGGAGGGCCAAGGAGATGGGGATGCTGGAATCAGGGCCTGTCCTCACTTAGCCTGATGCTGGAGCCTGAGGAGGGGCAGGAAGCAGCCTCTGCCCAGTGTGGTTGAGCAATGGGATTGGGGCCCTTAGCCACTTAGGAATCTTATCTCCCTTCGTTCTCTCCATCTCAGAACCACCCATTGCCCCTCCCTCCTGGTAGTCCTCCCCACTGGCCTGTTGCCCAGCAAGTCTCTCCATCTATTTACTTGTATCTTCTGTTGCCCTTCATACCTCCTGGCAGCTTCTCACTTCTCCATCATCTCCTAACTGTGCTCAGTCACTCTGTGTGTGTGTGTGTGTGTCTGTGTAGCCCTCCCTGTGTGTAAGGGCTGTGGTCCTATCCTGTGGACGTGTGTGAATTCAGTCATCACAAACAGCCCCACATGGAGATGTCATTATTACCTACGTCTTGAATATATTTGGGAGGGCACTGAGACTCAGAGAAGTTGATAGTTTGCCCAGGACTACCCAGCCATCAGGATCTGAGCTCAGGCCTTTGACCAGCACCAAAGCCCTTGCTTTACTCATAGCACTCCTCTCTTTTCTTCCATCTTCAGGCAATATCAGAAGGAGTCTTGCTCTCTATAACTTTGTGCTTTGAAGAAGTTATATAGGTCCTCCTTCCCTTTCACTCCACCACCCCAAGCCTATTATTGAAATTAGTATATACACACTACAGATTCATTCAGATTCAAACAGACTACAAGGTTAGTAAGGGAATAGTACTCAAGGACCTGTGTCCTCATCCAGGTGCCTGCCATCTTTTATCATTTAATCTCTTAATCAGCTCTGCAAGGCAAATCTTCTCATCCCTCTTTGAAAGATGAGGAAACAGAAGCTCCTGTTGTTGCTGCTGTTCATGTGTCATCAAGTCTACTATGACTCATAGCAACTCTTTGAACAGATCTGAACTTTGCTCTGTCCTATACCATCCTCACAATCTCTGATAGCTCAAGCCCATTGTTAAGCTACTGTGTCAGTTCATATCATTGAGGGTCTTCCTCTCTTTCTCTCATTGTCTACCTTTTCCAGCATGGTTTCTTGTTTTGTTGGCTTTTTTTTTTTTTTTTTTAATGCCAAGGACTGGCCCATTCAGACAACATGGCCAAAATATATGAGGCCAGATTTCACCATCCTTGCCTCTAAGGAACCCTGGCTGTACATTCTCCAAGAGACAAACTTGTTTGTTCTTTTGACAGTCTATGGAGTATTCAGTACTCCTTTCTAACACCTCAGTTCAGAGATTCTTCTTTAGTCATCCTTGTTCATTGTCCAACTTTCAGAGGCTTATGAATAATTGAAAATACCAGGATTTGGATTAGGTGCACCTTAGTCTTGAAGCTGATATCCTTGCTCTTTAAGACTTCAGATACTGTCTATTGGACCAGTAGTGAGGATTTTTGTTTAGATGTTGTAATGTAATCCATACGGAAGGTTATATAGTCTTTGATTTCTGCAACAAGTGCTTCAAATCTTCCTCAGTTTCTGCAGTGTTGTATCATTGGCACTTCCATTGTCTCCTGTACATTTCTTTGAGTCTGTACACCTCTCTCCTTCCTCCTCTTTGTTTTCCTTCTATTTCCTGGGGCTCTTTGATGTCTCTTCACCAGACGTCTGGCTGGGTTGGTATTCACGAGTGGGTCACTGGTTAAGTGTGTGGCTGCCAGCAAAAGGCGTGGCTCTTCAAACTCATTCAGTAGTTCTGCAGAAGAAAGACCTCGTGGTCTTGTCCTGTAAAGAACTCAGCCTAGGAAACACTGTGGGGCTCCTTTCCTATAGTTACAGGGTCACTCTGAGTTGAAATCCACTAAGCATTGATTTGTGACCAAAAAGTAGCAGACCTGATTCAGTTCTAGTCTTAGTTCTAGCTGGTTGTGTCGTGAAGTCACTTCCTCTGTCAAGGCCTTAGTCCTTTCTGTGTGTTGGAAAACACCTTTCTCCTCTGAAGTTCACTTCTCAGTCAACACACTTAGTAACCTTGCATCTGTCTCCCAGTGATTTGTAATGTGAGCAGTAAGGTCCCTGCTAAGAAAGAGGCTGGGAAGGCTCTGATCGCTAACAGGGACACTTCTTTTAGCCTGTCAGTCCAGAACCTGGTACTCTCTCACTCCAGTTCCTCTTCACATCTAACTTATATTGCAGAGTCAGACCATTTCCCTGCTCACTTCTACTTGAAAGATTTGGCACGTAGATGAAAGGAGGTGTTTACTGGACAAGAGACAGTTAGCTTTCGTGATGGGCTTCAGAGCCAGCAGACTGAACCTTGGCACTGATTGACTTTGGGTTTGCGTATAACATTTCACTTCAAGGAGCTTCAACTTCATGTGTGAAATAGGAACACTAATTACTTCAAAGGGAGCTCTGGTGGTTTAGTGGCAAGGAATTATATTGTCAGTGCAAAGGTATGTGGTTCAAATCCACCAGCTTCTTTACAGGCAAACACCTGTGTGGTTTATTGCCTCCTGGGCAATTTACTACCTGCTGGAGAGTCAGCTTTGGGTTGGTTCTGATTCACAACAACAGCATTTATTTCAAAAGGGAGCTATGGTGAGCTAGTGGTAAGAAATGGTACTGCCAGCCTAAAGGCAGACAGTTCGAATGCACCTCCTGCTCCTTGGAGAAAGATGGGCATTCTCCTCCATGTGATTAAAATCCTGTGAAAACCCACTTGGAGATTCAGCTATGAATTGGTTCCAACTCGACGGTACATACTAACAACAGTAGTTACTTCAGAAGGAACTCTGGTGGCATTGTCTGTAGGGAGTTGTGCTGCTAACCCCTAGGTCAGATCTCTTTGGTGGGTTGAATTCAGCAGCAGCTCCATGGGAGAAAGATGGGCTTTGTGATTTACAGCCTTTGGAAAACCTGCTGCACAGTGAGCTGTAAGTTAGTTCTGACCTAACACCAATGAGTGTTTTTTGGTTTTGTTACCTTAAGGGGAGTTTTGGAGAATCAGAGAAGATGTGGCGAAGAGCTAGATTGGGCATTCAAAATTGGTGCCTTCTAATATTGGGAGTTTGCTCTACTAGCTTCCCTCTATATCCTGGGTAGCACCTTCTCATCCTGGACTCCCATGGATTTTGGGATGTCTGAATCTGTCTGGGTACCTTGGGGGAGAGAGGTGTAAAGGCCTTGCTGAGTGTTGAGTAGGAGGACCACTCCCAGCTCTATCTCTGGGTCTACCTGAAAGACAGATAGTCCACCCATCCTCCTCCTCACCTTCTGAGTTATAATTAAGCAATTACCTTACTTTAAGGTAGGTAGCTTACTACTCATTGCCATCAAGACAGAACTGATTCATTGGGTTTTTAAGGCTGTAAATTGATAGAAGGAGAATGCCTGTCTTGCTTCCACTGCTCAGCTAGTTGTCTTGTTTTAAGTTAGCCTTGTCCACTGGCAGGCTTGACTGTAGCTTGTAAGAAGGGGACATCTGTAGAAGACTGCCAGCAGGCTAAAGTGGTGCTTACCAAGAGACAGTTAGGTAGTTCAGGTAGTAAACGTACGTGGTTGGGCTGTTGTGGGCAGGAGAAGGAGTAGGGGGCAGTGTTAAGGAACACTGCAGGAAGGAGGCAGGTTTTTCTGATGGAGCCTCTGTGTCACATGTGCCTTGTCACTGGACATATCTTAGCACTTGAAGCCTCTTACACTTTGTAGCACTTAGATGTGTATGTATCTGTGGCTGCCCTCTCCCTAAAATTTCTACCTTGAGAGCCTGGGACCATTTCTCCAGAGTCTAGTCTAAGAGATACTTGTTAATGGATCAGTGACAGGAATTAACTTAATTACAGATACCCATGCTCAGCAGGAAAAGTAATGTGAATAACTTGGGTTCAGAAGATGGTAAAGGAGCTGATGGGAAGAGGGGAGGGGAGTTGATGAGTCTGGAACAAGGCTGAGGTCTGCTGTTCTTGAGAGATGAGATCATAGCACTTGGGCTTAGGGAGCCCCCTTCCCCCCAGTTAGAAAGTTTGCACAGAAATCTATACGTGGAGCTCACATCTTCAGACTGTGCAACAACTTTGAGCATGTGCACAGCCAACCCTATAAGCTAGAGTCTAAGTGAGCTAGGCTCAATTTCCAGAGTCCAGGTCAGTGGAAATGGCTACGAGGCGGGAGCTCTGATGGCTTACTGGCAAGAAGTTATTTTGCGAACCCGAAGTATACTGCTCAAAGCCACCAGCTGCTCCATGAGAGAAAGAGGCAGCCGAGCGATTTACTGGCTCTAAAAACCTGCTGAAGGGTCAGCTGTGAGTCAGTTCCTACTCGATGGTATACATCAACAATGTCAGGAGGGGCTGTTCTCTGCTTTAAAGTGTGTACGAAGGAGAGCTGTGTTGCGTGAGGAGATGGTGCTCCATGACAAGCGTACACCTGTTGGGTACCTTCGGGTTGGCTCTGAACCACAGAGATCCTATGCACAACAGAATGAAACACTTCTAGTCCTGTTCTGTCCTCATGTCACTGCTGTGTTTGAGCCTATTTGTCATAGGTTGAATTGTGTGTTCCCCCCAAAAAATACATGTATGTAATGTGGCAATACAGTGATTGCCTATGATCTGATAAATCAAAATAATTAGATGAAGAGTAAGTGAAATACACCACTTCTTATTCCCATCGCATCCCTGGAAGAAGAGAAGTTTCCATAGGTTGTGTGTGATAGTTAGTACCTTTTATATCAGGGAAGAGAGCCGAGAGTGAGGGTTTTATTTCCACCAAGAAAGACTGAAGTACATCCTCTCAGACTGATGTCCCTGCCCTAGGAAACTTCTTGACATTAAAGCGGGTCAGAACACACAGAGCTCTCCAGGGAATCTTGGGCCTGTAGATGCTGAAGGAAGCAAGGACAGAGAAGACCTTCCCCTAATTAGGGCCTATAGTCTAATAAACTGTTGTTGTTGGGTACCATCACGTTGAATCATAGGCAGCCCTATGAACAACAGATCTGAACCCTGCTTTGTCTGTGCCATCTTTATGATCACTGCTGGTACTTGAGTCCATTGCAGCAGTCACTTTGTCAGTCCATCTGGTTGAGGTCTTCCTCTCTTTCTCCTACCTTGCACCTTTCTGACCACCATGTCCCATTCCAAGGAATAGCCTTTCCTAACAATATGTCAAAAATATGTGAGACAAAACTTTGTCATCTTTGCCTCCACGGAGCATTCTGGCTGCTCTTTCTCTAAGACATTTCTGTTTGTTCTTTTGGCAGTCTGTGCACTATTCATTAATCTTTTTCAAAACTATATCTCTAAGGCATCTATAATTCTCCTGTCATCTTTATTCATTGTCCAGCTTTCAGGTGCTTAGCAAATGATTAAAGACTATGGCCTGACTCAGGTGCGCATTAGTCTTCAAACTGACCTCAGTGCTCCTCAAGAATTTGAAGAGGCCCCAGACAGTAGACTTTGCCAGTGCAGTATGTCTCCTGACTCCTGGTACCAAGGATGTTGATTATGGATCCAATTAAGATGAAATAGTTGACACATTTGTTTGTTTAAGGCACCACTGTTGATGCCACTGTGTCAGTCCGCCTCATTGATGGTCTTCCTCTTTTTTGCTGACCTTCTACTTTATATAAACCATGGTGACGTTCTCCAGGAACTGATTGCTCCAGATAACACAGTCAGGGTACTTAAGACATAGTCTTACTATTTTTGTTTCTTTTTCTTTTTAAATTAAAAAAGAATATTAATTTTAATGAAAGTTTACAGAGACTTTGGATTTCCATTCATTCATTGTTGCACTTTTCTCCCTGCCTAACCTCCCCCCAGTTCGCTCTTCTCTTTGAAAAGTAAAAGAAAAATTCTTTCATATGCAGCCTTCATTTTGGAAAGTAAAAGAAAAAGGTCTTTCATTGTTATACAATCCCTCCCCTCAAGTCCATTCCACTATGCAGCCTTCATTCTGGACACCTATCATGACAATAATACCTAATGATATATCCCTTTTAAGCAGTTCTCTTCCTCGTGTTTCAATGCAGTATACATAATTTATTCCATCATTCTCAGTCTCCTCCCAACCCCGATGTCAGACCTGTTTTAGAACAGTGGCACTATGCTACGTATTTGTCCTTTTGTGACAGATATTTCACTAGGCATAATGTCTTCCAGGGTCACCCATTTTGTATAATATTCCATGAGTTCCTTGTTTTTTCAATGGAGCCTAGTATTCCATTGTGTGACTGTACCAGAGCTTCTCTGTCCATTCGTTTGTTGATGGGCATTTGGGTTGTTTCTGACTCTGCTATTGTGAACAAAGCCACACTAAACATGGGTGTGCATTTATCTGCTTGGGTGGTGGTTATGGTTTCTTTGGGGTATATTCCCAGTAGTGGAATTGCTGGGTCAAATGGAGTCTTCCGTAGTGGTTGCACCATTTTACACTCCCACCAGCAGTGAATAAGGGTTCCAGTTTCTCTGCAACCTCGCCAGCATTTGTTGTTTGCTGTTCTGTTAGGTTTTGCTATTCTGACTGGGGTGAGATGATATCTCATAGTTGTTTTGTACTATCTTTGTTTCTAAGGAGTACCCTGGCTGTCCTTTTACTAAGAAAGGTTTACTAATTCTTCTGGAAGTCTGTGGTACATTCAGTAGTCTTTGTCAATACCATAATTCAAATGCATCAAAACAGGTTCATCCTAGAGACAGTGAGATCAGGCTGCTCCTTGGAGGCAAGGATTCTGAGGCTTTGACATATTTCGGACATGTTTCAAGGAGGGACCAGTCCTTGAAGAGGGACTTCATTCTTGGGAGGGTGGAGGAACAGAACAAAAGAGGAAGACACTTGAGGGGGTGGATTGATTCAGTGACTGGGGTAATGGGTGTGGGTGTGTAGGAGACAGTAAGATTGGCACTGGATAGAACAGGATTTAGGGCTGTTGTACATAGGGTCGCTATGAGTCGCAGGCAACTCGATGGCACATAACAACATTCCTTATTTATTGTCCAGGTTTTGCAGACATATGAAGTGACTGATAAACATCATAAATAGGCTTAGATACACATTAGTCTACCAAGTGACACCTTTGCTTCTCAGCACTTTAAAGATGTTTTTTCAGAGCAGACATACTCACAGCAACACATGTTTGATTTCTTAACTGCTGCATCCATGAGAGTTGATTGCAGATCCAAGTAAAATAAAACCCTTTGACAACGTCAGTCTTTTCTCTACGTATGATCTTCCTTACTGGTTTAATTGTGAAGTTTTTTGTTTTATGTTGAGGTGTAATCCATACTGAAGTCTGTGGTCTTTGATACCCAGTAAGTACTTCCAAGTCCTCTTCCCTTTTAGCAACCAGAGTTGTGCCATGTGCATATTGCAAGTTGTTAATGAATCTTCCTTTAATCTTGGTGTGTTATTTTTAAAATAGTTTGTCTTCTCGGATTATTTGTTTAGCTGGACTAAGTATGTTGACAGGAGGCCACATTAGATCCACCTTGTTAGATCAGCGTGAAGGACCCGTGATTCAGAGACATGGCACCTAAGCCTTGCAGATAAATTGACCAGCCTGAAAGAAGATTCCTGTGCTTAGCAGTGAAGCAGGAGGGGAAACAGTTATTATCCTTAATTTGCTCCAACCGGAATTATTTTAGCCACTCTTGCCTCTTATGTTCTTTTTTTTTTATTCTTGCATGATTTGTATTTTATTTGTTGTTTTAAGGGCCAGTACAGAGACATTATGAACAACCTGTACACAAGTCTTAATGTACATACCAAAAATCTAAAAAGCTGTGTAATTATAATTCTTTTCTAAATTCCAGTGACTCTACAGCTTTAAATTTGGAGGAATATTTTCATAAAGAAGAGAATACCAGTATTTCATTTGTTGATAAGCTGTCACATCATTAAGCCCCACTAATTCACAATTTACTGTCACAAACATACCACATTCAAATTTTCAACCATTCATACCATTGAAGGTTACTAGAAAAACTGGATTACCAAGACCAAAGACATTACAGAATCCACATAGGTCTGACAGGGAGAAAGCCGTGAGAAGGAAGTGGTATGTTTAAGAAAAAATTGTGTTAAACAGTGCTCTAATTTATGTATCTAAACAACATGGAAAAGAAACTTAAAATGTTCACATCATAAATGCATGACTATGATCCCAAGCTGGCATTGAGTATGTAAAAACATTGAGTTTTACATTGAGGATGTGAAAACTGTCTCTCATTTTCTGGTTGTACCAGAAAAATAAACCACCAGCAAATGATCTTATCTCTTTAAAAAAAAATTACACTTAAAAATGGGATGAAATGGGATTTCTTTCTTCTTAAAAATGTTTCTAAAACTACTAAAAAAACTTGCATTTACAAGAGTTGATAAAAATTTTCCTCTGGATTGTACAAGAAAGGAGATTTCAGGGACCACTGTTAACACATAGTAGACAAATAATCAGACTTGGCTTCTTTCTCTCCTGCTTCATCAGAGGCTGAACTTTCTTAGTTTTTAGTTTCTCCATTTTCTGCAGGTAAATCTTCAGTTTCTTGGTGAGACACTTCAGCCTGTTTTCCCTTTGCACCCCTTTCCCTTTTGTTTGTACTTTTTTGTCAGAAGACTTTCCCTTTTCCTTCTGCCTCTTTGGGCTTCCTTTCCACTTTTGCATGCAGCTTGGCTGATAACCTTGCTGATCTCTTCTTGGGCTCCCCCTTTCACCGCCCCTTCGGCCAAGCTGACCTTCTTCTTGGGCATCTTGGCGGCAGGGAGGGCTCGTGCCAGGTGCCTGTGGGCCACCATGTGCACAGAGCCTTGGCAAAGCTGGCTTGCTCTGGCATTGCCGTTCCACCTGCCACTACGCTGCTGGGACCCACCGTGGGGGCGGTCGCCTCTTATGTTTTTAAACCTCTGCAACTCTTGTAGTCAACTGGAAGATTCAGATGGGTCTTTTTGAAGAAAAGCCAACTTCTCAGTTATAGGACAGTCATTGATTGGGTCTTTGGGATGAAGGAGGTTGGTCCATCGTAAGAAGCATCAGAGTAAGAGCTGAGGCTTCAGAGGGCAAGATGTCAGTGCATCAGGCTGTATGGATCCTGGTGTGACTGGAACTTTTAGCCTAGAGCCCCAGAGCTGTTGGAATCAGAAGTGGCTGGAGAAGAGGGCCTGAAGGGAATAGTTACCAGTCCAGTAATTGAGAGTATCAGGCCATCCTCCTAATTGCCCATCCCTGACTTTGTAGATGACACAAATCTTGTGTTCTCCATCACTTCATTGGGTGTAGGAATCACAAAGAGGACACTGTAGCATGTCTAACAAGCTAGAGCTATGGTGACAAAAGAAAGTGAGTAGTAGAGTGTTCTGGGTTCACCAAAAACAGTGAAAGAATCAACTTTTAAAACAAGTAGGCTTTATTTTATGAAATGAAAAGTTTAATGAAAGTTTACAGAAAAGTTGGATTTTCATTCATTCATTGGTGCACATTTTCTTCCACCTCCCCCAGTTCACCTTCTTATTCTTTTTTAAAAATATTCATTCATTGTTGCACAGTCTCCTCCCCTGTCCCCACCGCAGTCCACTCTGCAATGTGCCTCTTATTCTAGATTGTTGTCATACATATAATGCCTAATATATTCCTTTTAAATAATTTTTTTTCTCTTCTCTTTTCCAATGTGGTCCTCATTATCTATTTACTCTTTTCCTATTCCCACCCCCCAACACCCCATGTCAGTCTTGCTATAACAGTGGGATTATGCGATATTTGTCCTTTTTGACTGAAGTATTTTATTCAGCGTAATTATAGAAAGGCTTCAGGCCTTTGAGTCCAGGGCAGTCAACAACATTAAGGTCTTCCAGGGTCACCCACATTGTGTAATGTTTTATGGGTTCGTTGTTTTTTAGAGCAGTTTAATATTCCACTGTATGGATGCGCCAGAGGTTTTTTGTTAGTTTGTTGATGGGCACTGAGTTTGCTTCCCTCTCTTTGTGATTGTGAATAACACTTCAGTAAACACGGGCGAATCAAGTTCTTGAGGATAACATCCATCACCTAGGACTCCAGCTTTGAATAAATATGTTAAAAGGAAGCCACTTTAGGACAGCCATGTTAGAGTGACACAAAGGGTCTGGGATTCAGATTCCCCTGGCTTTGCAACTAAGCCGAAGAAATCAATGGGAAAATCTACTTAAGATAACATCTGCTGCTTAAATTCTCAGCCTTGAGCCAGGAGCCATAGAGGACACCAGTAGGTGAGAAATAATCTTGTTCTTTAGTGACTTACTGTCCAGTCAGGGAGACAGGTGAGTACAGCTCACAGAACTAGGCATTGTTGCATGTTGAGCTATATGCTGCAGGCTCTAGAGGCTAGGGGAAGTTAGGTGAGGACTGGAGGTGGTTGAGAAAGCCTGAAGGAGGCAGCCTAAGGCTATGAGAGTGTGAGGTGGAAGTCTTAAGGGTGTAGCTCTGGACCAAGCAGGAGGACATCAGGATCCAAGATTTAGTTTTGCTACTCTGTCAGATGTATGTTTTGCCCTGGCTGACTGGGAACCATAATTTCTTTCCCATTTGAAAGGGTTCTGAGGAGAGAGGTCTTAACATGACTCCAGCTTATTATTCTTATTATTAGAAAGATTTATTAAATTGCTGATTTAACAAATTGCACTACTTCTTATAACTCTGAATAACCAGACTCTTTGTTCTCTTACGATGGAGCAACGAGGCATTGTTTGGGCTGAAGGTTGGCACTGGTGGGATTGTGGGTGAGGCCAGAGGCAGAGCAGAAGGCCTCTGGGCCAGGCCTTGAGAGCCAAGTCAGGGATTATTTTTGTTCCTCATTTCATGGCATATGACCCAGGCTTAACCATGCCATCTGTCCCCCACTCTAACACTTACCCTGGCAGGCCCATGAGGGTCACTGTGGAGCACTTAGGGGGAGGAGGAGGAAGAGTAGGGATACGTCTGAGCTGGCTTTGGCTTACCCCTGTTCCAGTAGCCACAGGGCAGAGGCTGCGGGAGGAGGTTGGCCTGGTGAGTGAAGGCAGCTGCCAGCCCTGTACGGCCAGCCAGTGGTGGTTGTGGACTGGGAGCAGCTCCACTTCAGTAGCAAATCCCATGGCCCAGGGCCTTGGGTGACCTGTCCTGCTTTCTCTGGGACGGACCCAGTCTTGGGGACATGGAGTTCAGGTCCTCAGAAAACCTTCCTTGTGGGGCAGCGTTTGACATGACGAGTTTCTGGTCCTCCTCCCGTTGTAATGGGTCAGTCCAGCTCAGCTCTGCTGGAGGGAAGGGTGTGCCTGCCTCAGAGTATAGTCAGAGTCTGGACTTAGTGTCTGGTCTAAGAAGAAGAGCAAAGCTCAAGTTAACATTTAAGAGCCCTTAAGGGGCTTCAGATAGATCCATATCTGTCAGTTCCAGTTTGGGTTTTATTTGTGACTTGATGATGGTAATAAAACCATTTACTGAGCATTTACACTGTGCTGGTCTCAGTTTGTGTGGGGCACCTCTCTATGGATGGTCATTTCCTCCACTTTCTCAGATCACAGTCACAAGTGAAAGTCTGTGTGGTGTATCTTCAGGGCCACTAGGAGAGTTCCCTGAGGAGGTGGAGGGAATCTTAACTTGAGCAACCCTTTAGTTTTATAGATGAATGAAGAGAGGCCCGAGTAGTGAAGTGATTTGTCCCAGAATCAGCCCCATGATTCCCAGGCATCATCTGACAGATTTCCAACATAAACCCCACAGGGAGGAAGGCACATTCAACTCAAGCTCTCCCTGTGATGGGTTAAAATCTAGACAAATTGTTGAGATTTTCAAAGCTGAATACTTCTTCCTCACTGAGATAGTGCTATTCTCCAAAGAACACCCACCAAATACCTCCCCCCCCCCTTTACCAGTACTATGTTATGGAAGTCCCTGGGTGGCACTAACAGTTTGTACATGACTCTTGTCGACATTGAGTCAGACCAACTCATCGCTGACCTTCCAGTGGGTTTTCCAAGGCTGTAAACTGCACAGGGGGAGTTGCTGATGGATTTGAACCACCAGAGAGGTGCCACCTGTGGGTCTGTAGTGCAAGTCCCTACAAACAAACAAACAAAAAAAATTGATGGTTTAAACCCACCCCAGTGATACCAGTGGTACCATGGAAGCAAGGTCTGGCAATCTGCTCCTCCAAAGGTTACATACAGCCAGGGGAACACCATGGAACAATTCTATCCTGTAACACATGGGGTTGCCACGAGTGGAAATGAATTTCAAGGCAATGGGTTTTTTGGTTTGTTTTTTCACTCTTCCATAAGGGAGCTATAGTGGTGTTGTCTGTAAGAAGTTGCTCTGCTAATCCAAAGGCCGTGCCTCTCAGCTGGTTCAACTCTCTCAGTGGTTTCTCAGGAGAGAGATAGGCAGTCTCCTCTTGTGTGATTTACAGTGTCACAAAAACTCTCCAGAGGGTCAGCTGAGAGTTCTGACTTGATGGCAGTGAGATTCTACTGTGTGTGTTCTAAAGTGTGAAGAAGGAGACAGTTCATTCATTTACTAAACTATAACGATGTCTGCAAGATAGGGACAAGCATGTGTTTGGAGGAGCACATAGAAAGGCATCTGATCCAGACTTGGGCAAGGTCATCTTCCCAGGGGGAGTAGGAGTTGGTGAGGTGAAAGAAGGACCAGGAAGAAAATTCTAGGCAGCAGTTCTGTTGGAGTGGAGTAGCATGTTGGAGAAATGACTGGGTATTTGAGTTTGGGGCTGGGTGCAAAGAGGGGAATCTCTAAACTAGTGTCAATGGATGGAAGGGACAAGAGAGCAACAGTCAGCTGACAAAGGGCTGCATGAAGAACGACTTTTAGAAAGATTAGTACAAAGTTGTTTCCTGTGAGGTAGAGGTTAAAAATGTCCAACCTTTCCAGCCTCTTGTACCACTCCTCATCTCTAATGTCAGCTCGTTGTCCTCCCCTCAGCCTTCTTCCTGTCTTTGAGTTCTGCAATTTGCTTGCCATATATCAGAGAAACTCACACACCATCAGGGAAATGGCTCAAGTGGTTGTGGAGGCTGGCAAGTCCCAAAGCCATGGATCAGGCTGCAGTCTGGAGGGTCCGGCTGACCCCACGTGGCCGCAGGACTGATGAATGATGGGTGACTTGGCTTGCTGGGAGCTTCAGGTGGCCTTCTCTGTGTGGCCTCAGGGGCTGCAGAACAAAGGACAATTTGACGTGCTGGGTGACTGCAGCTCTGCGGGTTTATGGAGCAGCTGGATCAGGGCAAGGGCAGTATCCAGAGTGAAAAGGGTCAGACCTGAAAAAGAGCATTCTTATCCATAGGCTTTTAGGGCTATAAGCCATTCTCCCCAGGAGAACCAAAGGTAGCAACTTGAGTCATACTTTCTAGTAAGGTGAGGATTCTAGATAAACCCTACCCCAGTCCTGCCTCGTTTACACAGCAGAAAACTTGCTCCAGAATGGGGTCAGAGCACAAAGAGTCTAGAATTTATAATATATCGCCAAATGATACATAATCAAAGAGCTGTTACTTCATTGTACCATAAGGCTCTATAAATCCTGAAATGTTGAATTTTATCCTAAAAGCATGAGCAAGCCACTGAAAGATTTTAAGTTGAGGAGCCCTGTGGGCTGCTTTTAGAAAAGTCCCTCTGGCTGCAGTGAAGACATTAGGAGGCTTGTTCCTACGATCATCCAATTGAGCTCTGGTGGAGGAGTGCGTCAGGATAGGGAGGTAAGAAGAGTGGTTTCTGGGAGCCCAGGTGGCTTAGTGGTAAGGAATTGCTCTGCCGGTGTAAAGGTGTGTTGAGTCCACCAGCTGCTCCATAAAAGAAAGGTGGGCATTCTCCTGTGCGATTTACCCCTGACACCCGCTGGAGCTTCAGCTATGAGTTGGTCTCAGCTTGACAGCAATGAGTTGCATGAGAGCCTTCTGCTCTGTGGGTGCCTAAGAGAACAAACGTGCACGAGTAGGGTTCAGTGAAAGGCCAGTTGGACAATTTGATTTTAGACATAGTGGGATATCATTTAGAGCAAATAGACAGTTGCTATATCCCATCCTTAGACAAGGGGTACAGATTGGGAATGAAACACGTATGGCAGAGAATGAAGCTGTGTGTAAGGATCCCTTAGGAAGGGAGGTCAGCACAGAACCCCAGTGGGAAGCTCTTATGAAATGGGTCTGGCAGAATGGGAAACCAAGGCAAAGAAAGGGAGAGAGATTAACCTTGATAATTGTGTCTAAGAAGAAAACAAAACAAAGTGGTCTTTGAGTATATAGTTGGCATGAGCCTAAGGGTGTGTGTTAGGGTGGTGCAGGGAGGTGAACCCGGTGCTCAGTTCTGTGAGTGAATGATGAGAAAGAAAATGTAGTGAGTTAGCTGTATTAGAATGGTCTTGGCTCTTCTGTGTGTTTTAAAGATGGCTTGTTAAAGTTTCATGAAGAACCTTACAGGTGTTTCCTTGTAATTGCATTGGATTTATGATTTACTTTGATATAGATCTAAGACTGTACTCACATGATTTCTATTTATTTGTTCCATAGCTTCCCCCAAAATGACAATGTAAAGATCTCGTGTTTTATTAGACCAATCACTAGATAAATTATTGCTTTTCTCTCTATTGTAAATGGAGCATTTTAAGACATTATATTGTCTAATAGCTGACCTCTACTAAAAAGGAATATTTATTTTGATGTATTGCTTCTGACAAACTCTTAGTTAGAAGTTTGGGGTTTTTTTAAATTTTACTGGTTTTTGTGTGTGTACTGTCAAATTGGATCTGATTGGTACAGGAGATTGTCCTTCCTTCTCCAGAAGAGCATGTGGTGGATTTGAACCGTACACCTCTGGGATTGCAGTACGGCTTCTTGCCACCAAACTCTTAAAAGTTTTTATAGACAGTCTGTGGAATCTTTTCCGTTTTCTATTATATTTCCTACGTATACTGATGGCTTAATTTCTTCCTATTCAGTCTTTCAGTTTCTCCTTTCCTGTTCTTCTATGTTGGTTGGAACTGGTATTGTGTGAGCATGAATTATATTCTTTATAATATTCTTCACTATAAAGATAGTAGCTCTGGTGGCCTAGTGGCAAGAAGCTGCGCTGCAGTCCTGGAAGCATGCAGTTGGTGGCTGCCAGCCACTCCGCAGAAGGATGGGCAGTGTCCTCCTGTATGATTAACTGCCTCTGAAAACCCGCCAGAGGGTCATCTATGGGTTGGTTCCTACTCTACAGTACAACAGCATAAAGGTAGTGCTTCTCATATTTCATTATTGAGATATTTCATGTGGGCGCGCTCTGGTGGCCTAGAGGCAAGAAACTGCACAGCAATCCCAGAAGTGAGCAGTTCGAATCCATCAGATGCTCTGCTGGAAAAGGAGGGATAGTCTCCTCCTGTTCCAGTCAGATCTGATTTGACCATGTACACACACACAAACACACATGAAATATTTAATGTGAGGAGTTAGAACACATCTTTTCTCAGATTTAGGAAATGGCATTTCCTGCAGAAAACAAAACAGCAAAACCCAACAACCAAACTCAAAGCCATCATGTCGATTCCAACTCATAGCAACCCTATAGGACAGAGTAGGACTACTCATTCTGTAGGGTTTCTGAGGCTGTACATGTTTATGAAAGCAGAGTGCCTCATATTAATTTTTTTTTTTCCTACCCTAGGTGGCTGGCTGGTGAGTTCGAATCACTGACATTTTGGGTGGCTGCAGAACGCTTTTATTAGTGGTACTTGTTATTTAGGTTGTTAGGTACCGTTGAGTTGACTTCTGCTCGTAGTAACCCTGTGAACAACAGTTCTGGCCCTTGCTTTTTCCTGCACTAGCCTCACCAGCTCTGATATGCCTGAGCCCATTGTTACGGTCACTGTGAAAGTCATTGAGGTCTCTCTGACCCTCCGCCTTTCCCAGCATGCTGTCTCTTTCCAGGAACTGGCCCTTCCTGACAGCATGGCCAAAGCATGTGAGATTAAGATTCTCAGAGGAGCACCCTGGTTACACGTTTTCCGAGACAGACCTTGTTTATTCTTGCTATCACTGTATCTTGATTGCATGTTTATTGTTAGGTACCATTAAGGTGGCTTAGCCTCATGGTGACCTCTTGTAGAACAGAATGAAACCTTGCCTGATCCTATGCTGTCCTCACAGTCTCCACCGTTCTTAAGCCCCTTGTTGTCCCTGTGTTAATCGTATTGAAAATCTTCCTCTCTTTCACCGACTTCTACTCCCCAAGGTGTTCTGCCATAGTTCCAAGCAGGGCTTAAGATTGTGCTTTAAAGAGAGGCTGAGCAGAGTGGTGGTTGTGGGGGGAAGGAATGACCTGCATTTTCTTTTGCTTTCTTTTCTCTGAGTGGTGATGTAATGTCCCTGACATCTGTTCCTTGTCTCTTAATTCTTTCTCAGACTTATCTGGGCAATGTGGACTGTTAAAGCCAAGATCAGAATGACCAGACTGTCTGTTTGTAGGCCATTTCCTTCAGGGAGGATATAACCTGCCTGAGACCCCAGACCTCTCACCTTCTCCCAGACTTTGTCACTTCACCTGTCTCTCTAGAGTCCTTGACCTTTTTCTGCCGCCTCCTGGGCTGAGTGACCAGGTCAGGAAGAGCCACAGTTCTGAGCTTCTCACACTCCTTGGGGTATCCCCATCCCATAGTCCACACCACACAGTTCTTGGCCTTCTCACCATTTTTGGTTTCTGCCCACATAGGTCCAACGGGCGCTCCTCCAAGCGGAGCCTTGGAGGGCAAGGCCGGCACCATTACCTCCAACGAGTGGAGCTCTCCTAACTCCCCTGAGGGGAGCAACGTCTCTGGGGGCAGTCAAACCTTGGACAAGCCCATCGACAATGACGCAGAGGGCGTGTGGAGCCCGGACATTGAGCAGAGCTTCCAGGAGGCCCTGGCCATTTACCCACCCTGTGGGCGACGCAAAATCATCCTGTCGGATGAAGGCAAAATGTACGGTAAGGAGCCTGTTGGGGCTGGACAACAGGGCTTTATGATCAAGTCCTGAAAACTGACGAGGAAAGTCGACTAGAGAGTGAACTTGGAGCCTCCTCTGAGTACCAGAAGGGGAAATGACCTCTTGGAGATGCCACTATGCAAACACTGCTTTGTCTTCTGCATTCACAAGGGATAGGAAGATATCTGAGGCGAATCTTTTGAGTGGAGAGTGGGGCACAGAGAGAAACCATGCGCTGGAAAACTTGAGACAAGAGCCCTGAGGTAGGGTAGATCGACCTCCCAGGGCCGACTAGGAAAGCCCAAGAGCCTTCCCTCAGGTAATGTCTGACTTTGGCCAGCCTGCCTTCCTTCTTTGGCTGTGAAGGTTGTTAGGAATGAGATCACTGGATACTTTTCTCATTCATTCATTCACTTATTTACTCATACCTCTAACAAACATGTGCAGAGTGCTCTGGTGGCAGAGTTCAGTAGGGAGTTGTGCTTGCTCCTTCAGAGACCATATCTCTGCTGGTTCAAATCCACCAGCTGTTCTGAGGAAGGAAGAAGGGCATGCTCCTCCTTTGTGATTTACAATGATTGACAACCTTGTATATCCAAAGGAGGGTTGACTGAGTTGTTTTGACTCAGTGGTAATGAAATGGTTTTTTTGTTTGTTTTTTGTGTTGTTTTTTTTTTTTAAATTTGTTTTTCATTGTTCAACATTTTCTTCCCCTAACCTACCCTGCAGTGCACCCATTGTTCGAGATTGTTGTCATTCCTATAATACCTAATCATATATGTCTTTCAGACACTTCCTCCCCTCATCTGATCTAATGCAGTGTTCCTTATCTATTCACTCATTTCCCATTCTCCCCAGCCCCCCCATGTCTGTCCTATTTTGTAACAGCATTGCAGTGCAGTGTTTGTCCTTTTGTGACTGAGATATTTCACTCAGCGTAATGTCCTCCAGGGCCCCCATGTTCTGAAATGTTTTATGAGTTCATTATTTTTCAGTGCTGCATAATATACCATTGTGTGACTATACTGTAGTTTTTTTATCCATTTGTTTGCTGATGGGCATTTGGGTTGCTTCCTCTCTTTGCTATTGTGAATAACACAGCTGTAAACAAGGATATGCATACATCTGTTTGAGTCGAGACTCTGGTTTCTTTAGGGTGTATTTCCAGTAGTGGCCCTGCTGGGTCAAACGGTATTTCTCTTTCCAACTTTTTGAGAAAAGTTGGAAAGACCCCCTTCTGTAGTGACTGTACCATTTTATATTCCCAACAGCAATAAGAGTTCCAGTCTCTGTATAACCTCACCAGCATTTGTTGTTTGCTGCCCTTAGCTATTGTTGCTGGGTGGTAATGACTTTTTTAAAAAAAAAAAAAAATAAAATTTTATTAATTTTATTAATTTTAGTGAACATTTACAGAAATTTTGGATTTCCATTCATTCATTGTTGCACTTTTCTCCCTGCCCAGCCCTCCTCTCCAGTACATGCCTCTCTTTGAAAAGTAAAAGAAAAATTCTTTCATTGGTATAGAATCCCCCCACACCCCTTACCACCACCACGCTGAGTACACTACACTACGCAACCTTAATTCTGGACTCTTGTGATAACCATAATACCTATCATATATTGCTTTTAAATTGTTCTCTCCCTCATGGTAATGACTTTTTAATGAGATAGTGGCTTGAAAGAAAGATCTTGGGATCTATTTATGAAAAATCACTTCAGGACTAGCCATCTGTGGTGCAACAATTGGCTGCTCCCTGTCTGGCACTAAGAAGAGTAAAGAAAATCTGAGTTTGTCAGTCCAGAAAATGATTGGGTCCCATGAACTTAAGAGTTTCTACGGCCCTGAGACCAGAAGAACTAGACTGGTGTTCAGCTACCACTACTGGTTGTTCAGAAAGTGGAAGGTCCATAGTAGAGTGGGAGGAAAAAAATGTGGAATAAAAATTCAAAATCCTAGAAAAGGCCAGACTTACTGGCCTGGTAGAGAGTGGTGACACCCTTGAGACCTTGGCTCTTAGACACCCTTCAGGCCTGGAACTAACCTCACTTCTGTTTCCTCAACTTTTATCAAGTGGCAAGATAGGCTTATTAGGTGAACAGTCTCTAGAACTGTCACCCGTATGAGATAAAAAAGGCAACCTTTGCTCAGAGATAGTGTTCAGAAGGTTTGAAGGATTAAGAAAGACACGCCTGAAAATGGAAGACACAGCAGGGAGTAGGAAGAGTGCATTCTGTGGATTGTAGTCAGTGTCACAATACAAAGTGTATCAATTATTGAGTGGAAAACCTTTCTGTCCACTCAAATTCCAAGAAAGTTTTAAAAAGAAACCTCTCTGGAGCGGAGTTGTACTCCAGCACACATGGAGCTGCTATAAATTGGAGTTGACTCAGTGGCAGCGGGTGTGGTGTGTCAGAGCTGTGTGAGGGGCTCCCAGGAGCTGATGAAACTCAATTCTGATTACTTCTGGTCCAGGGAGGAGTGGAGCTCTCACAGCCCTCCTCTGTTTTTCCTTTACCTAAAGCCTTTCCTCCTGGTCCTGAGTGATACCTTCCTTTTTCAGATCTTTATTATCTCCTTCAATCAAATGTACAGGTTAACACTTTTAACCTTTACTCATTATTTTAATGGATTTTTTTTTAATCTTTTGCTTTTTGGGGAGATAAGGTCTTTTTAGCTAGACCCCTGATTTGCTCCTCAGTTGCTGGTTAGAACTGCTTATCTTCTACCAGTCCACTGCTGGTTTTATTTAATTCCCAACCGGTCCCTTTTTCACCCTTTAAGTCATCACTCCTGTGTCAGCCTCTAGGTACTACTTATCTTTTAACCCTTCTCTTGCTCTAATGCACTTAGAGAAGCTTCGTGGAAAAGATAGCTGATGTCTATGGGACACCTCTTGGGTATAAGTTGTGATACTGAATTCTTTACATCGGTTATTCCCATTTAACAGATGTGGAAACTGAGTCTCTGAAGATCCTCGGCTCTTTCCATGCATGACTTGAGAATGAAGAGGGTGGGTGGGTTCTGGTTGTAAGCTAAGGAGTTGAGAAAGGGTAGGGTTTGTACAGGAGAGGACAGTTTGGCAAGACAGGTATCAAGTTCCTTGTTGGGACGACATGATAAGGACATATCTTTAAAGGATGCTTTAAAGGAACAAATGGTCTGATAAACGTTGACCTTTCAAAGGGGCTGAGGGTGCTATGAGGGTCTGGGAGATATAAAATCAGCACTTACCTGATTTGCCACCAGGGACCAGAGTCTTTGTTGGTTTACTTACTTTTTAAAAATTTTTCACGATATACGTGAACAAGGTTTATTACGGTAATGCAGAGGAGGCATGATTGGTGAAAGATAGGCTGTGCAGAAGGGTTAAAGAGAAAAGGAAGGAAAGGGAGGGAAAGCCAGGGGTGGAGCCAGCAGAAATAGGGTGAGCGTTAGGTGGGCACTGCTTTTATTGATTCTCATGAGGTCTCGTGAGACTGTCTATAGCCTGGCCCCACCTAGGGACCTGTGGGTTTGGTTGGAGTAGACTAGGATCTTTGGATGCTTCCTTTAATTTCATCCTTAAGGGTAGATATTTGACATAGAGAGACAGCAGGGGCCTCAAGCAAAGTAACAGTTGTCCATCCACTAGGAATTGGAGTTGATGCAGTTGTTATGGGTTTCAATGTGGGTTCAAACCATCAGCCCTTTGGATCTCAGCTGAAGCATTGCACCCACCACCTGGTTTCCTTAGAATCCTCTTTTTTTTTTTTTAATGGTGCCAATTTTAAATACATCTTTATTTGAGACATTGCATTTTCCACTTACAATACAATGATAATAAAGTGCAATGTTAATTCCTTTCCCTATACACACATTCCATATTCAAGTATTGAGAATGCCCAGAAATTTAGTTTAGTAGTTTAGACTTTTCAACTGCAGTGTGCTACAAATTTGGGTCCTTCAAAATTTAACTGTGGGACAATGAATGCTATAAAGTATTCAGATTGCTTTAGTCAACCTCTTCAATGGTGGGTCCAGAAGAGGCACCACCAGATGGAGGAGCTCCACCACCAGGGAAGCCGCCGGGCATGCCTCCAGCACTCTGGTACAGCTTGGTGATGATGGGGTTGCAGACCTTCTCTAGTTCTTTCTGCTGATGCTCAAATTCCTCCTTTTCTGCAGTCTGATTCTTATCAAGCCAGTTGATAATTTCATTGCACTTGTCAAGGATCTTCTGCTTGTCCTCGTCATTGATCTTGCCTTGAAGCTTTTTATCTTCAACTGTTGCTTTCATATTAAATGCTTAAGACTCAAGGGAATTCTTAGAAGACACCTTATCTCTTTGCTTTTCATCTTCAGCTTTGTACTTCTCAGCCTCCTGGACCATTCGTTCAATGTCTTCCTTACTCAAGCGGCCCTTATCATTGGTGATGATAATCTTGTTTTCTTTCCCAGTGCTCTTGTCAACAGCAGAAACATTAAGGATACCATTGGCATCTATATCAAATATGACTTCAATCTGAGGAACACCACGAGGTGCAGGTGGTATCCCAGTGAGCTCAAACTTGCCAAGCAGGTTGTTATCTTTGGTCATGGCACGCTCACCTTCATAAACCTGAATGAGTACACCAGGCTGGTTGTCAGAGTAGGTTGTGAAGGTCTGCGTCTGCTTGGTAGGAATGGTTGTATTCTGCTTGATGAGGACAGTCATGACTCCATCAGCAGTTTCAATACCAAGAAAAAGTGGAGTGACATCCAGGAGCAGCAAATCTTGAACATTTTCAGATTTGTCTCCAGAGAGAATGGCCACCTGGACAGCTGCACCATAAGCAACAGCCTCATCTGGGTTGATGCTCTTGTTCAACTCCTTTCCATTGAAGAAATCCTGAAGAAGCTTCTGAATCTTGGGAATTCTGGTAGAACCACCCACCAGGACAATATCATGGATCTGTGACTTGTCTAGCTTAGCATCCCTCAGAGCTTTCTCCACAGGGTCCAGAGTGCCACGGAAAAGATCAGCATTCAATTCTTCAAAGCAGGCTTGGGTAATGGAAGTATAGAAGTCGATTCCCTCATACAGTGAATCTATCTCAGTACTGGCCTGGGTGCTGGAAGAAAGTGTGCGCTTTGCACGTTCACAAGCAGTGCGGAGGCGTCTGACAGCCCTCTTGTTTTCACTGATGTCTTTCTTATGCTTGCACTTGAACTCTGCAATGAAATGGTTGACCATTCTGTTGTCAAAGTCTTCTCCACCCTAGTGGGTGTCTCCAGCTGTAGACTTGACCTCAAATATCCCATCTTCAGTAGTGAGGATTGACACATCAAAAGTGCTACCTCCTAAGTCAAAGATGAGCACGTTCCTTTCAGCACCTACCTTTTTGTCTAGACCATAAGCAGTAGCAGCAGCAGTTGGCTCATTGATGATTTGGAGGACATTGAGGCCAGCAATGGTTCCAGCATCTTTGGTAGCCTGGCGCTGAGAGTCATTGAAGTAGGCTGGTACAGTGACAACAGCATTGGTAACAGGCTTCCCAAGGTAGGCTTCTGCAATTTCCTTCATCTTTGTGAGAATCATAGAGGACACCTCCTCTGGATAGAAACTTTTGGTCTCTCCTTTATATTCTACTTGGACCTTGGGCCTGCCTGCACCGTTCACCACCATGAAGGGCCAAAGTTTCATATCAGACTGCACAACAGCATCATCAAATCTTCCTCCAATGAAACGTTTGGCATCGAATACTGTGTTAGTAGGATTCATTGCAACTTGATTCTTTGCCACATCGCCAATCAGTCATTCGGTATCGGTAAATGCGACATAGCTTGGCGTGGTCCAGTTGCCTTGATGATTGATGATTTGCAATGATCTCCACTTTCCCATGCTGGAAGACCCCTACACAGGAGTAGGTGGTGCCAAGGTCAATGCCCACCGCAGGGCCCTTGGACATGGTTGCTTAGTGAAGGTCCCAGGTAGTGGAGGGGAAAAACCGTACCTCAAGTCCGCCACTGTGCTAAATGAGCAGAATCCTCTTTTTAAAAATATTTAAAACCCACTGCCGTCAAGTCAGTTCCCATTCATGATGACTTCCCCATCCAATTTCCAAGGCTAAAAATCTTTCCAGGAGCACACAGCCTTGGCTTTCTCCTGAGGAGTGGCCAGTGGGTTCAAACTGCCGAACTTAGAGTTAGCACTCCAACAGATAACGTGCTACACCTCTTAGGTATGCTCAGTAGCACTTGAGGCTTTGACATTCAGAGGTAAGGGACGGATTATGATCTCTCTTTTGCAGATGCAGGAATATAGGGAAAGTTGAGAGTTCCTGAGTATCTCTGCTAATAAGTGAGTTAGAACCTGAATCTGCCGGCTCCAAATTAGCGCTCTCACTACCACCCAGAATGGCCTTTATGAGCCTCTTCCCTCTTCTGCCTGTCCGCCTCAGGCCTGGCCTCAGCTCAGGTGGGTCAGGTTCTGGGCAGGGGGCCTGGAGACAGTGCTGTGTCTGATGACACCCCTACCCCCTCAGCACCTGTCATCTCGCAGCACAGCTCCTGCTGGGCACTTGCCGCTGGCTTGTCCCCTTCTCTTCTTACGCATCCTGAGGTCTGAGCCAAGGCAAGACAGCATAGGGAGGTGATGCGAGGTACTCTGTTGACCAGAAGCCAGAAGAGCACAGGGTAACTGACTTAGCCTTCATCTCGTTTGTCTGTTCTGTCTTTTCATCTCCCTAACTTATGTACCCCAGTGCCCTCCTTAGCCCCCCCACTATCTTCTGACATCTCATCCTTCTCTCCCCACCCCAGCCCTCATGCAGAGCCTCAGATGGGCACCTCAGTAGAACAGTGAATGGGGATTGAGGGTGAGCAGGCAGGTGGAGGAGCTGATAGGACTCCCCTGATCTTGAGAGCAGGCTTTGAGACCTGGGGACCTGGCCTTGGCTGAAGTTAGGGATTAGGCCAGCTCCCAGCCCAGGCCCTAGTACACTCAGAGCAGGCAAGCTTACCAGGGCCAGGCAGACATGCAGATGACATGCAAAGCAACACAACAGATTAGCACCTGTTATTTTTGAGCTGAGTTTTTCGGCTTGTGGGCCGGGCGGGCCGGGCCCTCCCCTTGAGCACCCCTTGCCGCTCTTGGGCTGGCGTCGGGGCCTGGGACTACTAGTCCTTTCTTGCTCATGTTCCTGCTTTCACTTTTGCCCTGTCACTGTGTGACCCTTGCTCTGGCATAAAGCTGGTTACTCTAACCTCCTTTGGCCAGTCTGGCCACCAGCCCCTTGTGGGCAGGTGGTGGGAAGATGGGATAGGGTAAGTTCTCCCCCAGCAGCCCTCATACACTGCCTTCTCATATCTTCACAGCTCAGCACTGGCCGGGCCATCTTTCCTTTCCCTCCTTCATGCAAGAGGCTCATGGCTGCATTTACAGATCTTCCTCTGTTTTATGGCCCTCACTCTTCCTGCTCTTTCATTCTCTCTAAAAGTTGTTGTTGAATTTCTTGAATCTTTTTGCCTCTCTCCTCTTCTTTTCTGTCTCTGCTTCTCCTTTCCTTTTCCCTGAGCACCCTGTGCCTCAAGCCCTGACTTCTGTGAGCAATGAATGGTCCTTATTGACCAAATCAGTTTGAGAGCCCTGTGTTCTCCAGAATTGCATTGTCGAGGGGGAAGCAGGAGAAACATCTAGAAAGATCATGAAATTATCTAGGTGACTCTGAGCAGCCTTTGCATTTCGTACATCCTATAAACCAGAGGATAGGCTGGCCCTAGACATTTTCTTGACAGAGAGCTTGAGCTGAGCAAAGTAGGGTGATTATTCCAGAGCAGGAAGAGAGTATGAGCTGTGGCCCAGAGGCACGTGTTTACATGGTATTCCTACCACCTCTGAGGCTGTAAATCTGCCCTATTTATCTCTTGTGGAGTGACTGGTGGATTAGAACTGCTGGCCTTTCAGTTAGCAGCCCCAAATGTTGTGCACTACACCTCCAAGATTCATGGTAGGTTTAGGGGACGCCAGTGGCGGATCTAGACCAACACTGCCGTTAGAGAATGTCAGAGGAGAAGAGTCTCTTATTTTGTGTGTGAGGAAACAGATCTAGAGTCATAAACTAAGTGACAGGGGCCTTTTCGCTAAGGGATGGGATTTAGCTCAGGGCCCTCTCAGCATCTTTTCTGCTTCTGCTTTTTCTTGATGGTATTTTTCCACCTTCTCGGCTTTGTCACCATGTGGATTTGCTGGCCTTCCCCACTTTGCTTTATATCCTAATTTCATTATTTCTGAGATGTTTTCTGTGCCCCTCCTCGTCTTTTCACTGCTGTGATTTAGGCAAGTCATTTAGCCTTTCTGACCTTCAGTTTCCTCATTTGTAGAATGGAGATAGTAGGAGTCTTTGGATGGTGCAGATGATTAAACACTTGACTAACAGCCAAAAGGTGGACAGCTCAAACTCACCTCGAGGCTCCGTGGAGGAGTTCTGCTTTTAACACATGAGGTAGCACAGGTCAGAACTGACTCCACTTCACCTAACGTCAGCAAGCTTTTAGGACTGTAGGCTTGAAAGCACACGGTAAGTGCTAAGTAAACAGCACCAGAGTGTGTAGAGATGAGTCACACATGCTCCCTTCCCTCGGGGAGCTCACAACTTAAGCAAAGGCTCAAATGGCTTTACCTGGCTTTCATGAGAAAGGCACACACAAGTCCACTAGGACCTGGGGTACGAGTGAGCACACCCGCTTGGTGGAGGTGAGGGACAGCACTGGGACGGTGCCCTTGAAGGCCAGATAGGTTTTGGCCCAAAGGCACAGAGGCCTCCAGGGGCGATGGGGCCACGGCCAGCCGCTGCCCTCTCGGCAGAGGCTGGTATGAGGTGTGGCAGGTATGGCACACGAGTCCTGGCACTGCATGAGGCGGGAGTGATGGGTAGTTTCTTTTTGCCGTGGCCATTTCCATTGCCTGCTGAGAGAGATCATGAAGCAGTTTAAAATTCCATAGTTAGGAATGCTTCTGCCTTCCTAGGCTTCAGGCAGAAGTTTCCTTCTCTATGAATAGCCTCCTTCTCCGCCTCTAGGTGTTCATAGCTCCATCTGGTCACTAGACAGAGAAGTCCTTGGTCCTGGGGGATAGAACCAGGCACTGAGGCAAAACCAGTCTCCTCCCAGCACTCAGCCTGCAGCGTGAAACCCAGGCCTCCTACCAGGGGCTTGCTCTTGGGCCCAAGGAACAAGATCCACGTGCAGTTTCCTCTTGGCTTCTCAACCCCTTTCCGTTTTCTTCTTTATTTTAAAATAATAGACTTAAATTTCTATTTAGAACTCTTTCAGATTTGCAGAGGAACTATAGACTCCACTGCACCGAACACCGGCAGCCTTAGAAAATAGAGTGCTCCCATGGACGTGTTTCTCCAGTTCACTTCTTGAGTTCCTGTGTTAAAATTGCTGAGCCCATGTTCATACATTATCGTTAACTAAATCCTGCTTTACTTGAAGATTAACTCTGTTGTGTGTGGTGCTGTAGATTTTGACAAACATACCATGTAAGGTGTCTATCAGTCCTTTGCCATTTAAGAGAAGGAACATTAGCTTAGTTCTAGTTTGGAAGCAGGAGTGGCATCCTCTTCCTAAAATAACATTCCTTCAGAAACCCTGAACTTTGAGAAATGTCAATAGTTGTAGAGGAGCATCAGGACTTTTGTTCTTAGGGTCACTATGAGTTGTGCTCAACTCAAAGGCAATCAACAACAACATTAGTTATAAGGGAGCTCCGGTGGCCTAGCAGCAAGAAGCTGTGCTGCAAACCCAAAGGCACGGGGTTCAAATCCACCAGCTGCTCCACAGGAGAAGCACAGGCAGTCTCCTCCAATGCAGTTAGTTGCCACTGAAAACCCGCTGAAGGGTCAGCTTATGGGTTAGTTCTGACTCTACAGTACACAACAACATCAGTGATAAGCAAACCTAACCCCCTGCCTCTAAGTCAGTTCTGACTCATAGTGACACAGTGGGACAGAGTAGACCTTCTAGATAGAGTTTCCAATACTAAATCTAGGGTCACGGAAAGAGAGGAAGACCCACAGTGAAATGGATTGACAGAGTGACTGTGTCGGTGAGCCCAGGTGCAGTGGAGACTGTGAGGAGGGCACAGGAGCTGGCAGAGTTTCAGTCTGCTGTACGTAAGGCAACTTTGAATTGTTGACTGCACTTAGCAACTACAGCACATTTTTACAAGTGCCGGCTGCCTCCTGTTTTTCTCAAGGAGCAGTTGATAGATTCAAATCTCCAGCTTTTCTGTTAGCGGCCCAACGCTTAATCCACGGTGCCACCACACCTCCTTAACATTAGCTGTCACATGACCTTTACTGACGATACTGCAGTTGTAATGCAAACATGACATGTGCGAGGGAGCTAATGGTGACACCTGACCTTGCTGACCTGCTAAGTGGCTGGTCTCTTACATCATGTGCTGCTCCCGGTGGTGTGCTAAGAAGTATGATTAGCCTCAGAGAAGTTAGATAACGACCTGAGATCCCACAACCAGTAGCTCCTTTGTAGAGGTTGGAGTTCTTCTGTTTGTGTCTCTGAGTCATGTTGTTGTTCGGTGCTGTTGAGTCGGCTGCGACTCATAATGACCGTACAGGCATGAGGTGTGAACCCTGCCCTATCCTGTGCCATTGTCATCGTCTGTGACTCACTAGACCCCGTCGTTTCAGTCACTGTGTCAGTCCATCTCACTGAGGGTCTGTCCCTCCTTTTCAGACCCTCACCTTTTCTGAGCCGGATGCCTTTCTCCAAGGACTGGGCCCTCCTGACAACGTACTGAAAGCATGTGAGATGGCATGGCACCATCTTTCCTCCTAAGGAACATCCTGGCTGCACTTTCCCTCCAATGATGGAGAAACAGGGAAACTCGAGGCCCAGGGATTGGTAGTGTAGGTAGAGGGGCATCAGTGTAGGAAAATGAGGTCAGCAGTGAGCTCTTCTAGACAGGTTATTACAGATGGGATTGGGGTTACTGGCAGCGTGTAAATGATACTGGCTGTGGGGATAGGAGAAAGTGGTGTTTTAGTCAGAACTCTGGCTTGGGAGCATGTGCCCCCTGAGTGTGGCTCATGGCTGGGGGCTTGCTGTCTGGCTCCCCTTTCTCCCCCGGCAGTCCTCACCCTGGTAAGATGGGGCTGAGGGTGGGAGCAGACTCGCCTAGTATAAGTTGGCCACAGTTGGACGCATGTCTTCTGACAGATGGGCTTGCAGTTTGGCAGTACATCCCTCCAGCCACACCCAAGCCCTCTCTGGGGTTGGCCAAGGCCACCTGTCACACTGCAGTGCCCAGCTGCCTGATTTGCCTCCACTGAGTCACTGAAACTTGTAAGCCCTGGTCTGTAGGCTTGTTCCTTCTACTTGCCCAGCCTGTGGTCTCACGCCCCACAGGCAGAAGGACTTATGTCCAGGGTCATGCACCAGTGACAGAGCTGAGGCAAGGATGTAGTCTCTTCCTCTCCTGCTAACTCACGTAGGTTTTCTACAAGTTTCCTGCTGCCTGTATTAATTTCCCAGTGCTTAGAAAGGGCACACATGGCTGACTTTAAAGAACAGAACCATATTTACTCAGTTGAGACTAAAAATCTAAAGTTCAGGGTGTGGCTGTAGAAGGAAGTTCTTTTTTGTCTATTCCAGCTTCTGGTAGCTGGCAATCCTTGTAGCTTCATCTATCTCTTTGCTGTCAGATGGCATCTACCGTCTGTCTGTGTGTGCCTGTGCCATTTGTCAGGTAACTCAAGTGATTAGGTCTTAGTCCATCGCCATGACTTCAGTAGATTTGCTGATCTCTGCTTTAATTATCAAGTGCTGCTGGAACAGCAATTTGTTTTCTCAGTTTAGAAATCTGAATTCAGATCACGGGTCCTAGAGGAGCTCTCTGAGCTCCAGGGGAAGATCTTTGTCTCTTCAGTTTCTGCTTCCTGGCTCCTTAGAGATATCTGCATGGCATCCGTCTTCCCTTGTGGAAGGCTCTCAGCACTGAGATTCTGGATCTAGAGGATGAGCTCTGATGCTCCCTGAGCTGCTTTCTTGGCAGTAGTGAGAGCTCTAGCCTATTTGCTCCCTTTTCTTTTATCTCTTAAGGAAGTTAAAAGGTACAAGGAGTGAAAAATTCCTAAATCTGAGTCAAAGGAAAGAAAACTTAAAATAATAGCTGGTTTTAATTTCTTATTGCCTTTGAGTTGGAACTAAATTATAGCTGACCCTCCAGTGAGTTTTCAGAGGCTGTAAATGCCATGTAAGGAGATTGCCCATTTTCTCCTTGAGTCATTGGTGGATTCAGCCCACTAGAGAGGGGCCATCTTTGGGGTAGGACGCAATTCCCTATGAACTACACCACCAGAGCTCAGAGCTCCAAGGGACTGGTTAGTCACTGTAATTAATGAACTACATTCATCAACGGCAATTAATGTTCTAAAATAAAATGTAGATAATTGTTTTAAAAGCCAATACGAAAAAACAATTTTTTTAATGTCATAATGCTTTTTATTAGTATAAGGCAAAAATGGTAACTTTTTTTTAAAAAAAAAAAACCCCAATATGATTTATAAACCTTCACTCAAATAAAGAAATGAATCCTGCACTCTTGTAAGGCTGTGATTCAGGGAACACACTGATTCTGCTTTATTAACATTATCAACTCAATTCACTGCTTTCAAATTGGTTTCAACTCAGATATCCTCTATCCCATTTCTAAGGTTGTAAATCTTTATTTATATGAGGAGACTGAGCATCTTTCTTGGAGTACTTGGTAGATTCAAACCGCTGACCTTTTGGTTAGTAGCCTAGTGTGCTATGTGTTACATCACCAGGGATCTTCCCTTAATATATCTTAAAAACTTTTTTTTGGAGTATTATGTAGTGTTGAGAACTTGTGAAATATTAAACAACATAAGTAGATCTAGAGGCCATTCTGCTGAGTGAAATAAGTCAATTACACACACACATATACAAACCAACTTGAGAAAGGTTTACATATGGAGAGAATCAATGAAATGTAGTTATGGGGACAGGGTAGGGAGGTGTTGGGATTAGAAAATGAATGGATCAATCATGAACACTTTCTTGGAATAAGTGAAGTAGATGATAAGACATTGTGGATATTTGTGATTTACAATACGCAACAAGTTACACATGATTGATTGGCTGGAGAAAAAAGCTAAAGATAAGATTACATACAGATAGAAAAGACCATGGAGAGTTGACAGGGATGGGAGAGGAAGGAGAGGGAGATCGTGGATGGGTGAGTAGGGTGAAGGAAAAGGCAAGCAAGGGACAATGAGGATTTGATGAGACGATGGAATAAATGGCATTCACTAATCGTGGTTCATGTTATAAAGTTGTAATTATTGAATAAAAACCAATTTAAAACACAAACTCATAACCAACTCCTAGCTGACCCTCCCTGGGTTTCCGAGAGTCTTGTAACTCTTACAGGAAGAGACTCTCCACCTTTCTCGCTTGGAGCTGCTCGTGGATTAAACCTTTAGAGAGATACAGCCTCTTGTGATGCCGAGCCCCTGACAAGCTTTGTGACTTAAATCACATTTTCTCTTTGGGCCTCAGTCTCTTTTTCCTCAAGCTAGGTAAGCCCTGATCCTGTCCCTGCCTCTAAGAGGAATGGTCCCCAATTCTTACTAAAGAGAAGTAACACGGGGTCACAGGATAGACACCTGAACCTAGACTGCGTGGATGTCAGCCTCTTACAGACCTGTGAACCTAAAGTTTTTTCTCAACTGTTTGGAACATCTATTTCTTTATCTGTAGAATAAAGCTGATGATGGTATCAACAGTAAGTGACTGTTGGACAATGTTATATTTTGAATAAAATATTGACTTATGCTGTAAACAATGAAAATTATAATGGATTTAATTGTAGAATAAAACATTCTATAAAGTCAATAAGTGTTGAAACTGACCTTGGAGGCACTTAATAACAAAGAACTCCAAGAGTGGATGAAAAGAAAGCTATTAAGGTCCACATACTTTGTTTCCACAGATACCATACAAATAAAGTGTATGGTGTCTGGTTTAACAAATCCTCATTACTGTTGTTCTTAGGGAGCTCTGGTAGCTTAGTGAGTAATGTGTTATGCTGACAACCCAAAGGTACCCGGATCGAATCTATCAGTTCCTCCACAGGAAGAAGATGGGCAGTCCCCGCCTGTGTGATTTACAGACTTTGAAAATGTACTGGAAGGTCAGCTGTGAGTTGGTTATTATTGTTATCCTCGCTCAAGAGTGGATAAAGTTACCGTAAGTCTCTGTAAACGTTTGTTAAAATTAATTTTAAAGAAAAGTGGTTAAAGTTACAGCAGGCCTCTGTGCATGAATAGGGCCTGAATTAGAGGCCAGCTGGCCTGGAAGTTGTGAAATGCCCAGGTTGACCTCTGAAGGACCTCAGGAGACAGGAAGGAAGGCCATTTGGACCCCCTTGGCTGAATACACCCACTCAAACCCAGCCCTTCACTCCCTGCACCGAGGGAATTCTCAGCCTCTGGCATCACCTTCTGACAAGCAAAACAGACCGGATGACAGACCAGCAAGGGAGGAAGGAGGCACTATGGGAAAAATTACCAACACCACAGGGCCAACTGTAGAGCTCTTGTGTTTGGCCCCTGGCCTGCCCTCACTGCTGACTTCTTGCTTGGATGCTTGTCTGAAAGCAGAATCCCCAAGCCCTGTGGCAGTTGGCAAGGGCCATGGTGGGACCCTTGCACACAAGGCTGTATCGTCGCTGATGTCTGAAATGAGGACCTCAGCTGGTGGACAGAGCCCCTTCCCTCCCACAACAAACAAACTAACCAAGCCTGTTGCCATCAAGTTGATTCTGACTCACGATGACTATGTGTGTTACGAAATAGAACTGCTCCATCGAGATTTCTTCACTGTGATCTTCACAGAAACAGACCATCAGAGCTCCCATGACCCTGCTGGCTGGGTTTGAACCGCCATCCTTTTGGTTATCAGTTGTCAAACTATTTAGTCTATCCTGGGATCTAGGTAGACGGAATTCATGACCAACACCCATGGAAGCAGAACTAAATTCACTGTGATTGAGTAGAAAATGACTCATAGCTGACCCTTCAGCAGGTTCTCAGAGGCCATACATTGAGTGGAAGGAGGATGGCAGTCTTTCTCCCCATGGAGCAGTTGATGGATTCAAACCTAAGGCCTTTGGGTTAGCAGTGCAACTCCCTACCACTTAGGCCACCTTGGTGGCCCTTTGGGTTGGCAGTGCAGCTCCCTAGCGATTAGGCCTTCCTGAAGCAGCACTCAAGAAATCAAATTATATTGGGCAAAAATCTGCTGCAAAGGACTTTTTTAAAAAAGACTAATGAACAGAGATGTCACTTTGAAGATTAAGATGCACTTAACCCAAGCCATGGTATTTTCATTTGTCTCATAAGCATTCAAAAAAAGCTGGACAGTGAGTAAGGGAGACCTAAGAAGAATAGATGCCTTTGAATTATGATGTTATTGAAGAAGAATAAATATGCCGTAGATTGCTAGAAGAACCATGATGGAAGAAGTACAGTCAAAATGCTCCTTAGTAAAGAATCTGATGAGACTTTGTCTCATGTTTGCCATTCCCTGGAGGACATTATGCTCAGTAAAGTAGTGGGGTTCCTGAAAAAGGAAAAGAACTCTTGACAAGGTAGATTGACACAGTCTGCAACAGGGGCACAGATAGCAACTGGACCGGGCAGTAGTTCGTTCTGCTATGATTTGGAACTGATTGGACACCTAACAATATGGGACCTAGAGGCTGCCCAGCTTAACATGTGCTGCAGTGGAAACAACACCGAATAGGAATCAGCAGACCTGTCTGAGCCAATGATAAATGAAATTGTAATTACAGTGTCATAAAACTTTATATAAAAAACCCTAATGACTGGAAGAGGTCTATATTTGTTCCCATCCCAAATAAGGGCGACCCAACTGAGTGTGGACCCGACAGAACAATATCACTGATTTCACATGCAAGCAAGATTCTACTGAAGATTATCCAAAAACAACTGGAACAGTACATCAGCAGAGAACTGCCAGAAGTCCAGGCTGGGTTTAGAAGGGGTCGTGGTACTAGGGATATTGTAGCTGATGTTAGATGGATCTTAGCTGAAAGCAGAGAATACCAGAAGAATGTCTATGTGTGTTTCATTGATTATGCAAAGGCATTTGACTGCATGGATCATAACAAACTGTGGCTGACTCTGAGAAGAATGGGAATCCCAGAACATTTAATCGTGCTAATGCGAAACCTGTACTTGGACCAAGAGGCAGTCGTCAGAACAGAGCAGGGCAACACTGCATGGTTCAAAATTGGGAAGGGTGTACGCCAGGGATGTGTCCTGTCTCCATACCTTTTCAACCTGTATGCAGAGCAGATTATCCGAAAGGCTGGGCTCTATGAGGGGAAGCGTGGCATTAGGGTTGGTGGACAATGTATCAACAATCTGCGTTATGCAGATGACACAACTTTGCTCACTGAAACTGAGGAGGACCTCATGCACTTACTGCAGAGGGTCAAGGACTGCAGCCTTCAGTATGGACTGAGGCTCAGTGTCAAAAAGATAAAAATTCTCACCACTGGACCAGTCGGTAGCATCAGGATGGATGGTGAAGAGATTGAGATTGTTCATAGCTTCAGTTTGCTCGGCTCCACGGTCAACACTCTTGGCACCAGTAGCCAGGAAATCAAAAAACGTATTGCGATGGGAAAGTCTGCGGTTAGGGACCTCTAAAGTACTCAAGAGCAACGGTGTCCCTCTGGAGACTAAGGTGCGTCTGATACAGGCCATGGTTTTTGCAATCGCTTGTTATGCATCAGAGAGTTGGACAATGACTAGGGAGGATAGAAGGAGAATTGACGCCTTTGAGCTGTGGTGCTGGAGAAGAGTATTGAATGTACCATAGACTGCCAAGAAAACATATAGATTCATCCTAGAGAGGGTTAAACCAGGCTGCTTCTTGGAGGCAAGGATTCTGGGGCTTCGCCTGACATACTTTGGACATGTTGTAAGGAGTGACAGGTCTTTAGAGAGGGGCATCATGCTGGGCAGAGTGGAGGGACAGTGCAGGAGGGGAAGACCCTCTATGAGGTGGATTGATTCAGTGACTGGGGTAATCGGGATGGGTGTGTCAGAGGCAATGAGATTGGCACAGGATAGAGCAGGATTTAGGGCTGTTGTACATAGGGTCGCTATGAGTTGCAAACGACTCGATGGCACATAACAACAAAACAACAATGCAAAACCAATATATGACTTATAAACTTATCATCAGTTAAAAGTAAAAGATTATACTGTTGTTTACCGTTGAGTCAGAACCAACCCATAGCAGACCCTCCAGTGGATTTTCAGAGGCAGTCAATAACACAGGAGAAGGGTTCCCATCTTTCTCCCACTGGCCTTGAACTGTGTGCCTTTGGAATTGCAGCTCAGCTCTTTGCCATGAGGCCACCAGAGCTCAAAAGATTATATAAGACTAATAAAAAATAAAAAGCAAGAGAAAGATGGACAGTCTCTTCCTGCTCGAGTAAATGCCTTTGAAAACCAGCTAAAGGGTTAGCTGTGGGTTGAGTCTGACTTGATGGTACACAACAACAATAAAAAAGTAAAAATGTATTTGTGTTTGTTTAACTCATACCTTTCTCATAAAAGTCTAAATACTAGGCCTTTGTGTTGCCCATTTACTTTTGGAAACTAGTGAATGTGGTGTCAAAAAAGGCATAAATTAAACTCTTTGCAGCCACTTTCTGCCTATGAATTTGGTTTCATTGGTGTAGGAGCTGCATAAGTTTACAGCTTATGAAAGAAAAATATGTCTGAATACTTAGAAAATATCTCCTTATCCATGCCTTGTTGTTTATTTATTCGTTTTATTGAATCACTCATTAGATCTTTATTAAGAACTTGATCTATGCCGTTTTTTAGGTGTTTTGTACAAATATAGGAATAAAACAGGTCAAAGTCCCCATTTGCCTGGGACTTTCCTTCTAGTGAAGGGATTGATAGTACACAAAAGAAATAAGCAGATGATAGTGATGTAGAGGACACTGTGGAGAAAAGTTAGAGGAAGCAGAATGGCCACCGTGGGTGGGGGGTTTCATCTGGGAGACGGGGCATACAATGAAGGCGTGGAGGAAGAGGGGAGGGAGGGACTAAGCCATGTCTTCCCTGGGGGAGGAATATTCCCAGTAGAGACTCAGAAATCCTGAGTTGGGAGTATGTCTGGCATGTTTAGGAAGCAGCAAGGAGACTAGGATGGCAGGATGGAGTGAGGTATGGAGGGACTGAGAATGAGGGTTAGAGAAGTGACAGAGATCAGGTTTGGGTGGGCAGATGCCACAGGGCTTCCACTTTTTTTTTTTAAAGTTATTTCATTAGATAGTTTTAGTTCAGAGGTTTAAAGTTGTTTCTTAATGATAAGTTCAAGAATTCCTCCATTTTTGAAGCATCCAGCAACTCTGTTCCTCGTTTTTCCTTCCTTTTGACCAAAATCCACCTATTTAGTCCTTGGTTAAAAGTGTCAGTAGTGACAGTTTGCCACCATCTACTTCTGGTGAAGGTCCAAGGAGAGAAGTGACTTGTCCTGATCACGTCTCTAGTTAGTGGCCTCAGGCGGCTCGGGAGACTCACAGCTCCGTGGTGCCCTCTTCACTAGCATGACAGTGACTGTTTAGACACTCTTGCCAGTGAAAACATGCAGGTCATAGCTGCAGCCTCTAGTTAGAGAGGGGATAAGACTGTTGAGCATTCGTTGCAGTGAGCCCAGTAGTATACCTTTCTCTGAAAAGCTGGGGAAAGACATCTTGCTGGGCTGGCCATGTGAGGCGCATTCCTGCCCACAGCAGGGTCCCTGCTGTCAGAGTCGCCCTCCTTCCTTCCTGTGACAGGTGCTTCCAGGCCAGCAAGCCTTTCTGGCAGACGGGCCCTCCTGAGGGTAGCCTTTCAGTTCAGTCTTGGCAGTGTGGAAAGGTCAGCTGGGGTTCAGGGGGCAGTGCGGCCTTGGCCGTGTGCTCCGGTTATAGCCCAGGTGGCGGGCAGCCCTCGTCTCACCTGCCCCCTGCATCAGCAGCTTCCTTGCCCAAGACAGCCCCAAGCCCTCCAGGCCCTGCAAGGTCAGCAGGACAGGGTAAGCTGGCAGACGCTGTGCCCTCTGGCTTCTGAGACCCAGCTATTTCCAGGTGCAGCAAGGTGATGGATCGCAGCTCTGATTAACAGTCCCTCCCCACCCCATTGTCTTGTCTTTGTTCTAATCCCACCCACTGGTTCGGGGCCAGCTGAAGGCTCATCTGTCTCTGAGCCTGAACTGACCCCTCTGAATACATTGCGTGTTTTCTGTCTGTAGCACACATTGGACTCTGGGGGCCCGTGTCCTGCCTCCGCTAGGTGGTGAGGTCTTTCAAAGCCAAACCCCATTGCCGTGGAGTTTGTTCTAATACATGACAGCCGCGTTTAGAATCTGCTCCATTGGATTTTCTTGACTCTGACCTGTATGAAGCAGATTGCCAGGCCTTTCTTCCATGCTGCATCTGGGTAGGTAGATTTAAACAGCCAGCATCAAGTTAGTTCAACAGAAACTCAAACTCATTGCTATTGAGTTGGGAACTCATAGCTGACATTCTAGTAGGATTTCAGAGGCTGTAAATCACACAGGAAGAGATTGCACATCTTTCTATCCTCAGAGCAGCTGGTGGATTTGAACTGGTTGCCTTTGGGTTGGCAGTGAAATTCCTTACCTAACAGGCCACCAGAGCTGTTTTCAAGTTAACACAGCTTAAACAGTTTGCACCACCCAGGGACCTTTCTTTGAAAGCAGTAAGCCTTTTAATAATCTTCTTTACAGTAAGATGTGGTGTGACTCTGGTGTGTTCCCCGAGCTCTCACACAGCATCAGCATCGAGAAGGCAGGGCACAGAGTAGACACTCCTGATCTGAGCTGAGGACCCTCCCTCCTCTCTGGGTACCAGAGTATCTCAGTGTTTACTTCCCACTTCAGCCTGCTGCCTGCAGACAGGACAAGGCATCTCATCCATTTAGTAGATGGTGAAGAGTTGCCTTGGAGAAGGCTGAGGTCTTCTTCAGAGCCTGCACAGAAGCGATGAGCTGTCCAGCTACCGTGGGTGAAGGGGTGCAGGTGTCTAAAAAATGGGACGAGGAGCCATGCCTGAGGGCGAGGAAGACTCCAAGAGGCTCATGGCCCTGTCACTTCTTGATCTCCAGCTACCAGTCTCCCCAGTAAGGCTGCATCTTCTTCTTGCTGCTGGTGAGCCCTGTGGTCCCAGGAAGGCAGATGGGAACCTCCAGCATCCTCACCTGCAGAACTCCTCAGAAAAGAACCTTTAAACTGCCTTACTTCCTGCCACGAGCCTTTATTTGGTTTGATGGAGGAACGCCCTGCGTGAGGCAGGAGGGTTTGTGCTTTATCCAGGGCTTTCCTTTGACGTGACAGAAAATGATACGAGAATGATTCCTTTATCTGGAATGAGAGGCAAGGGGCCAGCTTGGACAGCACACTGTGAGTTCAAGAGTCTCACTCATGGCCATTTTCCTTCACATTGGCTCAGAAACCCTCGTGAGGCAATTCATCTGATGCCCTGGCCTACCTTGGAGGGAAGCTTGAAGCTAAGTGTTGGAGGTCGAGGCCCTTTCCTCAGGAGGAATACACTCCGGTGTTTTCTCTCTTGAAATAAAGCTCACAGTAAGGAAGCACAGTGGTCCACGGGAACTCTGTAAGAGCACGTGGCTGCTCCAGGTCCGCAAGGTGCTCTTTGTAAATGCACGTTTAGTGTGCTTTGCAACAGCAAAAAATTAGAGACAGTTACATTACCATCATTTAGTGGACTGGTTTGGCACTTTACCATAGGTTTTGTATGTCCCTATTGTGGAAGACACCAGAATGGTTTTCAAAATATTGAAGCAGGCCAATGTGAATTAACAGAGAAAGGCACCCAGGGTATTTAAATGGAAAGGTAGTCACAACGCAGTGGTCTCATTACATATGTATACAGATGCGCAGTTGCACAATGGCCGTTCATTGGGGCAACTTTCCAGTGTATGTGTCTGTGGTACCATATGGCTATAATAAAAACTCAAATTCATTACCATCGATTAGAACCAACCCATAGCTGACCCTTCAGCAGGTTTCCATGGCTATAAATCATGTGAGAGGAAGAGGCCCATTTTTCTCTCTGTGAGCAGCTGGTGGGCTCGCACCTCCAGAGAGGCATGGGCTACACCACCAGAGCTCCATGTGGTTATAAGAGAGTTCAGAAATCCACATTGAAATATGAATAACCAGTGTGATTTCCAAATGTTCATTCAAAAAAAATAATTTGGAGGTAGAAAAAAAATCCCCATTGGAGAACAGACACTCTTGGCTAAGTGCTGGAGATTCTGTCTCTCACTGGTTCTCCAAGTCTCATGCCTGGCCCTGCCCTCGTGTGGGGAGGGGATCCTGGCCCCTGTCTGCAGCTGTCTGTCCTTCTGTGCTGGTCTTGGGCAGGTGTCTGCTCTGATTCATGGGGACCTGTATGTATCAGAGTACAGCTGGTTTTCATGAGGTGTTCCCCCACCTTTTGTCTCTTTAATCTTGAGAAGCATAGCCTTTAGGTTGGCAGTGAAACTCCCAATGGAGTAGGCCTCCAGAGCGCCCCATAACTAGGTCTCCAAAGCTCCCCATATATCCTTTAAAACATGTACTAATCAAATAGTTTCCACATATTCTTCTTTATGCATTTCTAACTAATATATGCTATTATAATCTTAGATTTGTATCAGGCCATTCTTACCTTCTTTTTCTGAATTGTTACTCCTTCATTAACGTAAGATCATTGCCCGCTAAGGTTCCTGTCTGATCTTGGGTGTTTATCCCGTGGACTGCCAAAAGAACAAATATGATTTCACGAAAGTGCAACCAGAGTGCCCCTTGAATGCAAAGATAGTCAAACTGAATCTCAGTTAACTTTGGCATTAGTTAGGAGGGGCTGGTTCTTGGAAAAGAACATCATGCTTGGAAAGGTCAGTGTAAGAGAGGAAGACTTTGAGTGAAATGGATTGACATTATGTAACAGTGAGCTTCAGGACATCGGAGAGGTGAGAATGGCACAGGACAGGGCAAGGTTCAGATTTGTTCTTGGGGCTGCTGTGAGTAGTAACTGACTTCACAGCACATAACAACATTGCCTATTTGATTTCATATAGATCATTTTTTCTATAGATAATTTTTAAAGAACATAAAGTTCAAATGTACCCCTAGTCTTTTGCCTTGCTCCCCACTGAGAGCTGTTGGTGTCTCCCTGCAGGTCGGAATGAGCTGATTGCCCGCTACATCAAGCTCCGAACTGGGAAAACCCGTACCAGGAAGCAGGTGGGCCTGTGGGTGGGCAAGGCCTTAGGAACAGGTGCTCCGGGCCAAGCATGGGTTCTTGGGTGACTTATCTCTGGTATTCCACAGATGTTCCACCACCCTGGGTCCCTCCCACCATCACTTAAGACCTTTCACCTTGCTAAAGCCAACAGCCCCATCCTCTCCAGGGCACCGGAATAGAGAGCAAAGCTTTGGCACTACACTTCTGAACGATTGCTCTACTGTGGGTTCTCTGAACAAAGCAGGACTGAAGGCCCACCATCCATTCATTCAGTCCACAGATGTGGGTGGAGGATTGTGGAGGTTGAGGGAGTGGGTCAGCCAGGATGGGGAGCACGGGCAGTCCAGAAGATAGATCTGAGCCTTCTTCCCTGTGCTGCAGGTCTCCAGCCACATCCAGGTGCTGGCTCGTCGCAAAGCCAGAGAGATCCAGGCTAAGCTGAAGGTAAGCAGATGTCAGCAGTGGGAGAGAGGGGCCTGGGCAGTGGTGAGGCAAGAATTCCAGAAGCAGGGACTCTTTTCTCAGCAGGAAGAAGGCTTCCCTTTAGGTGCAGGGGCTGGCTGGTGGTGAGCGGAATCAAGTTCAGCGGGGATGCCTTACCTTGGAGCCATGTGTATAACTGCCAGGCTCCCTAGCACCCTGGGGACTGCAGGCCAGTCTCCTGTTGGCCCCCACGGGCTCTAGTCCACTGCCTTGAGTCACATGGGTCACCTTCGAGCCCCTGTTCCTTGATCGCTTCTGTGAGAGCTTCTGGCCCTCTTGAGAGCCCTATGGTGTCCTCATCCAGGGCCTGTGAGGCTGGTAGCCGCTCCCATGGTATGGGGTGTGGTGGTGTAGGAGTTGATGGAATTCCTTCAGCTCCTTGCTCTCTAGGGCTGGCATGCTTCTCCACTCATTAAAGAGGACTGTGCTTTAGCAAGTCTGTGCTCTAGGGGTTCCTTAGAGGGTGGCCTGCCCCCCATAGCAGCCAGGCCTCTTAGATCCTAGAGTTTGGGGCCATTCTGGTAAGCACTCTGTGGGAGTGAATTCCCCATCAGGGAGGCGTTAACAGCTGCCAGCACAGCTCCTTGGAAGGAGCTTTAGGCTAGATCAGTAGTTTGCATACTTTTTTTTTAAATGCAACCGTGGCCCTTTGACACCATCCCTCCTCAAACAGTATTCCCTGGTAAAAGCTCAGTTGGTGAGGATAAGGCCAGAGACCCCTCTCCCATTCCCCTTCCAGTACCCTGTTGCACCTCAGAACCCAGTTTTAGAGCCACTGGACTAGGTGACCTGTAAGGCCCTATTTCTGTGATCTTGATGCTGAAGGCCCACAACGAGTGGGTGGGTACACCAGACTCTTCTGCCTCATAGGAAGCCGCACCCCGTGCCCACAGTCCAGCTGTCCCGCCTCTCCCAGCTGCAGCTTGCAGGTCGCTCCTTTGTTCTGTGACAGCTGGCTGGGCTGCAGCTGTCGGGCGCTCCCTATCAGGCTGGCACATGGACCCAGGACACCACTGACCCAGCCCGCTTGCCCCCTTCTCCTTGTGTTTGGTCCTCTCTGACTCCTAGAGGCTGTAGCAGGTGGCCAGTGTGGAGCACAGGCGTCCAGGATTCTTTTCAGAGCCCATAGGGGACATTCTAACAAGCAGCCCACAGTGGCTTCAAGGAATCACACCTGTTGTTGTCCACAGGTTCTAAACCAGAGCCCAAGGACAGATTCAGTGGATTGTTGGCCAGGCATCAGGAGAGCCAGGAGCTCCTCAAATGATATGTCTGAGTTCATGTGTATGTGCGTTTTGTTGGGGAAGCTAATATGTTACAAAAGCCTCTACACTTAAGATCCTAAGTAGTTAGGCTCCCTGGATGCTCATGACGTCAAGGAGAACTCCTTGGGGTCCAGAGCTTGGATCTAGCCATGGCCCGATTCGTTTGGCTAGGATACTTGAGCCAGACGCCAGGCCTACTTGGGCTGCATTCAGCTTCCTCATCTGTAAAATGAGAGGAAGGCTAAGCAAGGTGGTCTCTGTGGTCCCTCTAGCTCCAGAGTTCTGTGGCTCCCTGGCTCTGCAGCCTGGCTGCTCGTGCCTCCCCCACAGTGTCCTTCCAGTCGCTCCTGATTCCTGTTCTCCCCCATGGAGGGGGTGTTTCCTTAGCCAGGGTCATTTGTTTAGTTTAGCTCTCCAGGAAGGGACACACGCTGCTGGCACCTACCAGCTGGAGCTCTCAGGCCTCGTCATATGGTTGCTGTGCACAGAAGCCTGCAGCGTTCTGAGGGTTCAGTCTGCCACGGCAATCTTGTCCTTCTGTGGCTATCTAGAGGGCCAGGGCCAGACTTCATCTGTTATGTGGATTTGTCCCAGTTGAGGGTCACCCCACCACTGAGTCTTCTGTGCCCTCTGTGGTGCATTCATAGGGGCTTTCAATACTGATTTGACCCCTCAGTGTCCATGGCCTCGGGGCCTCCAGAGTCATGTAAATCCAGACCAAATTCAAAGGGCTTGATATCACCACTGTCAGTATCTGAGTACCATGAGTCACCATCTGACTCATAGCTGACCAACCAGCAGGTTATCAGAAGCTGTAAATTGCGTGAGAGAAGATTGCCCCACTTTCTTCTGTGGCGCAACTGATAGGTTCAAACTGCCTGCCTTTGGGTTGACAGCACAGCTCCCTACCCACTAGATCACTGGAGCTCTCTGTACCTAAATTCTCTGAGTTCCAATTTCTTTATCTTTAAAATGGAGATCCTATTGGTTCTCTAATCACAGGAACACTATGGTATTCAGAGGTAGAGTTAGTCAGCCTATTTGAAACCTTCAGCAATCATCTTGAGGGGAGAAGGGAAGGGCCTGTTGCATTGTGGCTGCAGAGGTGGGGAGCACTGAGACCCAAGTGGACGCCAAGACTCTTCTGAGCCAAGCCTCAGGCCTCCCTCGCTGCATTCACCACCCCCACCTGAATAGCCCCTTCACAGGACTGTTCTGTGGTATGCACAAGTGCCAGTTAAACAACAGATCTCAACTTTTTTAATCATTCAAGAGTGATCTGCATCTATCAAGTTAAATAGTACTGTTAAGTAACCACTAAATTATCTCTCCATTTAATGAAATCCATCATAAAGATTCAGATTTGCTAATCACAGCTTCTGAATGAGCATAATCCAGTCACTTAGCCCCCAGAAAGCTGCACTCGTTTAATAGCATTTCCTGTTCTAGTGACCGTGTACTACTTTGTTTTGGACAAAGTCTTGATTTCTTTCATGATTTATGCAATACCATCTTGGTTTTGTTGTTTTTTTTTCTCATTTTGAAAGCTTTTGGGTTTGAGGAGCTCAGAATGAGAACTCCTGGATTACATAAATGAGAAAAGGTACAGGCATAACTCAGTTTAGGTTTCAGACCACCAGCGTGGGAAACCTCACAAACAAAAACAAACGTTTATAGCAGAAAAACAAGTCACAAGTTTTTTTGCCTCTCAGTGCATATATAGAGATTATGTTAACACTGTCCTATATATGTGCATCTTAGTGAAAATTGCCAACACCAAGATACAAAGTGAGCTAATGCTATTGGAAAAAATGGCACTGCTAGACTTGCTTGACACAAGGTTGTTGCATAACATCATAGCAAATGAGGTGTCCGAGGTACAGTAGAATGAGGTATGTCTGGGTTACTACAGTTATTACCCTCAATGCCATATCAGTGACTTCCCTACACACCTGCTTGTTCTGGTTCTGTGCAGGTGAACCCATTCTTTGGGGTTCTTAAGCACATGGAGGGCAGATTGTTCTACCTGGAAAAGTCGATGAGGCCTCTGAGTTCAGACAGTGCCAGAGGAGACCCACTGCATGGGATTGAGACAGATAAGACCCCAAGAAGTCATCTATAGTTACAAATAGTTCATCTGTCCCAGGATAATCCATCCTGCCCATTTCAGGAGGGATCCACCAAATATTTAGGCAGCGTCTGCCAGAAGCCAGATGCTGAACTGGGCACCAGTAGCACTAGTGAACAAGATCTGTTAAGCTCTAATATAATAGGCCACGCGAGTATTATACCCCTTTGACAGGTGAAGAAAGGGACCCAGAGAAAGGAAGTGATGCACTCAGTGTCAGAAAAAAAATGAATAGCATTATAAGGTGTTCAAGCCTGGCCCCCATGGCCTAGGTAGGGTCTGTCTATGGGGCAGGGGCACAGCCTCCCTAGGTCTGATATAGTGATCTCTGCTGAGGCCGTCCCTTCCAATGTCTTCCCCCAGGATCAGGCAGCTAAGGACAAGGCCCTGCAGAGCATGGCTACCATGTCGTCCGCCCAGATCATCTCCGCCACAGCCTTCCACAATAAAATGACCCTCACCCGGGGCCCAAGCTACCCAGCAGTCTCAGGGGTAAGTGGGGCCGTCAGAGCCAGAGGCCACACCAACTCTCGTCTTCTCACTTCTCTCCTTTCTGAAGCACTGGAAGCACTGGCCTGTCTAGATTGTTCTCATCTGAGTCCTCCCAGGCCAGGGTAGCCAAAGGAGGAGGGACCAAGGACCAAGTGACCTTGCTGAGTCTTGGCTCAGCTGTTATGGGAACCCCTTCTTGGGGGCTTGGCAGTAATAAAGCAAACCTTTCACAAGGAATAGAGGGGCCACCTCCATTAGCCAATCAGCTGGGTAACTCTGCAGAGTTAGTCTGATAACACAGATGAGGAAGCTGAAGTCCAGAGACCTGTGGGTTAGCACACCTCCAGCGTGTTCCCACGTAACTCTTCCAACACTCGGCCTCACTCTCCATTCTACCTGACCGGCCTGTTCTCCTTCCAGATGAATAGCTGATGTCCAGGAGCAAACCTTTGTCAGCATTTTCGATTTCTTGGCCGTGGCCATATGGGCCACCTATTCATAACGGCACCCGAAGGGCCTCTTCCTTTCCAGGGCTTTGACCACAGGGTTTTCTTAGCTTCTTGAGACTCTTGTGCACAGCTAAGATGTGTGTACAGCTCTGGGCACATGGGAAAAGAAGCCTCCCATCCAGTGTTTCCAGGGAGCACCAGTACATCGGGATGTTAAATAGAAGTGGCGCAGTGATTCATTGGCTGATGATATCTAGGGTAGCATTAGAGTTTTGTAAGTTTCTCGACTGTAGGACTTTTTGGTCTTAAGTGCTAGTCACTGTGACTCTCTAGGAGGGGAAATCCAAAACACAGTGTTTATCATGTTCAATGTTTTTTGCTCTGAGCCATTCAGAGACTGGGGTTCCTTGAAACACACGTCGGGGATGCTTTGACAGCTATGCTTAGACAATAACATTGCCTTTCACTAAGCCACAGCCTGGCTTGTCTTCCCCTTCCTCCTGCCTTCTGGACCTCAGTGTCCCCCGATGCCTGGGGCAGCAAGCTCACCGACCTCGAGTGCTCGGGGTTCCAAGTGTTCCTTTCTGCTGCTTGTCCCCACGCTGTGGGACCCATGTGCACTTGGGGAGCGTGCTGACTCTCTACCTTTTGCCTCCCCAGTTTTGGCAAGGAGCTTTGCCAAGCCAAGCCGGAACGTCCCATGAGTGAGTATTGCCTCGTCTATACTATAACTTGCTCCCTCAAGTGCACTTGAACCTGTAAACTTATGACAATAAAACTACCCGCAGGGTGGGACAGGGCCAACAGCAGTAGTCAACCTCATGTTTGGAGAGTCTGTGTCAATTGTCTTGGTTTGAGATGTGGACACACTGGATGTGTTTGCCTGAACTCCACTCTGTAGGATTCAGGCAGGCCCAGAGCTTAGGACCCCAAGGGAAAGAGTTGGGAATCGGCCTGCTGGGCCACACGGCTGCTTAGGGTGGAGGGAAAGGAACATGCTGTTCCCTGAATGATTTGACAGGAAACGAACAGTTGGCCAAAGCCCACCAGGTCACTGATGGCTGAGCCACATAAGCTTGTCACAAGGGGCCACTGGGTTCTGCCCCAAGATTTACACCTCCTCTCTCCTTTCTCTGCAGTGTGAAACCTTTCTCTCAACAAACCTACGCCGTTCAGCCTCCGCTGCCTCTCCCAGGTGGGTCAGCAGGACGTGCCTCTCCCACACCTGCTCCTTGTGGGCAGAGATCCCACTTCTCCATGTTTCCCTGTCGAGTGCTCAGACCACCCACCCATTCTCTCAGCTCCACCTTGACCTTCACCCCTAGTCCACCCCTCACCCTCTGTGCACTGCCCTCTGGCCTTCTTGTTACTGGAATTCCTGCCTTCCTTTCCAGTGTGGACATACGGCTTGCACACAGGTGAGAAGGTGGTGGCTCTGCCCTGGGCAGCTGCCCCACCCAGCTCACTGGGTGCCTCGTTTGTGTGCCCCTGTACAGCTAAGACACACTTCCTCTCACCAGTGATATACTTCTCCTTCAGGATGGGAGGTCTGAAGAGAACCCAGCTTTTCAGATTGGAGCCCCTCCCCCTCTCTAAGGAAGAGACCATTGTCCCAGAAGGAACTCTGTTGGGTTAAGGCCTCGACCACTGTGGGGGCAGAGCACTGGCTAAGGGCTCAAGGTTTAGGAAGCTGTGCCAGGAGGCGTTGGAGCACCTCTGTCACTACCCAGCAACCCAGCTGTGCCCTGGCCTCTCCTCTCTACCTCTGCTGGCTCGGGGATATTTGCATGCCTGGGTTCTGGCACCTGGCCATGTTGGGCTTTTCCTGCCTCCAGGAGTGGCTTGCTACTCCTCTAGATTCCTCAGTGCTTCTCACTCATGTGTGGAAACAGCACCAAGTACTTTCCAGGACACCCTGTCTTTTGTTCACACTCTTGGTTGGTGTTATGTGCCAGCGAGAGAGACCCTATTTACAACAGCTTGTTGTTAGGTACCTGCAGAACGACCCTATTTACAACAGCTCTGAACCCTGTCCTAAGCTATTCTCACTGACTCTGACACACCAATCACCTTTGCCCATCACTGTGTCAATTCATCTCATCTGGGGTCTTCCTCTCCTGTGCTATCCCTCTACCCTTCTAAGCATGATGTCCATCTCCAAGAACTGGCCATGTGCCCAACGTATGTGAGACAGAGCTTCAAAATCCTAAACTCCAAGGAGAATCTTGGTTTTATCCTCTCTCGGACAGAACTGTTTGTTCTCTTGGCAGTCCATGGTCTGTTCAGGACTCTTCGCCAGCACAACTCAAAGGCATCTATTCCTCTTCTGTCATCCTTAGTCATTGTCCAGCTCTCTGATGCATAGCAAGTAATTGCGAAGACTATGGCCTGGATCAGGTGCACCTTCGTATCTAGACTGACATCATTGCTTCTCACTACTATGGACAGGTCCCTGACAGCAGATTTTCCCAGTGCAATTCATCTTTTTATTTCCTGAGTGCTAGTGCCAAGAGTGTTGCTTGTAGAGCCAAGCAAGCTGTAACTGTTAACCTTAATCTCTTTGCGATCTTAATTCAAGCCTTCTATTTTACCTGATTGCTCTTAATTGGTTCCCTGACTCCAGTGGTATATTCCTTCTCCCAAAACCCCACATCTTCTGCCGAGCTGGTTCTGGCTTACAGAGAACCTGTAGAAGAGAAGAGTAGAGGGTTTCTAAGGCTGTAATCTTACAGAAACTGATTGCTCTCTCATCTCCTCTCATCGCTCTGTAGTTCATCAAAGTGATCTGTTTAAACATCAGCTTTCCCGGGTGGCTTCTCAGTATAAAATCCTTTAATGGCTCCCTGGTGTTGTCAGATAAAATCTAAACTCTGGCTCTTATCTGACTCCTGGAGGCAGTTTCTTGTTACTTACTCGTATCTGGGTGCTCGACCGCCGGGTACCGTTCACAGCGCGCGGACCCATGCGGGCGAAGTGGCTGAAGAAGTGGGTGCGAAGGCTGAAACGAAAGAGAAGGATGAGGCAGAGATCCGAGTAAAGTGTGTCGGAACCGATAAGCCAGAGGATGAGGGGAGCCACCAGCTGCTGCCCCACATACTGCTTCCGATGGCTTCACCTCTTGAAAGAGTTTTCTTTTTTGTAAATCTTTTTCTAATATTTTAAGCTGAAAATAAAGTTTATGAAAAGAACTAAAAAACAAACAAAACAATCTAAACTCTGGGAAAGGACTAGCATGGTTCTTCACATTCTCTTCCGCTTTCTCTGTTCTCCCTTACATCTTTCCATTTCCACCTCTCCCCATGTGTTCTTGCCTGTGGTATAGGCATTGCCTCCCTCCCCAGCAAGGCTCCCCAGCTGCCCCCCGCCCCATGCTAGGTGCCTCATTTTCCCCTCAAGCACCCTCTGTGCACTTCGATCCAGCACTTGATTCTCTTGTGTACGGGCCAGGTCTGCCTTGCTGTGTCTGTGTCTTTGGGTACCAGTCATGTAGTGCCAGATACGCAGTGGCCCCTCAGTAAGCATTGGTTGGACAGATGAAAGAATTATTTGGCTGATAATGTGTTTGTTGCTGTTTATTGCTATTAGTTGAGTCCCAGTCCTGGAGATCCCACCGGTACGCCGTTGGCCAGTGCTCCAGGGGGTTTTGAGGGACCTTCTAGATGCACATCCAAGCCTTTCTTCTGAGGTGCCACTGGGTGGATTTGAACTACCAACCTTTTGGATTAACTATTTCCATCAGCCAGCTGCCTTTATATGCCTAACTCACCCACTCACTGTTGAGTGTTGGTGGGTTTCCAGAGCTCTTAATTTAAATGAGAGGGGACTGCCTCACTGTCTCCCGCAGAGCTGCTGATAGATCCTAACCTCTGGAGATGCAGCCTTTGGTTAGCAGTGAAACATTGTACAGATTAGTTACTCTAACTCTGGTTTGTGTGCATTATGCACCAGCAGATGTGTTGGGCCTGGTCCCTTACCCACTGCTGTGACTGTTACTCCTGGTGTCCTCCCTCCTCACAAGCCTCAAGTCCCTGCTGCAGTACAGGGCACCACTGTTCAAGACCACCAGACCAGAAGACTGGATGTCCTCAGTGTTCTCTCACCATCACCCGCAAAGTCCTGGGGTTTTATCCCGCTGCTGTAGCTCTCCTGTCTGCCTCCCCTCGTCACTCTGCTGCACTACTTTTATTCAGGCCTCCTTCATTTTGCTGTTAAAAACAGCAGGGGCCTTGCTTCTGACCTGTCCACGCCCCTGCCCAGTGCTTCCTTCACACCAGGATGAGATATTTTGAAAATGTGAATCTGGTCAATTCACTGCCCTGCATAAACAAAGGATGATTGTGAGGAGGGGCAGGACTAGGCAGGTTTTCATTCTGTTAGACGTCATGTCCTTGTGATTTGACACCTAACAGCAACAATTTAAAATCCTGCACTGATGGCCCAGCATTCTCAGAGAAAAGTGTGTACTTCTTAAGTTAGCATCTATAGTGTGTCTCTCTTGTGCCTTGTTTCCTGTAACCAAGGTAAACTCTCCTTCTCTCCAGCTCCATCGATGAGGGTCCATACTCCTTGGTCTGTTTCCATCCCTGATCTGCTGTTACTTCTGCTTGAGATGCCCTGTCCTTTTGTTTACCTTTTACTTGAACTTCCTCACTTCCCCCAAGCATCTTCTCCTTTGGAAAGCTTTTCCTTGATCGCTTGCCAGGTGGAGGAGGTGCCTCTCTTCTGTGCTGAGTGCGTATCTTCCTGATTTTTATCACATCCACAGATTCAGTCATGGATTGCTTTGTTAGCAACAGCCTGTGTGCTGAGCAGTGGTTTTCAAGGCTGTGACCTTTCAGAAGCAGGTCTGTCTGCCGAGACGTTTCTGGGTGGAAACCACCAGCCTTTCAGCTAGCCGTTAAGTGCTTAACTGTTAGTGTCCCCGGGGACCCATCGTTCATCTATTAGCCACTCTTTACTTGTTTGGGGCTAGGTGCTGTTCTAGGTGCTGCAGATAGAGCAGACGGCAAGGGTGGTGAAGCTGTGTCTTGCATACTATGGGCGTGTTGCTAGGAGAGCTGTTTCTTAGAGAAGAGCATCATGCTTGAAAAGGTGGAGGGACGGTGAAGGAGAGGAACCCACTCAGTCAGATGAATTGGGACAGTGACTGCAGCAGTGGGCTCGTGTATGTCAGAGATTGTGAGGATGGCACAGGATAGGACAGAGCTCTGATCTGTTGTTCATAGCATCACTGTGAGTCATACTCAACTTGGTGGCGTCTAATGATAACAATCAGGAAGCATCCTTTTACGGGACTTATGTCATATTGTAGTAATTGATCCATCTGGTCATCACCCGATTGCAGCAGAAGCTCCTCCAGGGCATGAAGCTAGTCCCTGCTGTGGCGGCCCTCAGTCCCGCAGGCTTCGCAGCCCCATCCAGAATCCTCTCTCTCAAGGCTTGTGCAGAGTCCTGAGTTGACAGTCTTACCAGGCTAACTTCCTCCACCCCCACCAGGCTGCTCCTTTTTCAGCCAGAGCTTTGCACTCCCCTCGGCCATCATTGTTGGCAGGCTTGTTTAATAGTGACAGGACATAGGGTCACACTGGTGGGGTCTGGGCCCTGGAGGTGACTCTGGATAGGGTCCCAGTCTCTCTCGCTCTCTGTCATGTACAGGGTTCGAGTCTCCTGCAGGGCCCGCCCCATCGCCCTCAGCTCCCCCCGCACCTCCATGGCAGGGCCGTAGCATTGCCAGCTCCAAGCTCTGGCTGTTGGAATTCTCTGCCTTCCTGGAGCGCCAACAGGACCCTGACACGGTAGGTCCCACCTCTCCTGCCCTCTGCTCATTTCTCTGACTCCTGCTCCCATGCCTTCCCTACACTTCTTTTCTGCATGCTTCTAGGTTTCTTGTCTTACTTGTCTCCTCTACTTTCGGGTTTAATTTACGGTCCCTGGTTTTTCCAAGGAGCTCTGGGCGGACAGTGGTGATTAAGCTCCTGCAAATGAAAAGTCGGTGGTTTGAACCCACTAGTCACTCTGCGGGAGAAAGATGTCACAGTCTGCTTCTGCGAAGGTTATGCTGTCCTGTGGGGCAGTTCTACTCTGTCCTGCAGCATCTCTGAGTGGAATCCACTCATCGGCAGGAGGTTTGGTTAGTTTGATCGTTTACAGCGTGTCCTTTTCTTGCTCTTTCCTCCAGCACTTTGCCTCCCTCTCCCCGTCTCACCTTCTTTCTCTCTGTTGTCCTGTATATTCCTCCAGTTTCAGTGCGCTCCTGTGATTGCTCTGCTCATCCCTCAGACATTCCTTCTTTCCTCATCGATCGTTTTCCTTTGTCTCTCAGCTTTATGTCTTCCCCACCAGGTCCTTTCCTCTCAACCCATCCACTGTTTAGTTTCCAGTCTCCCATTTCCCAGCCCCACCCCAGGCTGTTCCCTCCCTCCCCCTGACTGAGGAGACTCCTGTGCCCAGAATACGTTGGATAAGATGCCAGCAGGCATTGGTAGCCCCACCTCATTCCATCCCCTTCAGCTTTAGTGTCCTGGGTGACTATAATGTCACCTACAAAGGCCAACAGTCACCAGGAGGCAGGCAGGATGTCAGAGATCATCTCGCTCTGACATTTTCCATTTTATGTTTTTAGTGGAGGAGCCCAGTCACCAAGCTTAGTCTGTAAGACGAAAGAAAGTAGAGCTCCTTGGGATGTAACAAGGTGTTTGGGAACCCCCTTTTGGTCCCTGTCTTCAAGAGTAAAGCACAGCTTGAAAATACCTTATCTAGGTCAGAGGTCTTGCATTGCAAGTGAGAAAGTGGAGCCTCAGAGATACACAGTGACTCTCATCTGAGGGCGTAAACATCAAACCTAAACCAAACCCCTTGCTATCAAGTTGATTCTGACTCATGGCAATGTTCCATCAAGTTTTTGGTCTGTAAATCTTTATGGACAGACTCCCCATCTTTCTCTCTTGGAGCGACTGGTGGATTTGAACTACCAGCCTTTTGGTGAGCATTGCAACATATGACACATTTTGCCACCAGAGTTTCCTGTCTTAGGGCTTAAGGATAGGAAATTAACGACTACAAGTCACTGAACACCTACTAGGTGCCAGGGACTATACTGAAAGCTTTTTAGCAGTAGAGGCTCCAGATCATGTGCCAGATATAGGCTGCAGCTGGACTGGTTTGTTCTGGCTGTTTGCTCTTCTATACCTACCTACCTCTCACTCAGACCCACCCTTCTCTCCACAGTACAACAAGCATTTGTTTGTACACATTGGCCAGTCAAGCCCAAGCTACAGTGACCCCTACCTCGAAACCGTGGACATCCGCCAGATCTATGACAAATTCCCAGAGAAAAAGGGTGGACTCAAAGAACTCTTTGAACGGGGACCCTCCAATGCCTTTTTTCTTGTGAAGTTCTGGGTAAGCCCTTTGATACCTTCTCTCTTCTACCCCCAGCACATCCTGATGGTGAAGAAAGCACAAAAGCAGGCATAAGGCACCCCCTTTCCGGTGTGGAAATGGGGCAGGACCAATGAGGAAATAAGGAACAGGAACAGAGTTGAAATCCAGTCTTAGAAGCTGAAGGAGACTGCTGTAATGTAGGCCACGCAGGGGGCTCAGCTACTTAACACATTCCTCAGCCTCATTGCTATTAAATTCACGCCGGGTGAGATTGCCCATCCTTCTCCCTTGGAGAAACCAGTGGATTTGAACCATCTGCCTTTGAATTGGCAGCACAACTGTTAATCCCCTAAGCCATCAGAGCTCACTTTATTGTGTCGAGCCAGAAGTGACTCATGGCTGACCCCCTAGCAAGTTTTCAGAGGCAGTAAATTGCACAGGAGTTGATTGCCCATCTTTCTCTCGTGGAGCAGCTGGTGGATTTGACCCACATGCCTTTGGGTTGACAGTGCTGTTTTACCAGAGCTCACTTTAGGACATCAAAAAAGATGTGCTTTGGGGAGTGTGGTATGAGGCAAGAAGCTGTCCTACATTTTTTTAAGGAAGGGCTTAAACTTTTCATTGCTGTCTTCCTCTTTACACACTTCCTTCCAGCCTTGGGCATTGGAATTGGAAACAGCAGGCTTTGCTACGGGCAGCCGGTCAACATTGACACTGCAGCCAAAAATAGCAATGCCTTATTCCCACAGAGTCTTCTGGGCCCTCCCTGGGAAGGCACTGGGCGGGGTGGGGAGAAGCCACAGCATTTCTTGAGCACCTTTGCCTGCTCCCCCTGAACACACACAGAGTGCGTCCAGACTTGACCCTCCTCCAGAAAAGGAGCTTAGGTGAGGTGATATATCGCTCTGCTTTCAGCACTGAACTCCAGTACCTTGAGAACACTACATGGGGCCCTAGGGAGACCTGTCTAACAGGAGGTACTTCTCTGAGTAGCACAAGAGTTTGCACTGGACACCTTAGAAGAGAGAACCTGTCATCTGCTTTCATAAAAATTATAGCTGAAAACCCTGTGGAGAAGTTCTGTAACACAGTCACCGTGAGCTGAAATCTGTGCTACAGCAATGAGTTTGGTTAAGTTTGGTTTTTGGTTAAGTTTATCTTCTGTTCCATTCATGTGCATTGTGTTTTACAGTCATTTACACTGTCATACAGTCATTCATAGACACTATTTTGTGTACTTAATTACCATTGATCTGGTTAGGTGTTTTGTCCTGGGATGGGGCAGGTGGCCTATTGGTCACTTTTTGTTAGTTCCTGCCCTCTCTTAGCTGTGTCCTTGTAGCCGCCATCCAGATGAGGACCATCCTAGCCTCTGATCTCACAAATAGGAGCCTGAGGCAGGGTGAGACGTCTCCCTGTGATCGTTCCTATTAGATACACATTTTGTACCAGTTGATGGCCTTGTTCTGTGGAGCATAAACTGAGGCAAAGAAAAGTCAGATGATTTGTTAAAGCTCATCCAGTTCATAGTAGTTGAGTCAGGACTGAGAACTGGGTCCTGGACTGTCCCAGACAGCCATTAACCCTACATCATCTTACCTTGAAAAGTATCTGGGTGGCCTCTGCACAGGTGCTGGCACTGTCCCCAATGTTGCAGGGGAAATCTCTGGACTGACTGACTCCCCAAGATCTTTCTCTCTGGGGATTCATTCCCTAAGTCCTGAATCCCCATGGTCAGCCTCTGGATTGAAGGATCCCCAAGCTGCTGACAAATAACAGTGTTTGCTTGGAGAACTTGCACCGGACTCTGACTGTGGAGACAGTTAAGCAATTGGGTGTCTTGGGTTTTCTAGGTTTCAGGCTTCCCTTTGGGAAATGAACAAAGTCCTGGGGATCAAGGTTGGCAGGTAGAAAGGAAGAATTAGGAGGTCTGTCTCTCTAACCTTGTTGTGGCCTGAGTTGTAGTCTTCTGATTCCTTGGAGCAGGTAGAAGTGGATAGACAGGGGCGAAGGGAAGGTAGGGCTAGTCAGGTGTGTGATCTGTGTGTGGCTTGCTGGGCTGGGCTCAGGCTGTGTGTTGTGCACACCATGGGTGTTTGTGGGAGCTCCATTCTGAGGAGAATCCAGGATAGAGCTCGGGTTCCTGGGCCAGTGTGCGATACAGCTGGGGCGGGGGGCCGCACACGCTGGACTGTTAGGATACTGTGCATCCAGGGAGGACAGGGAGAGTAGCTGGAGCATGAGGCTCTGATCTTGGTCCTACCACATGTGGACCAGAACCCAGAGCACATGGCCACTTCTGTGAGCCTCTCCTGTATGATGTAAGCTGTTTGTTCAAGGGGTCTGCCTGAGGCTGTGTCCATAAGACCCTTTCATATGTTTGGTAAGCTGGCAGTGCCAGGAGGCTCTGCCCTTGCCTACACCTGAGCCCAGAGAACCAGGCCCTCTCCTGCCAGAGACACGGGCAGGGTGAGGGCGGGTGAAATCGGAGTTGGGAGAATGTCAGGGCAGGGCCCCTTGGCCATCATTTGCTTCCTCCTCCTCATGTGTGGGGAGGGCAGAGACACCAAAGAAATGCAGACTTGCAGTGTGGGGGGAAAATGGACCTTCATGTTTGCTATGGAGATTCAGGGCAGTCACGGGGTACTCCACATCCCACACCTACCCCCCAGCTTCTGAAAACTGTCTCTGTTCTCTGGCCTGATCACACCTCCTCTGCCATCAGCTTGTGTGAGCTGGCCACACAAAGTTAGGAAGGACGACCACTTGGGCTAGGAAGTAATGGTTCCTCTCCGAAAGCCAGCCTTTCACCTCCTGCCTGCCTGTCTTCCCGATCCCCACTGCTGGGCCTTGACTGTACACGCTGAGGGTAGACCAGAACCCTTTTAGAACTGGAGGAGGGCTGTGATGTCCCACTGAAAGCTGTTGTTCTTATTGTTGGAATTGGGCAGTCATTCATGGCATCAGACTGTGGACTCTGAGGCTGGACCCCGTGTGGGGAGGGCTGAGGGCCTGCACAGGGCCCTGAGAAACCACATCCCCTCATAACTGCCCAAGCACCCTGGGCACGGCACAGGGACTGGGGACTCTTGGACAATGAAAGCAGCACATGGGGAGTGCTGGGTGGAACCTGGGCTGTGGCTGTCGGGGGGAGGAAAATGCCCAGACCGCCTGCTGTTTCCTCCTGGGCCCTGACATTTCTTCCAGGCACATACCAGCACATGACAATGAATCTGAACCCCTCCAGGCCCCCACGCCCGCCTGAGCCCCCACGCCTGCGGCTGTCTCAGCTCATCTGTCAGTCACCCGATCCCCAACACCTGTTCAAGGCACAGCCTGTGAGCTGCCCACCCGCACGCACAGCTATGAATAGGGTAAAGGGAGGGAGCATGGGGCATTCAGAGGGCAGAAGGGCAGGTGCGGGGCCTCTTGGGCTGAGAAAGAAGAAAAGCAAAGCTTGTTTTGGGGGTGGTTGGTAGAGTAGGAAATGCCTGAAGTTTAGCCTAAAGGCAAAGGGTGAGGTTGAAATGAGAAAGATCAGGCCTGAGGATGAGATGAGAGGTGCTGGGTTGTCTCTGTCACTGGTGGGTGTCTCTAGGAGGGTGAGTATTGTCACTACCAGTCAGGCTCTGGGCCTGACTTTGGGTCTTCATTTTTAGACTCCCTCACTGTATCCTCAGCCACTTTTATTCCCGTTGCTCCACATCCTGCTGGTTATAAATTCCCCAAACCTCTGTTGAACTGCCTAGGAGTGTTGAGCTGGGCCTGCGTGAGTGTGGGGCTGAGTGACTAGAAGGGCCTGGTGGGTGGGAGGTGGTGACAGGACTTGGGAGTGTGTGTGAGATGGGGCGAAGCTGGTGCCCTGCACACCCTGGCCAAGTTAGGGATTCTAGGTTCCTCCTCTTATTCTGCCTCTACTTCTTGTGACCACGAGGTCTCTGTGTTCTCACTTAGTGCCACCTACAGGTGAAAGGTTGAACAGCAAGATGGAACCTACATTGAAGGCCTTCCCTGTACCATGTATTGCCAAGGCTCCACGGAGACAGGACAGACTAGCTTCTATAAAGACTGACAGCTTATGGGGTCGCTATGGAGCAGAAGCGATTCAACTCTTCAGTAGTTTGGTTGATTTTAACGACTAGACCAGGAATAGCAGGGCAGTGCACACAGTGTACATCAGACCCACTACTTTCAGTGATTCTGACTCATCAAAGTTCTTACTTCCAAGAAATGTAGGATCTGCAAGGCCACGTGAGCAGGTTGTGATAGCATAGAGTGATGCAAATCGCTCTGGGAGCAGTCTGTCTGGTATAAGCTTTCTTTTAGGTGCTACATGAATACACGCTTTTTCTTTAGTAATTATGACATTATTTGCATGCATTTTAAAAGATGTGATTCTTGATTTCATGTGTGTATTTCTTAGAAGAATGTCATGTTAAAGAGTAAAAGAACGTTGACTTAAACTTTAGGTGCGAAGGAAGACATGTGGTCATGATGTAGCATTAATCAGGAAGGGACTTGGGGTGAAGCCCAAATGCTTGTTTATATGCCCTGCTCTCAGCCTGTGGTACCCACATTCACATGCAGTCCAGATCTGTCCTGTGCTTCTGGCTGTGGGGCTTCCTGAGCTTGCAAACTGTCCCCCAGACACTATTTAGGGAATTGTCTCTCTGACAAAGTAAGTTTCCTAGGAGGGAGGAGAGGGTGATTTAGTAGAGAAGGATGAGGCCGCAGTTGACTTTGTATTCAATAGGAAGACCTTGGACCACGTTCATTACTCTTGAGTGACCCCATGTGTGTTCGTGTAAAACTGTGCTCCAGAGATTCCAGTCACTCCTTGATTTAGAAGTCTATCGGCTGTTCATCCGAGGTAGCTCTGGGTGGACAGAAACAGCAAGCTTGCTGCTAGGAGCCTTTCACACTGTGTGCACGCCCTGCTACTCCTGGCCTAGTCATTAAAACCAACCAAACCACTGAACAACCAAATCACTTCTGCTCCCTAGTGTCCCCATGATATTCTCAAAGCTGTAGATCTTTATAAAAGCCACTAGTTGGTGGATTCAGACCATCAGTCTTTCTGTTTGAAAGATGGTGCAGACCATCAGTTTGCACCCAAGTGTTTTAACCACTGCTCCATCAGAGCTCCTAGGCTAGATACGCTACAGTTAATTCTTAGTTTAAAAAAAAATAAAATTGCATTTCCTTCATGATGGCCTCCCTAATGCCAGTCCAGAGCACGCTAAAGCATGCTATTCTGTTTCAGCATAGAAACAGCTGTTTATGGTACTGATCCTAAAACTTAACCTTTTTTTCCCCTCACAAGGCAGTATGTTATAGTTATTCCAGGAAAGACTATAAAAGTCCTTCTCAACTTTATTTTTGGCTCCATAATGCCATAATGTTCTCCTTTTTTTCAGGTCATAAAACAATTAACGTCTTCCCCCACCCTCCGCCACCCCAGTGCTAGTCTAGAGAATGTTTGTTTGCTCCTGGAAAAAGTATTTCCCCAAAGGCAGAAAGAGCAATGACTGTACTTTCCCTAACGCCAGTGATGGGACTGTCCGGTGCTGGCTGAATAGTTCTTGGACCTTCTGGGGCTCCCTTATCTGTGCAAGAGAGTCCTACTGAAGTCCCAGAACCTTCGTCGAGGCCTGGAGCCCCACTGCATTTAGAAGTCTGTGCTTGGTGCTTGTGGCCTGGAAGGGTAAATATTGAATTACCAGTCTTTAGGTTGGTAGTTTGAACACACCTCGCGGCTCCTCAGAAGATGGGCCTGGGAGCTGCTTCTGAAACTGAGTTCCCACAAATTGACATTAACTCGATGGCAACTAACAATAACAGTGCTGGCTCAGCTTGGCAGTGTTTTGGGAGCAGTGTGGGTGGGAGGAGAGGCTTAGCTCTAAGAATAAGCCTATTGTGGTATGTCTGCATTTCTTCTGAATCCTAAGCTGCTCTGTTTGAGTGTCTGCCTCAAATGGGATAGTTGTACTGGGGCCTCCTCCTGAGGCCAGGGGTTTATAAGTAGTCTTAACAAAACACCAGGCCAACTGCTGTCAGTGATTCTGACTCATCAAGACCCTACGGGGCAGATGCTCCCAATGCCGGAGACCTTTACAGATGCGGACCACCGTGTCCTGCCATGGAGTCAAAGGACTGACTTCTCTGTTAGTGCTTAATCCACTGCAAGTGATTTATCGTCTTTAAAACTACAGAACGCCCACTTGTCACATGTGATGTCTTCCTCCCTGTTCCTCGTTGCCACTCTTTTGGGTTAGAATATGCCCTGGAGGTAAAACCCAAGGACCCTAAATAAGTTACTTACTTAATAGCTGTGTCATGTTCAACAAGGTCCAGGAGAGCCTCCCTGGTAAAATGGAGACTGATTCCTGCTCAAGCCCTCTCACAGGGCTGTGTGAAATCATCACAGAGCCTCGGTCCACCTCTTCTAGCTGGTATTGATAAAATTCCCATCAGTCCAGCATTCTGCCCTCTGGCTCTACTCTCAGCAGTAGAAGGAACAGGGGCAGGTGTGGGGTGTAGTGAGAGGCTCAGGCAGGTCAGCATGGGTCCGTGAAGGACTTTGTGAGCCAGCCGGGACCCAGCGTATTAACCTTTGGTGAGTAGCTAGGCTCACCGAGCAATTTGATTAGACCTCTGTGAGGAGGACTCTGGGCTGTCCAAGAATGAGCCAAAGGAAGCCAAGACTAGCATTGGTGAAATTCTGGAGGCGGTTGGAGATGCCGTTTTAGGATGGCTGGGCTCAGCAGTGACAAAGAAATGGGACAAGAGGTCAGTCAGAAGCATTCTAGATTGATTGGCTGTGGGGACCACTTGGACCAGAAAACTGAGAGAAGTTTGGTGACACCAGGGTCCCTTATTTTACCTTTCTAGCTTTCTGTTTTCAAACTTTACTTGCAAACATGACTAGAAACCTTCTGGTAAATTCATTCATAAAAGTAGAAATGACTAATACAGATTCAGATGTTTGCTATTTAAGAGAAGTCTAAGACTGTAAACCTTGAAGTCCTAAAGACAGTAGGTGTGTTGGCATCTGAGTGGCCACAATTTTAATGCAGATCTTAATGTTTTCTTTTCCTGTTGATTGGGTAACACAACTTGGTGAGTATACCAGGAAAATTAAAAGCTTTCCAAGTTCTGTTCTGTTGCCTCCTGTTCTCAGCCCAGCCCAGGACCCTGGACTGTGACCCAGAGGCCTGTTTGATGCTGACCTTTGATGGGGCATCTGCTGATATATCTGACCACTTCCTTGGCCTCCCCGTCTCTATCCAGGCAGACCTCAACACCAACATCGAAGATGAAGGCAGCTCCTTCTATGGGGTCTCCAGCCAATATGAGAGTACCGAGAACATGATAATCACCTGCTCCACCAAGGTCTGCTCTTTCGGCAAGCAGGTGGTGGAGAAAGTTGAGGTAGGGGCCTATCAGTATTGGGGGTTCGACCTGGGCAGTTCCTCTAAGGCTCAGAGTGGCCCCGTGAGAGGTGGCTGCTGTGGCTTCTGTCCTCTTCCAGGGAGAACGATCTCCAGCTGCCTGACCGCCAGTCAGCCTTATTTTTTCTCTCGTTAGTGGTAGACCCTTTAGTTCCGCTTCCGTACCCCTCCACCCCTACTACACATCCCAGGCTGGCAGTGCATCTTCGAGCACCTTCTTGAAGGCATCCTCTTGTCCGTGGTACCCAAAGATAAGAAAGTGGTCCCAGGTCGCAAGGCTAGCCAGTGACAGAGGTGGAGCTGCTCTGTCAGTTTAATCAAAATCTATGGGAGAGAACAGTTTTTAAGCAATTCTTCTAGTTTGTTGTTGGTTTGGTTAGTTGGTTGGTTGGTTGCTTAAACTCTTTAAAAAAGTTTGATATAGTTATAGATTCCACTTGTTGTTATGTGCCATTGAGCCACTTGCGACTCATAGCGACCCTATGTACAGCAGTCCTAAACTCTGCTCTGTCCTGTGCCAATCGCACTGCCTCTGACACTCCCATCCTGATTACCCCAGTCACTGAATCAATCCACCTCATAGAGGGTCTTCCCCTCCTGCACCTGCCCTCCACCCTCCTAAGCATGATGTCCCTCTCCAAGGACCTGTCCCTCCTTACAACATTTCGAAAGTATGTCAGACGAAGCTCCAGAATCCTTGCCTCCAAGGAGCAGCCTGGTTTAACCCTCTGCAGGATGAATCTGTTTGTTTTCTTGGCAGTCCATGGTACATTCAATACTCTTCTCCAGCACCACAGCTCAAAGGCATCAATTCTCCTCCTATCCTTCCTAGTCATTGTCCAACTCTCTGATGCATAACAAGTGATTGCAAAGATCATAGCCTGTATCAGACGCACCTTAGTCTCCAGAGTGACACCATTGCTCTTCAGTACCCTGGAGAGGTCCCTAACAGCCAACTTTCCTATTGCAATATGCTTTTTTATTTCCTGGCTGCTTGTGCCAAGAGTATTGACTGTGGAGCCAAGCAAACTAAAGTTGTTAACAATCTCAATCTCTTCACCATCTATCCTGATGCTGCCAATTGGTCCAGTGGTGAGAATCTTTGTCTTCTTGACATTGAGCCTCATAGAGAGAGTCCATGTACCCGGTTCCCCAGTGATAACATCTTGCCTACCTGTAGTGTAATATTATGACCAGGAAATCACTATCAATATTGTCCACCAATGTTACTCTGATTTCACCAGTTTTACAAGCCCCTCCTCCCCATACGTAGGGTATACACGTGTATTTGTGTAATTGCCATCACAGGAAGGCAGTTGGATCACCACAGAAAACCCTTGGCCTATGTTTTTTTTTCTACGTGTCACTTTAATGTGCCATCAGGGTTGAGCGCCACCTCCTTCTCAAAGTCAGTTTCCACATTGTCACCATGGAGGAGAGAGACCTTACTTAGTATTTTCCAACCTGGAAGGGAAGCTGTGTTCTCAGGGGCTCCAGGCTTCCTGCGTTTTATTCCTATTACAGCACTTGGGTCATAGAGTGTCCTTATGGAGTTGGGCCTATCCTGGAGGTGGTCAAAGGGATTCTAAGCTCCTGCTGTCCTCTGCGCCTACAGACAGAGTATGCCCGCTATGAGAATGGCCACTACCTATACCGCATCCACCGCTCCCCGCTCTGTGAGTACATGATCAACTTCATCCACAAGCTGAAACACCTGCCCGAGAAGTACATGATGAACAGCGTGCTGGAGAACTTCACCATCCTGCAGGTGCGTGTCGGGAGGATGTATGCTGCGGGTGATGCTGCGGGTGTAGCATGGGAGTTGACAGGTGGATGAAGCACATGGCATGCCCTCTTCTGGGATCTGAAGCCTCTTCTTTTTGTCACTTTCAGGTGGTCACCAACAGAGACACTCAGGAGACCTTGCTGTGCATCGCCTATGTCTTCGAGGTGTCGGCCAGCGAGCACGGGGCTCAGCACCATATCTACCGGCTGGTGAAGGAATAGACTCGGGTGGTAGGGACAGGAGAAACGTGTGTGCAGGAAGTGGGGCTACGGGGAGGGGACCTGCAGGGGCAGCTGCCTGAAGTGCCAGCAGTCTTGAGAGAAGAGGTCTTACTCTTCCAAGGAGCCGAGTACGCCTGAACCTGCAATGCCTCCCCCCAATAAACCCACCATGCTGTGTATTTTTAGAAGACCTCGTCTGGCTGTATGAGCCTTAGGAGGGACTGGGGAGACATGTCGGGGAGAAGGGTGGGGCAGTCAGGAGCAGACAGGCAGGGTACAGCACCCCGGAGATGCCTCCCGGCCAACAGTGAAGCCACCACCCCAGTGGGCTCAGCCAGGAACATTGGCGCCAGCGTGGAAGCTCAGGATGTGATGCGCCCGGCGGCTGCTGCTGCTTGTCCAGCCGCCCTGCAATCTGAGGACTGCATGTGGACTCCTTGTTCTATTGTCCTGCCTCCTGTGCACCCACAACTACATGCACGTGATGGCGTCCACTCGCCTGTCTGCCAGGACACTAACATAGGAGGCCTGGTCCAGCATGGGGCACGGGTTACATGGAGGGGGGACAGGTTGTTTTGAAAGCTAGAAGGGAATGCAGAGCTCTACTTTTTATCTGTCTCTGATGAGCATGGATTCCACAGCCAGTGTCTTTCCCAGTGGTGACCATGCCGGCTTGTCAGGAAATTGGTCTCGGTCAGAAGAGACCATGGCAGGGTAGCAGGAATTAAAGGTGTGGAAGCCAGTCTCTGGTAGCACTGTTACTGTGAGGAAGGCCAAGAACATATGTGAGAGGTCTGTGGGGGGCCAGTGGTCTCTTGAGACCTCAGTTCGGGTGTTGTGAGCCGAATTTCAGATGCCTCCGAGCCATTGTGCCGGTTGAGGAGGTGACTTCCCTGGAGCGGACCCCAGCAGTCTCACTGCTTTCCCAAAGAGCAGTTCCTGGGCAGGCTAAGGATGGAGGAGGAGGCGGTAGGACCCACACTGCCCCCAGAGTCCACCAACCAACAGGGTTCTCCTACTTAATTTTCCTAATTCTTTCACCTGTCTGAGCCTTCATGCCCTTTCACCTGTGAAGTGGAAAGGCAGTAGCACCTGCCTTGGAAGGATATATTGAAGCAGTGATTGTTACATGCCATGAAATCAGAACCGACTGGCTCTCCAGAAAGTTTTCAGAAGCTATAAATTGCATGAAAAGAGATTGCCTCTCTTTTTCTTGTGGAGAGGCTCGTGCATTCGAACCTCTTGCCTTTGGGTTGACAGTGCAGCTCCTTACCCCAAAGGCACCCGAGCTACCTAGTGAGTGAGGGAGATAATGTCTATGAAGTGCCTTGTGCAAGAGGCAATATTACCAGCACGCTCACCAGAGGCTGGCTCTTTGTTGCCACCTAGTGGCTCTTTGGTAATTTTCGTTTCTTTCATATTTTTAATCTCTCTAACCATTTGCCAACTAGTTGGTTCCAACTCTTGTGTATCAGAGTAGAACTAGCCTCCATATGGTTTTCAATGGCGAATATTTTGGATGCAGATCTTCATGGTTTTCAAAAGGGTGGACTTTTGATTAGTGTCTGGACACATTAACCACCCAGGGACTCTCTTTTCCATCATAGGAACTAGGGAAGGGTGGGTCCAGCAGCAGGGGGCAAAGCTCCGCCCCGCACATTACTGCAAGGATTGGAACCCTGGTGCTCTACTGACTTTGTGACATGTGTCACTGTGCCTTGGTTTCCCCATCTCTGAAATGGATGATGCAGTAGTACCTACCTCATATGTGTAGAGTACCTAGTGCAGTGCCAAGTTCCTAAATGAGTTTACTAAATAAAAGCTATTTTTAATATTACAAGATTATAGCAGTCAGCTGAAAGACTACTAAGTGGGCTGTGCTGAGCCTCAGAGCAGCGGGCCTTCCAGGATGGCGTAGGATATTGGAGGTGGGGGTTAGAGGCGAAATTAGCCCTTGAGGGGAGCTGGCTCTTAAATGATGGCAAATTTAAGTGAGCAAACAGAAGCAAGCTCGTCCGCATTCCAGATGGGGAATGAAGTAGGCCATCGTGGTTCCCTCAGCAAGAGATAGCTTTCACCAGACCCCTGAGTCCTGGGGCCCATGCTAGACCTCAGGCCACTCTGCATATCCCCCACGTCTGGACACCCAGAGATGTTGTGATATGGAAACAGGCATGGCCCCAGGGAGTATCCAGGTATGACGCTGATAGTGTAAGGCCCCTGATCCTTTCCCTGTCACCACCATGGTCCTTGTCTCCTTTCTGGGTTGGCTGTGCAGTGATGGTGAGGCTTAGAAGACACGAGGGCACACATTAAAGAAGCACTCTGTCTTATGTCGTGAATGAGCGAGGCGGTCTGCACAGATTTTGGGCTCAGGCATTGACTGTGAGTTTCCCCTTCTCATCATGAACTGACCTCTGCAGCCTAAAGGAGAGTCCCCTGTTTACAGGTGTGATTTCAGAGCCAGTGTAGTACAGGCCATGGCTCTTGGGACAAATGGGGATGCTGACCTCGCCTTCCCTCCATCTTCCCTGCCAGTCCTTGTGTTTTCCCTCTCACTGGCTACTCTCGAGGCCCTTATTGTATCCAGTACATCTTCCTTACCGCTGGGCTTTGGCACTTTGGCACTGCATGTTCTCTTGTGCAGTGGTGTTCTTCCCCCCACCCTGGTGATCTCCTGCTCGTTCTTTAGAGCCAGCTGGAAGTCACATCATCTCATGCAGAAGGATTTGTGGAGTCCAATGTTGATATCCCCTTAGAGCACGTTTTACCTGTTCCTGAAGACACCTGCCCCTATGATTTCTCACAACATGACAGATAACAGTTTTTAAAGGTGAGGAAAGATACAGAGAGGTCCATTAACTGGCCACAATTATTAAAGCGGTCATTTCTTTTTAACTTACACTTTGTGTAAAGCTTTGGGACTGTATCAGTGACCAAGATGGATGTGGTCAAGCAAGCAAATAAGACAAGTGCAGACTGTCATGAACCTTGTAAATAAAATTGGCAGGGCCTGAGGCTGAGAGTCAGCCAGGAAGGAAGCTGCCGCGTTCAATAGCAGGGCCAGGAAGGCCTTTCTCATTTGCCATCCGAGCCGAAACCTGAAGGATAAGAAAGACTGACTGTAGGTGGGGTGGGGGAAAGGTACTCCAGGTGAGGGGGTGGCGGGTCCTGGCGGCAGGAAGGTGAATGTTGTTTCTCAGGTACAGAAAAGAGACCTGTGTCTGCAGTATGAGGGGAGGAGAGAGTCGTGCTTGAGCTGTCTTGTTGAGGAAGGCAGGGCTAGATTGTGCACACTCGGAGAAGGAATTTTGAGTTTTATTTCATGTGATGGGAGATCCTTGGAATACTTCCAGCAAGGGAGTAAGTTTTTCTTGAAAACAACTCCCCAGCTCTGTAGGCAGCAGAGAAGCAAGTGTCAAGTGTCCGCTTCTGAGTCTGCCTTTCCTCCTTGACTCAGCTTCTGGTGAAGGCTGAAGATTTCCTGGCTCTGATACTTTGTAAATTGAACACCAGGTCTGGAGCCCAGCAGAGACTTGGTAAACATTGGATGCAGGAATGTGCGGTTTGTACACGGCAGTGAGATGCCAGTCATCTGTGCCTGTGAGCTGGGGTCCTGAGCCCACGAGGTAGAGTGACCTTAGCAAGTGTGAGCTGGCCGGCGGGGCTGTTGAGGTGAGAGCAGGGAAGCAGGCAGCTGGTCTCATGGACTCCTGTGATGACTGAGCACGTTGTGCCCAAGGGCCACTAGTTAACTGTCAGAGCATGCCATGTCCTCTTCACAAGAGAGAAACCCACTAGGAGTTTGTGTGTGTGTGTGTGTGTGTGTGTGTGTGTGTGTGTAGACACAGAGTAGAGCCAGGAACACGAGGAAACACAGCTTTGGTGGTTGACCTTGTCCTAGGCTTTCCAAGTACTGTATGTGTCTGGTCCAGATGCTTGGACTGTGAGGTTCAGAGGACATTGGGGACAGCAGACAGTGTGGTCAAGGAGACTGGAGGTGGAAGTGTAAGCAGAGGTGGTCAGCAGAGGCTGTGTGTGTAGGCTTTGTTGGCCAGCTCTTGCTCTCTGGGGGACATCTCCCCGAAAAGGAGAAATGCAAACACAGAATGTGTTTGATTTTACCTCCGGGACAGTCATCCCCCATGGTCACTTGACTTCTTAGCATTATGTGTTATGTTAGCTCTGGGATGAAAGCAAGAAGCTTCTCCCCAAAGAATGAAGTCTTTGTATGTTCTTAAGACCTTCAAACATGGAGGCAAGCTGATCTAGAGCTGAACTCTGACAGGCAAATGGCTTACCTTCTCAGAACCTTAGTAACCTCATTGTGAAATTGCTTCAGTTTCAGAGCGCTTTGGAGATGAAGAAAGGTAGTAGAACCTCCTCCCCTGTTCTCATGTGCCCATGTAAACGTGCACAAGGGGGTTGAACAGTTGGCAAAGAAGCCATATATCCATGTGCCTTATTTTTTTTAAAAAACAGTATCTATGAAGAAGACTTCACTCATGGTGAGTGCTCAGAAAAGATTAATAACTCAGGTGAATCGACTTCCTGACCTACAGTTTTTCCCACCCCTAAGATACTTACAACCTCACACAGACTTCTTTTCAAGAAACCCTCTCGTTTCAGCCCATGAGATGAGGAAGGCGTTAGTGAGCGTGTCCACTGCCCAGCACAGAAATAATGCCGCTCAGAATGGGGAGGGCCAAGCTTTTCAATTGGGGATGTAGTGTGATGGTCCATTCAGAGCGAGGAGACAAGCCCTTGGGAAGGTTGTAGAAAGAGGGCTAACCTACTCTGAACCAGAAATCCTCAGGAATTTGGTTTCTGTTTTACTTGGGAGAGAGGAGGGGAGGGATGGTCACAGCAGGCTGGAGCCCAGTGGGTGGCGATGGCTACAAGTCTCTAAGCTCTCGGATGTCTAACATTTAAGTGTTTGTATTTTGCTCTGTAACCCCCCTCCATCTCTCCAGATCTTCAGTAAACTCTGATGTGTACAGAAACCTTTGTTTGCGTGCTTTCTTTGTAGGGACATGAAAGAGTTTCATACATGTCTACAGCACAGAGCCTGCAGCTGTAAATTGGAGTCACAGAGGTGAGACTGTTGTAAAGGGGATGAGTCAACACCAGCAGGCGCTTGAGACCACCAGGAGCTGCCCACCTCCTCCCCCAAATCCCTTTGTAAGTAAGAGAATGGAAAGTACTCTGCAGGGTGGGCAGTCCACACTCTAATGGGACATTCTAGTCATTATCTCAGGTGCCTATGCTGCCACCTGGGCTGTGGAAACCCCCTGATGTTGGGCACTGGCCAGTTGATTCTGACTCAGAGACTCCATAGAATAGTGTAGAGATGCCCCATGGGGTTTTCTTGGCTGTAATCTTTCTGGGAATAGATCTCGCCAGACCTTTCTCCCTCCCCTCTTCCCGATCAATACATTGGCTTTAGTGGGCTTGAGCGTGGAGGAGATTCTGAGGATAGCAGAAGATAGGGCAAAGTCTCCATCAGAGTACAGTTTCCATAAGTCTTAGTAGATTGAATGACATTTAACAACTATAAAGGAAAATGTTTTAGTATAATGACTCTGCTTCACACTTCACTACTCTCAACACCCAAATTATGTAGGTACTGTTTTCTTGTTTGTCTCCCGAACTCTAAATAATATAATTAAGTTTATTCCCTTTTTTACTAACTGAAGTGGTATTGATTGGTTTTCTTATATAAAAAAAAAAAAAAACAACAAACCACCAACATTTGGATCTCTCACTATCATGCGGTTACTTTAAACTATGTCATTCTTTCATAGAGCAAAAGTTTGTAACATTTTGCTTCGAACTTAAACTCTGCCTACAGGATGATGGTCAATGTGCTCATCAGGCCTTTCTCTTGAAGAGTCACAAGGTGGCCTTGAACCGCCAGCCCTTCCCACTAGCAACCAAGCACTTAACCATTGTGCCTCTGGGGCTTCTTATTTAAAAAAAAAAAAAATCTCTCAAATGTGCCTCTGGGAGGAAGTTTCACATCCAAGTTCTTGGGAGGTTGTGAATACTGCCCTTTTAGAAACACAACTCTAGGTACTTCATAAACAAGTGAACACGAACACTGTTGGCTCTAGAGTGGTCAGCCTGACATCTTGGAGATGTTTGGCCCCAGAGTGAGCATGATGAGTGCAAATTCACTGGTTTACACTGAGCAGTCCACTCCCAGGACATGGGAGCACCATGCCTGCCGGTCAGCACTTTCCTCCTGAGAAAGCCTCCAGGCAAATTGGATCGTGTGTGAGTGGTGGACAGTGTATATGTTTAAGTGGAGCATTAGATGACCTTTGCAGGCCAGGTGGTGTGATGTTGAGAATCTAGTAAGTGCTTCTATCTCCATGGTGGGGACCTGAGTTTCCCCACTCAAGAGAAAAAGGAATGAGTCCTTCCCAGTGTCGAGGGAGAAAGAGAATTAGGTTATAACATTGAGTCAACCAATCTTCAAACACTATTGAGCACCTTTGTGCGTTTGAGAATGGTGTGTTTATCGAGCACCTAATGTGTACTGGAGTTTTGCTGGAGAAAGATGGACAGATTCCTCCTGTGAAACCTGTAGCCTCCAAAATCCTGCTGGAGGGTCAGCTAGGAGGTAGCTCCAACTCAGTTGCAGTGAGTAGGTTTTTAATGTGTGAGGAACTCGGCATACTGTGTTGTTCTGCTACGGAAAAGGTCAAGAGTTCCCAGCAGTTCAAATCTGTTAGTGACTCTGGGAGAATTAAGAGCAGTCTTTCTGTTAAAATACTTACTAGATGCCATCGAATCAAGTAACATAATGACCCCATGAACAACAGAGCTGAACCTTGTCCTATTCTGTGCTGTCCTCAGCATCTCTGACACATCTTTAAGTCCATTGCTGCAGTCACTATCAATCCATCTTGCAGAGGGTCTTCCTCTTACGCTGATCTTTCTAAGCATGATGCCCATTTCTAAGGGATTATGCCTTCTGACAGCATGTCCAAAATATGTGAAATGAAGTTTCACCATCCTTGCCTCTAAGAAACCCTCTAGCTGCACTTTCTCAGAGGCATATCTGTGGGTTTTCATCAGTGCATGGGATAGTCTGTACTCTTCTACACCACAGCTCAAATTTCTCTATCATCCTTATTCATTTTCCAGTTATCGGATGCATCGCAAGTGTTTCAAAAGACTGTGGCCTAAATCAGGTGTACCTTAGTTCTCAAACTGATATCGTCACTCCTCAGTAATTTGGCAAGATCCCTGACAGCAGACTTGTCCAAATGCAAGACATCTCTTGATCTCCTGACTACCGGTGCCAAGGGTGTTGGTTGTGAATCCAGAGAAGATGAAATAGTTGACAGTTTGAATCTTTTCTCCATCTGTCATGATATATCTTATCAGTCTGGTGATGAGGATTTTTCTCTAGATGTTAAGCTGCAATCCGTACTGAAGGCTGTATTATTTGATCCTCTGGATTATGTGTTTCTGGTCTGTCTGTCTTCTAGCAAGCAGGGTTGTGTCATCTGCATGATGAATCCTCCTCCAATCCTCATGCCACATGTTGGAGCAGCAGAGGGGAGGCGGAGGTTCAGTTGCAGTAGTAAATCATGCAGCCAACTTGTCCCACTGACTTGCCTGCGACAGCAGTGATATCAGGGAGGTTCTCTCCGTGAGCTGATTTCTCCCATTGGTTTTCTTGTGTGTGTGTTTTATTAGTTCATTCATGCACACTTTCCTCCCTCCCCGCTCCCTATCCCCCTTGTCGTACATGTGGTTTCTAACTGTCCATTCCTTTCAGAATGTCCTTCCTTTCACTTATTCCCGTGCAGTATTATCTAGTCATTCTTGTTTCCTCTCACCTGTCTTGATCCTATCATGATAAAGGGCTTAATGCAGTATTTGACTCTCTGTGACTGAACTATTTCACTCAGCATAATGTCTTCTAGACATTATAAAATGGTACTACTACTATGGAGGGTGGTCTGATGTTCCTCAGAAAGTTGGAAATAGGAATAATGGCAAGAAGCTGCGCTGAAATCCCGAAGGCACATTGTTCAAAGGCCACCAGCTGCTCTGTGGGAGAAAGATGGACAATCTCCTCCCATGTGATCAACAGCCTTCGAAAACCTGCTGGAGGGTCAGTCATGAGTCTGTTCCGACTCTATGGTACATACAACAACATACCACGACTGATAATATACCCCAAAGAAATCAGAGCTGTGACACGAACAGATCCGTGCACACCTATGTTTATCACAATGTTACTCACAGTAGCAAAGAAATGGAAACAGCCCATCAGCAATTGAATGGCTAGAGAAATAATGATACATCCACACAGTGGAATGCTATGCAGCACTGAAAAACAATGGGCTTGTAAAACACGACACAGTGTGGTTTTGGCTTTTGTCTCTCAAGTTAGAACTTTTCCTCAGAAGTCCAGCAGCTTGTTACTGTCTGCCTGCACTTAAGACTAAGACACTAAAGCTGATCAGGAGTTCTAAATGACCCTGTAGGCAGAAGCTACAGGCTGAGCTTTATGATTGGCTGGCTGGGCTCTGGTGGAGATGGCTCCCAGCTGGGTCTTTAGGTAGTTCCTTCTGATCTGGTCAGATTCAACAGAGAAAATTTCCTCCAGAGTTCTTTCTGGCACCAGCTTCCTGCCTGTGGGAGATGAAGGCTGAGGACAACGCAAATTTAGCATGAGACCTTTCACTTAACACCCGTGTTTTCTACACAGGACTCTTGCTTCTTCCTTTCCTGGTGTGTCCAGAGACCCACACATGACCTTCTCCTGACTGCTGCATGGTATTGAGGACAGGGTTTGGGAGTCCAGCTGCTTACTCATCTAACTCCTTTCCAGAGATCCCTAATGCCACCAATTCTTGGCTTTAGTGCAGTGCAGTTCTTTGCTATAAATCATGGCCCTTTTTCCTTTCTCTGGGTTGTTGTTAGGTGCTGTTGGGTCAAGTATGACTCAGAAAACCTGTGAACAACAGATCCTATCCTGTGCCATCCTCATCATCTCTGACACAGTCAAGCCCATTGTCACAGTCACTGTGTCAGTCCATCTTGTTAAAGGTCATCTTCTCTTTGACCATCTTTCCGAGCATGATGTCTCTTTCCAAGGAGTGGTTGCTCTTAACAACATATCCAAAATATGTGAGAAGCATCACCATCCTTTCCTCTAAGGAAGTTGCACTTTCTCCAAGACATATTTGTTCTGCTGGCTCTCCATGGAATATGCAGTGCTCTTCTCCAATACCACAACTCAAAGGCATTGATTCTTCTTATTCCATCCTACATTGTCCAGTTCTCAGATGCATAGAATATGATTCAAAAGTGCATTCATTTGGCACACCTTACTCTCTAAACTGACATCATTGCTCCCTAGTACTTTGAAGAGGTTCATGACAACATACTTTCCCAATGTAGTATGTCTTTGATTTCTTGACTGCTGGTACCAAGGTTGTTGGTTATAGTAAGAAGTCATTGACAATTTCATCCAAATAAGATTAAATTGTTGGCTATTTCAAGCATGGTTAAAAATCAGGAAAGGTGTGTGTCAAAGGATGCATCCTGTCTCCATGTCTTTTCAATCTATATGCAGAACAGATCACTCGGGAGGCTAAACTTTATGAGGAGGAATGTGGCATCAGAACTGGAGGAAGATTAATCAACAACATGCATTTTGCAGATGACACAACAATGCTTGCTGAAAGTGAGGAGGACCTGAAGCTCTTGCTGCAGAGAGTCAAAGACTGTAGTCTTCAATATGTATTAAAGCTCAACATCAAGAAAGAAAAGATTAGCGGGTTTCCCGTGGTCTGTCTCTCACTCTCTCCAGACCAAGGAATCCCACCCAGGAACCCCCTTAATAAAGCTTCTTTAGCTTTCTCTTTATTTAAAAAAAAAAAAAGACAAAGATTCTCAATCCTGGGCCAATTGACAGCACCATGATAAATGGAGAAGAGATTGAGGTTGTTAACAATTATAACTTGCTTGGATCCACAATCAGCATTCTTAGCACCAGCAATCAGGGAATCAATTGCATTGGGAAAATCTGTCAGGGACCTCTCCAGAGTACTTAAATACAACAATATCAGTATAGAGACTAAGGTGCACCTACTCCAGGCCATGGTCTTCACAATCACTTGCTATGAGTCAGAACTGTACAATGACTAAGGATGATAGAAGAAGAATTAATGCCTTTAAGTTGTGCTGGAGAAGAGTCTTGAGTATACCATGGACTTCCAAGAAAACAAATGAGTCTGCTTTGGAGAGGGTGAAACCAAATTCATCTCCTTAGAGGCTAGGATTTTGAATCTCTTTCTCACATACTTTGGGCACGTGACCAGAAGAGACCAATCCTTGGAGAAAGACATCATGCTCAGAAGAATGGAGGGATGTCACAGGAGAGAAAGACCCCAGACGAGATGGATTAATAAGTAACTGGGGCAATGGCAGTTGGTGTGTCAGAGTCAGTGAGACTGGCTCAGAACAGGGCAGGCTTCAGAGATACTGTACATAGCATCACTATGGGTCGCAGGTGACTTGATAGCACATAACCGCAATCATGATACTGCTTATTGGTCCAGTGGTGAGTTTCGTCTTTATACTGAGATGCAGTCCATATCCAAGATCTTCTTGTTCTGTGGCACAAATGCTTCAAGTCCTACTCTTAGCAAGTAAGGTTTTGTCATCAGCATAATGCATGTTGTTGATGAGTCTTCCTCCTCTTCTAATGCCACCTTCTTTATAGAGTCCAGCTTCTTGAATGGTTGCTCAGCACACAGATTGGATAGGGTTAGGATTCATTTTTCAGATCGGGTAAGTCAATTACCACACATCCATCTGTTTTCCATTTTCTGAGTTTCTGTTACTATTATCCTCCCCCCTTCTCTTTGTCTTTTAGGGTTTATGCCTTTCAAAAAAAAAATCCCTTAAAAGATTTCAAGAGGAAACAAAGTAGATGTATGTCACTGGTTTCATCAGGAGAGCCTGAGGGTGCAGACCACACAGGGTGACACTCAGAGGAGGTGACGCCAAATGACTGAAAACTGTGCCATATTTCAACTGAAGTTTCTTGCTTGTTTTAAAAAGATCCCTGTACTTTGTTATAACAAAAACAGTTTTCATGTGCCCAGCTTACAAATAGCACTAAACCTACAAGGCTAAGACTCTACTAACTTACTTTTGAACCTTCTAATGTCTTTAGGGAGCTCTAGTTGTTTCAGGGTAAGGAATTGTGCTGCCAATGCGAAGGTACACAGTTCGAATCCCCTGGTTGCTCCTTGGGAAAACAAGTACTGTCCAGTCAGAACTGCCATTTTTCCAGTTACCCATGCTGAAAGCATGCACTATTGTTTTTGTTGCTGCTGATGTTTTCATAATCTGGTTTTGTTAAATTTTCCAATGTTTTAGCTACATTATTGTGATAATGAATATGTGTGAATATATAGAGCAGTAGCTTTTTTGGAGGATGAAGTAGTAATGAAAGGGATTGCTGTTGTTAGGGCCATCAATTCAACTACAGCTCTCAGTCACGCTATGGACAACAGATCTGAACCTTGTCCAATTCTGCCTGTCCTCTCCATTTATGATATGCCCCACCCTATAGTTGCTGTGTCCGTCCATGCTATTGAAAGGCTCCCTCTTTCTCTGCCTCTCCACCTTTCCCAGCATGGTGTGTTTTTCCATTTTTTTTAAAATTAAAGAATGTTGTTATTGCTGTGTGCCATTGAGCCAGAACCAACTCGTAGCTAACCTTCCAGTAGGTTTTTGGAGGCTGTACATCACAGGAAAGAGATTACCCATCTTTCTCTTGGTTGAGTTGAGAATAGATTCACATCATTGTGTCTTTGGGTTGATAGCACAGAAGACAGCATTTATGGATTCAAACTTTGTGTCTTTGGGTTGACAGAAAAGGAGAAAATAAAAAAAAACATCCATTCCATTACTAATAATGTTGTAATTAAAGGTAGAAACATTTTGCAAAATAATTTTGTTGTCTGTATTCCTATAATCTAAAAAATATTACGTGTAAACCATTTACAGCTATGTTTATCACATTATTCCCTTTTTTATTACTAATTTTGATGAAAGTTTACAGAGACTTAGGGTTTCCAGTCATTCATTGTTGCACTTTTCTCCCTGCCCAGCCCCTACCCCCAATTCACTCTTCTCCTTGAAAAGAAAAAGAAAAACTTTCATTGTTATACAGTCCCTCCCCCCAAGTCCACTCCACTGTGCAGCTTTTGTTCTGGACTCCTGTCATGACAATAATACCCAATCATATATCCCTTTTAAACAGTTCTCTCCCTCATCTGTTTCAATGCAATATACATCATTCCTCCCATCCTTTTCTGTCTTCCCTCAACCCTGATGTCAGTCCCATTTTACAACAGTGGCCCTATGCAATATTTGTCCTTTTGTGACTGAGATATTTCACTCAGCATAATGTCCTCCATTTTGCATAATATTTCATGAGTTCCTTGTTTTTCAATGCTGCATAGTATTCCATTGTGTGAATATACCACAGCTTCTTTATCCATTCATTTGTTGATGGGCACTTAGATTGTTTCCAGCTCTTTGTTATTGTGAACAAAGCCACAGTAAACATGGGTGTGCATTGTTTATCACAATATTCTAAAGTAGTAAAATTCTAATAGACATCACTAGGGATTCTAAATGGTCTAGCACAGAAGGAGGTACATACAGGATGACATCAATTCTAGTGGCACCATGAACATATGTGTTTAGTACTGTATCATTTTCTTAGTTTGCTTAGTTAAAATATTGCATTGGCAGTTGTCTAGACATAGAGAGTAGGAGGGCAAGAGAGTGGAAGCAGGGAGACTCAGAAGGATCCACAAATGTTCACATGAGAGATATCTAAGATGTAGTGATGGGATGAAAGAAAGTGAGTGACCTTTGGATCTGTTTTACAGACAGAATAACCAAGATTTTCCACATGGCTTCTCTGTGGAGAGTGTGAGGAAGTTTGGAATTAAGACTAACCTCAGAGTTCACGGCTCTGGTCAGTGGGGCCATATAACAAGATGGTATACGACACATGTACTGTAACAGTGGGTTTGAGCCTATCAGAGATTGTGAAGATAGGGCAAGTTTCCAATCTTGTTCTTAGGGTCAATTCAGTGGCACCTAACAACAACAAATCTGGGTAAAGGAACTAAGTTGTGGATGGAGATCTGGGGTTAAGGTTGTGGTACCTACCCGGGTGGTGAGGTCAGGTAGCAGCTGGATAAATGCTTCTGGAATTATATATGGATATTGCCTGGTTAGGGCTGGATTTCAGATCATTGGCTCTATAAGTGGTATTTAAATTCTCAGGATTCAAGGAGATTAGTTAGAGAAGAGTATGTTATGGAGAAGAGTGTCCCAGGACTGCTCTGAGGCATTCCTATATTTTGGGAAAAAGGAGAGAGGAAACCAGGAGAGTGTGGTTTTCTTCTCCATGTAAAGAATGTTTCTAGGAAGGTGATCGAGTGCTACCAACAAGTAGATTAGGATGAAGCCAAAGAGGCTCTTTGCTCCTCGTTGATCCAGATTGCCCTTTCTTCTTGTACAGCCTCAGCCACATCCCTGAGACATGATGGTGAAGGTTGAAGTAAATGGATTTGACCACATTGGGCACATGGTCACCAGGGCTGCTTTTAACTCTAGCAAAGTGAATGTTGTCGCCATCAATGATCCCTTCGTTGACCTCAACTACATGGCCTATATGTTCCAATGTGATTCCACCCATGGCAAGTTCAACGGCACTGTCAAGGCTGAGAATGGGAAGCTGGTCATCAATGGGAAATCCATCACTATCTTCCAGGAGCGAGATCCTGCTAACATCAAGTGGGTGATGCTGGTGCTGAGTATGTTGTGGAGTCCACTGGTGTCTTCACAACCTTGGAGAAGGCTGGGGCTCACTTGAAGGGTGGTGCCAAATGGGTAATCATATCTGTTCCTTCTGCCGATGCCCCCATGTTTGTGATGGGAGTGAACCATGAAAAGTATGACAAATCTCTCAAGATTGTCAGCAATGCCTCCTGCACCACCAACTGCTTGGCTCCCCTGGCCAAGGTCATCCATGACAACTGCGGCATTGTAGAGGGACTCATGACCACTGTCCATGCCATCACTGCCACCCAGAAGACTGTTAATGGCCCCTCAAGAAAGCTGTGGCTTAATGGCCATGGAGCTGCCCAGAACATCATCCCTGCATCTACTGGCGCTGACAAGGCCGTGGGAAAGATCATCCCTGAACTGAATGGGAAACTTACCAGCATGGCTTTCTGTGTCCCCACCCTCAATGTGTCAGTTATGGACCTGACCTGCCATATGGAGAAAGCTGCCAAATATGATGACATCAAGAAAGTAGTAAAGCAGGAATCAAAAGGGCCCCTCAAGGGCATACTGGGATACACTGAAGACCAGGTTGTCTCCTGTGACTTTAATAGTGACACCCACTCCTCCACCTTTGATGCTGGGGCTGGCATTGCTCTGAACCACCACTTTGTCAAACTCATTTCCTGGTATGACAATGAATTTGGCTATAGCAACCGGGTGGTCGACCTGACGGTTCACATGGCCTCCAAAAAATAAGAGCCCCTTGGATCACCAGGCCCAGCAATAGCACTGGGGGCGGGGGGGGGAGAGAGAGAGAGAAAGAGAAAGAGCACAAGTGAGCCTCAGAGAGAGAAAGAAAGAAAGTGGGCGCGCACGAGTGATCCTCAGCTGCTGGGGAGTCCTTGGCCCAACTCAATCCTTTCACACACTGAGAATCTTACATCCTTGATACAGTTGCCATCAAATCCCCCTGAGAAAAGGGAGGGGCTTAGAGAGCCCATCTTGTCATGTACCATCAATAAAGTACACTGTACTCAGAAAAAAAAAAAAGATGAGGCCGAAGAATTGACCGCTTGTGATAGAGATCTCGTAGTTTTTCCTTCATCATCAGTGATAAGACTCCCCAGTTTCAGCTCAGCACATGGTCACTCAAAATGAAACTATGGTTTTATAGCCTTGCAGCTGGATGTAGCCATGTGGCTAAGTTTGTTCAGAGGAGGTAAGCAGAGAATGCAACTCCCAAGATCCTCAGAGGAAGGGGCATGCCCTCCTCCACTCTTTTCAGTTAACTGGAATGTGATGCAATGACTGCATCTCCAGCAGCGGTCCTGGACTATGAGGGACAGTGAGAATGGATCTTTACCTTTGATAAACCAATGACGTAAAAGGATTTTGAGTCCTTAATACTATGAAGTACTTTATCAGCTCTAGACAGATGTTTTTTCTTTGTAATTTTATTTTTAGTAAGCATTGCATAACACAGACTTCTGTAGTAGTGGTAGGTGACTGTGGTGTGTGTTTGTTTGTTGCCAACAGGAAAAATGCTTCTTTAGTCAATGTTCTCCAAACCCTTTGATACACGGTAGTGATTGACCCCAGAGATCCACCTCTATCTTTCCACCAAATTCCACGGTATTGAAAATGAGCAGCGGTTTTCTCCTTGCCGCCATTGGTGAGCCTGTGGATGTTCATGGTGGCTACTCCCGGAATAAGCAAACACCGTCATGATGGTGACTCCGGAGCGAATCTCGAACCACATCATGAGAGAACCTTCTTCCAAGTCTGGACAGATTTTACAAGAAACTTCTTTCTTCTTTAAGTAACTTTTTTAAGTGACAAAAAAGGCAGTTTTTATTAGAAAAGTTAACACCTCTGAGAGGGAGCCTTTCTGGATGGTCAATCTTCAAAAATCAAGAAGTGGAGAAAGACCATTGTTTAAATCACTTTGTGTTTTTGTTCTTTGTAGTTAACAGCTAAATTTCATTCAAATCAATAGATCATTGGCTCTGACAAGCACTAAGGCATAATGGTTGAATCCTGAAAGCAGTGGCAATAAAAACAATTCCATCCTCTATCGAAATTGCTCAGGAGCAATGATGTCAGTTTGAAGACTTAGGTGCACCTGACTCAGGCCATGATCTTTTCAGTCATTTGGTATAAATCCGAGAGCTGGACAGTGAATAAGGATAGCAGAAGAATTGATGACTTTGAATTTTGTTGTTGGAGAAGAGTGCTGAACATCCCATGAGCTGCCAAAAGAGCAAATAGACATGTCTGGGAGAAGGTGCATCCAGAGTGCTCACTTCTTGGAGGCAAAGATGATGAAGCTTCATCTCACATACATTGGGCATGTTGTCAAGAGAGGTTATTCTTGGAGAGGGACATCATGCTCGGAAAGGTGCAGGGTTGGTGAAGGATAGGAAGCTCCTTAACCAGATAGATTGGCACAGTTAGTGACTGTAGCAATGGGCTTGAGTGTGCCAGAGATTGTGAAGATGGCGCAGGACAGGACAGGGTTCAGGCCTGTAGTTCGTAGGGTGGCTATGAGTCATACACCATAGCACTTACCAACAAAACTAACATCTGTTTATACTCTTTTACAGTTTACAAAGCCCTTCCAAATACATCATCTCACTTGATCCTTGCAGCTACACTGTTACATTGTGGACATTCTCTTGTAGATGAAGAAATTGATGCTCAGAGAGATCATTAACTCAGGCCCCCTGGCACTGAGTTAATGTAAAGTACCTGATGGCAGTTCCTGCCCTGCACTTCAGTCTGGATCTCCCAGCTTCCCATGCTGTTGTTGTTCTATGGTGTTGAGTGGACACCAACTCATAGCTGACCCTCCAGCGGGTTTTCCGAAGCAGTAAATCACACAGGAAGTGATTCTCTTTCTCCCTCAGAGCAGCCGATGTACTCGAACCACATGCCTTTGGTTTGGCAGTGCAACTCCTTAACCAGTAAGTCAGATTATACATGTACAGAATGCTGTTCCCCAGTGTTTGCGTGATGCTGAGTGGAAGCTGACTCCGTAAGGTCCCAGAAAGATCCTGGCATTGAGGAGAAAACATATTTTACTACAACAACCAAGGCTTCCTCATGTTAGTGAACACAGTGCCTTTCCCATTTGCATTGTTAAGTGCCACTGAGTTGAATACGACTCATAGCAACCCTTTGAACAAGAGATGTGAGCTTTGTCCAATCCTGTACCATCTTTGACCCATAGGAGTCCATTGCCACAGATACTGTGTCAGTCCATCTCATCGAGGGTCATCTTCTCCTTCACTGACCCTCACTTTCCCAAGCATGATGTCCCTTCCCAAGGTATAGCCTCTCCTAGCAATATATCCAAAATACATGAGAAAACACTTCACCATCTTTTCCTCCAGTGAACACTCCAGCTGCACTTTCTCTAAGACCTATCTGTTTGTTTTTTTGCCAGTCCATAGGATATTCAGTAGTCTTCTCCAACACTACTACTCGACTATTGCAATTCTTCTCCTGCTATCCTTAGGCACTGTCTAACTCTCAGAAGCATTAACAGGTGATTGGAAAAACTGGCTTGAATCAGGTGCATGTTAGTCTTTCTTTTTTTTTCCTGTAAAGACACACTTTAAAAAATTAATTTTAATGAAATTTTACGGAGACTTTGGATTTCCATTGTTGCACACTTTCCTCCCTGCCCCCACCCCCAGTTCGCTCTTCTCTTTGAAAAGTTAAAAAAAAAATTCTTTCATTGTTATATAGTCCCCCACCCACCCCCGCCCCCAGTCCACTCCACTATGCAGCCTTCATTCTGGACTCTTATCATGACAATAATACTTAATCATCTATTCCTCCTAAACAGTTCTCTCCCTCATCTATTTCAATGCAGTATACATTATTTATCCCCTCTTTTCTTAGTTTCTCTCAACCCCGATGTCAGTCCTGTTTTTTAACAGTGGCATTATGCCATCCGTATTTGTCCTTTTGAGACTGAGATATTTCACTCAGCATATTGTCCTCCAGGGTCACCCATATTGTATAATATTTCATGAGTTCCTTGTTTTTCAATGCTGTATGAATATACCACAGCTTCTCTATCCATTCTTTTGTTGATAGGAACTTGGGTTGTTTCCAACTCTTTGCTATTGTGAACAAAGCCGCGATAAACATGGGTGAGCATATATCTACTTTGGTGGCAGTTCTGGTTTCTTTAGAGTATATTCCCAGTAGTGGAATTGCTGGGCCAAATGATCTTTCTGTTCTCAACTTTTTGAGAAAGTGCCATACTGCCTTCCATAGTGGTTGCACCAGAGTGTTAGTCTTTAAACTGACGTCATTGCTCTTCAGAACTTTGGAGAGATCCCTGACAGCACAATTTTCCCAATGTTATATGTCTCCTGATCTCCTAACTGCTGGTACCAAGGGAATTAACTGGATCCAATCAAGATGAAATCCTTGACAGTTTCAATCTTTTCTTTATCTATCATGTTGATGGACCTATTGGTCCAGTGGCAAAGATTTTTATTTTCTTGATGTTGAGATGCAATTCATATTGAAGACTGTAGTCCTTGATCTTCTGCAACAAGTACTTCAAGTCCTCCTCACTTTCAGCAAGCAGGGTGTGTCACTTGTATAATGTGGATTGTTAATGAGTCTTCCTCCAATCTTGATGCCACACTTTTGTTCATAAAGTCTAGCTTCTTGAATTATTTGCTTGGCATATAGATTGAATAGCTATGAAAAGTGAATACAGCCTGACATACACATTTTCTTATTTTAAACCATGCAGTGTTCCCTTGTTGAAACAACAGCTTCTTGGTTTAGGTATAGATGTCATATAAGTGCAATTAAGTTCTTGAATTCACATATTTGCAAGGTTAGCCGAAGTTTGTTATGAGTCTCACAGTCGAATGCCTTTGTATAGTAAATAAAACACATTTTCCTGATACTGTCTTCTTTCAACCAAGATCCATCTGACATCAGCATCTGGTGCCACAGCATCTTCTAAACCCAGCTTGAACTTCTGGAAGCTCTCTGTCAATATACTGTTCTATTTTTTGAAAAACAGATTGCATTTGAGTAAAATTATATTCCTGTAAAGGTGATGTGGGGTCCAGAAGATTTTGGTGAATAAAGGGAAGTGAAATACTAGACCACCACATTGGAAGGCAAATGTGTTTGCCAGCTGGCACCTGGCTATCCCATTTTAGAACTCACTAGTCATCAGATGTCCAGCGAGTCTGCTGAGCGTCTTGTGACTGAATAGAAGTTTCCTCCCTATCAAAGGATCTGCTCCTCTTTGCAGTCTCCCTTCCTCAGAGGTCAAGCCCAGGACTTTTGAAATTTGACCCGATCTTTTCATTCTGCTTTTCTTCCTCGGTAAACCACATTGCTTTCTAAGTTTTTTTCTCTAAATCCTCCCCAATCCTGAAGCAGACACTAGGCTGCTGGCAAACACCAGATAATGTTTTGAGCTCATGAGGGGCATATAAACTTCTGATTGTAAGCTGATTAAGTGTGTGCACCTTCCAACAGAGAACTACAAAGAGTTTACTGTCAAGTTGTTTACTCCAGGTTATGTTGACAGAAAGTAGAAGCTGGAATTCAAAGTCAGCCTTTGACTTCTAAGACCACATGTTGTCTCCCCAGCTTTGGCACTAGAAAACTATGAGCCCCCAGGGAAATGCCATTCTGTCCATCCCACCTAGAGCCCCCTTTAATCCTGAAGGACCCACCCTAGCCCAGCCCCTGGAGGCACTTGAAAGCAAGCCTCAAATGCCTGCTCCAGGGACTGGCCTCGCCCTCCCCAGTTAGGAGATCCATATGCTCCTTCCCTTCATCTCCCAGATCTGGGATTCCTGGCTCTGGTCCCTGGCTTTGATATTTGCTTCTGCTCCTTGGTTTGGCAACTCATCACATTCCCCATTTGCCTTTTTTGGGCCTTAGGGGTTTTTCCTCCTCAGCCTCTGTTGTATTCTCACCTCTGATTTTCTTGTCCTCCTGTGGCCCTGGGTGAGCTGTGTGCTTTACCTCTCTGGCCTGATTGCTGCAGAACCTCATGGCTGGGCCAGAGTGAGTGGCATTGAGATGGCTTCATGGCAAGCTGCACGGGAAGACTCAAATCCCACCCTTGGCTCCAGGTATCCACTCCCATGGGAAAGATGTGTGCGTAAAAGAGGACAGGTTTTTTCCACTCTCTTTATCAGAGTGCACTCTGACTTCAAAGTTGAGTTCTAGCAAAGTTAACTTGAGAGTGCTCTTGAACATCTAGATGAAGGAACTCTGGTGGCCTAGTGGTAAGAATCTGTGCTACAATCCCAAAGGCATGCAGTTTGAATTTACCAAATACTCCACAGAAGCAAAGTCTTCTGTGTGATTTAGTGCCTCTGAAAATCTGCTGGAGGGGTCAGCTATGGGTTGGTTCTGACTCGATGATACCCAACAACAAATTAAGTCTAGCACTATGCTAGCTACTAGAAAATGTAGCAGCAAATAAATCCAAGTCACTGACTCTGAGGAGCTTGCAGTTTCAGTGCAGAGAGTCAGACAGAAAAATAGGCTTCTTTCTCACTTCAACTGCGATGACTCGTGTGTCAGACAGATATGCTCCACTGGGTTTTGTTTGGTGGTTTGCTTTCTTTTTTAAGTAGATAACCAAGCCTTTCCAACAAGGCACTTCTAGCTAGACTTGAATTCCAACTTTTCAGTTAAGCATCTGAATGAGCAAACCTTCATTTGCAAGGCCTGGGGAGCCCTCTCCACAGCCAAACCCAAACTAGCTTTGGATCTGAACTTGGATGGTGAGAAAGACTGTCCACACATACAGATCTGCAGAGAGCGTGTAAGGTGCAGGAGGCAGTCATGACAAGAGTGTATTTCAGAACAGCACCCCAAAGCCCAGTTAGTGACTGGCAGAGTCACGTGCACTGGGCCTGCACTTCATGTGCTCGTCACTATGGCTCCTGTGACAGCAGAGTTGCATCGCCTGAGAACTTGCTGAAAATGTGCAGCCTTAACCCAGTTCACTCCAGTCCTTTGGATTAGAAAAGAAAAAACCATGCACAGTAAAGTTAGAGAAGCAACTAAGCTGGACGTTTTAGCCAGGTGCATAAAAAAAAAAATTTAAAAATCCCAGCCTCAGGCTGTGCCAGTCCATACCAGCTTCTCCTCACTGGATATGGAGGAGGGGGATGTGAGGAAAAGCATGCTTGCAGCACCATATACATCCTTGTTTGTAAGTCAATTTTGTCTGTATCAATGTTAAAAATAGACTAAACTCTGAAAGAGTTGTTAGGTACCATCAAGTTGACTATGACTCGCAGCGACTCTTTGAACTGATCTTTGATCTGAACTATGATCTGATCTTTGCTTTGTCCTGGGCCATCCTCACCATCTCGATAATACTCAAGCCCATTATGTCAGACCATCTGCTGGACAGTCTTCTTCTCTTTCACTGACCTTCTTCCTTTTTTCCCAGCACAATGTCTCATCAAGGACTGGTTCCTCCTGAAAATATGCCCAAAGGAAGAGAGGCGAAGTTTCCCCGTCCTTGCCTCCAGGAGCACTCTGGTTGCGTTTCCTTCAAGACAGATTTGTTTGTTCTTTTGGAAGTCTGTGGGATAGTCAACACTTTTTACCAACATTACAATTCAAAGGGATCAATTCATTTTCTTTTTTATTAAAACACATCGTGTTTTTTATTAAGTATCATAAAAGTACAGCATTTATAGTTTATGCATGATTATAATATATTAAAATACAGAATTTTAATAAACGTAGAAAGCGCCTCTGTATTCAGAAAATAGCCCCTTGTGCCAGAGAATGCTATCTATGAAACTCATAGCAACAGAATGCAGAACATAATCTGCAGTTCTAAACTTTGATAAAGAGTGGCAAATTTTCATTATTTTAACTGTATTAATACAAACCAGACTGTTTGAATGCACAAGGCAAGCCTGCTTAATCCTGAGGTACTTTGTAGTATTTATATGAATACTAGTTTTATTCACGAATACAACTTTTACCATATAAATGTCAATTATTTTCTAGTTGTTCTTAAATACTAGGTAGGGTGTTTGCAGAAGTGCTGGATCATCAGTGAGTTACTTGCTGTTTTTCTTTCTCTGCCATTTCTTGTTGGTGAATTGTGTTTTGTTCTGCTTATTGCATTTTCTCCAATTTTTCCAGAGCCAGAGATTTTTTTTTTAGAGTTGTCAAGAATTTAATTTTTTTTTTAAAAAAATACCCATAGAAACAACAGTCAAGAAATTAAATGACATATTACAGTCAGCAAATTTGCTGCCGAAGACCTCCTTAAAGTGTTAAAGAGAAAGAATGTAATTTTATTTTTTTAAGTTTTATCTTCTATTGGTTTGCATACAAAATTCATATACATTGTGTTTCACACTTTCTTTCATTTTCATTGTGTTTCATACAATCATTGCCATACATTGTGTTTTATAAAACTGATCCTCATTGGCTTATGCCCACTCTGTCTTTTCAGGCCCACAATGGATCTCTCCCATTTTCTTTACGACCTTCCTCCATCCATCAAATTGTACGACCTGTGATTTTCCCCCTACCTACTACCCTCACCTCTCTGCTCCCGCCCCTTACCCTACGGGCACCACTGTAAACACTAAAGTGTGCAAACCAAAGCAATAGTACTGTGGCCCATCGAAAGAACAAAAAAATTTTACTTAAAAGAAATGTAATCCGGATGCTTCTTAGAAACAAAAATTGGGAGATGTCATCTCAAATTCTTTGGCCATCTTGTCAGCAGGGTCCAATCCCTGAAAAATGACATCATTCTTGGGCAAAATGACTTCTGGTCAGCAAAAGAGAAGAGTGTCATTGAGATAGATTGACACAGTGACTGCAAAATGGGCTGAAACCCAGCAGGGATGGTGAGGGGGCCTCACGGTCGGGCAGGGTGTCGTTATGCTGTACACAGGGTCACTGAGAACCACAGCTAGCTCTGCCTATGGCACCAAACGGGTTCTCATCAGTACCTGAAGAAGTCCTTCCAGTTAAGACTACAAATTCATAGATGCTTGTCAAGCACTGAGAAGGATTGTTTCAAGTAGGATGTTATCCTACTTGAAAGCTAACAAGTTAGCTTGCCATGATTAAAAGCTGGTAGAAAACATAAAACCTCCTAAGTCTGAGTCAGAAGGCACCATGGCAATAGTGTTAGCTAGAGTATCAGCACTTCTGCGCTGGTTCTGATTCCCAGTTCCCACAGGGCGATTGGAAAGGAGCAGATGACCCGTGAGCCCTCAACAGACTCCAGTCTAGGAGAGACCTTGGCAGCATGACACCAAACCCCCAAATCTATTGCTGTGACAGAGCCAGAGATTTTAAGGGTAAAAATTTAGGCTTACACAGCACCATTGCATTTACATCTTCTACAGACAGCTACCCTTGTTTTGGAAGAACTTCCCAAAACATTGACTTCACTTCCGCTGTATCTTAATTGTTGGGCACAGCAACTTTCTTCCTTAGCTCTCCCGTCTTTTGCCGAGGCCATAAGCATTCAGACAAATGACTGACAATTTCTGACACAAACTTACTTAGCCTATCAATTAATTTTCTGTCGCCTTTATTCATTGTCCAACATTCAAATGCATAGGAAATAAAATGAAAAGCCCATGGCATGGATCAGGCTCATCTTAGTCTTTAAGCTGACATTTTTCCTCTTCAGAACTTTGAAGAGGTCCTGCACAGCAGATTTCTCTAATGCAACATGTCTGGATTTCTTGATGAATATAACCATGATTGTCAATTGTGGACTCAAACTGAAATCATTGACAACTTTAATCTTTTCTCCATCTATCACAATGTTGCCAGTTGGTCTGGCAGTGAGGAGTTTTGTTTTCTTGTGGCTATAGTCTGATCTTCTGTAGTGTTTCACTTCCTCTTTATTTTCAGTAAGCAAAGTTATATCATCAGCATGACTGTTGAGTTCTCTTCCAATCCACATTCTTCTTCGCAGAATACTTCTTCAGTGATTTGTTCAGCCTACAGATTGAATAGTTATGAAGAAAGGATCCAACCGTGACACACACCTTTCTTGAGTCTAAACCACGTGATGTTCCCTTGCTCTATGCAGACAATTGTTTCTTGGTCTATATATAGGTTTTGTATAAGCACTATTAAGTGTTCTTCAATTCTCATTTTCTCCACATTAGGCATCATTTATTATTATCCAAACAGGCAAATGCCTTTGCATAATCAATAATATGGAAGCAAACATCTTTCTGTACTCTCTGCTTTTAGCCAAGAGCCACCTGACATTAGCAGTGATATCACTTGTGCTACAACCTCTTCTGAATCCAGCTTGAATTTCTGGCTTCCTTTTAATTTGACTTGTAATATTTTAGCTATCAAAGTTTCAGCAAATTAATACCATTCTCAGATATGGCCATCCCAACATGGCCCTTGTTCTTTTTACACTATTCAATCTGTTTGCTAAGCAAATAATTCGAAAAGCTAGACTATATGAAGAAGAATGTGTCATTAGGATTGAAGGAAGACTAATCAACAACCTGTGCTATGCACATGATAATGAGGAAGGCTTGAAGCACTTACTGTAGAGGATCAAAGACTACCACCGTCAATATTACAGATTGCATTTGAATATCAAGAAAACAAAATTCTCACCACTGGACCAATAGATGAAATCATGACAGATGGAAGATTGAAGTTGCTAACAATTTCCTTTTATTTATATCCACAATCAACACCTATAATGACAACAGTTAAGAAATCGAAAGATGTGTTGCATTGGTGAAATCTGCTGTGAAAGATCTCTCCAAAGTTCTAAAAAGCAAGAATGTTAGTTTAAAGACTATGAGTCACAAGCAACTTGATGGCACAAAACAGCAACAGTGTGTACCTGAACAAAGCCATGGGCTTTTCAGTTGCTTATTATGCATCTGAACATTGGAAAATGGCTACAGATGAGAGAAGAATACATGTATTTGAATTGTGGTGTTAGAGAAGAGTACTGAACATCCCATGAACTGTCAGAAGAACAAACAAATCTTGTCTTGAAGGAAGTGTAATCAGAGTGCTCCTTGGGGCAATGATGGTGAAATTTAATCTCATTTACTTACTTCTTTTCTGGAAGAATCATTCTTTGGAGAGAGACATCCTGAAGGGAAAGTAGTTGTTGTTATTATGTACCATTGAGTTGGAACCAACTCATCAGTGACCCCTCAGTTAGTTTTCAGAAGCATCAAGTCACATGGGAGGAGATTCTTCCTCCAAGCAGCTGGTGGATACAAACCACGTGTGTTCAGGTTGGCAGTCCAGCTCCTTACCAATAAGCCACCAGAGCTCCCTTGGGAAACGTAGAGGACCAGTGAAAGAGGAGAAGACCCCAGGGGATAGACTGACACAGTGACTGTAACAATGGGCTCAGGCATGTTAGAGATTGTGAGGATGACAATGGGTCAAGAAAGGTCCAGATATGATGTTGGTAGGTTGCTATGAGTCATAGCTGACTTGATGATTGCAATAACAACGTTGACTTTTGGACACCAGTTTTCCATAAACCTTCAATTTATAAAAAGTATATGTCTTCAAAGTGCAATAAAGTGAGTCATATTAAAAGAAGAGAGTCTCTAAGAGACCATGTGATGCATGCCCACGTAGCTAAGAATAGTGAGCAGCATTGAGGAGTAGAGGACTGTCAACAGCAGACAACCGAAAGGAAATCAGGAAGTTCAACCCCATAGGAGCGAGGATATTAATCCTGTCAACAACCTGAGTTAGCTTGAAAGCAAGTTCTTCCCCAGTTGAACATACAGATGAGAATACAATTTACCAAAACCTTGATTACATCCTTTGAAATCCTAAGCAGAGAATCAGCTGGATTGCCATACAGAAACTTATAATAAGTGTGTGTCATTTTATGGCACTGAGTTTGTAGTAGTTAATTCTGCAGCAATATCTAAGTACCTTACTCACAGACATTGATTATTCTGTTGCCCTCCTAAATGATGGATGGTTCTTTTGTTCCATACCTTAATTTTCTATTGGCTTTAAAAATTATTATTATCAATGAATGAATGGAAAACAAAAATATCTGTAAATGCTCATTAAAATTATTTTTAAAAAATTATTATGATGATGATGATGTGTACTGTCACATCTGATCTGTCAGGTACAGGAGGAGATTGTCCCTCCTTCTCCAGCAGAGCATCTGGTGGATTCGAACTGCTCACCCCTGGGATTGTAGTGCACCTTCTTGCCTCTAGGCCACCAGAGCTTGCCCCCATTCACTTTTCTAACATTGATTTTTCATTACATTAGCTTTACTAACTCTCAGCCATACATCTATGCCACTTTCCCCCGCCCCCTCTTGAGAGTTTATGTCACTTATTGGCCTTCTAGTCGCCCTCACCCCATTCTTCATGGAACTCTGTTTGTGTGCTGTTATCACCTTCATTTAAGTCATGATCCTGCATCTATAATTCATTCTTAGTAGCAGATCAGTTATAAGAAGTGTGGAGTCAACAGGGTGACAAATGTTTGATCTGCTGTATGATTTCTGACGTAAGTTGTCCCTCTTTCATTCAGTTTCCTCACTCCTCTATGTCCCTTGGGTTTGATGATTCTCTGGAAAGTATCCCAGAGACTCAGACAGATCAGGAGAATGACTCATGTGACTGTAGGTATGCAGGCCAGTGTTAACAGAGACTTATGAGCATTGTAGACTATCCGTTGCAGTGCAAGTGGAAAGTGGGTATCCCAGAAAGTGAACTACCATTTAACTTTCATGGATTTACATAAGCTTATAGTAGGCTGGACCTTGTATCCCAGCCTAATTGTATCTCCTTAATGCAGGAGTGGCATCACTTCTTATATACCATGCCTCTGGAAACTACGAACTTTGAGAAACAATAGTATCGAAAGACTTCAGGTCTTTTGTTCATAGGGTCGCTATGAGTCATGCTTGACTCAACAGCAATCAACAACAACAAGAACAATAATACAACAAGTACTTCAGTGCAAATAAACCATTAACCAATGGCTAGGAAAGATTTTTTT